>NC_092632.1:16174545-16867045 GCF_039555335.1 Amphiura filiformis
GAAGATCAAATTGACCACCCTATTATGTTACTTTTCAAGGAAATTCAACAAACACCAGAGAAACTACTCCACAATTGAAAAGGAGTGTCTGGCATTGCTATTAGCATTGCTACATTTCGATGTGCAGTGTACCCTGTGCTTGTATTTACAGATCACAATCCCCTCACCTTAATTCATCAACAGGATGAAGAACAAAAACCAAAGACTGGTGAGGTGGAATTTGACCTTGCAAGAGTACAATCTGGACATCATACATGTTTTTTTAATGTAATGATATCATAAACTTATGTGTCAAATTTACCCCTACCCAGAATGTGTCCCACTTACCCCCAAAGTGTTTATGAGGTGAGTCATTATATAATTGGCCCCGCCTTTCTGTGTTGAATTGGAGTATCGCCCCAAAACTAGCACCAGACGCTCATTCTACAAAATCCGGTGCCAATCCACTATAAAAATTGAAAAAATAAAAGTTGTTCAAAAAGACCTGCTTTTACTTTCAGATGTAAAAAATTGCCAACACCACTTGCATATTTTTCTTTCAGGAAGTCATGATGTTTTTTAACACTAAAACTCAATGTAATGTGAGCTACGTTACCGACTACAAAATAAATGGGCTGGTTTTACTCAATCCAAGGTCATAAAAAGCAAACTAAAGATCACTTGAGTGAAATGTAAAACAGATTTCACCATTTCATATAGATGTTTTGAAGATGCGTAAATGCGTGTGTAACGTAGCTCACAGTAACGTAGTTCACTGGTTTTTAATGTTTTAATGTGATTTGATAACGTTAGAACGTTATGTCGGTTAATTCTATAGGGTTCGACCACTGGTAGCTTTCACATATTATTAGGAAGTACATGTAATACAAGTGCATACTATAGAATCCTGGTAACGTAGCTCACCAATCTTAACATGGTCGGTCGAAATTTCAATGTTTACAACATGTCTATGCCAAAAATGCTACAGCATCACGATTTTTACTGTGAATTTTAAAAACCTATGAGTGTTTCCTTTCAAAAACCGCAATTACATTGATACCTCTGTTTTACTTCTTTCCAATAACGTGTGTTAAAAAGGGGTAACGTAGCTCACAGCGTTTTGGCCGGGCGTTTTGGTGGAAAGTACAATTTATTTTACACAAAGACGTTTGAATCACTAAAAAATAATGTTGATAAACAATATGATGGCGCGTTATCTAATTAAAAAACAACAAATATGTAAAGAAATCGCATTTATTCAAAGAAAATATTCAGGGTTAGATGTGACACTTGAGCAGTGGAAACGCATTTTTAGCGATTTTTGAGCCTTTGCAAGGGTTAATCAGGCTGAAGAAAGCATTTAAAGTATGGAAAACTATATATGTCTGTGTAGATCTCGTTGAGTTCTACCAGAAAAACAACATATTTGATGCCCTAAATGCTCGACAAAGTGCCACGGTTTGTGGACCAAAGAATGGAAAAAAGGCTATTGGCACCGGATTTTGTAGAATGAGCGATAAACATGAATTATAAAAGCATAAGTCCAATCTTTATTCACTTAGGCCTACATGCAGTATTCCACACTTCAGCATGGTTTCATAGTGAAAAATTACTGGTTGAAACAAAGCTATGGAGAAGTGCAGAGAAAAATTTAGAAAACAGTTTCCAAGAGCAAGGAAACTACCCCATGCAAACATGCTATAACTTAAAATGTATCCAAATTTGATATGGGCAGTTACAGAATGGATCCATCCCAGGTGTTAAATTCATTCAAGATAGGGCTTCACCTCACACTACACTGCCATAGTCGTAAAAGGAAGAGACGTCAGTCGTCAGGAACTATCTTTCTAAAAGTAGGCCTATTCAATGTAAAGCAATAGACTGAAATGAGATATTGATTGAGAGCATGTATGCAATAGGCCTAAATAATTCAAGCAGTGCACTGAACCTATTCATTTCAGTAAAACTAAGTAGGCCTATCGAATGACAATAGCTTCCAGATGCATGATCAACCCATTATCTTCAGATTATTAGATCAATAAGTTAACATATGCCCCTATTTATAGTACAAAAACTATATTAATTAGCAATTTTATATTTTTGATATATTTTTGAAAATGTCTCATATCCCGCCCGATATCCCGGTAGGCTACCAATCATTAATTTTGATACACCCTGTACTACATAATTATACGAAACACGGTGCATGACGTCACTTCATTAATATTAATATTAACATTATAATAACGTGGTGGTGCCGGAAAGTGCTTTTACCGAAGATTTTGCATGTTTGGCGTCTCCTAACTTCATACTGAATACAATGTCACTGTGTAATGCAAGTCGAGGTAATACTAAGAAGACGGCAATATTAAGATAATTTTAAGTTATGGGTTTTCCTTGTTGCTACTTGAATTTTCCTTGTTGCTACTTGAATTGATAAGCTTATAGTTTCATCAATGTTAATGAATGCGTGTGTTAGGCTGTTGAATTCGGCAACCTTGTAACTCGGTTACTACACCGAAAAACCGAAAATATTAATTTATCGATCCTGAGAGTATGAACGTACTACGTGCAATTTGTAATGTTGCAAGTTTAGTGGAATGACACGATAGCGTGATCGATTGTGCACGCACAGGAAATGCACCGCTATCCAAGCCAACTGCGGCCCTGGAAGGCAAGTTTAACTTATACGAAATAGGTATGACAGGGCACCGCTGTTCATATCGCGCTGTAGCGACAATTCAGTTACAGCGCGGCGTGAGACTTATCTATAAACGCGCAGTCGCTTTTACTATCACGAGGCGCGGTGTAACATGGCGATGTCCATAAACCGAAGAGCTCCGAAGAGAGCGGACAAAAAAGCTGCAAAGCTGGGGTTTCCGTCATATTGATAGAATTCATTCAGTATGCTGAAAAGAAGACATTTCGAGCAACTATTGGTGTATTTAGTTTCGTTGTAGGGATAAAAATTTCAGTAAATATGCTCGGTCTAATTTGCGCCAAGTCCATGCATCCGTCATTGCGCGATGTACAGGATCGCTACACGTTAGTCGGTAGTCGCCAGACGGAGTGATTTTGTGGCCAAGTTTTTACTACCTT
The DNA here is from genome assembly GCF_039555335.1 of Amphiura filiformis. Lineage (NCBI taxonomy): Eukaryota > Metazoa > Echinodermata > Ophiuroidea > Amphilepidida > Amphiuridae > Amphiura > Amphiura filiformis. The sequence goes on from NC_092632.1 coordinate 16,177,624, forward strand.
CATGGGTTTACATTTCATATTTATTTGAATTAAATAAAATATAACATATAAACAAGCTTATCTATAAGCTGAAATCACGGTAGCAGATTATTAAAGTTCTCAAATGAGCGTGTACAATAGTGCGTTATTTAGGGCGTGTTTATAAAATACTTTGGTGCGGTTGGGTGAAAAAACTTGCGCTTGGGACACAAAAAATTATTGTTTGATCCCTTTTTTAGGGTCTAAATATTTTTGATTCCCCTTTTTAGGGTCTACATTTTTTTATTCCCGCTCATGTTTACAAGACAAAAAATAACAAACGCTTATATAAAAAAAAAATCTAGGCCCACTAAACTTACTTTTATTCCATATATTATTCATATGACAGGTAGGCCTATCTAGATACAAATGTGTAAATACTTACTAGGCCTACTTGTTTGTTTTTTTCAATGTAAAATTAGCTTTGTTAGTAGTTTCGTTTTTTTTTGCAAACTGTGCTAGAGGAAAGGAGGAGGCCCCTTTTTTAAATGTGAAAGGATAAACCCCCTAGAGTATGCCTACCATGAGAAGTCTTGGAAATGATTTCATGTTCCCTAATAAACGTTTTCCTAAAGTATTTCAAAGTCTTAAAAAATTAGAACATTCTATAACTTCTGACAAATCCCAGAAATTGAGGAGGGAGGGAACGAGAACCATGACATTAATTTTATATGGCATTAGGGGGCTTGAAGGGGTCACAAATTAAAAAGTCGGCAGCAATAAAATAGCGACCCCCTATTTCGCAACAAAATTTTATGACCCCCACCCGCCGCCCCCACCACCGATAGGCCTACACTTTAGGCTAAAAGTGTATTGAAATCAGTCTTTTTGAATCGCAGTTGTGACTTTATTGGTCATTAACAATTATTTTACCCCCCAGTGGCGGCGCTACGGGAGGGGCATTTCCCAATTTTTTTCTTGTCCCCCCCCAGTTTGCTGCCTCCCCCACTTTTATATTAGGCCTACCCCAAAATTACGTAAATGTCCACTTTTTGTGTCAATTTTGCGCTAAATTGGTCGATTTTCCCCCTGACATTCACTTTGTCCCCCATGCCCCGGAATTCCTTGTGCCGCTACTTCCCACCTATTTTTCTTTCCAAAAATTTATTACCCCCTCCCTCTTACGAAGAAAAAACCAGCCCCTTACTTTGTTTCTGAAATTGTTGTAGTGTATAAATGAAAAGACATGTTTAGAAGTTCTTGGTTTATCATTGCAAAACTTTGAGAAAGCCTGGACGATAGGCCTAGGCCTACATGTTATTGTTATAGTGCCCTGATGTATAGGCCTCACGTGCATATTCGTAGGTAGGCCTATGTCTTTATGATAGTGAAATGTAACAATATCAATGTGTGTATGCACTTTGCAGCCCGATATGCAGTGTAAAGATGCATTCAGTTTTGTTCATACGGTATACTATTTAATTGACATTTTGCATGTAGGCCTACATGATGTATCCCTAGACGCAGACTAAAGACCCATTCAGTGATCACTACGAACAAATTAAAATTGTTTGTAAATTGCTTTGATTTAGTATTTTTGAAATGAAAAGGGTTGGCAAAAACCGAATAAAACAGCAAAAAGGTACACCAGTGGCGTAGCCAACACTTTTCAGAGGGTGTGCAGGAGGTGGGGGAAGCAACTTTCAAAGGGGGGAAACTTTGACGAACATGGTCAAAAATGGGTAATGCTTTACTTTTTTTAAATACCAGGACAGCTAGTATCCCAGAGGGACAGAATGAAGCTTCCCCCCTCACCCCCGCCTGGCTGGGCCACTTAAACGTGCTCAGGAATTTTACATTAAAGACACCATACCTGAAAACCTCTCTCCCTCAGTCATTAATTTGTTAAAATCTTCTGGACGAGAGCCTCTTTTTTACCTTTTTTTAAGTTGCGTTTTGGACCCCGAAAAAACTGTCAGGAAAGTTTTCTGGTCATTTTAACCCAATAAATGAGATCAAACGAATGAAAACTGACTTTCTATCTTGGCTGCTTAAGACCCTATAATAATTATTTTGTTTTGGTCCTCGCCCCTCCCTCCTCAATTTCTGGGATTTGTCAGAGTTTGTTTTAGATTTTTCACCAATTTTTAGACTTTGGGATACTTTAAGAAAACTATGCATAAAAATAAGTTAAGACCTATTTATAGAGAACACGGATCACTTACAATTATACTTTTTGTGGTAGGTCTACTCTATAGGGGGGTTAGCCCTCAGAATCTCACATTGAAAAAAATATATATTCATGAACTTCCTCTGGACGAGAACCAAAACATTATTTTTTACGGCCTTAAACATGTTAAACTATCATGTATGGTCACGCATGATGGATTTAAGCACTGCTTTTCCGGATTGCTTTGTTTTAAAATTATGGATTATTCTGAATCCAATTTAGCTGTTTAGGCCTACTTCGGACATGTGTAAACATTATTATCATGATTAGGCCTGTGCCAAAAAAAAAATCAGTTTTGTTAAATGACCAAACTCCTTTTCAAATATCGGTATCGTACATTTTTATCACAGGCTTCGGAAGATGTTAAATAACTTTTTGATTGAACACCGCCAGGCATCATCATGCCGAAAATTATGACATCCGCATGCATGGCATGATGACTTTAGGCCTAGCATGCCTAGGCGAAAAAAGAAATTAAAAAAAAAGATGCTACCAGTTGCAAATTCTTAGGCCTAGATCCTGATTAGTAATTAAGGAGGTCAAGCCAAGACATAAGAAAGAAAACAACAATGAAACAATGACAGCTCCAAAAAGTATTTTCTACTTACCATTGTCACAATCAAACAAACCATCATGCATTGTCATCCATGACCCGATTGAGTCAAAACAAAGTCATGAACAAAGATAAGAAAACAAGTCTAGGTTTACTTCCGTAGGCTTGCATATCCTCATTCCAGAGGTAGGCCCTATAGGCCTACAATAGAATGATCAAAATGTGACCATGGTATTTCCCCGGGTATTTCAAATAATATTACTTCACTTGATTGGAAAACTGCTTATTCATATGCCTATCTAGATAAATAATATTCCACAGTTAAAATCCACCGCTTTTTATAGGCCTATATCCCGATCATGCACTGCACTGGAATCCATTCATGCAATGAATTTATACTTCTTGACTTTCCAAGAAAGCTGTTGGCAAACAAACTTTTCATTTAAGAGTTCCACTTGATAAAGAGCATGTTTAAACATGATGTTTACTGCAAAAAATGTGTTTCATGGTTCAGCTTTTCTGTCATAGCAAACTCCCAAAAGCAAAAACAATCAGTTTGCGCGGGAAAATAATAAGCGGATATGACGTCACGCGTGAACTCAGTTACTTGGTGAGAACAGCGGTGAGGGAAACCTCAGTTAACACATTTGCTAGTCAGTCAAAATGGCCTAAACCGGCAATACAAATTTACATTGAAATTTAAAAGAAGCTTTTTAAGAAGGAAACCTTCCTAAATATGTTGTCTATACTTCACTTGACCCAAATATATGATTTTTTTCTCGCACATGGAATTTCAGAGAGATTTTGATAGCAGTTCCATTAAAAAAAGGTGCTATCGTCATGAGACTAAGATCTAGAAACACCCCGTAATGCTGTTTTGGGAATTTTGCTAGCAGAATCTTTTTGATGAAAGTCAATCTTTGACAAGATGTAACTTTGCTACGGAAAGTGCTATGACAAAAAAGGTTTTCAGTGTTGGCTTTCTTTACTCAAGGGCTTTAATTTGATATATAAAATGATGCAGTTTGATGGCAAATTTGAATTCACCTGGCATACCTATACGAAATTACGATGTTAGGCTAGCTCACATCACACACTATAGGTGGCGCTATTCGTCCATAGGGAAGTGGAATGTGCATGTACGGTCCAAAAATGGCTTCACTGTGGGGCTCAATGGAGAAAATCACTAAAAATTAATTTTGACAACCAAAACCTAAGTGATGTTGACTTATGTTGGAGTTGGTACTGGCATGATACTGGATTCATAAACTATCACATAGTGCAATCCATGTTCCACCAAGTCGACGCTTGATTTAGCTCAAAAGCAATTTGTGTGTAAATCAAGACCATCCAAAACAGCTCTCTTACAGTAAAGAATAGGAGGTCATCTGGGGTCACATACAGTAGTGTGCATTGTACATGTGCCTGCTGTCACAACAATTTCACACACAAAATTTTGGGCAATTTGATGACACTATTTTTGTCTGTAACTTCAAAAGTATATGCACTATAAACATGATTGACCCCTTATCGTTTAGGTAATTTAATTCTCATCAAATGAAAGAACTTTCAGCTAAAAATATTGAACTTCAAAATTTTATGAACATCCCTAACGATGTCCTCATTCACAAACTGATACTATCTGTCCATTGTATAAGACTGAACACCGTACGGCAGCATGTTGAAGGAATATTACACAGTCAAGAATAGGCTCCGTCTTCCATTTGACGTTTGTTGGGATCCCGGAACAGTCTCCCAAAACATCAAAACATCAAAAGCGTTGCGCGACGCACATATACTTAAGTGTTAGACTGTCCTTTTTCACATAACGCAGACAAAGTAGGGCCAACTTGCCTAGAAATGATCAAATTTTGGCAAAAAATATCTCTGTGTAATCCTATGCAAGTCCCACATCACATCGTTATCGGCGATCTTGGTTTTTTTACTGAAGTTTGACTGGTTCCCACCAGCGTCATATACGTGACACAGCTAAAATAACTGACCGGGAATCGGTGATCATTAAAACGTCAACCGTTTCAAAATACGGAATGACAGTACACTTATTGGCGAGCGGTCCGAATTTTGAGCCATACAAGTGTACGTGGTGAACTAATGGCAAGTAGCGCGTGTTCAACGTGTGTCCGAATAATCAGTACCAGATCAAAATATTAATTTCTGACATGATCGTGTTCTGGGTCAGACTGTTTCCATTCGAAATCTTGATGGCAAATTAGAAAAAAGAAGCACATGGTCCTACTTCACAGCCCGGCCCCCAACTCAACACAAAAGTTGGCAACCATGAGAGTTACCAAATCTTTTAAAGACCCCCTTTGCAATGATTTTTCATAAAATTTACCCCCCTTTTTCATGCAAAATCAAGGACAAAGTTTGGACAAAAACAACCCCTTTTTTGTGGTTCAATGACTAGAATTTCAAACACCCCTTTTCAGTGACACTAAATATTAACATAAAATTACCGGATTTCCCCAAGTACCCCTTTTATCCAAATTTCATGGACTATCCAAATTAAATACTAAGTACCCCTATTTTTTCAATCGGTCTACCATGTCTATTGTGGACCATCCATCTGATACTTGGAGTGTTTGGACAGGCGGAACAGTTGAGGCCTTTTGTCTACCTCTCTAACAGATGAGGAGGTCAAAATTGTCATCCTCGCTGAATAGGAAAATCAGCGTAATAATACGGCGCTGAAAGCGTGTGTGGTAGGAGACGGAGTATATGCTTGATGCAATTGTCATAATTATTGCGTACTGATTGAGCTCTCGGGATTGAGAAACTATTATTTTAGCTGTTACAACTGGTCTGATTCAAGACTGTTCTCGCTTCTTCCTTCCCGTACCCTTTGTTACGAGGTAAGTTGTTGGTCAAAGCAGCAAAAAAAAAATTTATTTTCATTATCTGAATCAATATATTATTGAAAAATAACACTTTGGTGTTTTGCAAAAGTTCATTCTTCAAATCATATAGGCCTACCGGTACTTAGAAAACTTGCTTAATTTTTTCAATGAGTTATGTACGACACGGTTTCAGATTTGAAGCAGGTTTGACTGCCAAAAATGGCAAAATATAAAGTTTCAAAAAATATTGTTTTAAATATGTTTTCTAGACTGAAATTTTGTGCAGAATTCATTTCTGAAGTCAGAAATGCACAATCTGTCATTGTTTTCCTGATATGAGCATTACAGTGGAGGCATATGCTTTTGACGGAAATAAAAATATGAGATCCATAAGTGACAACATCATCACAACATATTTGAACTCTATTGGCACACTTATAAAGGCTCTGCAAGGCTCACATCATGTTGTAGTGCAAGTCTGACATCTGATTGGTGCACACACATTGAATATAGGTCACATGATTGCGCAATATTACAGGTACTAATTGTTCCAGATTTTGCTCAAAAATGGGGTGGCGAGTCAATTTGATAAAAAATTTTGAACTCAAAAAATATGCATTTTAGCACAAGTTTGATACTATATCCCTGTAGTACTGTATCATCTTACTATAAATAGGGGAATGTTGTATGTATCTATCTATGTATCTATGTATCTATGTATGCCTATAAAGGCTCCGTCAGTTTCAATCCAAATGTCGCCAAATTCATATGGAAAATCGATGAATATACGGGAACGTGTTTAAACTTTATTTGGTTGAAAACGGTCAAGAATTGGCTGCAAAAACAGTGAAAATATGGGTAAAAACGGGTTTTTGTTTGGCGGCAGTTGTCGGGCGCCTCATGCGTAACGCACACTACGCCAATGGGCGCGTAAACGGCGCAGAGCCACGCGACTGCGAGCCAGAGACCAGTGGACATGATAATACGGAAAGAAGGAAAAATAAAGGACAAAAAGGTACATATGGACAGGTCACGGGATTATGATAACGGGTGAACACGTCCATGAGACACGCTTATATGAGAGGACGTAATAAATACGGGAAAAAGATGTTTGTTGTATAAACAACATGAAGCGGTACTATAAAGAAAAAATAAATTAAAATGAGGACAAAAAAGTACGAATAATAGGCCAACGGGTTAAAGTAACTAAATGAAACGGGAACGAAACAAAGAAGGAAAGAAACTAATCAGGAAATGTAAGAAAAAAGAAGCTAAAATAATGAGAACAGAGATAAATAAAAAAACATGGAAACGGGAAATCACAAGCAGCAAATAAACAAAGAAGCTAAAGGGAAATGTAAGAAAGAACAGATTTAGAAAATAATGGGAACGAGGTTAAATAAATAAATAACATGGAAACGGAAAAGCACAAGCTACATGTAAGCAAAAGAAACTAAAAAGAAAGTGTAAGAAGAGACAGGTTTAGAAAAATAAAATGTACCTTTTCAATGATTCTGCCTGTTCAGTAATTATTTCTGTTATGGTGAACGCCCATCTAGCGGGGACCAGCAAGCGCCTGGTATCCCGCTAGTGGGAATAACTGATTAGTTTTTCTGAAGTCAGAAATGCAAAATCTGTCATTGTTTTCCTGATATGAGCATTACAGTAGAGGCATATGCTTTTGACGGCAATAAAAATATGAGATCCATAAGTGACAACATCATCACAACATATTTGAACTCTATTGGCACACTTATAAAGGCTCTGCAAGGCTCACATCATGTTGTAGTGCAAGTCTGACATCTGATTGGTGCACACACATTGAATATAAGGTCACATGATTGTGCAATATTACAGGTACTAATTGTTCCCGATTTTGCTCAAAAATGGGGTGGCGAGTCAATTTGATAAAAAAATTAGAACTCAAAAAATATGCATTTTAGCACAAGTTTGGTACTATATCCCGTAGTACTGTATCATGGGAATAACTGATTAGTTTTTTAAACATGTCGCCCTCATATTTTTTTTGTTGCGATTTTTCAAAATGCCAAATTTTACGTAATTTACAGATGTCACAAATTGATAAAAAAATTAGAAAAGAAAATTGAGAAGGAATGGAAAGATATTAATGTTATACCCAAGTAGGAACTTATACTGTGCATAACTGATTAGTTTTTCAACCCTATAGCTCTTGTAGTTTTCTTGTAATCCCGATTTTTATAAATGGCGGGAATTTTTACACACATCAAAATTTTAAGGGGTAGGGAAAACATTTTTACATTTTGCAAGTCTTACCCTTAGTTAAAATGAACAAAGTTAGGTATCAAATGAAAGCCCATTAAATACTGCATAGACTGGTAGGTCAACCATCACTGTAGCACCTTCCTATCAAGAGTTATGATTTTTCAAATAAATTTTTTTGCCGAATACGGCTTATTTTGGCATGTCAATTGTCACGAGGCATGTCATATTTGAATGATTCTGGCGCGCAAATGATTAAGTCAATCACAAAACAAATACCTGAATCCATCAAATAGTACCCTCAGCTGATATGTTAACATTTTAAAGGGCCATATCTATGTAAATTGTAGACTCTATGAGTATACAAAGTTGGCATGTGAAAATTTTTGTCACCTAAAAAGTGCGTTTTTCAGGCAAAATCGGCCACAAATCAACATTTTGTAGCAAAATGATGTACGATGCACGCGTTTTGACAAAAAAATCATGTTCTACAAACAATTTTACCCTAGAAAAGACACCTTAGAAATTAAACATAGCTATTTTCACTCTGGGGTGAATTTTTACACACTTTGGCAGTGAAACCTGCTTCAAATCTGAGACCATGTCGTACGTAGATTACAAAAGTGTTGTTGTTTGAGCCCTCTTTACAACATAACTCAAGAACCACAGGACCTACAAAAGTATATGATATATCAAATATATTTGAATTCTTCTACACACTCGCTATGAATTGAGCAATGCAATTTTTGCTAAAGCTCACTACCATTCGCAAGATGCTGTGAACTACTTTTTTTTCTGCTGCTTCGACCAACAATACATCGTATACCTTAATCCCATCCCGTACCTTTAACCATGATAACCCCATACCGTAACCTCTTGGCTCATCCATACCTTTTTAGCTCAATTTGCGAGCAAACTGAAGCTATAGGCATGATCCGGATTTCTTTATGTTTTTTACTTTCTCTTGCTACATCGTTTGAGTAATGGAGCTGGTAATTTGAGGGAGCAATCTTTGCATGATCGTTCATGATTGTTACTTAATTAGCTAGGAAAATTCGGACGGAAAGTGTGATTTTTGGAGCATTTTCTTTACGAAAATTTTACCAGATTTCATAGAATAGTCTCCTTTACAGACTGTTTGTGGTGCTGATCATATTACAAACACTGTTCTAACTCCTTGATCTGGCGATTTTGTAAAAGAGATGTTGAATTTTAATTGCTTCAGTGCGGCTTCAATGTTTGCTTTTCAGTGTTGCTTGCCATACATTTTGCAAGTCCATAGATATTGCACCAAGGCTAACTAATAACTCAATGGTGCTGCTATGTGCTAATAATGTGTAATTTTTCCAATTGGGAGGTTTTTGGGGACCAGTAAACAACTATAAAGGCTTAGCAGTCATAAAATACTGAGCAAATAAACTGAGAGCTAATTAAATACACTTAATTAGATCAGGCAAACATGTTGTGAAAGTAATTATATAGAGAAGGTCGTATCGTCAATAGCTACCCTATACATAATCTTAAAAATAAAGCACTTGACAGCTATTGCATAAACCCTACCTAGATGTGTTTTTACAATCTTGTATATAAGAGATAAAGTACACATTAGGGGTTAGGGGAAGAAAACCCTATCTGCAATAGCTGCCAGGTGTAAAATGTGTACAATATGGAATGCAGAAATTACCCAAATGTCTATGGAGCAGCTATCACTGCAAACCCAGAACGTCTAAATTCAGCAAAACTTCTAGTATTGGAGATTAGATGAATCTAGAGTATTAGCCTTTGTTAAACTGATACTGGACAAAATTACTTATGGAAACAATTATTATAGACACATTCATGGTCTGCTAGCTCCCTCCCAATTGGTTTGATATACACTTTTTCTGAAGATCACTAACTATCATTCAATGTTGATTGTTGTACAACTATATGTAAAATTACTGCTCAAATAATACTATAACATCACCATTGAAATCCATGCTTATTGTTTGCTAGCAATTCACTGAACTGGAAATTGCTCCTTTGCAATGATTTATAAGAGCCCATAATGTTACCCATGTTTGCTTCTTATTCCAGAACCACCCATGTGTAAAATGCACCCTATGCTGTTTTGGGCTTATAGTGTCTAATTTTGAGTCTATTTATCAGACTACATTTGAGGTCTGATCTTCTGGATTGTATACTCCCCAAATAGTGGTCTAAATTTGTGCCTATATTTAGTAATTAATCCCTCATTGTTACTGCCAAACCAATTTTAGAGGATCTGCTGAAATATAGGCACTTTGGGTTTGCAGTGTATGGTCCTAAACCCTCAATATAATTGTTTCTTGTTTTTCTTCTCACCCAGTTGTTTGTCTCCAAGATAAGTACGTAGTGGTCCAATTAACATTATTGTTATCTTATTGACTATGCAGCTAGTTAAAATTTGGCCCTGCTTTATATTAAGGTGAGACAGGTGTAATCGGTTTTTGTGTGAAGATCATAGAAATTTAAAACTTGGTACAAAGTAATTGATATAAGGCCATGTGTTTTAACCTCGCCGACTTTTCGTCACACACTGATTTTTGAAATTCGCGACAGTCCTTCACCTTCAAATGCCCATATTTTTCAAACCATACCCCCCAGCATGATAAAAGTATACATTTTCTGAAAGGAAATTGAACAAGGAATCCAACAAGACACTCAGAAACACTGTCAGATGTAAGGTTCTAATGCTACATTTATGTGAATGAGACAAAACATCAATTGACAGTGGTCCAGCGGTATAATGTCAACATTTCTGTGTTACCCCTGCATCTTATTTTATATCATTTTCTGATAGATCAGAGTAAGGGCTTTCCTGCAATATATAAATGTATGGGGGTTATCACTTTCGTAAAATAATACAACCCTTCAAAAATTGACAGAAATAGAATTTATTTTTCTTATTGTCTTGGAGAACATTGGCCTATCATATACCCTAAAGCAGCCAACTATTTTAACTTTGTACAAAATAAAAGTGTAGATAATAATGTCAGCTTTCTTTTGATACCAAATTTATTGATGAACACTCATTTGAAAGGAAAATAGCAACATATTTGCGCACCGACAACGAGGCGCCCAAAATGAAAACTTTGCTTACAGTTTTGTGCAGAGTGCCCCACTACCTCCACCACCCCTTTCTTGGCCAATTGGATTGAGTCCCATTCTATAGATGTTCAAGATATCTTATTGACACCTTTCCATAATTAATAATTGGTGTTTTAGCTGTCATTTGATACCAAATTTACTATTAAATCTATTTTTATTCCAATGATACATTAAAAAAACAAATGACCACAGTGACAAATGTGATGCCACTCGCCCATTTTAGATGTCGAGTTCAAAGCACATGCCCCTATCATTAGCTCAAGGCAGTTTATTATTTCAACTATTTTACAGAATAAAAGTTCAGATAACAATGTCAGCTTTCTTTTGATACCAAATTTATTGATATACACTAGTTTTTAAAGAAAATTTTAACATTTTTTGCACTGCGAGGCACCAAAATGAAATTTCCCATTGAGTTTGTACATAGTGAGCCACTGCCTCATGAGCCGCTGCCTCCACCACCCCTGACTTGGGTCATTGGATTGAATGCCATTCTGCTTCTGTTCAAGATACCTTCATGTAACGTTCCATAGTTCATCATTAATATATTAGCTTTCATTTGGTACCAAATTTATTGCCATAGCTTCTTTACTTTCAAAGATATTCTCAAAAAACAAAACGATCATGGTGAAAAGTGTGACACCACCACCCTTTTTGGGTGTTCAGTTCAAAACGCATGGCCTTAAACAAAAAATACTCAAATGTTGTTAAGCATATTAATTAACTAATTTGCATATTTAATTAGGGAAAATGAGCTACAGCACCATTGGTGCTCTTGTTTGTTTTGTTTTCTTTTTTTTCCCCAGTATTTAATATCCGTATATTGCGTGTACACCGATGCGCTAACGACAGGGCGTTTTCTGCTAAAGTTGACGCGCCGGTTGGCATAACTTGTACATACAAACAGCTATTATTTGCCGTGAAAAACTCCCTTTTTTACAGATTGAAGGCCAATTCTTGACCGTTTGCAACAAAATAAAGTGCAATGCATTCCCCGTATATTCCTCAATCTCCTGGTTCGCAACGCAAACTTAAAAAAACCGGGCAAAACAGACACATCATTTTATATCGGTATGATTTGATTTGATTTTATTCGGTAGGGCCTACTCAGAAAAAAAAGAAGAAAAAAATGACATTTTCCTATTGGTGCTGCCCTATTTAAGTTTGCACTGAAGTGCCATATCAGTTTGGGTGCGTCGATTTGGATCATGTGTAATGAATTTTTATTTATTCTGGATAAATAATGGAGTATTAATTATAATTTTAAGCATAGGAGATTAGGCAAGAAGTACAAGAAGCTGTGTACCGTAATTAACATTATGAGAAACATGCAACTATTTAAGTTACAGGAGCCTTGTATTTTTAGTGCAAACTCTAATTTAAATCATGCAAGTAAAAAATCTTAAATTTGAATGTTTCTGTTCCTTTTCAGTGGTTGTGTGGACTCCAGTGTCTGCCTGTGTGCGAACAATGAAGTCTGTAAACACACGGTTTCCAAAGCCAGTGCATATAAACCGAGCCAAAGTGCTGCATTTTACCAGACCTATCAAGCCCAAGGACAATCGAACTATGGCAGAGAAATGTAATCTCAGTCAATCTAAACAAAACATGAAGAAACTGATAGAAAGACCTGTAAGTACATATCAAAGCGGGCCAAATCCAGCCCACAAGTGAATTTCAAATGGCCTGCGAAGAACTGCCAAGAATTTTTTTAATATTTAAAAAAAAAGTACAAAAAATAGACCTAGACTGTTTACAAAAATGGAACAGAATTCACCAGGCCTTTGAATTTGTTATTAATTGATTGTGGATTTCAGAAATCCTGTACCGGTAAGCATTTCTTATGGCTTCATTGGTCAAACAAAAATTGTATTAGAAGCCCCAAGCTTCAGGAGGCATCCCCATCAGTGACCCTGGGGTGCTGGCCCTAATAGACCTCACCCGGGAGCCAAGATTTTACTGCTCTGTGAAATAATCTTCAAATTTGGCCCTCAGTAAAAACTGTTGAGAACCCTGGCCTGGGATAGTTCCTCACTTCACATACTCCCATTATGTCAGCGACAGGCATCAATTAGCCATCTCCAATATGGTGGCTGGTCAGGCTGGATTAAATCTTTAATCTCAACCATGTGGCCAAAGTTTACCTTTCAAACAGAATTCCTTGAATTTGAACATGATATGGATTATGGTGATCAAAAACCTCATCTGAGGCTGAAATAAAATGTGTTGATCTCCACCATAGTTCATTACAGTAGAATTTTTTTCAGATCCAAGTAATCTGGTACTCACTCAAAAATATTGCAATTCCTGTTAGTAATCTGATCAGTTCCTCAAACATCTAGAAATACCACAACCATGTGATCAAGATTCCTGACAGGAATTGAAATATTTCTGAGTGGGTATGAGATTAAATGGATCTGAAAAAGAACCTTTTCCACTTTAATGTTTGTTTCCTGCAGGTGGCCTGAAAACCCAAGATGTAAAATGTTTTAAAATATACCTTAAGGGGTACTACACCCCTCGATAAATTTATGTCTATTTTTGTCTTTTTCTCAAAAACTAATAAACACAGTGGTAACAAAGGTTATGTATATTATAGGGGCAAGGAATCCAATTACTACACTGGAATTTCAGTGACCCAAGACAAGTGGTTTGTTATTTATGATAAGAAAAGAGGTACCGCTGGAATGTACCTCATTTCCTGTCATATATACTGAACCGCTTGTCTTGAGTCACTGAAATTTCAGTGAAGTAACTGGATTCCTTGCCCCTATAATATACATAACATTTGTTACCAGTGTGTTATTATTTTTTGAGAAAAATGCAAAAATAGTAACAAATTTACCACAAGGGTGTAGTACCACCTTAAATTGCACATATTGATGATTAATTCAATTATAAAAAATGTTAAATTTAACAATTTAGCAGAGAGGGTTGAATTTGGTTTTTTTCTGTAACAATTTTTTACTGGATTTTTTTTCTTAGAAACAATTTTTACTGCATTCTTACACCATGTACAAACCGAATTGTTATATAATTAGTTCATTATTTGCATGAAAAATCCCGTCCCCATGTTGACTTCAGTACCCTTTCCATAAAATAGTAATATGCCCAGTGGCTTCCTATTAGAGTTTTTGCTTTAAATTATGAAAAAGGGAGCTATGTGTCTGTGTACAGATGGGAACAGAGACTTCCTACAATGAGGGATAAAAGGGTCATTGGTCCGAAAACCCAATAACTTGTGATAGACCATAACCCTAAAGTTCACCCTAAGCTGTAACCTTAGCCCTAATCATAACCCTTTTCCTAACACTAACCCTAATATTCTAACAATAATCATAACCTGAAATACCCTAAACTCTACCTTTAAATGTTCTGGGACTAATGACCCTTCAGATTAATTGACTGCTACCCATAAGTTAACTCACCAAACAGGAACCAAAAAAGTTAAATTATTTGAAATTAAGAACCATAAATGTGTGTCTATCAAGTCTGTGTACCAACCGGGACAGTTTCTGATGGGAATTCTCCCAATGAGGGAGAGACTCATTTTCCATCTACAATTTGTTTATTTTATACGGGCCATCCATGAGTTAAAACTCACCGAACAGGAATCCTGAAAATGTTGAAATTAATTATTTGAAAAGTCAAATAATGATCTCAATAATTTTTTTTTTTTTTGGCAGGCATCGCCAATTGAAGAGTGGGCAGCCAGACAAGTATTGAAGAACTTTTCCTCTAGTCAGTTGGTGGCAGTGTTCCATGCGGAAGGTCTGACAGAAGAAATAAGACTTAAACTCTATAGGAGGTTAAACAAAGGCAATATGAAATTGAAAGTTTACAACAATAGAATTTGTAATATGGCAGTGCAAGGAACTCTATTTGAAAATATGAAACCCTTATTTGTGGGCAGTAATGTATTTGTTGTGAGTGAGGAAGCATCAGTGAAAAGTATGCTGAAGATAACAGATAAAGTACCACGGATTCATCTACTTGGTAAGTGTGTCACTTCACCGTTAACTAACCGTGTATGCAGCCCTCTTTCACTCACTTGTCATCCTGAATTAAGTAATTCATATACTACTCTCTACCGTGTGATCCCTTGTTCTAGAGCATTTATATGCAGAGTTGTAGCTACAGTGGAAGGTGGTAGGCGGCAGAGCCCACCACTCATCTTTTGGAACCCACCGCTCAGTTGCAATTTTAGCACTGGAGCCACGCAGAGTTCAAAATTGCAAAATTTTATTGAATTAGTCAAAGATAGTGTCAATTTTGACAACAAATTGCCAGATATCAAGATTGTCATCAAATGCCACCCAGCACTAAAAATATCCTAGCTACAACCGCGTTTATATATAACATGAATTTAACAACATGACGAATCATTATTCAGCATTCTGCCAAACTTATAACGATGTGCAGGGTGGGCAAACAAAGTGACTTTCAATTTGACAAAACTTTGTTGTGGATTTTGTAAAAAAATTAATTTTATTCTCAAATGAAAGCTTGGATGTTTTATTCCATACTTATTTGTTGCATTTTGATCACACTGTAAGCAGTGATTGATTGTGTTTTCATTCCATAATGTGACAGTGGTCTGGACAGTAACAATGTGATCAAGATTTAGGTGTAGTAACATTGCAAACATTGTCCATCTGCTGAATTTTCATCTGCCGCATTTCCCATTAACTTATTGGTAATACTTGGCTTTTTACTTGCACTAATAATCATATTGTATCGTTTTACAGGTGGTTTTGTGATAGACAGACTCATGTCACCAGAGGATATGCGTAACTTTTCACAGCTGCCATCGCTACCAATGGTCCAGGGTCAACTGGCAGGAATCCTGTCTGCAGCTACAAGTAGAACATACCACCTGCTCCAGGCCAACCAACAGAGACTGTCTAATAATCTGAGTCAATTAGTTAAACAAGGGGAGGAAAAGAAAAATGATGAGACTGATGAAGGAAGTTAATCTGGTTGTTAAGAACTGAACAGTGATCAACTTTTTAATATATTCATCAGTGATGTTGTACCACTGGCCCATATTAATATGAGAAAGTACAAACATTTGCACTCTGCCCACATCCAAGTATGTATTCCACTGCAGATCACAAGGGGACAAAACTTCAGGTTGTTGATCAGGTTTCTGTGCAAATTATACAGCATGCGATTAACATGCCCTCAAAATTCAGAGGCCACAGAGGCAATGGCCTCCCATTGCCCAAGACTTGGCCTTGGTGCCCCTCAATGTCACATTCTTCAGTACAGTGGCCTATCGCCTTTGTGCCCTTTGCTCACTGGCCTTGAATTGAGTGCCCTTGAAAATTGAATTTTTTAGGTCTGACAACATGCATTTAAAAAAATTCTTGGTGTGACAAATTCAGACAATTGCACTCACAATTTGAGCTTTCGTCATCCTGCATGCTAAAAGCTCTAGTTGCGAGTACAATATTCTGGATTTGCCACACAAGAAATATTTGATTCTATGATCTGCAATCCTACTGATGCATTAGTTCCTGCAACTGTAACTCAGCATACTGAGTTACAGTCAAAAAATTGCTCTGCAAACTTTCTTAATTTTCATGATTTGGAATTCTCATATTGAGCAGTAATCTCCTTGTGATGTTTCTACACTGTGTAGAGAGGGTCTACAACATCTCTGAGGTAAAACTGACAAAATTATACTAAGTATATTTCTTGATGCTTGAACTTTGGATTTAAAAATGTAAAGTGCATCCCTATGTAGATATCACTATGTTTATGCTAAAGACTGGAGTCTTGCTTGCAGGACTATCTGATGCATCTGCTTATATGGAATTTGTTCATTTTCTGTATGCTTGAACTTTATTTGGTAACTGATTTTACAAATAGGCACTGCAGTTGCAACACAAGAGTTGCTTATTTGGCTCTCTTACATTCTTCGATAGCGAAAACTAATTAGAGCAAATGTTAGAAGGAGTACATATTAATTGTGTATGTGTGTAATGCACAAGCACACATACTATGTGCAGTGCTTTCAGACGAGTTGCTGGTTGATATATTTTGTTATGAAGACAGCAAAAATCACAGGATTTTTTCTCATGTATGAAATGTATGTTGATGCATCTAATGCACTCCCCCTGTGGGGCTTGTGTAGTTTTGTGTGTTAGATGCATCACCAACTCAGTATTACGTATACATGCATTATTATGTAAAATTTCACTCCATAACAAAGCTTTCCTGACACCTGAGAGTATGGTACAGAGAGCTTGTGCACTAAAACTTATCAAATAACATTATCCACAATTGAATAGTGTCCACTTCAAAATTATTAGTGGAAGGGTCTGGATTGCAAGTATACATGTACAAACTACACACAGTGGAAACTCGTTAATACGAGATCGCTTAAGGTAATACACTATTTTAAAGTGTTGCGATTTGGTAGTTCACAACATCTTGCGAATGGTAATGAGTTTTGGCAAAAATTGCATTGCTCATTTCCTTGCGAGCGTGTAGAAGAATTCAAATATCACAGAAATAATTTTGTAGGTCCTGTGGTTCTTGAGTTATGTTGTAAAGAGGGCTGAAACAACAACACTTTTGTAAAATGTACATAACTCATTAACAACAATAAATTAAGCAAGTTTTCAAATTATATAATTTGTAGAATGAACCTTTGCAAAACATCAAGGTGTTATTTGTCAATAATTTATTGATCTAGAGAATGAAAATCGATTTTTTTGGTTGCTTCGACCAACAACTCCTCGTCTACCCTTAATGCGAGAAACTGCTTACTACGAACAGTCACACGTGGTCCCGATTTTCCCCTATTATTTACTGTACAAAAGAAACTGTTTAATACAAGGTAAATAATACGAAATCCGCATAATACGAGCACTTACTGTGAGTCAAAGCTTTTGTTTTCTATTGTTTTTACGACGGATAAAACGACCTAATTTCTCAAGGTGGATTTATGATGTAAATCATGTCAGGAGTTGACAAAATATTTGCTTGAAAAGTGACGTAAACTCAAAGCACAACTTCGAATGCAACTGCACTTTTGTACGTACAAATCAGTGCAACGAGAACCAGGCCAGGGCAAAAGGATCTCCGAGTACACTCGCGCCACAGTCTTTCTGAGATTAGATACAAAAAATAATTAAAGATTTCAAAAGAAGCAAATTAGCTAAATACTAAATTTAATATCAGTAATCAGTTTTTATCAGCATTACAGCAAATAATTAATCGATTTTTATTCGTAAAATAATGAAGATAAACTTGCTGTCAAATTCCCCAGAAATCCAATACAGTACTTTAGCGGGGCGGGGCTATTCTTAATGAGCTCATGTCAAAACCTTAGCAACCATCATAACAACAAGGATTCCCTTTCCTATTTTTAACTTGTTTTTAAATCGTGTCATGACGAAATTTGCCATATAAGGTCAATATTGCTGACGACACAGCGGCGTAGCTGGGATTTTTTCCAAGGGGGCAAGCCTGTATGGGGCGGTGGCCCAAATCCACCAAATTTTCCTGCACTTCCGTAGAAAAACTTGTAATTTTTTACAAAAAGCCCTTGAAATTTGAGTAATGTTGGTTCCACTTACATCAGTTACGTGTATTTCAATGGGAAGTAATTTGAGCTGGTGATGTCATTGGGTTATAATGAGCTGTGGTTGATTCATTTGCATAAGTTGAATTTGTACAGAAGTTTGCTTGTGGGCGGGGGCCCAAATAGACAATTTTTGCCAGGCATATTGATAATAATCGTATGGTATTGCATATTGTATGGATTCTCCATCTCTCTGTCCCTCTTCTCCCTCTTTCTCCCTCCTTTTTCCTCTTTTTTCTACCTACTGTGTCCATGCAGAAGTGGGGTCCTGATTTGCTGTTCAAATCTAGCAAAAGGGTATAATGTGAAATGACTCTGTCAAGAATTTTTAATGGTGCAGTTACTGATGTAGGAAAAAAACAAACCTAAATATGCCCAGTTCTCAATGTACGTTAAAAAATAATGTATTAAGAATTGAATTACCAAGACAAAAATGATGTTATTAAAATATAAGAAAAAATATGACTTCTGCTTGGTATTTGTTTCTGGTCTTTGGAAAACACATTGGTAGTTGACAATGTGACGGGATTAAGTAGAGCGAGTTGAATTTGAATGTCAACCAAAGATCTAATGGCTTCTTTTGATGATTTCAGTGGAACTTGGACAAAATGATATGGTACAATGGTATGTGTGATGTGAAACTGATGTGAGATGGAAGGTCACTTTACAAATATATTTATTCTTCATTTCCTTCCCTTTTCTGATCGTGTAATTTGACAGAGACATATGATATGCACCATGTAATTTGCTAATATATCGAATTACACATTTTAATCAAAAAGCACATTTTAAACAAAAATTAAATTTTTGACCAAAGATCACGTTTTTGAACAAACCAAAAATCACATTTTTGAACAAACCAAAAATCACATTTCTGAACAAACCAAAAATCACATTTTTGATCAAACCAAAAATCACATTTTTGAACAAACCAAAAATCACATTTTTATCCAGAAATCACATCATTTGAATCAGAATTGGTGACTCTCAATTTGCAAAGCGTAATTTTTTTCATACCAACTTACGACATGTGTTCTGCTGCCACATGAGCTTAAAGTCGCAAGCTGGTATTTTTGAGATGATACTGCATTGGTGTTCTTTGTTTCACATGCACCTGTTCATGCCAGAAGTATGTCTCTATGTCCTTCGTGGATGGGGCATACTAGTGGCTTGTACAGGTGTGCAGCAAACAAAGAATATCAACTTGGTCAGCCAGGATGTCTCGAAACTACCAACTTGCAACTTGACGCTCATTTTGTAGTAACAGGTCACATACATGCATGACCAGCAGGCTACATGTATGTTAGCACATCTATAGTACCAAAGGTATCAAAATGGTATCTCAGTCATTTAAAACACAACACACAGTAATAATGATTACAAGATAATTCTGTTTCAGCTTTGCTTCATTTAATTCTACTCTGCTTAAATTTGTGAAATGAATACAGTTGCAGGAAAACAACAAACAAAACAGGTAATCAGTCACAATGTTCTTCTTGGCCATGATGATCAAACAAAAAAGTAACTTGTCAATCGAAAGTGGTTTTCTTTTTCTTTTAAATTCTTGCACATTTTATAAGTATTCTTTCAGTTCCTAAAATATGAATAATTTAATGCTGCATACAAAACAACAAAAGGTATTTGAATGCTTGTTTACAACTTATTTGCTTGACCATGCCACCACTATTTTCAAATCAAGTTACTTTTCCCAATAAAAGAGCATAAGATTTGGTTGCAAAGTGATACAATATGCAACTTCTGAAATATAAGTAATGATCAAACTCCACCACATTACCATAATACCGTAAAACCTTGATAGTTTGCATATGTGCTTACTATAGAGCACTTTTAAAACATGCAAACATGAAGAGCCCCATCCACAGAAGTATTAAGAGTTTTGAGCAAATCATCGATACACATAATTATGTATGAACAAGTAAACCTGCAAATTTGTGTCTCAACCCCATTAGCTAAGTTGGTAAAGCGCCGGACTTTAGTACAATTTCATGTTTTCAAAAGTGCTCGATAGTAAGCACATATGCTAACTATCGTGTTTTTACGGTAATCTAGTTGCTGTATAGGTATATATCAGGGGTTCTCAAAATATTTGCTCTAACAAGGGCCAAACTCATTTCAAAGATCTGTGTTTGAGGGCCAAATACAGATTATTTATGTTTATGATTTCACACCACCAAATAGTATTATACGGTTGTGCGCCCTGAATGCATTTCTCAGAAAAACCATGCATAGATTAAAGTAGGCATTAAAATGAGAAGAAATTTGCATAACTTTGGCTAAATTTGGATTGGTCATGATTGGTAATATCAAATCCTGCAAGTGTACCACAGATGGGAGAGATCGAGTATTTTTTAATGATTTTAAGCAGTCGTTTCTATTCAGAAACACTGGCATGATTTTGGAGGTAAATTAGGTAATTCCCAGACATCATAGACTTCGAGGGCCAGTCGCAAAAAAAAATGACGGTCAACCTATATTTTGTCCCAGTCAGAGGGATCAGGCTAGGGCTAATTTCAACCATCATAACTGTCGCTAAGAACTGAGTCGCTCTTGCGAAGAAAAAATAAAGTTTTCTTGAGGCGAATTTAGTACATATCTCTATGGGGATTTATTTGGTGGTATGATATCTTATTGTACATTTCAGAGCTGTTCTGGGGCCAACCACAAACTATAGCTGAATCACATGCAGTTATAAGGGTAAAATGGATCTATCATTTGAATATTTTGGTGCAACCATGTCTTTTAGTACATGGGTCTTCCATCCTGCGTAGGTTGTAAGTATCCGATTCATGAAAAGGTATGTCCTAAAACAGGCATTGCAACTCCAAAAAAAGCATCCTCATCAGTGAAAGAGGGAACACTATTATCAATTGTTGCGGGATGGGAAGAAGATATATGGCCATTAGCTGCTGTGTGTATAATTGCCTGTGATGCATGTGATACGAGTTGACCCAAATGCACAGTACATGTACGATAATGTGTCCTATGGTGAAACATAATATAGGCCGCTTCATTGCTTCATTTTAATGAAAATTAAAATATTGCATATTTGTTAACTAAACATGTGGTGTGGTGTTTACAGGAGGCTTCTACAAGTGACATGGAAAGACAGGAGAACAAATTCCTGGATCCTCGACAAGATTGGTACAAGTCTAACCATCTTGGACTAATGACGTGAAGCTGGTTTCTAACCAAGGAATGCAAGGTGCCACCCACAGGCTTTACTTTATTCTGTAAATGAATGGTGCACTATTGTCAAATGAATCTCAAAGAATTTTCAGACAGGAGTGGCGTACACAAGTGCTCCAAGTATATAAGCATAGGAGCCTATAAATCGGTTGCTCGGACAAGAACAAATTTTTTATTTTACGGTAGTTTGTTAAACTTTTTCATTTTTTTTCTTTTGAACGCAAACAGATGTTAACACAGCTATTTGTAAATTAAAAGGAAACAAATGAAAAAGTTAAACAAACTACCGTAAAAATTTGTTCTTGTCCGAGCAATGCGCTTAATTATAGGCACCATATACAATTTTTTCGGTATATATGGAGATACATATTAATTGCACAGTTCTTTATATAAGTATTCTACTGTAGATATTTTAGTTTACCCTATATTTCTACATCAGTATTCTTATTTACCCAATTGACTTTTGCCTGTGAGGTTTACAGGGTTGCTACTGTGCAGAATATATACATGCTTCTTTTCTCACAAAAGAAATATGCATTAATTGCATTCTATGTTATGAGGTGGGATAGGATTCTACAGATATGCAGGTACTCTCATGCTTTGATATTTGTGACCTGCTCACACAAAATGTGTGTTAAGTCGCAAAATGGTAGTTTGGAGATTTCCTGGCTGCTGGGTTGATGTTCTTTGTTCGATTCCCCATTGTGCATGCTGTGCCCTATTTATAAAGGTCATACTGCTGGCTTACAGAATCCCCAATTCACAAAGACATACTACAGTCTTGTACAGGTACCTATCAAATAACATCTAGCAGCAAGGAGGTTTCTAAACAATCATCATTCCAGTTTACGCTCATTTTGTTGGAGCAGGTTACATTTCAAATATACATTGCATACGGAAAGTATTGATACACTTTGGGCAAAGAAACTACAAACATTTATGAGAAAATATAGAATTTTTTAGATGGAGCAACATTATGGGAAAGTGTTCGACATTTTCTAAATCCTATCGTTTATTATTCAAATATATATTTCTTTACCAAATCAAGTTGCACTACTAAGAACTGTGATGTATCAAACTGCCAAGTACACATACATGTACCGCCATCTGAAATTCTTAATTTTCTTTTATTGTGGCAATGCTTCTACTGTCTTTGTTTTAAAGCCATATTGTAACACTTCCATAAAAAGCGATTTGTATTTCTTTTCCACAAAATATGTCCGATGTCCCCTTATAATTTTGAGCCGAACAATTGAGGTAAAGCACAGAAAATTCTTAATTCAATTTTAGCACCGATGTCGCTAATGCATGTCACTCACATCCCATACGCCATGTAGGTACAGTGTTATCAACATAGCATATGACTTGACTAATATTTTGATTGTATGAATTAAGCGGGACACATTGTTTTAAAGGCATAATTTGTGCAGGTTATGATATAACAATCATGTAAAAATCAGAATTTTGGCAAACTTGAGGACATCCTCCTCAGCAAATGTTACAACATGGCTTTAAGTTGAACAAAAATGTACATAAATGGTGTATTCCTGAATTAGCTGCTATTGCTGTGAAACAAGGGTTTTTGCATAAATTCTAAACAGCGCAAATGTTAACACCTTAATGTACACATCTATACAACTTCTGATAAAATATACCTGTATCTTTTATTTGCTAACTACCATTTTTCTTTAAAATATAACTGCTTAACATCTTAAAGGAAATCTGTACCATAAACTAATCAATGGCTATATAGTTGCAGTAATAATAAAAACGACAAACAGTAAAAGTCCCAAGCTTATATGGTCGAATCCAACCAAAAGTGTCCACGGGCCAAAAATAAAAGTCCGAAATAGAAATGTCTCCACAATTTTTTCCTTTTGCCCATTGATTGATCACATTTTGGCCTTCCAGGAACGAAAAGTGCCATTACTAATCTTGAAAAATAAATCCAGGACGTGAGATAGTAAATGTGATATCAAAACCCAATGTTACCTACGAATACCACTAGGATGCTTTCACTATCGCAATACTAATCAACCTAAAACAAATGGAATATTCCCATTAACGCTTTTTCGCGTGTAATGTAGACCACAGGGTGTCATGAAAATGCTAGCTCAACCAGAAAATATTTGTTTTTATTTTTATAACGCGATCAATATGATCTTAGTCAATTTATGCTAGTTTATTTTTGAAAATGAAGTTTAGGTCAGTTTCTGTATTTTATTTTTCAAATGAGTATGAATCAATTTACACATTGTATTAGAACGAGTAGGGTATATGTTTTCAAGAATATTAGGAATTATCGCATACACCTAACGCTTTATACAATGAAAAGGTGAAGAAACCCGGTATTCGTAGGTAACATGAGCGATTTAACAATATATATATTGAGTTTAGAGGTTTAAATTTTGCTATTATGGTAATGCATTAAAAAAATGGTAGTTTTTAGATCTCTTTCAGATGGTACGTCCAAATGAATAAATGCTATTACCTTAGATCAAAAAATTTTGATGCTTTTAGCAAGATTTTGACCACTTCATTTTGATATACAAGTAGTTAATCAGCAATTTTACATAATAAATAATTGTTGAATGAATCCAGTATATGGGTAATAATAGTGTCCTGGGGTACCGCTTAAAGTTTTTGACAATTAATTTCCATTGGTAGAGACACTTCATTACACATGTCATGTATTATGCTGTATTCGTAAGTAACATTTCAGTATTTGTAGGTAAGAATTAGACATTTGGTGGATATCGCAATCAAAACTTCATTTTATAAAGCACTTTGAATGTATTATTTTTTATGTGCGTTTATTGATACTTTAGACCCTATCATGTATTAATAATGTCGGTTCACAGCGGTTGAAAGAGGATTGAAGTAAGAAACAAAGGCACTAAAGTGACTTTAATTTGCTTAATTGCACACAAATCGCTTAAAACCGTTATTGCAGACTTGTGAAGTCCATCTTGGAGTCAGTTACGTCTTGTGGCCTTTCGTTTGAGGGCAACTACAATTAGCTTTATATCAGGGTCCATCAATGTGTTGTCTAGATCATGAGACAATGAGAACAGTCGTTTTTTCCATGGTATTAAGTAGGTAACCTTAGCGTAAAGCGTCAAAAGTTACCTTCGAATAAATCAATTTGGACACAAATTACTCAGAAACCAGAAGGTCGGTAAACATTTAAAATGAAGCACACATGACAGTTGACAAATCCAAGTATTTATCCCTTCTAATCTTCTTTGAATCTGATTTTTCTTTCAAATGAGCAGACCGTCGTCTATTTCAGTACATATTTTTCACCAATTAAGCCGTATTCAGTTTTGCATGGTGGGCATGTATGTGAATTCGCAACTTTCATTGACATATGATTTGATAGCAAACATACAGGCCTTTGTTATGTACCAATATGTGCATTGGCATGAATGGCGGTGTATCACCACACTGTCATGATGTCAAATTGTATTAAGTAGGTAACATTCGGTTACCGAAATTTACCCTCTGAATACTTGCTTTTATTGTTGACATCTCAGAAATATTTAAACGCAGGCTATTGAAACTTTGTAGAAATAAAGAGTGTATTACCCTGCACCTATTGCTTAACTATTGTTTACTATTCTCTCACTTTGTGGAAATGGCACAGCTTTTAACATGTATTCGGAGGTAATGCATATTTTTTACCAAACCTACCTTTGTGCCATTTAGAATTTCTGGCAGCTAAACAAAATAATAAAGATGTCCGAATGCAATGCATTTCAGTATTGGACATATCAAAGCTTGTATCAATTGCGCATTTATTAGTGATTTCCATTTTTTAAAGATATATCTAGTGCTATGAAAAATTGTATTCGTAGGTAATGTAAAAAAATACCACTCAAAAAATTATCACAAAAAATTCATAATTATGTACAAATATGTGAAAAATTGAACTGGCAATCTTTGAATACACACCTTTCAGGAAATCAATTTAGATTCAATCCAATGACTTCTTTTCATAACTGATTTATATGTTTTTAAAAATACGTTAAGAAATATTTTGAAAAAATGGGTAAAAATAGCATGTTTTGGGGTCTCTGCGTCTAAGTTTTTCACAGAAGGGGTCTTATTATATATGGGTATGAAGCGTATGATCAAAACGAATAAACACAATACAAAAGCGAATGCCAATTGATTAATACTTTTAAGTTATGGCCCTGAACATGCCGTGTACACTTTTCGTTGGATTCGACCATATACGTCCAAATAAAGGAGAAATTCTTAATTCCTTACGACAATCAGCGATCATTTTGTAATCCATGGTGGCGGCCATATTGATACCCGATGTATTTTATTACGCGCTGTAACGGTACCCGATTTTGAAACCAGCAAAATCCGTGCCACCAGCCTTGTCCCTCGTGAACTTTGGTGACACGAAGCGAATACTACCAAAGTTCAGATTCAACATTCGTTCAAAAGAAAACGCGACAATTTTTACCCATAAAACTACAGAAGAACATAAAAAAGTGTATTTTAAGTAATATTTATGATCAACAATGTCTTGAGAACGAAAAGTAAAAACAGCACTAAAAACCAAAATTCGCTGTGGGGGTCGCGAATGCCATAAGGCAACACACGCTCGCAGGTAGCCGAGGGTCTGTGTGAAAGGTTACACTACCGCTTGTGGCAGAAGCAGCTATCATGGCGGCTTCCATGAATCGCAGAAACAAAGGATTAAAAGTGCTTTTTCTTTGTTAGGAATATTCCGAAATTCATATAGACCGTCTGGTATGTTTAATTTAGGGGTATAACTATATTAGCCATTGATTAGTTTATGGTACAGATTTCCTTTAAAACTGATGAATATCTTTTTGCAGTGGTGTACCAGGCAAAATTTTCCAAGGTGGAGGGGGCAAAATTGAAAATTTTGTCCTACTACCAAAATGACTGCAGACAAGTGTGTGTGAAGGGAACAAATATGTGTCATTTTAATGCTAAAATGGGACAATATGAGGTTGAGTTTGGAGAAGACAAGTTGCATATCACAAATTTTGGTCAATTTTCCCGGTATTTCGAGCAATAGGGGAAGGGGGGAACCTCCACCTCTAGTTGGTACACCACTGCCTTTTTGTAATTCAATACTGTACATTTCAAGGCTGTAAAGATGAAATACTAAGTTTTTAGTTAACTCTCTTGCACAAATTGATTTCATTATGTTTCTTGGTTTTTTCCCAAAGGGACAAATCTCTAATTATTATGAACCATCCAGATCCCTGTATAACCTGTGAAATGCCTTACACAAGATGCCTTTACACTGTCACAACATACTTCTCATCCTTAGGCCTGATACAAAGGGATGAAATATATTCAACTGTGATTTGCCATTATGAAGAAACAAAGATGATTAATAATAACAAGAGCACCAATGGCGCTGTGGCTCTACGCTTTTTTGTGGGAAAGCAATTGTTCTTGGAGTCGAATGTGCAACAGGTTGGTAGCTTTATGGAAAGGTTGGGTAGGTCGGTCAATTTTTTTAAACCTTCAATTCCCCACAAATATTCAATACGGTCCTTGAAACTCAATGCGGGGGTCAATCTTCCTCCGCCACATTATTATTTTTTGCCACATTATTATTTTTTGCAGCATTACTATTAGTTGCAAAATCTGAAAAAATTCATTATTGTGCAAATTACTACTGAACCAGCAAGAATAATGTGTTCTGCAAAATTTTAAAATCCCTTTTTTAGTATTTGAAGCTTTCAACAACTATAGAAAGCCTTGGCAACTATTAGAATTCATCTAAATTGACTTCAGACGACCCCGAAATGACCTCCCAAAAATTTGGCTCTAAATGGTGACCTCAGATGACCCCGAAAAAAAAAAAAAAAAATTTGACTTCAAATGTTGACTGTACCCACCAAGTTTCATGCCCATACGACAGTTTTAGTAATTTGACCTCAGGTGACCCCTGGCTGACTCGAATTGTGCTTCAAAAAATTTGACTCTAAATGTTGACTTTACGCACCAAGTTTCATGCACATACAACAGTTTTTAGTAATTTGACCTCAGATGACCCCTGGATGACCCCAAAATACCCTTCCAAAAATTTGGTTCTAAATGTTGTCTGTACCCACCAAGTTTCATGCCCATACAACAGTTTTTGCTAATTTGACTTCAGATGACCCCTGGATGACCTCTGGTGACCGTGACCCACTAACCAATACAAACTTGTTCTGTGCGACCCCACAAAATTAGGCTCCAAATGTTGGCCGTACCCACCAATGCCCATATGACATTTTGAGCAATTTTACCTCAGATGACCCCTGGGTGACACCGGTTGACCCTGAAATGACCTAAAAATTTGACTCCAAATGTTGACTGTACCCACCAAGTTTCATGCCCATATAACAGTTTTTGCTAATTTGACCTCAGATGACCCTGGATGACCCCAGGTGACCTTGACCCACTAACCAATACAAACTTGTTCTGCCTGGGGTCAAGATGCACCCACCAAATTCGAGGAACATGCGACCTCACAAAATTTGGCTCCAAATGTTGACTGTATCCAGTTTCATGTTCATACAACAGTTTTTAGTAATATGACCTCAGATGACCCCTGGGTGACCCCAAAATGACCTTCCCAAAATTTTGATTCCAAATGTTGACTGTACCCACCAAGTTTCATGTCCATACGACAGTTTTTAGTAATTTGACCTCGGATGACCCTTGATGACCCCAAAATGACCTTCCCAAAATTTGACTCCAAATGTTGACTGTACCCACCAAGTTTCATGCCCATACAACAATTTTTAGTAATTTGACCTCAGGTGACCCCTAGGTGACCCCGGATGACCTCAAAATGACCTTCTCAAAATTTGACTCCAAAGGTTGACTGTACCCACCTAGTTTCATGCCCCTACGACAATTTTTAGTATCTTCCCAAAATTTGACTTTAAATGTTGACCCACCAAGTTTCATGCCCATACGAGTTTTTAGTAATTTGACCTCAGATGACCCCTGGGTGACCCCAGATGACCTTCCCACAATTTGACTCCAAATGTTGACTGTACCCAGTTTCATGCCCCTACAACAGTTATTGCAAATTTGACCTCAGATGACCCCTGGATGACCTCAGGTGACCTTGACCCACTAACCAATACAAACTTATGCTGGGGTCAAGATGCACCTAGAACCAGGGATCTATACAATGATTTTGTTTTTAGGGTGGATCACCGCATAGGCATTTTACACATAAAATACACGTAACCCACACACAACGCAATTGAATAACAGACCAGCAGTGCCGCTTGGTTACCAGTTGTTCTCATTTATGTAATCAGCAATTGGAGCCTACAAAATGTGGTGCATTTATAGTGTACGGTACTAACATGTGATATCGGGAATTGACACAAATTTTACGGTAAAAAAATCAGTCATACCCAGAAAGGATAAAATTCGAATTGAGAAAATATTGCATGTGTGACTTGTTGTACTAAAGATGCATCCACCCACCAAGTTAGACTCATGCTTCCCCTACTATGCTAGTCTGAAGTGCTCTGATGATATACTCTGACGATAACACTCCGATCGCCATGCAATCTAAGTTTTGTAGGCCAGTGGGACAACGGAATCACTACGTGAACGAGCTACTACTACACTAGTCTCTGAGAAAAGAGGCAGACACAGACAGACAAACAGATTCTAGTGAATTAAATAGTGATGATCAGTTGTAGCAACTACAAATTTCGAAAGTTTGTCAGGGGTCAAACCCCACCATTTATATTTCCCCACACTTTTTAGACAGACACCCTTTTTATCAAAAATTGAACCCCACCCTTATGCAGTGTTTGTGACCAAAACTTACAGCATAACAGCATTACTTTATCAAATTCGGAAGACTGAACATCGGCGCTATCGCCGTTTCATACAGTCACTTCGGGTCCATTTTATCACTATCTGCGCCATCAATCCATTTCAGAATCCGAATTGATGCAGAATTTATCCTCATCTATCAAACACTCATGATTTTCTTATTCATCTGAAGCATTTGCGACATATTTATGATATTAAATGTTGGCAAAACTGCATCACTGCAACTGCATCGAAAAGATACGACTTTAGATTGTTTATCATAAACACATGGGCAAATGATAAAGGGCTGAGATACCTGTGACATCCTGACTACATGAATACGTCAGTCTATACTCTCAACACGGCCGCTGTGGTTCGGATCGCTCCACTTCTAGTGTGAGCGAGCGGGCCAAAGCGGCTGATGTAGAGACTGAAAATTATATTCATTCATAAAACTCACGGCGCGTCGATTATACTACGGGTGACGCGTCGTATGAATTGAAAACATCAGCAAATAAATTTTTGACATTTTCTTTCCAGATTTATGAAGAAAATATGAATGTTTTTCAACAGATCATCAAATTACTTTATATTTTTTTTCAATTTTTAGCGTTACCCACACGCTTTATAATTATATATTGCTCCCACGCTTTTTAGAAACCCACCCTTTATTCCATAAAATTGTAATTTTACAGATTTTCAGAATTCCCAACCCACGCTGTAGAAAGCGTGCCAGACAAACAATGATAATGAATAGCCAGATGTGACCTTCGCTGTCGAGACGTTGTTTTCAGGGTTGTTAAACCCGCGATTTGGTAACACAATTAGGCGACTTTTGGAGATTTTCCCCGGGACAATTTCCTGCCCCATAGAATACAAAGGGTAAAGAAAAAAATTGGGCGACTTTTCGATTATTTGACCTGCGATTCGGGCTGAATTTTTTTGGCAACCCTGGTTATTTAGTGTTAATTTAACTAAATTACTACGCCGCTGGTCTCTAAATATTTTGAAGTGTTGTCCCATGGTAACAAAACTCCCGAGAACCCAATAAACAATCTGGACAAAGGAATCATCCAATCACGTTTCTATCCATGTGAGATCACCGCAAAAATTCATGATAAAAGGTCACTTTCCCAAAGAAAAATAGTGCAATCCGTCAATTCCCGCCATGATCTCACAACTTAAATTACTCAGACCAAAATAATCTCTAGCGCATACAGGGAACCAAGCAAAATGATAGAAATGACTTGTTTCTCATGACGACTTTTGACTTTTCTCACTTCAAAATAAGTACTTTCCCCACCCCAAATTCACTTCTAAAGGAGTGCAATCGATTGGTAAATAACTAAGCAAACCTTGGCACGTAATTTCATAGCGAGATATCATACACAAAAGAAGCCTTAGCATAAAAAGCAAGAACGCAAGTGGCCAAAATATGTAGCAAAAATACAGTCCTCACTGACTGCAATGACTAAGGCTCACTAGCTACGCTAAGAGCCAAAAATTACAAGATATTACATTGATATGTCCCTCTTATTTAATCAATTCATATATTGATTTCAACCCTACACATGTAAAGGTTGATAATACATGTAATAGACCTTTTCAAATCAACATTGGAAACATTCAGAAAACCAGGCCACATGCTCTAGGTGCATATACGTCATAATATGCTCGCGTAAATTCACTTTAAGCACTCCCCAGTGAAACATATTACGCAAAGCGCAACCATGGCAACTGGTGTAGGTGCTGCTCACAACAGTTTTGTGATGACCCAGAATTATAAAGTGGGTCACCATAAACAAATGTTTGCCTTCAGAAAACTATGATTTCAAAAGGTCTATTGTAATTGGTTGTAGGTATTTTTTTGTTTTTTTTTTGTTGTTGCTATTATGGAAAAACCTAGTATCGGAAAGTTTGTTTGAAATTCCCTTCTTTTAATACTTTTACAAATAATTAACCAAATATTTATTTTGTTCTAGATTTCATCAGTACTGTGTTTAAGTCACACATGTAAAATAGGTGGTATAAATATATTTCAGTTGTGGTTGAGAACATCAAGATATATGTTTTTATACATACATTTAATATTATTGGACACAAACTATCACAATGCTCCACAACTACACCAAGGTACATTTTTCTATATACTATATTTCACATTCAATAGTGCGTATTTCTTTCTTGAGTCCCAAAATTTTAACTCCCAAAATAGTAGACCCGACAAATCTGTGTGAGTGTGTGTCTAAGAAACATAAATGCTACACATGTTGTTCCTGAACAGACTAGTTACTTAAATTGACCAGATACTTTTAAAGATATGGCTTTTGTACCTGTACAAACTTAACGTTGCCGGCAGGAAATGTAGAAGCTTGCAAAAATGGCCTGTACATCAAGAGTCAATATCATCTAGGTATTTGACCAATTAAGTTTACAGGAACAAGAGGCAAAGTTAGCAATTGTGGAATTAAGATACATGCAAATGCTGCAAGCATAAGGCAACACAGCCAAATGTGTTTGATCTTACAATCGACCATTGGTGTTGCTTGTAATTAATGAACTGTCAACTAATTAATCAGAATAGTAAATTTGTATCTGTCAATACACTACATATAAAGAGTAAAATGTCATTAACAATAGTCACTTGGTTGACATTTCAAAAGAATTTGGGTCGATTGACAAAAAGCTTTGCAACCAAGTATGTTCAAGATATAAGGATTGATCAAAAGCACATTTGGTTACTGGGCAAATTGATATCTCAATTTTCAAAATTGCTTCCTTTGGCTTTATTGGATCAGATCATTTTGCACACAATGCCTACTGCCCTCAATGTGTTTACTATGTAAATGTTAATAATGAAAGGAAATATATTGCACCCAGGAGGCATGCTAGCACAACAATGTCCTGTACATGAAGCTGTATCATTTCTGAAACAAACAT
This sequence comes from Amphiura filiformis, assembly GCF_039555335.1. NCBI lineage: Eukaryota > Metazoa > Echinodermata > Ophiuroidea > Amphilepidida > Amphiuridae > Amphiura > Amphiura filiformis. The sequence continues at coordinate 16,210,164 of NC_092632.1, forward strand.
AGTCAGTATGTTACTGTTCTGTTTAAAATCTCTAAAGGATACACACATTACAATGAGATACAAGGCTAAAACATATTAAACAAAATATATCATATCTTTCAAATCATATTATTTGCTTGAAAGGTAACATCAAAAATCACACCAATGCAATATTCAGTTTTAGTTAAGAAGAATAGAAATTATAAATATGTGACCATCCACCATGAATGGGCTGTAATGTTGGAAGAGCTAGTTTTGAGATATGGTCCATTAATCATCTCAAAAAACAATAGAAAACAAAGGATTTTCTCAACTCTTACTGCATGTATTACTCCCTTGCAAACAAGCAACAGGGCCATGTAATTTATCAATATAAAGCTAGTATTTTGAGGATTTGCCTGTCCAATATCTCAAAAAGTGAAAATGTTGACATTCCAGCTCATTTGTTGTGGATGGTATGTCTATTTGCCTCACTTTAAATTCAATGGTGAATACACATGTTTATTTATTCACTAATGAATTCAGAATGGTGAATAAATATATGCTTTTTCATTCATTGGTTTAACTATGCTTTTTGGTTTTAGGTAAGATTTCAATGCATGAGTTCTGAAATTTTTGAATTGAGGTTCTGTTAATGCAAACTTCTTACACTAATGAAATTGTTAATATCTGTAAAAATACATGCATGGATAAAACAAAATGGTGAAACCAAATCACTTTGGATTGCATAGACACTCATTATATAGGATACAACTTGAAATTAATTTGGAATGTTTTTGTCTCAACATTTTATTGCAACAAATCTTTGAGAGACAAAAGTAGCCATTGTCTTTAACACATTCTGGTTACTGCTAATGTTACATAATAGTCCAAGTCATATGGCATGCTAAATAAGTCAGACTAACAAGCTAAACTTAACTTGTCACAGCAAGGTTGATGTAAATACCAAAACAAGAAAATCTACCTTTTTACATTGTTATTCATAACTATAACTGTTTGTATGTTTTTAACATGATACAGATGCATGTATACGTGGGTGTTTAATTGTGTGGGTGTGAGTTGGCAAAACATACAATGTATCAAACATGGACTTGTCCCATTACTACATTCTGTTAAACTGTGGACACACAACCAGCTATGGACACAAAACTCAAAGTGGATGCACACACACCCCCACACATTGTCTGCGACAAATCTCAGAAGATCATACAAAACCTTGAAATATGTTTAACAATGAGTCTCCTTTAGGGGGTGCTGGGTCAGTCTCTGGCTTACTGGGTATCCCGACTAGATCCAAAGTTTTTCAGTTAATTGTGTCCGCATTTAACAGCGATAATTTTTTGTTGTCCACATCTTGCCAAAACAAGTGTGTATATGATATGTCTTAGTGGTGGGGCTGTATATTGTGTGTGAGCGTGCATTAATTTGCATATAATTCTTTAAAAAAACAAACAAACAAAACCAAGTCTATTAAAACTAACATTGAATGAACATATAACAGCTTGAACAGTATTTCAGATAAACATCCTGGAAGAACACAAACAAACTTGTAACATATGTTACAAATTATATAAACATTTCTTTACAAAACTATATCTGGTGAATTTAAACTTCTGTTACATTCACATTCAGGAAAATAAATACATCAATACTATATATACACACAAGATATTGAGAATATCTTTTTTGTATAAGGGGCTTTAGCTTTTCAATGTTATTTTTTGAATAAGCACACAACCCTGCACAGGTAAACATGTACACACATTTTGGAGACACAAATTTCACATATATAATATGACATTGGTTACAATTTTGACAATGCTTAATGTTGTAATCTAGTCCTATTTGTCACTACATTTGTAAACACTAAGTTATCTGTAACAATTATGTACAGTAATATTATAAAGTCATAATACTGTGATTTTGTCCCACAAAATTGAAGATGGTCATCATCAGCCTTTTTCAAAACTTTGATTGAGTGACCTTTTGCTCATCCGCAACCAAGGTGAAATCTCAGCAGGCTAAATAATTGCCATGGCTTGTGTATTAATTGAATTGGCAGACAAAAAGTTAACTCTGTTCACCTTGTACAATTTGCCAGCGAAGTGGTTACATATAACTCCCTGGTAACTGGATCATGCATCTTTTGGAATTAGTAGTACTTGCCATAGGCTTTGTGTTGCGATCATTTCAATTGTGGTGCAGAACTCAAAGCGTGGTACAGTTGACATAATGATAATCGGATTACACGAAACACTTCGCTGGCGAATACAAAGAGTTATATATATATCATACAGCATCCTTTGGTATGTGCTTTTATTTCAATTACATCTCTGCTTACACTCTACAAATAATGTTATACAATATGGATCATTTAGACATATTTTACAATGTATTTCTCTTTTCTCCTTGCATATACGTAAATAAAACACAACACAATCAAACAAATTTGTCAAATGCTAAATAATATTTAAGAAAAAGGTATACATGTATACATTAAGTGTTATACCCTTAGTTATGATGACTTAATAGCTAAAACATGCCATTTGCCCAGTAACTGGGCATTATACACAGTCTTATCAACTTGTAACATGGCTTACTTGCACTGGGTGTTTAGCTGCACACTGAGCCTTGAATTGAATTGACTGACAAAAGTAACCTTGTTTGCATTGAGTTAATCAGAAAATTACATACATTTCAATACCTTTGGTATGTGGTTATGTTCAAGTACATATAGGCTTCCACTCAAATAATGTAATACAATAAAGATAATCTAGACACATTAACAATGTATTTACTTTTCTCCTTGCATACATACTAAATAAAACAAACACAATCAAGATTTGTCTGCTGCAAAATATCAATTAAAGAAATAGATAAACTTTTCTTAAAATTCACATTTGCAGAATTTTTTTCTCAGATATTTGGTACATGTAAATAAAAATTTTGACATGCACGTTATACTTTTAAGGACTAATTCCAAATTCAGGTCTTCAATTTGGCACCTGCCCATTGGTAACCGAACACTGTAAACACTTATTTGTAACATTACCTGCCAATATATTTTAAATTGCCACTTTTGTGTTATTAACCTCAGGAAGGAGTCGTGCATGCAGGTACATTCTGCTATTTGCAAAACACTGCATGGGCTTTTTTTATTGCGCAGGACAGCTAAAAACTTCTCTCTCTTACTAATGGAATAATTTTGCATGACTACCTACACATATCAATGTACAGTTTCTTCATTTCATAAATGTGGTCAATGTGCGGCGCTCAATTTGTATAAATATTTGCTGGTTGCGATGGTTTTCTGCAATCCATACGTTGCTCAATTATTGTGAACATGTATGCTAGTGGCAGGCGGCTGTTTATTACAATCTATTCTATATTGATGTACTACTAATTGTACTTTCTACACATTATAAGTGGTGCACCTGAATAGAGAGGAAGTCCAGCAAACCAACCAACCATGTCCAGGTGTCTAATTGAAATTTTTTTACCTTTATGTAAAATCTTGACTTCATTAAAGATTCAAAAAATATGAACAAGAATATAAACATACACTGAAATATTATTGAAAATGGGAACAAGCTCAATATGATGTGACTTGTAATGCAGTGATGCTGGCAAGATGGGCAATTAAGTGATAGGCCTGGGCTCTTTTTCCTTTATACTTACATGTATCATTAGGATTTTTATTTGTGTCAAATCAAGAATGTAGCAGTCAGTTGTCTTCTTTAACACATGCTACATTCAGTTCTTGCATTGTTCTTAAAAGAACAATGTACGGATTCAAGTGACCATGCCTTATGAGGAAACTTTTGATTTTGCTTAAGTTACTTGCATTGCTTTAGGGCCAATCAGTGAACAAAACAAGACATACTGTAGGTACACTTATACCTGACTGACTGTATAACAATAATAAATTAATAATACATTGACAACTGTGTTTTAGGAAGAACCGAGGTAGATCAACACCGCAACATGTCACATCACATAACGCCAGTTTTTGCCTAAATTTTAACAAGAATTACAGGATTTGTTATAGAATAAATGTAACATTCTCCTTTCAGCAAGTGATCATCTTTAAATGAGATCCAGCATATGTGTACTCTCAAATTCCTTCTCGTGAGCAGTGAGAAAAGACGGCTTCTTCTTCACAGCCCAATCTACCAGCTTGTAGGAAACCTGTGGGTCTGAGATCCCATACCAGAACACTGTCCATTCTGAATTCGTCCAGCTTCCCTCACAACGCTTGAAATACCTATAGCATGGAAGACAAAGGGAAAGAGTGAAGATATATCAGATGTAGAACGAGGATAATGGGCAAACTACATTAACCCTAACCCAACTAGGACTCACTAAAGCTCACTATTAAAACCACTCTGCGTGCATGCATTCCACGGGACTTGATGACTTAATCAGACCAAGTCATATATACCCAGGGAATCGTTGGCGGGCCAACGTCACCTGTGTAGCTACATGCTGGGGATCTTCTGCGTGGCATGCGAGGGGTCCGAGGTTGAATCCCGGGGTGCCAAGTGACTTTCTTCTTCATCTTCTCTCCTTTTTCGTTCCTTCTTTCCTTCCGATAGCCAAAAAACCACGGGTAGGGTTAGGGTTAGTGACCATGCATGTTTTTCCTATATGCCTCCTTAACCCTAACCCAACTAGGACTCACTAAAGCTCACTAGTAAAACCACTCTGCGTGCATGCATTCCACGGGACTTGATGCAGGGGTGTGAGTGATCACAGATAAAAAAATCTGAAAAAATCTGAAAAAGTCTGAAATTTGGCAAGCTCCTATACTTTTGTACAGAGAAAGTGTAGAAAAAGAGATAAATATCAAGATCAAAAAATCTGAATTCAGATTTTAATCTGAACTCTCACACCCCTGTTGATGCGCAATCAGACCGAGTCATATATCGCTCATTCTACAAAATCCGGTGCCAATAGCCTTTTTTCCATTCTTTGGTCCACAAACACTTTGTCGAGTATTTAGGGCATCAAATATGTTGTTTTCCTGGTAGAACTCAACGAGATCTACACGGACATATATAGTTTTTCATATTTTAAATGCTTTCTTCAGCCTGATTAACCCTTGCAAAGGCTCAAAAATCGCTAAAAATGCGTTTCCACGGCTCAAGTGTCACATCTAACCCTGAATATTTTCTTTGAATAAATGCGATTTCTTTACATATTTTTTTTTTTTTAATTAGATAACGCACCATCATATCGTTTATCAACATTATTTTTAGTGATTAAACGCGTCTTTGTGTAATTCTAAAATAAATTGCACTTTCCACCAAAACGCTGTGAGCTACGTTACCCTTTTTAACACACGTTATTGGAAAGAAGTAAAACAGAGGTATCAATGTAATTTGCGGTTTTTGAAAGGAAACACTCATAAGTTTTAAAAATCACAGTAAAAATCGTGATGCTATAGCATTTTGGCATAGAAATGTTGTCAACATTGAAATTTCGACCGACCATGTTAAGATTGGTGAGCTACGTTACCAGGATTCTATATTATGCACTTGTATTACATGTACTTCCTAATAATATGTGAAAGCTACCAGTGGTCGAACCCCATTTATATTAGAGTTAACCGACATAACGTTCTAACGTTAGCAAAGCACACCAAAAACATTAAAAACCCGTGAACTACGTTACTGTGAGCTACGTTACACACTCATTTATGCATCTTTAAAACTTCTATGAAATGATGAATTTGGGTTTACATTTCACTCAAGTGATCTTTAATTTGTTTTTTATGACCTTAGATTGAGTAAAACCAGCCCATTTTGCAGCCGGTAACGTAGCTCACATTACATTGAGTTTTAGTGTTAAAATACATCATGACCTCCTGAAAGAAAAATATGCAAGTGGTGTTGGCAATCTTTTACATATGAAAGTAGTGATACATTTACTCTTAAAAACACAAAAAGCAGGTCTGTTTGAACAACTTGTATTTTTTCAATTTTTACAGTGGATTGGCACCCGATTTTGTAGAATTAGCGATATACCCAGGGAATCATTGGCGGGAATAACGTCACCTGTGTAGCTACATGCTGGGGATCTTCTGCGTGGCATGCGAGGGTACGAGGTTCAAATCCCGGGGTGCCAAGTGACTTTCTTCTTCATCTTCTCTTTTTCGTTCCTTCTTTCCTTCCGATAGCCAAAAACCACGGGTAGGGTTAGGGTTAACAAACTTATAGTTAGCTAGCTGGTTAGCATAATTATACTTGATCTCACTTACCATGGATTGATTTTGTTGGCATTCCTAGATCTCCAGAATAGCGATGGGAAATCACTACGCATAACATCCCATAACATATCGCTTGTCCCTTCACCCTGAAAAAAAATTACATATATTAAGTTAATAGTACAGTATCTGCCAATTTATCAGTCAGCAACTATAATTGAAGACAGAGATAAAAAAAGACCAGTTTGCATCTGGCGTCACTGTCTATCAAATTCCCTACGATCTTTGATTGGTTAATAGTGCGTAAAAGGAAGGTCGATTTATCTGGTGCCGATTGGAGAAAAGGAATAGCAAAAATGGCGAAAAAATATTACTTTTACAAGGCAAAAAGCAACTTTTCTAGGCATTGTTGACATGGTGCCTTCAGCGAAAAGAAAGTTTCAGTACTATAAAGACCTAACTTTTGAAATGGTTTGTATGTTTGAAGGTGCAAAATTAACAATAAGGCATTGAGCAACTCATATGTCATCACGACACTTGTAAACAAACCGTGCTCAAGTTTAATTGACAGATGACGTCAGACGCAAACTAGTCTTTTTATCTCCGTCTTCTTTATAAATTAATGCAATCAAAAAGTTATCATCTTCATGAAAGAAAAGAAAAGAAAAGAAAAAAAAACTTGTCTTTATTACATTGAGATATTGAAATAATGACTACTGATTAATATTCCTGATTTTTCAAATTGTCATTTAGGAGGTTTAGGGTTTCAAAATTCATCATTCCAAAATAAAATAGTCATTTCCCTGAACTACTTATAATACCACTTTCTTCAGTAGACTGAATAACCATTTTGATACAAATAAATTCTCAGTCCCTTCAATCTTTGAATAGTGCCCCTAGACATCTTAACATAATTATTGTACCTGTGATTTCTGGCTAATAGAAAACTTGTCCAAGTATGGCACTTCCCCTGCTTCTTTCTCATTGGTGATGATAGCTACCGCATTGTAACCCTCGGATAAGTATATGGTATGAAGTTTCTTTGGTAGCTCACTCATGTAATCACTGTGAAGAACACGACCAAATGATCTGCAACGGAATACACACATACACAACATTATGATACATGTAGCTATAGCATTGAAATCCTCAGATAAGTAAATAGTACAATGCTTTAGGTCACTCGTATATTACTGCGAAGAATACAACCAAATGACTAGCCAAGATATAACAAAAATACACTTCCAGTCATCAAACATTTTTGCTTCTTCATCAGTTTTGCAAGAGCAGAATTTTGTTCCTACTATACTTGTAACATGCCCTGTTTCAAATATGAAGTCAGATCCTTAAAAGAGAATGAAAGTGAGTTATAGTTTTTAGATCTATTTTGCTTTTTTTATATCCTACCTTGTGAGGAGACTGTTTAACCTGTCCAGATCTACTTTCTTTAGGCTGTCAAACTTCAATATGCGCTCAGTGTTCTTGAACATTGTTCCAGATCCTTAAGTGAAAAAGAAAGAAAGTAAATACTGATAAAGAGATAAAAGTAATCAAAATTGGAAAATCTGTGTTCACATTATACATGATATGGATACAAACAAATTCACCTGTTTGGTAAATCCCATAAGCCTTTGTGGGTAGACCTCTGATGTATTCACACCAATTACTGCGTATCTCACAGCTTTATGCGCAGCAACACTGTTCGCTAAACGACGTGCACATTAGTGTGACATCAAATTTCGACATCTCAGGTAGAAACACAAAGGATTTTGGGATTTACTGAAAAGGTGAATTGCTAGTAAAGAATGAAAAGTGACAGAAGCAGATGTATAAAAAAAGTGTGCTCCTACAGTAACATTTGTGAGCAATGAGTTGAAATTATAGCTAGTACATGAAAGACTATCTGGTGCTTAACAGACCTCATCATTCAGGTTTCCAAGACGCGTAAGGGATGCACCATTTGATTTCCATGGGGCTGTAAGATGCGGTCGGAAAAAGGTTTTTTTTCCTGCATTATTTTTTTACTCATGTAGTAGTGGAATTTTTTCAAAAACTTCCAGCTCCCCAAAGAGAAATTCAAATGGTGAGTCCCAAAATGTACTGCAGACAGAGCACTCTTGGTGGCTTGTCCTAGGTCATGGGTCATCTCTCAAATCAAACTTTTTTGGAAATGTTATGCTTGGCTTGTTTTCATTCATGTTTGCTTTGTCTTATTATAGTACTTTGAAACCCAGGTAAAGGCACTTCATACGTGTAAGTGGTTGTTAACTTAATGTGATGCAACATATACCAAAAGAAAGACTACAGTCCCCAGCTCACATCACAATTTCTCAAATCACTGTGCAACAATACCATTGTGACCAGTTAACACTGGACTTTTAATAATATACTGTGTAAATCATGCAATATTTTATTTGACTTCATGTAACAGACTAGCAACAAGTAATCAGAACACCAATTGTGATCATTACACTTTGTGAATGATGCCATCTGTCAGAGAGCTGTATTAAAACAAGAGGCCAATCATAGTTTATTACAATGGTCACAACAATTGCAGGCAATGAGAAATTACACTCTTCTTTCCATTTGGTTGCATACTACATGTATCTCTATTCTACACTATAAATCAAAATATGTGTGAGGTTGCCTGTCACACATAACATCCACACAGTAATTCAGAACAAATTGTACTGCATAAATTATTATTTCTATGGGTACAAGATGCAGCTCCTAATTGAATTTTTAGCCTACATTACTGCACAATAAGAAGTTTCACAAGGTTTTATTTTCATGCCCTTAGCAGCAAAATTCTGAACACTGAAATTAAAGTTGCACAAAAATATTTTGCTCCAAACTAAAAGTTGAACTTAGAGTCTTTGTGACCACAAAGAAGATAAAGCATTAAATTGTTCATAGCAGTAAAAATCATGAATGAAAATTAACACCACTAAAATATCTCTCTACACAACAGGTGTCAACCATTTAATCATTTCCGTTTCCTTCTTCAACCAGGATTCATGGTATAATATTTCTCTGAATACAGACATGCATCCTGTGTCTTCTTTATTTGCATAGCAGCATTTTGATTGATAGGAGATAACTTGATGTCTGGTGTGTTTTTTTGCTTGTTTATGACCTTTACAGAAAACCAGCTTAAATTTGGTAATCGTATATCTTTCAAGTTATAGCTAGATGTGACTACTTTCATTGGTCCACTAATATTGGCCATATGTGTCCATCCACCACAAACTGGTCGTAAAGTTGGCATTTTCCATTTTGAGATACAATCAAAAACAGTATATGGATTTCTATGTAAAATATATAAGGAATTTGACCTTTGATGAACCATAACTTCACTTCCAGATGTCCGATGAAGCTGGTTGAGGTGTCATCTTAAAGCTGAAAGTGCAATCTTTTAAATTTTGCAATAAACAGAAAATGATCTAGAGCCGACTTTACTACCATTTCGTAGTGGATGGTCACATATATCCACTTGTCAGTTAATGATATGTAAATAAAAACAGTTATTAGCTGAACCAAACACTTCAACTTCCTTGAATATACAGGTTTTAACATCAAATCTCTTCTTAAGTTTCTATTTAAAAACACTTTATATCCATTACATAGGTATTATTTAAACACTCTTCATATATCCATTACATTGGTACAACATATCAACTACAGGTATACTCAGGTAAGCTTGGGTAGACATTAACTTTGTTTTGTTTTCTTGGTATTTGTAGATAATTATACTTCTTTTTACAAACACTAGTTAATCATGCAGACTTCACATATCCTGTTAATTACCAGAGTAAAATGTACCAACAGCAAGAGCAACCATTTATATAGTGAAGTATGGATCAAGGATGTGATGGGAATATTATGAAATTGTTAAAGTGAATCGTATCATATAAAAATATAAAGATCTTTACTAGACTGTCATAATTACTAGTATAACTTGACTAGACTTTCATTATTTTGGGGAGTGTTGAGTTGTTTACTGCATTATGGTTACAAGACTTTCATAATGGGGGGGCTGGGGTGATAACATCTAGACCATCTTAAAAGACATCAGTATTTATATAGTACTGGTCAGTTCAATTTGGGTTGGTCAGCTTATGATAAACAAGTATTTTAGGCCTATCAGAAACTGCTGCAAACCTTTACGTATTACAAGCTGAGCTTCCTATTTATCTACAGACCTAGTAGTTGAGCACCATTTGCCTCCACACACTGAATTTATTTAGCATGGACATTTTGTGTTACTGTAATCAAATACCCAGGTTGTTTAGTCTGCTTGCATAGAGCCTACCGAAAGCATAAACAGATCAATATGTCTAATTCAATGTTTAAAGAACTGTGATACCTCATTGAAACAAGGGACAAATGAGTAAAGAGGGCAGACAAAATAACGAGCTCCCGTAAAGTGATCAATGATAATGTGATGTCTATTAACTTTTAAACATATGAGGTGAGTTGGAAACCAAAATACAAAAATGCATTTTTTCCATTGTTTTTTACACATGCATTTATTGCCAAATCTATATTATATGAAAGTTATAGATTTAATTTCACAGGATTTATTGATTTCATATTGTTTGTCAACAAAATGTATGAGAAAAAATCTTTCGAAAAATTATAACATTAATATTTTGCTTGAAAATATCATTCAATATTTCTCAAATAACAAAATTTACGCAGTCTATGGGAAACAAACCTTTTGAAGACAAACATTTTTTTATTTGCAAACCCTATATTTCCTTCAGTCCTTACAAAAACAAAAGCAGCAAAACACACAATGGATATAACCATATGCCATTACCTTGGAGTAGAGGTAAAAATAGCCTAATACGATTTGAATGATTGTCTCTTTGTAGACAAATTCCATTGCATAAAAAATACAGATAGATAGCATCGTCAATCAATGTACATTTGACATTTTAATCAAAGTAGTGCATTATTGCATCTTCTAATTTCCCATGGTAGCTTAAATCTAGAGTCTGTGAGGTGCACATGTCTATTTTTATTCCATCCTTGCACAGATAACAATAGATCCATTAGTCCAATGATTGACACAAACAATACCAAATGATAGACCAATTCTTGACAACATCTCAATGTGTGTTCAATTAACTAGCTAACTTAATTAATATTCTTTGCAATGTTTTCATCATACCTTAGCCTGTTTTCACGAAATGTCTTTAATGGGTGTCAAATTGTTTGACCAACCACAAACCTAATAGTATGCTTCCTCATTTATAGTATTGTCAGTTCTTCCAAACAAATGATATTTGTTCACACCATTATTGCTGGAGTGCTGCAAATCATTCAGGCCAAATCGTATGTGGGTCAGACAGAGACAGTAAATTGTCCACAAAGCAAATTGGACATCAGTTACAGTACCAAAATTTGGTTGTTCAGGTTTTTAATGTCCATAAAGCACACAGATCTTATGGCTATTGCTTTTCAACTTGCAGCTTAGTGGCTACTTTGTCACCATATCACAATCTCATCCACTCAGACCAAAGTTGGACATTCTGAGTTATTACCTTTATTAACTTACTCAGTACCTGATGCTGAAATCTTAAGTCCCTGGTGTATATACTTATTTGCAAAGTTGTATGTCCATTTTTTGTATATTTTTATTGGCTTTTTTGGTCCTTATTTTTGTCTGCATCTCCATTTCATTTCCAACTTTGGTCTGATTGGATCAGATCATTTTGGATCATGTCACATATAACCTACCGTGATGTGTAAACAGCTCGGCAAGGATAGAATTAGCGGAAGTAACAACCACACTGGACAATGGTGGAAGGCCGGCCAGCAGATTGACCACAAACTCCACTTGTTGTCCATACTTGGGAGCAAACCATGGTTTCTTGACAAGTTTCTCGATGTCAGTAGGTACGTGGACCTGGCCAATCGTCTGTAATAAATTCAAACAAGATTATGTATCGTTAAAGACTTTCATTGCTATGCATTGGATGTGAAACGGTTGATTAGTAGGCAAATTCATCTACAGAATGTAAAGAGACCTGTCGTCATCTCTTTTATCTTGGTAATAAGTGGAAATGACTTTATTTATATTAACTTCAGCTCAGAAGTCGACTAGTTGGTACAAAAATAGTTACAACTGCGACGACTATTTGGAAATCTACTTACTAAGTGCTAAAAATGGAAGATTAAACTAGGTATATTATGGTCAAATGAATGCACGATGTAGCGCAAGCAACATGTAATATATAAACACCAAAACACACAATACCTATTCAATTTAGCTCACTTTCAATTTCACTTTTTACCAATTTATAACACAATTTTGATTGGAGTCAAGAAAGGTCTAATATCAAACAAAGTATTTACAATGTAATGGGTTTTGAAAGTATTCAATGTATAAGCTTGTCATTCATTCTTATACATTTCTGAAACTATTGCTCTCCATCCAAAATAGCTACATGTGCTATCTATCCAAAATAATGTCATGTTCATGTAAATGTGGCCAAGTCGAATACTATCAGCAAATTACAGTAAAAATTTCATTTGAATGAAAGCAGCTGTCAACAACTGTATGCAATATGACCACATGCATATGGCGCATATTTCAAAATACAACGTGAACACACAACCAAGGATACATTAATGAAAATACTAACCTTATCACAAATGAGTTAGCAAGGTTGGATTCACTTCTGTGTTATGCACACGGGCATTCATCACACAATTTACACAGACAATTGTCAAACTGTCGGCAGCTGTGTTCATTCAAATAAATTTCTACTATAGTTAAGATGTACTTGAATTTGAAGAATAACTGTCCATCACCTTTATAATTCTTCAACTTCAGATGCATATTATAGTTTTTTTAGTCATGTCTGTTACATGTAAATTTGGGTAAGTAATTACTATTCCAATCTGTATATTTTGATTATGGAAAATTCCATGTAGTGGTATCCCATTAATAAAAGGTTATCAATATATTAATCGATGGTAATCAACAATAACCTTGATCACTTGACTGGTAAGTCAAATCTCTGAGCCAATGATGTTGATAACCAGGATCACAGGCTATGCAAAGTAATCAGCAGTAATATTTTACGTGGCCAGGTCGAAAACCTTTAATAAAAGCTATTGCAATATTTAACAATGATGGATTTAAAATAAATAACACATATTATATGATCATTAAAACTAGAATTACGCGGTTCGTAATTAAGGTGGCCCCCACATAACTATACAGCACACGAGGCCACCATATACTATCACCGTACCAAGTTTGGAATTGATCGGTGATTGCGTTTGTGCTGCAGAGTGGATTAATGACAATGTAGGCAAAATATGCTAATTAATATTCATAAATATGCAAATAATGCGACACAAAACTATACAGCACGTGAGGCCACTATATCCTATCCCTGTACCAAGTTTGAAGTTGATCGGCCATGGCGTTTGAGCTGCAGAGTGGATTAATGAATTTGCTTCCGCCCGGACAAACAAAGATACAAAGAAAGAAACAAACAGGCAGGCAAGGGAACAAACAACCATCTGGATGATAACATAAGCCCCACATATATGTGGGGGCCAAAAATTATCATAATAAACCTGCTTTGCTAATATATTCACACATCTGGCAGGTGTTGAACCAAAATGGCAGTTTGTAACGCTCTGATCCACACATGCTGGCTCTGCAAATGTGTGCAATATTTACAATTCTGAAACCTGTGTATTAAATTACTGCAATTTCAGCTTTGGCAAATCAATAGCTTTTCAAAAAGGACAATCCACTTGGCCCCACATGTTGTGCTCATGGTGCAATCTATTGTAAAGTATACTTTTATAAGTGTAAACCTAATATAACTTTAAACATGTTTAATACCATCCATATTCCAAATACAGATTTGATTCTTCAACCTGACCATAAAAGCAATGTTCTAATAAATACCTTACTGGTGCCATTCTTCGCAGCATGCCATTCAAATATTGCTAGTAATCAAACGCTGGCTTCAAGTCAGTTGCGATTTGAAACTTGGGCATGCTAGCGACATATCGATCAGACATTGGCTAAAACCTGCTTTATCAGCACCAAAACTTTGGAATGAACTGCTTCTAGACATTCACATGCACTTCCATCTACGATGGTTTTTAAACTAAATTGAAAACATATCTTCTTTTTTTATAGATTGTAGTACTTTTAAGTTTGCTTTGATATTATATATTCTTGTTCTCTATTTGCCTCAACACACTCACTGTACTGCACTAAGAATAAAAACTAATGTTATTGCACTTTTTTTACAAATGGGAGTTTTTTTGTATTTTATTGTTCTGTATTGTATTACATGTACATTACGGCACAATTTTTTCATTTATTTTTAATTAAGGTAAACCTGATGACATAGCTTTACCATTTGGTAACAAAACCATATCAGGTCATATTACAGGAAAGGTTGCTTTGAGTGGCATCTGTGGTGCTTGTTTTTTAGTTCTTTTGGATTTTATAAGGATTACTGTACAAGTGTTAATTTTTGCTAGGGGTTTATTTTTGAAATTGAAAACCAGAGCAACATTTGCACATCCGCCACACCCCCCCCCACACCCATCAGTTTTTTGTTTTAACGACACTGAAAAATACAGAATGGTCATTAAACTTTGCATATAATTGCTATACAATGAGATATCAGTTGGCACTCAAAATTAAACTTCACAAATATTGAAATTCCATTTGGCCACTCAAGAATCAGCTGTATCCAGGTGTATATATTTAGGTGTAATAAATGTTAATGTCATGTTTGATCAAAGTCCCTGGTTGATGGATGTATATTCATTTTAAAACATTTTAAATAAAAAAGCACATTGAGTCCTTTCTTTTAAACAATACACAGGATATAGCGTGAAACATAATTTTCAAGCAAAATAATAATCAAGTAATCAATCAAATTTGATTCAAGAAATGAAATGATTCAAGGAAAGCTGTGTATGTAAGCTGAAATCTCTTTCAGTCATCTAATCCTTAGGGTGTGATTTCACTAACAATGGTGGCTAAAAATCACCCCTGCAATTGATGAAATTCAGTTTTTCCTATTATTTTTGAATGAAGAAGACAACAATTCTAAGAAACCGCACCTCAGCAACCCTTGCTCAAAGGGCCTGCCTTATATTGAAACCATTAAATCCTACATATATCGTCCAACATACAGCAGAGGATAGTGGGTTATGTCGTCACAAAACATGATTGCTGATGGAATTGACGTCAATTTACTTCATTTACCCTTACTGCTTGCTTCCAGGTGCCACTCAATTTTTTATTGAAAATACTGCTATGATGTCAAATACACATTGGGAAAGTCATACACAATGATTACATATTCCAAATTGCTCTCCCTAATTGTGAAATAAAGAGGAAAGAAAAGACTTCCAACAAGCTATAAATGTATGGAGTGAATTAATTCAGCACTTGGTTGCATGCATATAAATTAACCGATTTTATAAGCAACACATACTTATGCCCATTGTGGATGCACTAGCACAGGCAATAAATTAAACTGTGAATAAGTTCATTCATTCAATATTTAGAATACAGACTGAGAGCACTTTTCCGCTAAACATTTTTTAAATAGATTTTAAAGTTTAAAAGTGATAATAGTTGAACTGAACATGAGATCGGATTTGTTTTGCATTTACTACCTACTATTAAAAATATCAGTATCATGTCATTAAGTATACCTACACAATACTTTATACAAAACAAACAAAAACAAAATCCTATCCCTTATTCTCTCTAATTGGTCAAATTAACGAGTCTTATACATTTCATGGCACATGTAATTTATCCAAAATTCCTAATCTGTTTTCATCATCAAAATACACAACATGCAATTCAACAAATCATGGCAGAGCCCATGCAAAGAGCATCACATGTTGTCCGAATAGCTGCAGTATAGTAGCGTACAGAAAAGCAATTGCAACAAAACAAATATTTAAATGAAATCTCAGAGGTTACCCTGAACAGACACCTAAATGCAATTAACTGGATTGTGCCAAGAGATTTGAATGCACTTGTATAGCAAGAACCTACATCTTAGTGAATTCAGGCAGTTTGAATATAGGATTGCCAATGCCAAATGCTGCACTTATCCATACAATTATGGTACTTTCAATGGGCTTTACAGCTGTCCAGCCTTCGGAAAGCATTAGAAATACATCATTGCTGAAAATTTGGTTTTAATTAAAAAAATGGTGATTTTTGTGATAATTCTTTTCTGCTGCATCAATTTTCAAAGTTTTTGGTCTCTAAAGTAGATATTACAATCATGTTCAAGTATACCAAAGGGTTTATACTCCAAATTTAGAAGAAGGTTCGGATAAGAAATCTTGTTGTAAATTCTGAGTGATGACCCTTCGGAGTAATGAACCTTTGGACTAACAACCCATTGGAGTAACAATCCTTCAGAATAACGGTCTGTTCTCACAGTGACCTCTGCCATATCTTTAGTCCTGTAAATGTATAGTATATATGTGGCAACACTGACTGAATGCTCTGTAAGTACTTCCAATAATAGAATGCATTTCAATTTCAAGTTGAATTCATTTCTTTTGCAAAATAAAGAACTTCCAATTGGAGTCATTGCTCATTTCAATTTGATTATGAATTCCCCAGGTAACAGCACATCACAACTGAGGACAAAGCATGTCATTTCTTACTGCATTTGCAAATCAAAAACCCTACACATGATACACTATAGGAGCTTAAACATGACAATATCTAGGACACAATTCCTTAAACCCAAAATGCTTAGACACTCAAAGAATGACCTTTCAATGAATTGGGTACAAAAACACATGTCCCACAACTTGAGGTCAAAATTTGAGCTTTGCTTGTTTAATGGGGGTTGTTGAGCTATGACATGGGGATGAGATCATTATGGCTCATAGTGATATTCTTGTATTGCTCTGCCTTGACAGAATAAAACCCAATTCCAGGGATGATTACAGCTCCAAACTATCAATTATCAAGATACTTGATTCCTCTTGTATTTTTACATACATGTAGACATTTCCTTGTCAGAACCAATATACTCAACTCTGAAATGTAAATCATGAAATCGTATAACTTTGATATACGATAAATTGGTGTAGGTTTCAAAAGCTTTACATCTATGACTGGGTCATAGCAGCACTGAGCACCATTTATGTGATGCAGTCGACTTAGGTTTGTCACAAAAAGTGAATTTGAGACAGATATATAGCTTCAAGAAGTGTCCAATTTCTTTTGTAATTTTCATTGTCATTAATGCGAGACACTGAGAGAACAGATATGAGAAAGAGAAAGAAAAATTAAAGAGTGAGACAGGGAGAGAGAGTGCAAAGCATATGAAAGAAAAAATGAGAAAGGAGAGGAGAGAGAGAATGAAGTATACAGAAAAAAGTGAGAAAGAGGAGTAAGAGAGAAGAGGAAGAAACAGATGAGGTGGAGAGAAAATGAGGAATGGGGTGAAGGAAGGGTGACATACTCATATAACAGGGTTTCTCATAAGGAACATCTGTATTCCACTTACTTTCTTCTTATCATCCACCAATCCTCCTGAAGTATTAAGCAGTAGTGTTTTCAGTGGTTGCATGGTCTTAGCAATGGCTGCAGTGGCCTGGTCTGTGTCAATGCTGACCAGTTGAGAACTGGCTGTCTCACCAATGGCACTCACAACAGGAATGTGTCCAGAGCTGTGTAAATAAGGATGGTTAGTAAGCCTGTGCATTAAGGTACTAATTAATGAGGATTGCTGATATAAATTATGTTTTAAATTTCCATGTGCAATGTGCATGACTATTCAAGTCTCCTGCACTGCTGCCACAAAACAAGGCTTGAAACAGTTTTTTTCACAAAATCCTGAAGTGCCTGTTGAGTTTAGACTAGAGTATTACATGATACAAAATTCAGAAGTTGTGTAATACTATCAACTTAACTATCCTAAGGGTTGCCGGCCAACAACTATTAGGAATCAGGAGCATACTTTTACTGAGGAATGGCAAGTGATCCATGCATGGCTCAAGTAGATGGCTCCCCTGGTCAAGAGACACTTGACCACACTCTTGCCTCTCTTCAATGGGTATAAGACACAAGATCCTTGATATATTGAGTGTTGAATTGTTCAGCTGATGTCCTTGTATTTGTACTATACATGCATTTGTAGATGTTGTTTACAGAGACTTTAAGCCAGCGTATGAATAACTGTATATTGCACAATTCACAAGACTCTTTGAGTTGATTTGATTTAGCATAAATCTGCTTATTGTTTCATGAAAATAAATTCTGTTAAAGCATAAAATGTTTGTGTGCATGAAAATGCCATTCCCAAAAGTATAGGTACTCTACCCTATAGGTCTTTAAGAAAAATGTATCAATTTAGCATATATTTTCTGCCACAAAAACTTACTGTCCTTTTCAAATTGCAAAAATTTTCTGCCACAAAAATATTGTGCATTGGAGGTAGAGTGCAAATTGCTATCCTGATGATGCTAAGGAGACTAATTAGTAGAGATTTCTGGAAACATTACAAATTGGGCATTTATTTTAAAATTATATCCTTTTCGGCATAGTCCATGCATACTACACTCACAATGGTAATCATGCATGAATGTGTACCATCTGACCTGTTCAAAACATTATGCACTGGATGCTTTGTAACTGTGTAGTAGTACACACATTTTCCAAAAATAATTTAGTGTTTTAATTTAGCCCCATTAATGAGATATATAGGTCACACTCCCAAGGAATTTGAGGTGAACGTTCAGGAGAGCTATAAATAGCTTGATATCTTGGGTAGACTAATGGGTTAAAAGGAGGTTGGGGAATTTTAAGATGCAGGAGTGTCTTGGGTGTAGGGGTGAGGTCGATACTAGATGCCATCTATACTTCTTCATCTGAGCAGCAAATAATTCTGATAAACATGTTACTGCCTGTGTTTATTACCTCATGCACCATTCTAGTGGTTCTTTATTCACACAGCTGACCTCCCCCTTCAGTGTTCCATCCACAGACTCTGCTTTCAGCACACTACTTCCAGAGAACATTGGATGTGCCCTAGCTCCACTGGATTCCAAGAAGTTTACCATCACCATGGTTTCGGTTGTCACTTGCTGACGATTAGCCTGTGAAGATTTGAAAATAACACGTTGAGGGGTAACATTTGTCATTTTGCAGAAGCGTTCAATTGTTTTCCATTTTTTAAACTCATTTAGATTATTTCATTAAAATATTTTGATTATTTCATTGATTATTTCATTACAATATAATTTGATAAGAAGTATAATAGCTTTAAAATTAAAAATACATGCATTTACCTATTTTTTTCATAATCCATTCATAACATAATTTTGCCCAAAATATCAGTCATGACTTTCTTACACTTAACCCCTCAAGTTCATCATCCATGCTGCAAATTATTAACATAACAGGTTCATCTACACACTTACAATGACAGGCTTTTCAGCTCATCCCTTTTCTTATGTCTTCCATGTGTATACTTCAATAAGTATTATAATGTGTTTCACTCACATTTTTCTTGCAGTTTCATGAATTGAAATCTCTCGTTTTCATGTATCATTTCTTATGCTGCTTTCATCCAGCCAAAATGTTGCTATTTTATGATTTTAAAAAAAAAAAAAAAAACACTATTCTACAATGGACGGACCTTTTAAAGCAAGCAGTGTCGGTCGGTTGGGCCTCTTTTTTTTTTTTTGGCAAATGACCTTAAATATCACCCAAATCTTTTTATATTTTGTGTAAGTTTACCAGATATGTATGATTTGTTCCACAGTTTCTCGGGTTAAATTCTAAAACCAAGCTCATTATTAAATTTGACACTTACCTGCAGTTCCTCATTGGTATAGGTGACATTATCAGGGAGTTGGGAACCATGAATAACTAAAAGTTTCATATCATTACGATGCAAGAAGGCAAGATTAGAACTCAGGGCTTCCAGCTGAAACAGAAATATATACATGATTAATCAATTTTGTCTTTCAACCAGCTACACTCATTTTAAATGTGTCAATGTATGCCTATACACCTTTTAAATGTACAGTGTTAGTCATCTCAACCAACCCAGGAAAGATGGCTGTGTGTAGGGTTGTAAATATCCTCATTCTGAACTTAATTTGTCAGAATATCAAATTATAAAAATTGATGCATTATCACAACTTTCAAGTGCCAGGCATGCAACGGCCATGCATATATTTCAAAGGTTCTGTAAAACCCTTTAAGCTTCTACAACCTGAAGCAAACGGCTGAAGCAAAAAAGTTGAATTTGTTGTCTCTGAAAATATCAAACCATACCAAACAAATCTCATGTACATAAATTATTTAAACAACTCAGTAACTATAGCAAATAAAATGGGTTTACCCTATCCTGATTTTTAGAGAATGTATGTTTTTTTGACTTTTTTAAACCATCGAAACATTTTTGAGTGAACAGTTGAAATTTCAAGCTGTGCCACCCAATGAATTTTGTACAGACAAGTGAATGCAGCTGGCAAAAGATGCACACAGCCTCTGCTTATCTTGAAATCTTAAAATTAGGTCAAGATCTTTTTTCCGAACACATGTAAATCATTCAAATGGAATACAATTGACAAAGAGCTTAGATAAAAATATGTAATTGCTTTTTCAAGTCCTTTACGCTGCCCACACACAAGACATATTTATTTGTAAAGAGCTTACCAGGTACATTTAAGGAAATCTATGTGTGCTTACAGAAATAGAAACAGAACAATTCCCTTTATCCAGTGCCAGGCTACAACAGCATGACTAAATCCAATTTATAATTGCTATCTCAGGTAGACAAGTAAATTCAATTTAGCACTGTTTCACAAAGCCATTTATACCCCAATTACATACAGATGGCAGAACACCAGTTGGATTTCAGTGTTGAATTTAATGCACAATTTGCTAATCACAATTTGCTTTTTTCAATTATTTTTAAAAAAAGAATTGAAGAAACATATAAGTTTACTTCTTTATTTTCCATTTGATTTGCCCAAAGTTTCAAAATGCACTGCACGCAGTCACAAGATTTGCTAACCTAACACATGTCAAAACCAATAACAAATTTAAGCTTTCTTTAAAAAACAAGTTAATGCTCAATTTGTCACATATTAGTACTACTAAACCAATATAGGCATGCTACCCAAGCAGGCTAGTAGCTAGGGCTGTAGCTACAGTGGACGGTGGAGTCCACCACTCACTACTGGAGCCCACAACCGAAGGGCTAATTTCAAAAGACATGCATGTAAGAGTGTGTTTTACTGATTTCAGTCTTTTTAAGGGTCTACGAGGTATTGTTGGTCGAAGCAGCCAAAAAAAAAAATCCAAATTTCATTATCTAAATCAATATATTGTTGAAAAATAACACTTTGATGTTTTTGCAAAAGATCATTCTACATATCATATACTTTGAAAACTTCCTTGATTTATTGTTGTGAATGAGTTTTGTATGTTTTACAATTAAAGTGTTATTGTTTCAGCTCTCTTTACAACATAACTCAAGAACCACAGGACCTACAAAAGTTTATCTGAGATATCTGAATTCTTCTACACACTGCACACTCGCTATGAAATGATCAATGCAATTTTTGCCAAAGCTCACTACCAGTAGCAAGATGCTGTGAACTACCAAATGGCAACAGTCTAAAATAGTTGCTAACCTTAAGTGTCCAGTATTCAGGGGAAAGAATTGCCCCCAGCACACCCAACTCTGCTGGCTACAACTCTGCCAGTAGTGCAAAATTTTGTGCGGGAAAAGAGTGCTGGCAACCCTGAATGTGAGTAGCATATTATAATCTCTAGTTCCGTACTGTACTTGTAAGAGAGATTTGAATATTTCTGCTTATAAATAAAAGTGACTCGACATTTCACTTCATTCACATACTGAATCCTATTTTTTTGTAAGTGAAAGAATTGAACTTAAAGAAACATGTTCACTTCTTATATTTTCCATTTGAAATGATTATGTGCCCAAGGCATCAAATGCACTGCACTCAGCTACACATGCTTTGCTAAACTAACACTTGTCAAAACAAATTTAACATACACATTTTCATGTTTCTTAAACCATGCAAATGATCTATTGTTTTAACATTACATGATTGCATTACATGTATGCATCTTTATCGTGCATTTTTGTCATCACGATAACAGTTTTCACTCAAATTATGAGGGTGGTCATGAAGTAAATGTTTATAGTGTGTGTAAATTTGTGTGTTTACTCAACATCCATAATGTATTACACTTGCATTAAACATTTCTGCCTGCTTTCTTTTAAGATCACTTTCAGCTCTTCGTCTTTCCCTGTGAGCAGCGTGGACACTATTACTATTATTATTATTATGGTAATATCACATCAGTACCTGAGTACACTTGTTTGTTAAACTTAAGATCCATATTTCACTAAATGCTA
Organism: Amphiura filiformis; assembly: GCF_039555335.1. NCBI lineage: Eukaryota > Metazoa > Echinodermata > Ophiuroidea > Amphilepidida > Amphiuridae > Amphiura > Amphiura filiformis. The sequence continues at coordinate 16,232,793 of NC_092632.1, forward strand.
CTTGATCAATTCCTTTTAACCTTACATAATAAGATGTCAGAACACATAAATTGATGGATAAATGTGTGGTGGGCTTGCAAAACATGTTCATGAACTTCTCAATATGATCAAAGTGATTGTGGACATGATGATGGTGGCATATGGTGTGTCCCAAAATTGTTTGTACCTCATCATGTGGGTTTCCAAGGTTTTTTAAATTCTACTTGACAATCAACATAATCACATACAACAATAATTGAAACAAATATATACATTAATTTGCATACGATGGGAAAAAACATCCCGATTTGAAAGATGGATTGTTCCATTTCACTCACTTATCAGCTCATGAAATAGAACAATCCACCTTTCACCTCTGGATGGTTTATTTTTGCTCATGTTCACAAGTGCATATTTGCAATGTATATATTTCAAGAAGCAGACAGTCTGTAGACACAATGTGATCCTGCATGTGCTCATCAATGTTCTATAAATGTTACTACAGTTCACAACCATGGTGAAGAGTTCATAATGAAGGGATAACATACCAACACACCCAGATTAACGTAATGACAAACAACACAATATCATATCACCAATGCCACACAAGTATGCCACAACTTGGAAGATCCAGTGGCTAGATGTCTTCATTTAAAATGTCAAAAGTTTGCATTTATGCCTTACAGCTCATTTATACATTACTTCAAATAATAACTACTTCAATTGCCGTCTGTTGTCTTACGTTCAATTAACTTTATTCTGCCATTCATGGTTTTTGCAAATGCAATTGCAAGTCACTGAATAGTAAACTAGCCAATGGGTTGGTAAAAATAGGGGAAAAAGGATCAAGCATAGACTAATATTAAAATAACAGATCATCCTCATTGGTGCACCATCTGTTTATTAATTAGTCAATGCTTGATCCCTTTTGTATACAACATGTTTAGCACATTTGCCAATTAGCATTCCACCTTTTGGGTAAATCAACCTTTGCGGGTAGACCTGAGATCAGCGAGATGCTGACAAGAGCACATCGTTACTGCGCATTCCAAGGCTTTCAAATGTGCAGTAACGATGTTCGCTAAACGATGTGTATATCGGCATGCCGTGACTTTGCCGTCAAATGACGACATCTCCATACCTGCCAACATTGTAAAAATAAAAATCTGTACAGGGTGCGCGCGACCCGGGGCGCACGAAGCACGCGCTCACCCGTAACGGCGCATACTTGCCAACTTTTGGAACTAAGGTCAGCGTCTAATTAGAGTGAAGCGAGAAGCGAAACAAAACTTTGGAAAAAGAAGTTATAGACCCTAAATTACTTGTTATTCAAGGTTGGAAAAAAAATTTTTTAAATTTTTGAATTAAATTTTTTTTCGAATTTTTTTGGCAACTTTAGAGAACCACTGGACCTATTCTGAATTGCTAAGATCTAGAGAAGTTATTTTATTGGATTTTTTCTTCTAATTTAAAAAAAAAAGTTTTTGGCAACTTTAGAGAACCACTGGACCTATTCTGAGAGCTAAGATCATTCACAGGTAATTTGAAAAAAATTTGAAAAAAAAATTACGAAAAAATTAGTTTGTTATCCTTAATATGTAAACCATTAACTAGTGTTTACCTCTTCATGTATCACATATTTTAGATGCATTGGTTTTCCATGCATTTATAATATGTGCTACATGAAGAGGTAAATATTGGTTAATGGTTTGCATATAAAATATCAAACTGTAATTTGTTCGTAATTTTTTCCAATTTTTTTTAAAAATTAACTGTGAATGATCCTTATGATCCTAGCACTTCAGAATAGGTCCAGTGGTTCTCCAAAGTCGCCAAAAACTTTGAAAAAAAAAAAATCTAAAAAAAAAATTAAAAATTGGTTTTTTTTGCATTTTCAAAAATCGGATTTTTCGGACCTTTGATCTCAAAAATCGGAACGAATCCGATTAAATCGGAACGGTTGGCAGGCATGCATCTCAGGTCTATCCACAAAGGCTTATGGGATTTACCGAAAAGGTGAAAATACCGTATCCCATAGCACTGCCATAGGGTACCATTTGCAGTTCACTTGAAATCATAGAGTTCTTTTTACAGTCAAGTGCCAAATAGGCACTGTACACCATTACTATCTGCATACTTACCAACTGGGGCTGTCTAAATATTTCTTGGTGCACCTGCACCACAGCGAAAGTATTGGACGGAGCACTGCCCAGACGCTGGAATTGCTTTAGCCAATAGCGAGCCTCTTTGGGATCTGTTCCAACCTAAATGTGGTAATAAAAATAAATGGATACAATGTATATCAAACCGGTGATACAGCATTTACATTTGAGTATGATCTGATAACATTGCAACTCATGGAAGAACCAATTTTGCAATGAGGAAATCAGCAGTGGATTTACCCAGATTTGCATGCGACACAAGTTTTAATACTTGCTAATTGATTTTGTGAGTCCATCGCACAAAATGTGATGCAAAAAACTGGCCAGTTTCACTATGAAAATCACCAGAACTGGTACATATCATCATCACAAAGCATGGAGGTCAATTTAACAGAAAATTTTAAATAGTGTTCATAAAAGTGCCAAAGTTCATAGACATTGCATAGGTTGCACCCTACTTTGGAAACTTTTTTATTTTTAAAGCTAAATTTTAAAATGCTAATTTAGGGCGACAGATTTAATTTTATTTTTCTGGGGGAAGGTACTGCATAAGTTTTATCAAGCAGTTTTCATTTTAAAACAATATATGCACTGCTGCACAGCAATGCTTTCTCCACCATTGCAATCAGAATTCTAGAGCCTACGGACCTAAGAACTTGTAAATATCACAACATCCATTTTTAATATCATGCCAGAATTAATATAGACTTAATGAGAAAGTGGGTGAGCTTTCATGGTAATGTCAACATAGATCAGGGGATCAGGTGGCTGGCTAACCAAATTATTTTGCACTCACTGGGTATGTGAATATTATGCAATAAAATATAATATTGAACACTTAATTGGAGCAGCTTTAATGTAATACCGAGATGCCATGTCTTGTCCCGGGTTAGGGGAACAGAATAAGGGAACAAACCAAAGACTGCTGATGATGTCCTAAATGAAATTCATTAGAAGGCTACCTAATTTTGTGAAATGTTGAAAATTCACGATTTTCTACATTCTTTTGTACAACATAACCTTGAACCACTCATATTTTTTACTGAATGTACTCCAACTTTCACCATGTTCATAAATCCAACTGATACTCATCATTAAGATATTATAGTTTTCAGCAAAGAACTTCAGTGGTCTGCCAATTTGGCGCAGTTTCTGGCATATACGGAAGTGTGGTTCTGATTGGCTAATTGAATCGCGTCATCATCACATCGGCACCTCATTCGCTAGTCAAGCAAACACCGCTGAAATAATTTGCTGAATGGTATAGTTATCATTTATTTATTCTGTATACTGTGCATGTTTATTTATGAAGTATGCACTGTTCTTTTTAAAATAAAAGACCCCAACTGAAAACATAGTGGTAGGATATTCTAAAAGATTCCAAGAAATCAACAAATTTCCATTTCTCTTGCTAACTGAATGCCTCTTGGCGTCAACCTACACTCGTACATCAAACTTGGCAATTAACCAAGCTCTAGCTACTATTTCAGCCAGGAGGAATGCTTATTATATTAATGGATCCTACTTCACTTACAAGTGTTAAGTGGCAATGGTGGTTATTTTTGGTCCAGATGATATTCATTGCATAGCTTCTCTGTGCTGTTATAATTATAATTTTTTTCTAACAAAAAAGGAACAACTGTTCAAGATATTTTCATACAACATTTATTACCAATTCATATCGTTGATGTACGTAATTAAATTAAAAACACTCAATCCATAACCTGTTTGTATTGAATTACAAGTTTCCAGCATTATGTACAAATTCAGGTTCACAGAAAAATTCTAGAAAATTTAATTAAAACTTGTCATAACAGTAATCCAGAGCAAGCTCTGTTAGTGCTTGTTACACTACACCCTCCCTCCCATTTCCTATGAATACCTAAGTAGCTACCTGATGCACTGCCTGTTGCCATGTCTTGGTACATCTACATTTAAAGGGCACAATCAATATTAAGGCCTTTCTTGCTATCTACTGAAGACAGCAACTTCAGTCTTACTTTGAGATTTTATACATTTAAGTATCTTGCCATTTATAGACTACATCATATTTTTAATAAACATGATGATTGATGAAATGAGTAGGCGATGTCTATTATTTGTATTAAAATGTCATACATTGTACCATATTGCAATAATTTTAATAAGCATGAATATACATCAATATAGCATTGTCTTGCATGTTCAATGTTTGTGGCAGAGTTTCAGAACATTCTCCTACTTCAGATTCAAGTACTATTTTGAATTGTGTAATGCTATGGGAATCAATCATATCGGACTGTCATGCATACAGGTACATCATATTCACACACAAGTCACATGCCAATACTCTAACTTGAATGATAATTTATCAAATATGGTCATTTTCACGGTAAAGGGTGTAACTTTGGATTTTTAACATTTTAATCCGTAGTGTTCTAATAAAGCCACAGAATTCCATAATTTTTGGCCACATAAGTCATCTAGTTAGCAGCTACCTTGGGTAGCATAATCAGCTTTGGGAGTTACTGCGTTCAGTTTTAGCAGGCTTAAATGTACTTAATATTGCCATTTTGAAAAACTATAAAAAACAGTAACATTTTTGTAAAACCCTGTGTTTTCTCAGTTAGTTCATGGATAATTTTTCTTATCCTGAAAGTACAGTCATATGTTCAGTAAACACTGCCACATTAGATTTAATTGTGAACGCCCTGTATTTTTGAGAACCGGACTTGATATTTGTCGTTTCGAGGCTTCATTTTCCGTTAACAATTGTTAACAAACTTTGTGGGTGTAGCTTTGGTTCATAATTCTTGGTTATTTCTTCACTTCTTCTTGATTTATAACAGTTGTTATCTTAACTTGAAATGGGTAACAAAAATTAGCCGATTTGCAAGCTTTTAAAATTTTTATAAAATCTTGACTTCAAATAGCCGTTTTTCCGTTAACTTTTTGAAGCCTCGAAACAAACTGTTCAGCAAGCTTGTGCAAATATAAATAAAAGAGCTCATCCAATCTATTTATCAAAATGTAGCAAAGTAGATCCTCAAGTCACATGTTTTTAAATCGTGGAGATATATATCACCGTTTGAAAATGGGACCCAATACAAACTTTCCGTTAACAATTGAAGCCTCCGAAACAAATGAAGCCTCCGAAACAACAGTAAACTTAATTATCATCTATGCATATCTAAATTGGTGTGTTTCATAATGATATCTGCATTGTAATTATTACTTGATATGTGCAGAATGTCATAAATTTATAAAAAAATTGACATTATGGTTAATGTTTGAAAAATATACTGATACCTTAAAAAGCCTGTTTCGGAGGCTTCACATGCAAAAAACACCATACTTAACAAATGGGTGAAAAAATTAATGTGTGATAAATCTACAATATCTGCCGCATAGAATCATTGATTCAATACACACAAGAAAATAACAGCTTAGATGATCCCAACACTGTTGTTTTCAAAAAACTAATTCTGCAATGTTTAACAATTGTTAACATGAAGCCTCGAAACAAAAAAAATGACTTGTTGTGATAATTTAATTTTTGTCACAACTGAAATTCAATACTTAGAAGTAAAGCATGAAAATTGGTAATTGTGATATTTTTTACCTATTTTATGTCAACTTGTAGTAGTGAGCTAAATATTTTACTTTTATGATCACCTGTGTTGTTAACTGAAGCCTCCGAAACACAAATCGCTTGAATTGCCAATTCTAAAAATAACTCCCAATTTCTGTGAAACTTGGCTGGGAGGTTCCTTTCATCAAGTAGTATTTGTACATGAAGTTAGACATTCAAATTATTTTAGGAACCCAATTAAAACTTAAAAAATATGTTTAAGGTTTGGAAATTTCCATTGTAAATGACACTTGATGTTAAAAATTTTCAAAACTGCAATTACAAACATAGCAAAACATGGTATAAAATTTAACTTATATCTGTTGACTTACTTTGGAATGGAATTTCACATGTATTCCAGCTTTCATGTCAAAATTTTCTGAGGTTATGTAAAATACATTTTTTCTTAGATTTTAACCAAAATCTTATGCAAATGTCAAATTTTTTATTAGAAATCAAAAGGATTAAGCCTTGAAACATTATTTTACTTGAATTTAAGTTGCTTCTATGCATGATTTCAGTAAACAGAAACATATTTAAGTGGTTTGAAATTTTGACCCTAAAAATCAAAAGTTACACCCTTTACCGTGAAAATGACCATATACAAATATAATAAGTGCAAATATGTGTTGATGTTCTAACAAAAGCTTACACACTAATTATTATACCCTGGCAAGTCAATCCATTCATACCTGCCTGCAACAAGAAAATATATTTCATTTGCATAGTTTGATAGAAATTGCTCTGTGGCATGAAACCTTTCTAAACCATGTCATAAATGTACTTCCTGTACAACCTACAGCTCTTTCCAATAAATATTTAAGTTATAAATTCAGAATTCAAACAACTGGGTTTTTTACACACCATATGACAGATGTTACATGTTGATTTACACAACCACTATTTATAATTTGCACTTAATTTTCATTATTAACAGGATGAGTGGATGTAAAACCTTAACACCTTAACCTTATTCATTGCATTCAAATACAACAACATAATTTTCTTCTTATACTTTAAAGGGGGTAACCCTATTGGTTTTGGATATGGATTGTCTTTAAAATTACATAATAATATCAAATATCGCCTCCTTTATGCTGCTTTGTGAAAAAACGAGAGCATTTTCAGCGTAAATGTGAATAAATAGCCAAATTTGCAATCCAATACCTTGGTATACGTGAATTGCATTCTGGGCAGGCAATGACGAATGCTGACATGCTGTACAATGCCCGGCCCGTATTGAACGGAAAATGTTTTTTTTTCGTACCGTTTTAGAAAAAAAGGGAACAAAATATATTTCCCCTTGCAATATGTACATTTCAAATGAATATAAAAAAGTTTGGGTAAAATGGAGAAAAAACCCTTCCGAGACCGGGTTTTGAACCGGTACCTCTCGGTAAAAAACAAACGCGCTAGTCAATTGAGCTATTCAGCACACCACGCCAACTCTTGCCGTTTTAATAACTATATACGGCAAACTGTCTCCTCAGCAGTTAGTGTGGTTCGCTTTTTTTACAGAATGTGTATGACGCGAAACCAAAGTAGCTGTTGCGGTGACTGATATTTCGTTCATAATTCTCCTCCCAGAATTCCAAAGTATTTACCATTGTTTACAAACTGGTATACCTGTAAAAACCGCTGTGATTCATGATTTCTTCGGAAATACATCGACTTGGAGCGTCAAATTTCAGGATAGTAATGAGAAAAATAGTATCTATTATGTGATACCAAAACCTCATCAACAATGAAAAAAATCGGGGATGATGCTGTCGATCGGGTTACGGACCTTTAAGTTGAATAACTTCAGCGGTCTGCCAATTTGGCGCAGTTTATGGCGTATACGGATGTGTGGTTCTAATTGGCTAATTGAATCACATCATGATCACATCGGCACCTCATTCGCTGGTCAAGCTGTGTAGCGACGCGTGACCTACTTCTTTTTACCCGATAATCAGACAGAGCAGATGAACACCGGTGAAGTATTTGCCTAATGGTATAATAGCTTCTTTCTTAGAACTTTTAATTGCCAGTTACCTCTAGGGAAATAATTACATATTTTAAAGGACCTTACAATGTAAACCAATCAACAGATCTATGGCTTTACTGTAAAATACACAGTACAATGTAAAGTGATGCAGTTAGGAAATGCAGGGGCACCTGTTGCAAATACCTTATATCCTCTCCCACCTGTTCCTCATGGCAAGTACATAATAATACCTGAATTGAATACAGCTTTTTATCAAACGGTCAAACCGATATTTCTGTCCTTAGAATAGATGCATTTCAACCCTGCCCTTTATCATATAATATAATTCCATAATCATTTGATTATTTTGTGAAGTGTTCCTTTATGATTAAATCCTTGATGCTACAGTAGCTGTTTCATACCTTTTTGGATTCCTGTTCACTCTAATGGAAGGCAGAAATTTTTTTTTACTGAGAATAGGAAATCCAGAAAATGTACATTGTAATACTTTACAAATGTAGAGTAGAAATTGCATGTTTGTATGAAGTAGATTTACTGATGACTGAGATCTAGGGATATCACAAAAATGGTAATAAGGTATACGGTATTCCATCTAACTAGTAGCCCCAAATTAATAAAATGATGAAATGAATTCAAAAGGGGAAACATTCAAAATACAGTTTTTCTGAAAACAAAATCAGTCATAATCATAAGTCATAAGGTATTAAGGGTAAGTTTTTTCCAAAGACATTTGACCAATTTTATTTAGTTCAGACACATCAAAAAGGGTGCTTAGACAGTTGTCGCTTGAACTACTAGATATTCACATATTTTCCATACGGTGTGCATGGATTTAACTGGAATAGCCCTTTGCAAGACTGGATCAAGGTCCTTATTTCAATCAGTGCTTTATATTCACCATTTCTTTCGAGTACGCTATGCTTCCTGCCCTCAAAATATATTGCTTTGCTGGGCTCATTTTATTCATGAACTTTTCCAATAACCTCAAGTCTGTGTTGATAGAATTGAGTAAATTACAAAAAATTCAACAAAACCCTCAAAGAAGCCCAGAGAAACTACAGAATTTTGACTCTTTTGACGCATGGATGATGAATACGGCCTATATTTCATTTTGAGTGACTCTAGACAGGAAGATTCCTTTTAGACTTGAAAGGAATTTGTAAAATTTTGTGATTTATGTTACGCTGACTTGAACATGCAAGCCAGTTTATTCGACCCAGTCGCAATCTACTTACTTTTAATTGTTACCGACCGAGGATTTGAACAATTGGGAGGTCAGTTGCAACAGGCGTTGGAATTCCTTGAACCCATTGAAGTCCATGGCAACCCTAACAGTAGCATCAAAATTCTATGGAAGAGTTACTTTGGGTTTAGGACATATGATGCATTGCAACTGTTCTTGACAACAACAAAACAACAATTTAAGTTACTACAAACATAGCCCTTATCTCACAATAGACAGTGTAATTTTTACTAACGAGGAGCACCATGTCACATTATATGGACCAATTTGACACTAGTATCTAGGAAATTGTAAAGACTTTCTGCACCATGTGCACTGGCCAACTACATGTCCTGATCATCAAACAGAACTATATATAGGTCAGACATATACATCACGCAATGAAACGCAGCTTGTTCAGCAAATGAGGTGCTGATGTGATGACATACTTCAATTAGATCAAAACCCAACTCCTGGCTATGCTAGACAGCACAAAATTGGACAGTGTGGATTGCAAAATACTGTAACAGACAACCCTTAAAAACTGACAAAATAATTAATACCTATTTAAACCTGAAAAGGGGCCAAAATTATCTACTAATTTAACTATACTTAAATATTCAAGCAGTAGTCAATTCCTGCACATTTTGTTGCGACCTGTGCCTAGGTCACAGCCATAATACATGATTTCCGTCAAATTTTAATTCCGTAATAATTCTTTACCAAAAATGCTGAAATAATAGCTTCTGAAGTTTTTCTGTCCATTTTAAGCCAAACAATGAAGTAAAATGAAAGAAACCCCACTGACTGACTATCTTCACTGTTTTACATTCACATAATAATTCAACATAATTTTGAATTATTATCTGAATGTTGATAACAAATCCCCTGTTTTCCAACAAGCACAATGAATTTTGTTGAATCCAATTAGGTGAGATGAATGTAAACATTCAGGTTTGAAAAAAAAATAACCACATCAATTTAAAAAGATCATGACATTTTTATAGCCATTTATAATCCAATAAATGGCTTTTAAAATGTCATCCATGTTAAACTTTACTGGCCAACCCTGCCTATTTCCTGACATCTGAGATTACACATAGGATAGGTATTGAAATGCTTTGAAGTAAATTTTAATGAAATTTTAAGAGCAGACCATTGAGACCTGCTTTTCATTTCCTCTTTCAACATAGCAAACATAAAAGCCACTGCTTAATAATCACTCCTCATAAGTATAGATGAGGAGAGTGGTTATTCAATCATGTGTAATTATTTTTAATGTCTGCAAAAGGTCAAGAAAAACTGGTGTCTTATCCCTCCACCTTCAAAGGTAATGAAGGTATTATTTTGTACAATAAAACTGATTTTCAGTTGTCAAATTTGGTGCTGGCAGTGGATGCAGGATGTCAAACACTTTTTTTACTTAGACTTAGAGCAGAAATTGCATCCATGCCTAATGGATAATCATAATTGGACAAGACGAAGAAAGAACATAGGAAGGGAGACATGGAAGGGAAAAGGCCTGATTGATTTTTAAACTGGAAACAAAATTGTCATATTTGTACCATTTTTACACACGCTCAAAATTCAGCATGTACTACAGGTGGGTATTACTTACAAGATTCAGATCTTATACAAAATAAATCCCCACAAGGGGTGAATGCTCAAAAGATGCCAAGGAATTCTTATTTCCCTGCCATTGTTTCTTCTAAGAGGTCGATTATCATTTGCTCAGCCTCAAACATGTAATGGCCTGTAAGCAAATGTAATCCTAGTACATCTACGCTATCGTAAACATCCTTATCATGATGATGTGGGAGTACGATTTCTCTATAGCCATCTCAATTCCTTGAATCTGCCTTTAGCCTTACAAACAATTTTCTGCAGATTGCATTTTTTGCTGTCAGCTTCACTAAACATCCACCTTGGCATCAAGAGAGGTTCATCAATATGTGGCACAGTTTAATAAGAGACGGGTGGGTGGCATACATCGACCAGTTTGGGATATTGATCTGTATACAATATCAACTGGTGTGAATCAGCACGTACAACAGGTTTGTCATGTCATGTAATCTATGTTGATATCTGTGTCTAGAAATGAGGAAATATGTAGTAATTAACCGCCATCAAGTTCCTTTCAGATTTTGTTCTAACTGAAAAGATAATTGAAACCGATATTAATGGGTACTTACCAAGGAATGGCAAATCATCATTCACTTTCAATGACCACATAATGTAAGTGACAATTTTGAGTTAAATTCTATTTTACTAGTCTGTAGACAACTTTTTATGACCACTGACCATCATTAAATTGCCACATTTGACTTGCAGTCATCAACATTAGAAAAAAAAATTGATGTATGGGGGGGGCAATATTTATCAGATGGATTGATATTTCTTTTCCTCTTTTTCACATCTTGACCTTAAAAATTTTGTTCCAAAGATCATTTACCAAAAACCCAAACCATCTTGAAATATAACTCAAGCATATTTGTCATTTTCTCAAATGAATAAGCAGGTGAGATATTGTTCATTATTGGCAGCATTCAACTCAAATATAAATCACAAGCATTATTTCATAGAGCGCTGTCATATGGGGAATTCAATATGGGCAAGTACCTTACAATTTTCCAGCAGGAAGCACTCTTCTCCCCAGTAAACATGGTGAAATGTAATTCTTTTAAACATGGATAAACACACCTTGAATCACTCAAATACAAAGGTTTGAGTCGATTTAATGAGTGGTTTATAGCTAGAAATGCATTCGTTTGTTGTCATAACACTTTCCTTATTGCTGGAGAAATGACATAATGCGCAGGTGAAGAAACATTTGATATGTTATTAACATTGAGCTTGTTATTTGCGGTGTTTTAAAGAAGTGGATCAGTTGTGAGATCTATGGGCAAGTTGGGTTGCTGGTAAGTTGCATACACAGGTACCTGTTAGGTAAGAGGTAGTGATTTGAAGGTATATTCATGATATTGATTTTTTTTACATAGATCTGGGAGATTTTTTTCAATTCATGAACAAAACTACAACTAAATCCTTTTGAATTAGGGAACAGTGGTGATAACTATCAGCCTCAATTAGTCCCTTCCTATGGTAGTTTTAAAATGTCATTTCAATATGAACAAAAGTTTGCATTACAATTCCAATGTCATGATATGGATTCATTAAAACACCACTTAAAAGAAAGTAGTGAAGGAGATTTTCAGAGGGACACAAACTATGTTTAAATCCTGAAGAGGCGTGGACACTGGACACCAAGCAGACTTTACTATAAAAATTTATAAACCGTAATAAAAGTTGAGAACAAATAAACATACACACAAACAAAAATGGTTTGTTAATTTTTAAAATTACCTCTTCCAAGAAACGTCTCAGGTCTTGATTGATAAAGCCTTGGGATGCTGATCCATTGCCTTTCATCTGAAGGAAATCACTCAACCATCTTTGGCATTGTAGCATGTACTCCTTCTGTTGAGATGGGAAATTAATTGGCACTTTCTTCACTAATGACTCTGTGTGGCTCCCTCTATAGAGCCACTGAAAACCTTTGCTGGCCGACTCTGTCGTTGACGCACAAGTACGGCATGGCTGATGGCATCTCGTTGTTGCAACCACCTTATATTGTGGATGGCAAGTATTCTTCACTGCTTCAAGACGGGCAAGCTGGCTGTAATGTTGGTTCCGTAAACCTGCTGATGAGCTCCCGTTGCCAGACTGCGAGTTGGATTCCGTAGCACAGAGAAGTAGGCATCGCATTCGACGATGCCAGCACCCAGCGGATTTGGTACCTAATATCTGCATGGTGGAATGGTGGTTGAATTGTACTCTGATAAATCATGTAAAGTTTGTTCACAAAGACCTGTGATAAAAAACAGAAACAAAGAAAAACACATTTTATATATTGATGTCACATTCTCCTAAGAAATTTCCAGAGGAGAGTGATGTCACTGATGTGTAGCTCACAAGTAGTAATTATTATTACTCAATTATATGCAGTTACAATGTTTGCAAATAAAGATTCTACTCTCCACTGCGAAACAAATCGGGTACACACTATGCACAAATACCTTGTAATTAAGGAGTAATCACACTCCAATCAAAATGAAGTAAGGAGTCTTATCACACGCACCATCATTGCACACCATACTTGAAATTGCTCAGTTCCCTCAAATTGGGAATGGAGAGCAAGGCGCACAGTGCTGTCATATGTGGTGACTTGAGGCACACAGCTGTGGCTACGACTGAGTGTGTCAGCTTGCTTGTGGGTAGTGGCTCTTGCACACCACAACAAGTAATACACCCCAAAACTAGTCATACCATATGACCTACCATAATTATTATGTCTTCTGCAAAATCATCTGTATGGTGTACCTGATTAACCTTGTACTGTACTGTAATGTTGTTGTTTTTTGGGTGGGGTGGGGGTACTTCTATCCTACACATCAAATCATCTCACTTAAAGTGATCTTACCTCTCCCACCAACCACCATACATTACTCTGATTACCTCACCTGTTATTAGCAAGTCTTTTGAATTCTAATTCCTCTTATGTTGCATGCGCAATAGATTTTGTACTTCTTGATTCACCTTTGTAACGCTACACCTATGCTGTGCTCTACCACTCTTGCTGATAATACGTCCCCTATGCTATCAAGGAGACAATTCTGGCTTGGGGTTTACATTCACTGCTATTCATGCAAGCTCTGAAAGGGGATTTGGCTATTAAAACACACACAACTATTACAATACCCACAACACATTTTGTTTTTGGTAATTGAAGCATAGTTTAGAGAGGGTACAATAATTTGACTATCAGTACATATTACTACAAAAAGTACAAATAGATTTACTCTGATCTGATCAACTGGATCAGATCTGGTTAAAAACTGCAACCAGGATTCAGTAGTATGGTGTATATTTCAAATAAGTATGATCCCACTTGACTTAGAGTTGCAAATGTGATGTGATCATTCAAGCAAAATCAGTCAGCTAATTAGGGTTATATTGATTTTGAGATAGCAATTTAACAAAGGAATGTTTCCTATTGTTTTGGAAACCCTTCAACTGCTCAGATCCTTGGAACAGATTGTCCAATTTCAATGTGGTTTTCTGCCAAATGTAGCTTTGCAAATGCTTTAAAATGTACATATCTCCAAGTTATGCAATTTATATGCCCGAATTTAGACTGATTTTGCTTGATCATAACAGACTTCGTCCGCAGCTTGTGGCACAGTACCAAACCTAATTTTCTTATTCATTTCATTTATTAATCAAATTGAAATTAGAACAGTGAAAATAATAACTCCTAGAACAAAAATGTAACACTCTGTAAAATGGACATTTCAAAGCTGCCTGCAGCTGCAAACATTCTGGTTTATCTATGATGTATTTTAATAAGAATTTATGTCAAAATATGAGTACTAATCAATGTAGCCTCAGAGATGCCACTTAGTGTTGTCAAAATTTCCTGAAAAACATAAAAATCATGAAAATGCACTTTTTATCCTTTTGTACAGGTAGGGTAGAGCAAAAAATTTCCTGAAAATGGTAGATTTTCTTTAAAATTTCCTGAAATTAAGAAATAGTCGATATCGATAGATGATCACTGAATAGAGCTATATGATTCTGACATATAAATTATAATGTGAATTTGGCAACGAAAGTGAATGATTTCTGGCGACTTATGCATTTCAAAATACGATTTCCTTCACAAATTTCTTCCAAATTTAGTCTCATGCTGCAGGAGAATTCTTCGATAGATATTTTTTTGACCCTGTGAGATTTTAGATATTTATAATCAATATAGTAAATTGGCAAAGGAATATTTTGTGAAGAATGTAATGCTTTTGTGAAGTGGGGGCTAAACCTATTTATTTAAAAAAAATCGCCGTATACAGCAATACATTGTCGCCATGTTCGACGAGGTTGTCTCTTTGAGCAAGTTGCCCTATTGAGCACTTATCCCCGACTGTGTAGCCTATAATATGTAGCCAACCAAGCAAGAAATTATTGCACAGCACAGAGGAAAAAAACACGTGGAAATTTATCACAATCTTTGCGAAGCATACTACCGTACTGACGCGAGTAAAGTCCCACCCCCCAATTTTGACAAATGTTCACCCCAAAACGGGGTGGGACTATACTCGAGTCAGTACGGCATATACTTTGATCAGCTCGTAATCGGCGGGCCTTATAACATCGCGGATTAATATCAAAGTATTTTATTTTGAGAATTTTCTTGTGACATCTCGCCAGAAGCATCACAAATGTGACATGATCAAGGGGAATGAGTCACATATCGACCCTGGTCGAAAATGAGCTTTACATATGTTGCTAAAGAGAACATTTAGAGCTTTCAGAAACTGAAAACCTCATGTTGATACGACTTTCCTTCGCAAAGTTACGTCAATTTATCAATCGCTGAAAACAATATAAAACAAAAGAATTTTAACTCTTTCTTTGCCAAATCTCAAAATCAATATTAGCGACACCCGACTCTTGATCGTGTCACAAATTATTAAATCAAGTTCTATACTTTGTCTACTTTCTTTTAAAACACACAAAATAAAGGCATGACAGGTTAAAACTAATAGCACTCTTAACATGTGTCTTCTTTTCGGCGTAGTGGTAAAAGTTTAACATTTCCCCACCTATTACAGGCTGATCAAACTATCTAGTATTACACCAAAACGTTTTTTATTGCTGCCTAGACAGCACAAAATAGTCACAATTCCAATTTGAACAGCCAAGACACTGACTGATTGAAATTCAAAACATGACCTCTCTTCAAATTGTGGTAGTAAACCAACATTTTTGCATTGCATGCAAAAACATTGCTTCACAATGATCGTCCCGTACAAAATGTAGATTGATGCACCTAAACACAATACAAATCCGCATGTAAGTGGCATCAAGCCTCAGAGCTACTGTACCTTAAATTATCTTTTACATGTATACTGTTGGTATGGATTGCATGATTGCATCGAAAATGTCAGATTTCATTAGCAATTATCTACTTATTTTTTAAAAGACATGTGGGTGAATTTAACATTATTAGATTATAGTTAAAAGTATCACTTGACTTTTTTTACTCTGTGCGTACATGTGGTTGCCTTATGAATGAGGGAGAGAGAGAGAGAGAGAGCTCATTGTCTTTCCGTAATTGTGGGGACATGAAACGGTTTTTCACTTTATTTTGGGGACACAAATTACAAAGTGGGGACATGGCCATGTCCCCACAATTACAGTAGGCCAGAAAAATGAGAAGACTCCGTTACAGAGTGGGCACTATATGTATGGGGTCTCCAAGCATCTTGTCGTTTTACGTGTAGAGAGAGAGAGAGGGGGGGGGTATACGTAGGGTGTAGGGTATGTGGTAGGAGAGTTTCTAAAAAGTGTGGACCCAAAAGAATTACCCATGGGGGTCACAAGTACTACATGTATAGGGGGAAAGAGTGGCATATGTCAAATAGAAATAAGGGGCGCTCTATCAACTAGTGGCATCAAAATAATGCTAACACCTATGGCTAACGCGTTCTGAGGACCCAATTTTGGGCCATGTCCCTGGCAAGGGACAGAGAGAGAGAGAGAGTGAGAAGAGAGGGGAGAAAGGAATATGGACAGGGGTGTTTTGTGTGGGATATGTGTGTGTAAAAACCTTTCTGCAATTTGCATCTGTACTGAAAATCTGAAATATTTTCAGAGACCCAACATTTTATGCTTGGTAATACTTCGACAGGTTAGATGCTGTGAAGCAGGGCTTACATAATTTAGTACTGGTACCGTAAAGTGTATACTAGGCCTGCTAAGAATACGCGATTTTGGAGGCCAAAAACGCACCCGATTTTCCAAAAAACACAAAAATCCATGATTTCCGCCAAAAACGCAAAAAAAAAAAAAAAAAAAAAATTTTTGTGATTTTTAATTTTTTTTTCGTGGATTTGGAGAGTCCCTGGGCCTAACATCAAGTGCTACCATCATTAAACAAAAAATTGAAAAAAATTTATAAAAAAAAAAAAAATTAAGAAAATTAAAATATAAAAAAAAAAATAAAAAATTGCGTTTTTTAGAAAAATAATTAGCGGATTTAGAGAGTCCCTTGACCTTGAGTGAGGTACTGCAATCATTTGTGGCTGATTTTAAAAAAATTGGAAAAAAGATACAAAAAATTATAAGTTTGTATCCAAATGGGACCGATTTGTAACTTGTGTTCACTGCATAGTCTATTGAAGATATAAAATGCATTGGTTTTGTACACAAGTCTGTATCTTAGATAGATTTTGAAGTGAACACAAGTTACAAATTGGTCCCATTTGGATACAAACTTGTAATTTTTTGTATCTTTTTTCCAATTTTTTTTTTTTTTTAATTTTTTTTTTAATGATGGTAGCACTTGATGGTCCAGTGACTCTCCAAATCCGCGAAAATCCGCGAAAAAATCTCTCCAAATCCGCGAAAAAAAAATTAAAAATCGCAAAAAAAAACAAAAAACAAAAACAAAAAACAATTTTTTAGATTTTTTTCAAAAAATGTCAAAAAACGCAATTGGAGCCAAAATACGCAAATTGCGGCGCAAATAACGCAATTGCGTATTCTTAGCAGCCCTAGTGTATACTGTATACACCTCAGGCAAGCTGTGTATTGCTGCCAGTCATATTTACAACCAACTCAATTGCCAACTGACAGGGGAGAACGTAGACAGGGAAAGGGACAGAGAGAGAGAGGGTGGGGCAGGGGCATAGCCAGCTTTCTTGAATGAAGTTGGTCATTCCCTATGGAAGAATTTGGAGGGGATGTACATTCTTGTATCCTCCTCTTTCCACGGTCTACAGGCAACCAGGCTCCCGCCATACTCTACATGTAGATATGCCACTGGGGAGCAGAGTGCCCTCTCAGAAAATATTTCAGTGAATCCGGACAAAAAGAACAGACTTTATGTCAAATCAGCCCCTTTTGGAACTTGTTTCCACTCAACAAACGGGGACCCATTTAATTACTGGGACCCCCTCCCCCTGGAATGACCAAGCTGATTGTACACTAAATGTACATAGCAGAAACCTGGATTACATCTTTTACGCACCTTACTGGTTTCTGCTTTATTTATTCAGCCAGGCAGCAAAATACTATCTCCACTACAAAAAGCTTTCTTTATTTCAAATCAGCCCCTTTTGGAACTTGTTTCCACTCAACAAACGGGGACCCATTTAATTACTGGGACCCCCTCCCCCTGGAATGACCAAGCTGATTAAGTGCATATAGCAGAAACCTAGAATACAACTTTTACACACCTTACTGGATTCTGTTTTATTTATTCAGCCAGGCAGCAAAATACTATCTCCACTACAAAAAGCTTTCAGCTTCTTGACCAGTTCTTTGTGTAATTGCACTTTTTAATGATTGCATTTAAGAAAAGGTTGGGTTCAGCAAAACAGAATAAGGCAAGATTGTTTTTTCCTTAAATGTCAACTCACTTGGGTAGAATTTATAACAGTAAATTTCCAGGTGTCTAACATTGTTTGGATTTCACAATCAATGTCATTTGCTGTCATTTTGTGACTGGATATAGCGTTTTGAAAAAGTTAACTCCTACAATCAGCGTCGCTGTAGCAGTGGACCCGATAATGACATGAGTCCAACGGTTCAAATTGGAACACTTTACTATGGGTGGTACACTCTTGTGAAGTGGAATCCAATAGTGGTCGTCCTCACCGTCGTCGTGTTCCAAATGTTTTGATTATGGTTTCTCTATGAGAATATAAAAGTTTGTGTTTTGGCTGAGATCAGAGGGAATTGGTGTTGATTCGGAAACTAATTCCAAGTGCACTGGTAATAAAGAGCGACTTGTTTGATTGCCATCATGATTAGCAAATTACTTTCTGTCATTGTCTTTGGTTTTCTCTGTCTAAATTTGAAGGAAAAAATACACTTTTTTCATTCACTCTGTAAAAGGAAATCAAAATAAACATTGACCATGGGCAATCGCGTGTCGTGACGTTGAAATTTTCCGACTTTGAATGCTCATAATTTTCCCAGGTAAAAGATAGAAAATTGGAATCTAGGCTTACTCTTTGCCATATTTTCATAATCTGATGTCAAATTTGAGCTATCTCCTTTCCTTTTAATGCTACGGGCACCCAAAGTACCCCGAAAGCTAATTTGTTTTTAAATAACCGATCATGTTTTTTCACAGTGAGCCCCCATGAGACATATGAATCTTACAGATAAGTAATCTCTAGGTGCATGTCTATTGCAAAAAGCCAGAATTTTAGAATTTAAGGAATCACAAATTTGTGAAAGAAATCATGTTTTGAAATGTGCAACATCATCAGAAATCATTCACTTTCGTCAACTTTAAAATGGGGGATTACCCCAAGTCACCATCTGAAAATAGGTTCAGAAATAACTGATATGTACCATTCGCATGGATTTGACGGAAATAATATAGCCTCATCTTTTAGATTCAATAGGATCAAAAACAGTAACAACTCTGGAAGAAATTGCCCAACGAGATGCACATGCTCATTGCTGCGGTTGAATTTAGAATGTGAAGCGGTCAGCCCTAGGGAATGACCATGGCATGAGTGCATGAGCAGTTGCAGCAAAAACACTGAAAATGGCGACACACTACACACCAAAGGAAGTAATTCCGCAACTTTGCACATCAATTTACTTCACACACTAGCTTAAACTTGAATTTTTGAAAAATCATTACTGGATGAATAAAAAGCGAAATATTATGTACCACTCTGATGTTTAATTGGTTTGAACAAAAATTATACATAAAAATATTACATTGAATGTCGACAAATTTGTGATGAGACACTTTTTAAGTTACCCGGTAGTACTATTATCTAGCAACTCCAACAAATTGGACAGCAAAATTATTTTTAGTTTTCGGGCAGAGGTAACCCCCCCGGCCCCCCATAGTGTGGTTCAAATGAGATTTCCCCATTTGGGGGGTGCTCACTATACAATACATGTTACAACTTTGTTTGGAAATAAGACGGATTTGATTTCAGCAAATTTGAATTCTACACACAAAAAAAAACACAGAGTAGAGCATTTGAATGTCCTAGAAAAAATGACCTCTTAAAAGTTGGACTTTCGCACGACGATGCGCTTTTCATGCCGATCCCCCCGCCCCCAATTTCAAATTGATGCTGTGCGAAAACGAGGCTCAAATTTTCTCATTGATATCTATCAACAACCAAACTTAGAAAAATTCCATGAGGTATGGTGTACACCCCTTGTTGAGTTGGCATGGACTGACCATATACTCATGTTCCGGTTAGGGTTGCAAATTCAGTCTCAGAAATACTCTGCTGGATCATTTATAGTAGGGGGGTCACATCATTCTTTTATCTACAATATAAATGTTTGGCATTAAGTTTTTCAGAAGCATCTTGCAAAAAGATGAAGATAGCAATTTAAATGGTTCAAATTAGATAAAGCGTTTTCGAGTTACGCCAATTTAAAAGTTCCGAAAAATGGCCGTTTTTCAGCGCAGCATGATTTTGATAAAACGCATGTTTTCGACAATATGGCATGTTTGAAGACTAAAAAATCAAAATTATATGCTTCCTATGTCCGATTTTCACTTAAAGTTGCTGTATAACTGAGTCTTTCAACATAGATATGTCAAGAGGTACATCATTTGCTTCAGTTTTTGAAAAAGATTACTCCAAATATGGACTAAAACACCAAAATCAAGGATCGTCGCACTCTCATTTTAACCCCTTGCAGAATAAAATTGCAGATTTACGACAATCTCAGATTAAAAATATGAATTGTGAATGGCTGCATTTACACTAAGCCAACTCTAACCCTTGGGTTGAAACACAAAAACAACAACAAAAGCTTCATGTGCATCAAAATATTGTGAGAAATTGCCTCCAAAGTGGGAAAAATCTAGAAAATCAAGGAAATTGCCGCTCAATGTAAAAAAGTGCTACAGAATGAAACAGCAAGTTACGGACACCCTCGGAATAAAAATATCAACTTTGTACATCCATATTCAAGGTAAAACAACTCTAGGACTTCAAGTTGGACCACTGCAGTAGATAAAAACAACAAGTTGGTCATAATATGTTGATAACTACACTCCAGAAATGGAAAAATATGAAAACTTCACAAGTAAGGTCAACAATTTCTATGGGAAAATACACAGGAAAATGGCCAAAAACAAATGTTTCAATATATTGCCATTTTTAACCCAACATCCTAGAAATTTCTTGTTTACGTCAAAAGAAAGATATTTTTGTGGAGATTCAGGAAAAAGGAGTCTCAATTTGATTGCACATGTGGCACACAGTAGGGTAACTCATCATCTACAGTCAGCATATCAAAATTTCACCCTTGGACAGCGTTTCCTATGGGAAAATACACACGTTTCGGGCAAAAAAACATCAAATTTTCAAATTTATCGTAGAAAAAAAACAAGTTGTGCCAAAATAAAGATACATTTCTCATGGTTCAGAAAAAGTAACTTTAAAATTCACTACATCGTTGGCACCGGTCGAAAAACTCACTTTCTAAAGGCAATTTCTTAATTTCTTCTGCGGATCCAGACACTGGTCTTTGCTGATAAATAATCTGGTGCTTTCACAGAGCCGCCGTGTAAAATTCAAAAGGTCAATAGACCTAAAAATATTTTTTTTTTAACTACACATATACTAAATAAATATTTGAAAATGTTTAGGTCTCTATGAAGAAAACAATTTGATATTTTTTTATGCTCAAAACATGCCATTGTTCATTTATGGGTCGTATGCAGACACCTAATGAGCTAATGTGTGACCCCCCTATTTATAGGCCTACTCAAATTAAGCAGGAAATCTGCATCACTGGTTGGTTGGGAGCGTAAAGTTTAGAGTCCGAATACTTGTGGTGCTTTATAGACGAATCCAACGAGCCAAGTCATGGTCAGGATTTGATCGGCCATGACGGGTCCCCGCATGCACCACACTGGACCAGGTGTAGTAACTGCCCAATTGGGTGGATTAAAGCCACTTAAAAATCGATGTTAGATTCTTTTGTGTTGTAAACTGTCATCATTTTTTGTCTACGTGTAACACGAGTGATAGAATGCAGTTTAAAATACCCTCCAAGGCCGCATTATTTCACTTTTTATGTGAGATTAAGCCGACGGGGACCCAACTTTGGCAGCCATTAAGGTATAGGAATGTGTGAATTTGGATTCGTCTATACCCATAATACCCAGTCTCTCGGTGACGTGCCTAGCAAATCTGAAAAGTACATATTGCTTGGGTCACAGCCTTTCAAATGAAAGCTTCCTGAAAACACTCTTCAACATAACTTACGAAACCACAAACTCACTGACTTCAACAGGGGCTTGCTTATGGCGGCCACCAAGTGTTTGTTTGTGGACAGGGGAAGGGCTCACGGGCATAGATATTCAAGTTTACTCAAACACAGCTGTGCCATCTAGTAATCACATTCAAATATGAATTTTA
Organism: Amphiura filiformis; assembly: GCF_039555335.1. Lineage (NCBI taxonomy): Eukaryota > Metazoa > Echinodermata > Ophiuroidea > Amphilepidida > Amphiuridae > Amphiura > Amphiura filiformis. The sequence goes on from NC_092632.1 coordinate 16,255,234, forward strand.
ATAAGTCATTTCAAGTTCTTTTTTATTTCTGAAAATAAAGGGAAAATATTACTTTGGTGTCCCAGTTATGTTGGTCATTTGTCATGTTGGGTCTGAATTGGGACCTGTGAGTTTCCTACATGTATGTATGCCCAGTAAATTTATAACCATTTATTTTTTTGCATATTTTAGACAATGCTTTATCCAAAAAACCCCTTCAAATTAGTTTTTTGCCATTTTGAAATTTTGAGTCATTGTCACACTTTTGGACCCCTTATTTATGGACATACCCTTCACGTCACTTATTCAATGATTCACTATACACATGCAGGCGACGTATTTATTCAGCACTCGTCAGTGAGCTCAGAATAAAACTGGGTCAACCCGGTTTTATTATAAATGTTAAAATTTACTGTAAAAGCACCCGAGGCTAAGTCTTTCACATGGCATTTTATGTACACCAATGGCCAGTACACAATTCATGGTGCAAAAAGTAGAAATTTGAAAAAAATTGAGGGCATTGTTGTGGACCGAATCACACATTATGGCTTTAAAATTAAATGTCTACTCTTGCTCCAATGCAATGCCCATGGTAGGCATGATCACATTTTTAACATGTGAGGGCGGGTTTCATTTTAGCTTCTTGTGATCCAAGATCCTGTCTTAATTCCTGTGTAGTGCGTAATCCAATAGGAAAATGAAGAAAATTTGGATTTTGACCCTCAAAACTCCAATCTGCATGAATTTTAGTAAAACTGCATATTTGATACTATCAAGTAGTGAAAGCCACATTTCATGAAACATTAGCGCATTTATGTAAAATGGCCCTTCGTGCTCAACAATTTAGCCATAAAATACATACACACGTGTAGGGATGAGTACGTAGTGGGTAAGCTAACACTTTCTATGGAGGAAAATCCAAAGGCCTTTTGGTCCTTCATAAAGAAGATCCGCCAGGAAGATACAAGAGTAGCTGATCTGAAAGTCAACAATAGAATAATCAGTGATAATGAATGATGATCTTGGTAAAGGCTGAAGCCCTTACATTTTGTAGTAACCAATTTGCAGGTGTAATTCATCAAAGAAGACACAAGCCGAATACCATCACTGGGAAGAAGTAGCATCCCTGACATTCCAGATCTCCGGATTGGTGAAGAAGGCGTGCTGAAGCAGATTAACAACCTGAAACCAAACAAGGCCCCTGGCCCAGATGGTATACCACCGTGAATTCTCAAAATGTGTGCTGAAGAAATATTTGTGCCATTTTCAAGAAAGGGGCTAGAGACAACCCTGGTAACTACAGAGGCGTATCTCTCACAAGTGTAGTGAGTAAAATTCTGGAGCACATAATCCACTCACATGTTATGAAACCCCTGGAGAAACACAATATTTTGCTAACCCTAATCCTAACCCTAATCCTAACCCTAAACTAACCCTAACCTTAACCCTAACCCTAATTTCGTGTAAAATTACATGAAGGAATAACCAATATTATTGGTCGACAACCAACATGGTTTCAGAGCCAAGCACTCCATTGTCACTCAACTAGTGTTAACCACTCACGACCTTTACATGTAGTAGTATGGAGAACGATGAGACGGTTCATATGGCCATCCTAGATTTTGCCAAAGCATTTGACAAGGTCCTGCACGAGAGACTCCTTGGCAAACTTGATCACCATGGTATCAGAGGCAGGGCTCGAAAAAATGTTAATTTCCCGGGAAGCTAGCTAAATTTCCCACAATTTATAGTATGTTTTTATATACAAAAAAGACACAATTTCCCTCCAAATACCAGAATTTCCCTCCAAACACCAACATTTCCTGGGAATGAGCTTCCCCAATTCCCCACTTTTTGGAGCCATGATCAGAGGATCTCTGCTGAAATGGATTAGACACTTCTTGACTGAATGAAAGAACTCAGAAGGTGGTATGCAACGGAATGGTATCGGCACCAAGGGAGGTGCTTTCTAGTGTAGGCCTACCTCAGGGCACAGTTCTAGGCCCCCGATTGTTCCTGTTATTCATAAATACTGCTAGATTATTTGCAGATGACTGCGTCATATACATCTGGGAAGACCCTTAGAGAGATGAACATGCTACAGAAAGATTTACATCAGTTGGAAAAGTGGCAAGAGGAATGGGAGATGTCATTCAACCCAGCCAAGTGTTCAGTCATGAAGCTACATGTATGTATCAACTAAGAAAGAAGCTCCCGACAGAAGTTACAACTTCTGTGGACAACCGCTGCAAGAGGTAGACTCTCACCCATACCTTGGTGTTGAAATTGATAGCAAGATGAGCTGGAAGGTTCAATACCAGAAGTTGACATCCAAAGCCAACAAGGTTCTAGGTTTCCTCAAACTTGTGGTTTTGTCCGAGAGAAATGAAAGAGACAGCTAATAGAACGATGGTAAGACCAATCCTGGAATACGCTGGATGCTCATAGGACCCGTACAAAAAGAAGGACTTCGTAGCCATCGAGGGGTACAAAGAAAGGCAGCAAAGATTCTGTATGAATTACTACAAGCAACTCAGCAGTGTCACAGAAATGACCAGAGAGCTGGGATGGGAAGCGTTACAAGACAAAAGGAGAGACGCCAGACTCCAGCTCATGTATAGGATCATGAATGGGGAAGTTGGAATCAGAGCGGAAGACTATGTTCATCGTGGTGGCACAGCGGGATTGAAAACAAGAGGAAACAGCAGGAAACTCAAAAAGGGAGCTGATCAGGAAGGATGTACACAAATTCAGTTACTTCCACAGGACGACGACCGACTGGAATAACCTCGACGAGACGACAGTGACAGCGACCAGCGGGGAAATGTTCAAAAATAATCTTCATTAATTAGCTCTTTTCGCGACGCGACGCCTTTAAATGCGCATAGACCTTTGACCGCAAAGTTGGTGAAGTACAGCATGTCTGGCAATGCCGACTCAACCAGAACCAGAACCAGAAGACATAGGAAGCCATTGAATGATAATGCTGGGACACAAAATTAGGGACATTCAGACGAGCATTATTTTCCTCATACATGTATTCTGTCGGTCTGTGCCACGTCCAGCGTTTGAATTAAGAAAAAAAAAGTGGTTGTCCACCGGACAACCAGGTAACAGTTTTTGGTTGTCCGCCAAATATTTCAGTTGTCCGTGATTTTTCAAACAAATTACGCTACAATTAGTCAGCCATTTCTTTCGATCTGCTCCTGAAATCATCACTCGTCATGTTTTTGTTTTCGCAAAATTAACGTATAGTAAATGCTGAAAATGTGCTAATTATAGCGGATGCAAAAACCAAAAAAACATTTGAATGGTTTGATTTTGTTTTTAAAAATTGGTTTTATTCATCGTAAAATTAATATAATTATGGAATCGTATATAATTTTTAACAAAATTTACTTGAAATGTAAATAAAAAATAATATTTTCAGCTTGTGATAATAATACAACATCAACCGCACGCGCACGCCAGGACAGTACATCATTAAAATTACAGAGTTCCATGACTTCCACATATCGCTATTTACAAAAGAACTTGAAACTTTGTATTCTGTCATTTTTGTGAATGCGACTGCTGAAGGAAATTTCCACTCCACGTGTTCTGGTTAGCCTCTTCCCAATGACGCAGTTAATCTGTCCTGTACCAGAATATACACACTGACACTAGGTATGCGATAAATTTGTGTGGCGACCAATTTTGTTTACATCAAGAGTTGTGGAATCATCAGCTGGGTTTTCCCCATCATGTCGCAATGCATACGAAACTACAAGTTTTCGGGGCTGTGATTGCTTGCATAAAACAACAATATAAATGAGAAATTGATCATCATATAGCCACCATCTTTTGTCACCTGTGTAAAGATTATGTAATGTATATTATATAGAAATTTAAAAAGTGTGTAGATTTTTGGTTGTCAACCGGACAACCGGCGACCTCATTTAAGTTGTCCGACGCTTGTTTGGGTTAATTTGGATTTTGGACAACCGGATAACCACTATTTCGAACGCTGGCCACGTCACTTCCGGTTGATGATGCGACTCAAATTTGAGTGAAAACAAGTCCTTGGTTCGATTTTTTGTTGATGATTCAGATTAACTGTCATTGGTGTTGTGTATATTTCGATCGCAAATAGTCAGTGGAATCAAACAAGTTTCTAAGTTTTCAAAGTGGAAGTTACTTACTTGATTTATCGTTTTATATAATGACAAACCAAACTAAATTCCATGGTCGAGTGTTGGTTTTTCCAAAATTGACGATGTTGTCACTCCAGTCTGGAGTGATAACATCGATAGTCTCCTTCACAGCCAGTTTCTGTCGTTGATTACAAACCGTGCGCCACGTGAAGCTTGGGCCCAAGACTAAAAGCTGGACCGACATGATTGATCGTCTTTGAATGACCCCTCATTTTTTAAGTTAAATGGTTCTCTTTTTAATGAAAGCAACTTTAGATTTGTTCGAAATATTTATTAACGGTCAAAGCTTGCTTTGACCGTTAGAATCCGTTCCTACTGAATATCGGTCGGAACCCGGTGTATAAAAATGCATCGGGATATAAACACTGACATGACTGATAAAAAATGCTATGTATTGGCTTACTTAACCAGCACATATTAATAAGGGTGTCATTATATAAGTTTTATTGTACTATTACCTACCTGTTTGCACTTTCGATGCATACGATCCTAACATTATAAAGGAAATATCAGCTAAATATTCGGCAAGTTTTTCAGAGCTGGATCCGGCCTGCACATGCTATTATTATTGTAGCTGTTTGCGCCATGCTGATGGTGAAACAGTCTCAACCTACGAGGGCATTTCACACACGTAAATTGTGCTTATTAATGACTGAATAACGTTTTGTGGGGTTGAGAATATTATCGATGTAACAGGCTCACGTGATAAGCAATTAGTTTTTAACCAATGAGGTGGAGCGTTTTAGCTGCGTTGGACTTGTCTCTGTTATGTTTGTGTTTTTAGTACAAACCTAATTTAACAATACAAAATATTGATATAGTGTTATAAAATAGTCCAAAAACAAATCAGCAGTTAGTTAATGAAGAAGTAATTTCCGTACAGTCAGTAGCAATTAGAAAAATTTATTATTTTTAAGAGATTTGTTTATTAATACACATGTCTAGGGAAATTGAAATTACAAACTAGAAACAACAGTAAATTTTTCTTCGTGAACTGACAGTTGAATCATCGCCGATCAATGGAAAAATGGGAGCAATTTTAGTGATGAAATATTCACACAATTGCACTTGAAATGCGAAGTATTACTGAGAATTATGTTGGGAACGTGTATAGTAACAAATTGGTAGGTCATGTTATGTGGAAAGTGGTATTTGAGGGTATGCTTATTGAAGCAGTCAGTGGCCTACCGTATTGTATAAAGTATACGGTGTTATTTACATGTTTATTCCCGCACTGCATTCAGTTACGAAAGGACGCTAGCTACGAATGCGAGGGCATCCGTGAGCAAATTCGTAGCTAGTGTTTCTCGAGCAACTTTAGATGAATTTATTAAATTTCAAAATTTTATGAACATGCCTACACATGGTCATGGCATGCAGGGCGATCTTTTCTTTTAGACCACCCGAGCTATATAAGGTTAAAATTACGAATTTATCAAATTAAACTTTCGCATCAACTTCAAGGTTAAACATGTTCTTAGCTAGATACAAACATGTATACCTTTTATTTCGTCGAACAAGCTTTATTTTGTTCCAAAATCCATGTTTTCATCGCAATTTTTGACGTACATGTAAAAGAGCTAAATGCAAAACCGGTGATGCAAACTCCAAAACTTTCGCGTAGCACAGGCGCTTGATGTACGCTTGTTTTGACGGTGATTTACGCTATGTATAAAACGCGTTTGACAGTTTTTACTGTGTGACGTAATTCTGCATTTATGGCTTAATTTATCGAAAAAACACGATGTATTTTTATTTACAAAATTACTTCATTTCACAAATTCTTTGCCACTTTCCACTGATCTGATCATCTTTTTATGTGACGGAAGTGATGCTGATTTTATTTCTTGCTTTTCCGATAATTTTTAAATTGTTTTTTGAGGCAAAACTTTCATAGCAAAATGGCCGTTTTCACTTGTTTTCAAAAAGTTGTTTTAACCTTGTTTTTACCCCATGATAATTTCCCTCGTTTATCGAAGCCCTGCCCTCCTTCCACTACATTAAACCTTGACTTCAAAGTGTTTGGCAACTGTTTAAGCTTGATGCAAAAATGAACTTTGATATAAAAAGTAATAACTTCCCTAATGAGTGGTCTAAAGGAAAAGATCGCCGCATGCAGAATGAGAATGTAGGTATGCTAGGTGAATTCAAATTTGCCATCAAACTGCATCATTTTATATATCAAATTAAAGCCCTTGAGTAAACAAAGCCAAAACTGAAAAAAAAGATTTCATAGCACTTTCAGTAGCAAAGTTACATCTTGTCAAAGATTGACTTTCATCAAACAATGTCAAAAAGATTCAGCTACCAAAATTCCCCAAAACGGCATTTCGGGGGTGTTTCTAGATTTAGTCTCATTATGATAGCAGCTTTGTTTAATGGAACTGCTATCAAAATCCCTCTAAAATTCCATGTGCGAGTGACTTATCACCATCAAAAATCATATATTTGGGTCAAGTGAAGTATAGAAAACATATTTATGTACATAGGTTTCCTTCTTCGGCCAGTTGTTTTAAATTTCTATGTAAAAATGCATTGACATTGTCGGCGAATTTGGCTGACTAGCAAAAGTGTACATCCATATCAAAACGATGCACTTGTCGGCTGCTACATGTGTCTCATTTCACATTAATAGCAAGGAAATAATACCAGACTCATCTCAAGTGCGAGGTCACTTCAAATCATTCCCAAGTCACCTGGTTTAGGAATACAGAGAGAACATTCCTTTAAAACCATGTGACTTGGATATAATTTAAAGTGACCTCCACTTGAGATGAGTCTGGTATTTATTCCCAACTATTATGTGAAATGATACACATGTAGCAGCTGACAAGTGCATCGTTTTGATATGGATGTGCCTAGCCCTAGAACTCTGGCCATATAGTATCCGTTTTTACTTCCACTAGGGCCAGAGGCACTTACATTGAAAAAATTGTTGGAGATGGTTGAACGCAACAGAACAAATAAATGATGAAAATTGACCTTTTCATTGTGTTCGTGGGTCACCGCAAGAGCTGTAAAATTCCATTAAAAAAACATATTTTTCATATTTATGCACACTTTCCTACCTATTTAAATGAACCTCAATATTGACCATCATATTGTACCCATTTGTGTTACCTTCAATTCGACGATCCCTGTTGATTTGCCGTGAAAACGCTTGCATTTACTTGGAGGGAATTGTTCGGTTCTTCCGTTATTTACATCATTGGCATCATTTGACCTCTTGACCTGATGCGCCGAAGGCGCTGTGACTTTTTCCATTTGCAACAATCTTCCTATAATTGAAGACCGAATTGAAAAGACTACGGTACTTTGCGTATGACGTCCTGTCAACCAGACCAAAAATGCCGTATCGCGCAGGTCAGTAACCAATCACGCCGCGCTTTGCCCTGACGTCAAACGCAAACTAGTCTTTTTAATTCGGTCTTCAATTATACCATCATGCAACCGCATCTGACCTCGCCACATTCCGGGGGCGTCATGTCCATTTTACTTGTGGGGTGGATAAATGACGGAGTAGTGGACTAGGAATAGTAAATTAACATGAAACGTAAAACACCTGTATAAAACGAGAATAACTCACGCATGACCGACCGGCCGGCCGCCCGTTGGAATAAAAAATACACGCTGGATTGTCTTGTAACTCCAAATGCTTTAGTTACAAACAGAGATTGCGCTAGTAAAAAATGCATTTCAGCCCCTGCCAAAGTTCATTTTCGGACTCCCCCGTAAAGTAGAATAGTCCCGATTATCGTAACCTTTGACATTGCCAATATCACACAAATGTCGTCTATTTCATGCCGTAAAGATGTATGAGCAAGTTTCTGAAGAATATTGGTAAGTTTAAAGGCCAGATATCAGGCTAACGAATATGATCTGCATATATAGAAAGATCCGATCGTTGTCTGAACGTCAAAATTTGATAAATGTCAATGGTACAATTCTAAGCATGTGAAAGTCGTGAGGTCATTTCTCAACACAATACCTGTCAGAGGATAGGCACAAAAGACCGTGTTCAACGAAGCGTTACTCAGCCAAACATGGCAGAGTAGGTCCCGGATGGTCGTACATGTTCCTATCTCCACAACGTTATACCTTTCCAACAAGGAAAGAGATACAAAAGGCGAACGTCTAGATGTGTGCCCTGGCATACATGTACCTACCCTAGTCCTTAGTACAAGGAACTTATACGATGTCCTCATTCACAAACTGATACTATCTGTCCATCGTATAAGACTGTTACCGTACGGCAATGTGGTGAAGGAATATTACACAGTCAAGAATAGGCTCCATCATTTTTTTGTTCTGATCCCTCCCAGTCTCCCAAAACATCAAAACATCATGTCATCAAAAGCGTTGCACATTTACTTACAAGTTAAGACTGTCCTTTTTCATATAACGCAGACAAAGTAGGGCCAAGCTACCTAGAAATGGTCAAATTTTAGCAAGAAATATCTCTGTGTAATCCTATGTAAGTCCCATATCACATCGTTATCGGCGATCGTGATTTTTTTTTTCTGAAGTTTGGCTGGTACCCACTAGCGTCATGCACGTGACATGACACAGCTAAAATAATCGACCGGAAATCGGGGATCATTAAAACGTCAACAAATTTCAAAACACAGAAAGCAGTAAACTTAATGGCGAGCGGTCCGAATTTTGAGCCATACAAGTTTACGTGGTGAACTACCCTACATGTAGTCCTAGAGAATGCACTAAATATATTATAAATTGAAGTTCATTTTAGGTTGCTTTTTGTGACAGACTCGACGTACCCCTTGCCACTATAATACTATAGTGGCCCCGGAGGGTCCTGTCCATCACATAATTACAATGACCGCTTACCTATTATAGTACATGGCATTTATCATGTACACCGGTGTTTCAGAATTCCAAGCATGCAAGTCACAAGTGCAGAATTCCACAGCCCTGAATGTCTTCACCCGACCCGGTCTTTTCACTTTCAGTTCACTATCACCGGATACAAGTTAGGGAACCGTCTATCAATTTCTCATATTTGACTTTCGAAAAAAGGTTGATGTTGATCAGATTTGTCAAATGGATGTACACGAAGTAAGAATAGAATATTCCCGGTGAAATTTGACTCCCGCTTACACAATTTTTCTATCATTTGTTATGGGAATGTTTTGCTGATGAAAGATACTTTTTATGCATTGAAAAACCATGTCAAATTAATATGAAGCCCTTCTAAACTTGGAACCATCACAGACAGAATGACGAAAGCGCTGAAAAAAGTTTTGCCAAATAATACGCCCAAACTACGCCCAACACAAATTGGGCTCGATTTAATCGATAGCAACGTTTGCACCAGGTGCCTGGTTTGCACAGTTCTGTATTTTTTGTGGGACATGAGAGCACATCAGACATACAAGTAATGTCCTTCTGATATCAAATAATTTTGATTTTTTTTTTTTAATTCGCGATATAATACAAATTTTATGGAAAATTTATATTTATATTTTTTTAAACTCTAAAAATCGAATGATGTAGGTATTGACGGTCATAGCAGTAGGCCTATAAGAACTGAAATGCAACAATTTCACAAAAATACATAGGGTAGCTGCAGGTAATATGGGACAGCAGGTAATAATGGGACACCTGTTTTCATTTTAACAAAAAGTAGCTTAGAGAAGGTAAACACTTTAAGTTGATTTGTTAAGTGTTTAGAGACATCAATTGTGCTTCTAGAAATGCAGTTTTGGAGTCTGTGTATCAAACTCTTGGAAATCAATGCCAAAAAGAGTGAAATTGCCCAAAAATTATGTCGTTTTTTTGGCCTGATATAAAATCAATGACGTCACATTTTATGATTGTGTATCCAAAAACTCTCGTACTGAGGGGGCATTTGTAATTTTTTATGATCTTTAGGTGATGGGTTAAGCTTATCAGCAGGTAAAATTCCACTGACAAGTGGCACTTTCCTTTATAAATGATTATTTTCTCTGATTTTCAACTGAATGGGTGCAGGTAATATGGGACACATAGGAAATTGTGTGCATTGTCAATGCGAAAAGCAAAACTATTTAGAAAATTGAATTTTCTTGTAGAAATTTGCATTTAACATTTAAAATCATGTAACAAAAATGTTTTTAGAACAAAAGAGTGATTTTCTGAACTTTTTGATTTTCACCATAGAGATAACACAGTGTCCCATATTACCTGCACATGCAGGTAATATGGGACACTTGACGATGACATCATTTTGACGTCATAGCGTCCAAACAAACATAAAAACAAGGTAACATTGCCTGTTTTATTAATCTTAAAGGACAGGTTGTTCATCATAACAATCTCTTGTGGGCATATCTTCTTTAGTTTTTATGCAAATAAGCTAAACGTCCTTAATGGTCCCATATTCCCTGCAGGTACCCTAGGGCCTATAAAAATATCAAAATAATGGTTAATGGTACGCCTACCCGACGTTCTACGGCTTATAAAAATACCACGGGACGCAATGAGACCAAAATTAAAAAGAAATGGGGTTTCAAATTGAACTGTGATTGCAGTGAAGTATAAATCACGTTGCTGTGCTATACACTTTTCTTTGATGACTTTGACCACATTTGTTTTATTTTTTCAAATATCTTAAAAATAGGCCTACAATAATCTAAGCTATTAATTGAACAGACAGTCAGAACTAAAGATCCCTTCTAAATTACTGTATTGCAATTTTGCAATATAATACCTCCATGATTATAGACACAGGTTTTAAGATGCGTTTTACCGGTTTCAGCCACTCACCATGCGCGGATTTAGCGGGGGCGCACTGGCGGCCCGTGCCCCCCCTTTGGCGGATCCACAAAAATGTTAAAAAAAGAAGAAGAAAAGAGAGAAAGGGAAGGAGGGAAAGAAAAGAGGAAAAGAAAAGAAAGGGAAAAAAGAAAAGAAAAAAAAAAACACGGAACGTAAAAGAAAATCTTCGAGCCTATAATATAGGCCTAAATCTGTAGTGAGTAGCCTATCGTACACCAGGGTGACACTTTCCAAGCGCGGATTTGGGGAGGGGAAGGGCCTGCCCCTGCCCCCCCCCCCACCCCCACCCCACCCCACCCCCCAAAAGGAGCTAAAAGGAAAGGAGAGAGCAGAAGAGAAAGGGGGGAAAGGAGAAAAGGAGAAAAGGGAAGAGAAAAGGGAGGAAAGGAGGAGAGAAAATATTAAATTGCATGTAATTGAGTAGGCCCATGCCTAAAAAACGCACAGTCTGGTCGATTGGAAGTAGCTCCTATAATAGGCCTGCGATTATTTTAGGCATTGATTGAAGGCGGATCCGCGTCCTAAAAGACACCTTTTTGTAACACTTATGAAACGTGTCACAGTATTTATTTTTTTAACTTGTCACAGTGTTTAGTTTCTATATAACAGTCAACACCGTGTTTAGAAACTAAACACTATAGTGTCCAGCTCAACTAAACACTATAGTGTTGACTGCTGTAGAAACTAAACATGTCACTGTGACATGTTTAATTACCCAGTAACACTTACTAGACACTGTGACACGTTTAGTTTCTACATCAATCAACACCATGTTTAGAAACTAAACACTATAGTGTTTAGTTTACCTGGACATTATAGTGTTTAGTTTCTAAACATGGTGTTGACTGTTCAAACTGAACACAATCAACACATGGCATATTTAGGACAATGTGTTTAGCCAAGAAGTGTTTAGGATTTTCAATCAGATACCTAATTTGAACAATCATGTGATATGTTTAATGTGATTTAACCAAAACATGATATACTCGGGAAGCTAGGAAGACTTTCTGTACCCCCCCCCCCCCCCCCACAGGACCAAACCAAACCAACTTTTTTAGGTTCCTGAGATAACCCCAAAACATAATCAGGATGTTCCCAAAAATACAAACTGGCCCCAAGGGGGGTAAAAGCATGGAGCTATATTGTGACCCTTTCCAGCGAAAATACGGCTTACTTAGCCAATGTCAACATGGGGTCATCAGGTAAAAAACTTTTCTAACATATTGGTATAACTCCACAGCTATATGATTCTTCACAATATACTGGCAATGGAACGAAATGGACAAATGTTCGTGACGTCACGGATGTACACGTCAATTTCCTAATTTGCACATAGCCACCATTCCTCCAGCTAGTTCGTCCAAATCCAAGGGTGCCCGTCGTCTAGTTATTTATATATGATGTAAAACATACGACTTATGGATATTGTATAAAACATATGACTTAGGGATGAAATCAAAACTCGACCGGCGGTCGCCCGCCGGTTCCGTCCGGTTAAAACCAGTTGTTCTAAACAATGGAACGCGGTTCAACCACCGAAAACCACCGGTCAACCGGCGGCCGAATTTTGATTTCATTCTTAATCTTGTATAAATGAGACGAATTAAGGATGGACATTGAAATATTTTACACATACTTAGGGCATGGTAGGTAAAATAATACCTACCATGCTTAGGGTGATCACTGCAATAGTGTATACAACATATGGTGGTGGTGGCGGTGATGGTGGTGGTGGTGGTGGTGGTGGTGGAAGTAGTAGAAGCAGTAGTAGTGGCAGGGCAGTAGTGATAAAATTATCAGTGGCGTTATCTAGACGGGTGTTGTTGTGTATGATATAGATGTGGGGCGGGGTGAGCCAATGTGTGTGTGATGAGCGTATGGTGTGGATTAATTATTAAAACAAGTATACCTGACCAAAAAGGTCATTGAACAAAGCTAAGGGACCGCTCATTATTTACAGGGGAGGGGGGGGGGGCCGGGAAAAATGTAGGGGGGCTATGTGATTTTCACTTTAACAAACAGGGGGGGTATATGATTTTATTTTTCCTGATAGGGGGGGTCAGGTGAAATTTAATATTAAATTATTCACTATGATTATCACTACAATATTTACCTCATATTTGGCCATTTTAGCCACAAAAATGACAATTTTTGCGCGCTTATACTATTCCTGTATGCCGCTTTGTCTTTCATTTAGGAATTCTAGATATTTTTAACCCCGGGTTTTAACCTCACTCCTGGATTTCCAGAAATATTTGGGGATGGCTAATGGAAATCCAGATTTTTTTTCGATCAAAATCTTATTCCTCAACCCCCTTGAACACAATAATGTTACCTGGATTTCCAGGTTTTTTTTGCTCCTCACTCCTGGAATTCCAGAAATTTTTTGGGATGGCTAATGGAAATCCAGTTTTTTTCCTGATCAAAATCTTATTCCTCAACCCCCTTGAACACACTTGCTACCTGGATTTCCAGACTTTTCTTGCTCTTAGTATGAGGATTTCCAGATTTTTAGAGCATCAAGTTTCCATATCCTCTATGGGGGGTGTGCATACTTTATCTGGAATAGCCCATTATAAGATGGAGAGGAAATAGATTACGTAACGCATTGAAACCTTGTGCCGATTTGAAATCTGACAAGCTATTCATCGAAAGGTACCTTTTGTTTGGGACAAAGGGCTTCCGCCATTAAATCAGTAAGCTGACCCGACAGTGTATTAACGCTTTACCTAGCAGGCTACTGTCAATAAGTGATCAAATGAAAGTCGCGTGAAAGCGCTTAATGGAACGAAAAGTACCTATTATTATACATAAACCCAAGGGTGTGATTGAGTACACACTTAAAACTACGGGGTCAAAAAATGACCCAACGGGGTCATTTTTGACCCCAGCATAGTTATCAACTAAACACCATACCACTAACGGGGTCATTTTGACCCCATTGGTCGGGGTCATTGCAATGACTACGTATTTGGGTCAAATAGTAACCCCATTGGGGTCAAAATATTACCACATTTCGGGGTCAAATGAAATGACCCCTTCAAAAGGGTTGCCTTATTGGGTTACTTAATGACCTCATTTCGGGGTCAAATGAAATGACCCATTTGAAAGGGTTGTTTTAGGGTTACTCAATAACCACATTTAGGGGTTGTTTGGATTTTTTTAGTAGGCCTATGGTCATGCTGGTCCCACCAGGACATAAGTGTGTTTCTGCACAGAGAAAGCATTACATAAACAGCAAACTGCAAAATGCATCTGTGTATCACACTCACACACAGTCAGTCATCGCCTATGACAGTTCACGTATTATAAGCTTACATGATATAAGCTTAACAACTGCAGCCAAGACACCAGCCACGACAGCATGAAATTGAATGAATCTGCGTGCATAGACAAGGGTCTATGCATCCTTGCAGTCTCACTTTTCAACTAACTTTTCATATTCCATCATGCAGACAAGCACACACGACAATCCGCTGAGCTGCACAATCAGAACAAATATGGCGCTGATGTGACCACGTGAGCCGATGCACACCGTGTGTGCAAATAGTTCCGAAATGCAAGTCATTATAAAGTTGACAAATTGGGTAACTTCGGTCAAAAAATGAGTTTTATTTATTAATCAACAAACATTAATTGCAGCTCATGTTTAAACTCATTTATGAATTGAGATTTTCAAAGCGGAAGATTGAAACTGATATCAATGCGCGACGGTATCGGCAAAATGACCACTAAGTTTTTGACCACGTTCGTCGTGGCTAAAATGACCTCGTGAATGTGGTCAAATTAAAACAGTACAACCCCCTTGAAGGGTCAAAACAACCCCAAACGTGGTCAATTCAAAATGACCACGGAAAATATAACCCCGTAGTTTTTAGTGTGTATAGCCGTAAGCACAAAAGGCACACATTAGCCGCTAATGCATATTTCGTTGTCACCCCACTGACATTAGGTGCTTCATTTAAATAAATTGAATGCGCTTGCTGAATGATTACGCATCAAGGCTGTCATGTGTCTGCATGTCAATAGTACAATAATGGTATTAAATAGCTACGTCCCGGGAGCTACGTATACATGTAACATATAATAAGTATACCGGTATAGGCCTATATAAAAGTTGTTTTACAAATTGAGATTTTATTTTATTTTAAGGGATGGGCCAATTTTTAAGCGATCTACAAAAAGTTTTTTGATACATTCATTGATTTCTAAAAAAGTAAAAATCGCAGTTTAACAAATAACGGTTAAAATGAAAGCCATTATTGGGGGGCTAATTATTGTATCAATTTGAAAGGCCTGACACCAATATAAATATTTGTTTCGGTGACCCAAGTTCATAGTCATTAACGCTCACGCACTTTTTTACAGATGGCCTAGAATTGCATATTTCGGTTTCAGCGATTGCCCGAAAAAAGGTTGTATGTTTTTGAAAAGCGTTTCCGCTTGGAATGTAGATAGTTATTGTTGATATTACTGTTCGCGATTTTTATTTATGCACTCTTTAGCCGACAATTTTCAATGCATTTTACACAATAGAAATGTCGCTTGCATAAATACCGATATTTTTAACAGTATCGGGTTTTTTAACCAAAATACCTTCCACATTAGTTCCCAAGAATTTGATGAAACCATAGATACCATATCAGACTGCAGGTGACGAATAGATTTTAAACTATAATTAAAAGAATCAGCGTAGGCCCTCTCAAAATTTAGTTTCGAGATATATCGCCTTGTGATAAAAAGTGTAATTTTGGACAGCTTTTGGGCTGTTTTTTATAACAAGGAAATGTTTTACTTACCCCAAACTTCTCACATAGTCTTAACTGAATGTCCGTTGCTGTTTGATATTATTCCAGTAATCCGATTTTAGTCATTTACTTACATTTTAGCACAAGTTTGCTCACCGAACAATGGGCTATATTCCCAAAACTGTTAATGGCGTCAGCCTCGCCTTATTTCAAGCCAAGTCGTAGATGTACGACACTAAATTCACGGTTTTTTACTAGCAGTTCAAACCTACGACATATTTGGTGGTTTGCGATAGGCGATACCATTTTCCACGATTTTATGATGTCCAGCTATAATAGGCCTAGTATTTCATTTGATTACACTGAACATGAAGATATATCTCTAGCCATCATGCACTGATCATTTGCAGACCCGACCTTCCGCATCGGTTCCACATGTACTAGTCCTAAGCACCACATTAGATTATGTTAACAAGAAATATTTATAAAATATGCAGGGCCGGATTTACCATTGGGCTAGATGGGCCAGGGCCTAGGGCCCCCGAAAATTGGGGGCCCCCAATTTGGCATGTGCATGTTTCTTTTTAGCCCGAATACACCATATTTTTCACCAAATTATGCTAACATTGCAAATTTTACGCGCTTCGCTCGCACTGGCCTTTTATATAACAAAATTCACCTTCATTTTGGGCTAAAATTGTCTGAAATCGAAATGCTTCACGCGCTTCGCGCGCTAATGTCTTTGTAAAACCCATCTTATTGTTGCCCCCCCAACCAAAACTTGGTTACTTGAGTGCACATGCCTTCCTCACGGTGAGTTTGGGGCCTCCAAATTTTGGCCTTGCCCGGGGCCCCCAAAAAGGTAAATCCGGCCCTGAAATACAAAATTAAATTCATGTTAAATGTTATAATGCATGATTTTTTAAGCGCTATAATTTCGCTACCCGCTGGTGAATCATCAGAATCAGGTCTAATCAACTAGGCCGGTTGCTGCCGAACACGGCGCACACCTATCCGCTGTTAGATTGTAACATCATCACCAATATTATCTCAGCAGTTCCCCAAATTCCATTGGGTGAAGTTAGACAACTTATCGCCGATTTCGAAAGCAAGATGAAATCGGAGGTCCCGGATTATGATACAATTTCAAATTAAACCAAATAATACAATTGCATACAAAAGGGCCGACATATTATAAGTAGGGCCTACAGCATGATAAAAGCAAGCACACCAACATGGTAAAATGTGACCAAACTAACCGACACAAAAACGCGTAATAACCATGAGAGGAAAAATTACCAGCCCTTGCACTCAGCAAGATAAAGCGTACAACAGGATTGATGAAATTTTGAGCGCTATGAATGAGCAAGAGCCGCCTCCTATGTGAAATCTTCTATAGCAGCTTTGACGATAATATCTAGAGCAACACCTGTGTTGATTCAATTCAATGAATCTCTTTTATCTATTGACCTGAAATAAAGGATTCAAACTATTATAAATAGCGTCCCTGACCTAATGTGACACATATTTAATGAGGCGAAAAGGGATTGGTCTGGAATAAATGCTTGACTGAACTCAATGCGATCAGTACACTGTCCTATGCCTTTTTGTGATGAGGCGGGAGTTTTAAAAACACGGCCCCTGAACATAACATAAAGCCCGAACATAAGGAACAATAGCCATAATACAGACAAACTGTCTGGCAATGACGTCACAATAGTCTATAGTAAAATAGTCTGTGATCGGCTACAGTATAATCATTACTAAAAGTCCAGAGCGATTTTTCATTTATTTTCTAAAATTAAAAGAACCACTTTTCAGCGGGAATTTTTGTAAGTTACACAGCTGAAGTTGTGAAAGGGTTGAAAGACTACAATATTATGGCATAAACAAGAATATGTTCGTTTGGTCTTTATTCCTATAATCTGACGCCTTAAGAAGGGGAATATCATAATCAGTGGCGTACTGAAGGGGAAGCTCTTCTGTAAGAGGTCTTGAGGGGAGGAGGGTGGAGGAGGGGATATGAAGAATGAGAGGGGACTGGAGGAAGAGAGAAAGAGGAAGAAATAAAGAGAAATAAATAAATAGACGTAAATAAATAGAAAGGTAAGGAAAATGATAGGAATGAGAGGGGACAAAACGTAAGAGGGGATGGAGAAGTAAAGGGAGATAAAGAAGAGGGAGTGATACTTTAGCAACTACAGAGAAAGGAAAAGAAATGAATGACAAATAAATGTAGGCCTTTTATAATAATTATTATAGAAACTAAACACAGCCCCCCCCCCCCACACACACACATAGGCCTAACACTAACAGCACTATAGGCAGCCATTCGATGATGGCAATGCCTTTATGCGTTACGTATTTAAAACGCCCAGTCAGATGTATTTTACACCTGCAAAGCACAAGTCACCCAATTTCGAAAATTGGACGTTGAATGTACACTCTCATGAATATTGATTGGCAACATTTTCCAATATGTCAGCGCTCAAATCGGACACAATAGAACAATAGACCATTCAGTGCGTTGGGTAAAAGGTCATCGAACTTTCCACAGGGTCAATATTTCAAACTTGTTCAAATTGTGTTGAAAACCATTCCAATGTATTCCCCTAGTCACAAGGATTCAGAAAATGTATAGTTATGGTATGGGACTATTTTGGAAGCATGATGCAGTCATGTCTACAGTAGAATTCATCTCGACCTTGGCAGGACTTAACCCCATTAAAAGCTATTAAACCAAGATAACACTCATTGAAACAGCTCAACTGATTAAATCGGATCTTCTCTGGTTGTGCACAAGTAGCCTACAAGTGTCTGTTTTCATGTGCGATATCGCAATAAAGCTGGTATTCATAGCTTCAGTTGGGTAACCGATTATAAAGGAAACGAAATGAAACAATGGTATTATATGTGTGGCTTTGTTCACGAAATCAGACAATGGCGTGCTTTTTGTAAACCAGCATTCTTGAAAATGAGCAACATAATGATTTTTGACTTAACACGGTTTAGAAATAATTTCTTCATATTTTGGTGTTATCTGTCGTTTACATGTCCTTCCTAAAACACAAAAGTACGACCCTCTCCAAACACCTAAATTAGCTAAAAATTTAGGACATGTTACAAAACTATATTGTCTAGAATTTTAGAAGAGTACTTTTAATATTGGCCGGTTATTTTTCACACAGCGACGTTAACTAGGTAATGTACTATTACCTATAACATTAACTAAAACACCAAAGTACGAATATTTCCAAACATCTAAATTAGCTAAAATTTAGGACATGTTAAAAACTATATTTTCTAGAACTTTAGAAGAGTACTTTTAATATTGGCCGGTTATTTTTCACACAGCGACGTTAACTAGTCATATCCCCATAGTTTTAACGTAGGGCTATTTGTAGGGGTCACGCGTCAATGGGAAAGAGCACTGTGTATTGTGTATAGGAAAACGGACAGTAACTGCAGTATGGCGAGAGGTTCTGAACCGCAGTTGGGTGAATTTATGCGCATTGCGAAGGTTGCGACCATGAGCACTTTGTCTAGATGGAGGAAGAAGATCTTTGGTACGTCTGAGTCGGCAAGCCCTTCGGCTAACCTTCGACAATGATCTTCTGTTCTATCTGACAAGCGCTCTAGGTCGCAAGCTTGCACCGCCTCAGCATATGAGGTGAATCTCTGGCCTAAAATGATCCTGCATGCACGTCTTTGGAGTTGTTCAAGTGACTTTGTCTGATTTGTTGTTAACGAGGAGTGCCAGGTGACATCTGCGTACGTACTCAAGAATAGGGCGCACATAACCTTTGTACACAGTAATTAGTTCTTCGTCATTGAAATCAAATTTTTTTAGCAGTTTAAGCATATACAACTTCTGGTTGGACTTCTTTGTATTAACATTTTTGTCCCATTTCAAGTCATTTTGAAGGTGAACCCCTAGTATCTTAGCCTCAGTTACATAGTTCAAGGGCTTACCAGCTATCTTAAGCTCAATAGGGGGCGGTGGTTCATTTTTGAAACAGACCTGGATGGCCTGGCACTTGCTAGGGTTCAAGCTAAGCTTTTTTTTGTTTGTCCACTCAGTGTCGGAACTCGTCCAGTGTATCTTGAAGCTTGCTTGGTTGGGAATACGGACGATTTTCAGCAAATGTCAGGTCATCCACGTACTTCCAACAGTTGATGCTTGCATCTTTGGACTGGACTGCATCATTAATGATAACCTGGAAGCCAATTGGACCGAGTTTAGTCCCCTGTGGGAGGGCACCATTGAGAACTTTGAACTCAGAGAGTGCCTGATTGTAGCGAACACATGGCATACGGTTGCTGACAAAGTCACACAACCAGGGAACGATGGATCTGCGGACTCCCAAGTGGATAAATTTCTCAATGAGGATGTTATGGTCTATCATATCGAACGCTTTGGACAAGTCCGTCAGAACCACCGTTCCCACGTTGTTGACCCTGTTAGCACCTTGATGAAGAGTGTGGAGGAGGTTGATCAAGTAGTGGGAAGTCGGAAATACCCTTGATGTTACCAAACTGTTGGGGGTCAATTTTGTCTTCGATGTCTTCCAAAATCCACTTCACAACAAATTCTTCACCTATTTTTGACAAAACATCGGTCAAGGAGACAGGTCTAAGTTTATCGACCTTGGGAGGTTTTGTTTTGGGGATCGGGACAACGATGGCTTTTTTCCACTTAATTCGTATGCGAATTCCTTGATCAACCTTGGGGAAACCCCATCTGGGCCACATGCTTTACTGGCTTTAACTTTACTGAGTTCAGCATACACATCCCATGGGTAGAGCAATGGAGGGGAATCAATGGCCGGTAAGTAGGTCTCAAGATTGCAAAGATCCAAAGGTGTCATATGGAGGAGACCTGCACAAACTGATCATTGATTTTATTCGCAATGGCAACATGATCATCATTGTCCACCCCTGGGACAGGTATGCTGACTTCAGATTTTGTATTTCCCGTCATGGTCTTGATTTGCTGATGCCACTTCCGTGGATTGGTAGCCTGAAGATTACGAACCCTGTTAGCATAATAGAATTGCTTAGCCCTCTTAATTTCACGTTGTATACCTTGTTACGCAGCTTCTTGAGTTTTTTGATTTTATCAGACATCCAGGGCTTATTATTATTATGAACCTTTACTGTGCGGAAGAATGACTCTACAGCACCATGGAGAGACTCATAGAGAGCATCAGCTTTTTGCTGAGTGTTGCTGGCGTTAAGGACATTGGTCCAGTCTTTGTGCTGGATCCAGTTACCAAATTCTCTGATTTGGTGCTCTTTCATGGAGCGATATGTCCTTTTGACATTAGAATGTTTGGCAACATGCTCTAAAGGTTTCCACGTGATACTTATATGGTCACTCTTCCCAAGAGCAGACAAGGGAATGGGCTCATTATAATGAGCGCCAATGTTAGTTAGTACAAGGTCCAGAGTGGCTTGACCACGGGTGGGAAACATGATCAATTGTTTCAAATTACAGTTATAAGGGGTGGTGCAATAATTATGTGTACTTCGGGGTGAATTCTCAAAATGGTCTGCCAAAATCGCTTGCCCCCCCCCCCTTTGGCCGTGCCAAAAACCTGTGCCCCCCCCCTTTCGACGTGCCAAAAAACCTTTGCTCCCCCCTTTTGACGTGCCAAAAAATCTTTGCCCCCCCCCCCTTACACATGCAAGATTTTTGGGAACCCGAATGTAAAACCTTAAATTGTCTTAACATATAATGCGAGCGCAGCGAGCAGGAAATTTTGCATATTTGAACGTGTTCGTAACGTTTTCCTACGCCTTTTTAGGGCGTAATATAGAACGGTGCCCAAAATATCTGTGCCAAAAATTGCTGCCCCCCCCCCCTTTCGACCTGCCAAAAATTGCTTGACCCCCCCTTTCGACCTGCAAAAAAAAAATCTTTGCCCCCCCCTATAATTCACCCCGGGGGTACACATAATTATTGCACCACCCCTAAAGAATGTTGTTGATTTGCATGTATATGTGTTTGGGGGATGGGTGGGTGGGTGTGTTGAGGGGGTATTTGGGTGGGATTTTTGTATTTATGTAGAAAATTCCTGTATTTATAATTGATTCACTTGTAACCAACATTATTTGTTTCATCTTAGTATACTACGGTGCTTATTCTGCCCACCCATGGTGGTGGTGGTGGTGGGGGGGGCAACGGTGGCCTTAGTGTCTGGTTTTTTAATGAAAATGTTTTTCTTGCCTTTGCTGGACTACCACTACTTGTTTTTGCTTGCCTTTTTCATCACTCTTCGTAGTGTGCAGCAGTGCTCTTTTTAACAGAGGTATCCGTTGGGTCCTGTTGTCATGGTGGGGCAGTATTTTAAAAATCTCATTGTCATATACTCTAATTGTATCTTTGTATCTATCTTGGTTACCGTAATTAAGATGGGGTCTGGTGGAGCATGCCTGTATGTTCTTTTTTCCTTTCCACCAGGTCCAAGTACAGGTGAATAAAAATGGAAAAACAAACAAACAAACAAACAAACAAACAAAAAACCGGTACGGTAGGCCTACCGGTATGTGTAGGCCTATACAGTACCGAGTACCGTAAAATGGGGTAACTTCGGTCAGCGGGGTAACTTTGGTCGGTTGAATATATTTTTTTAAATGGTCATATTTTCGTGCAGCAATATTGTTTTTAGTCATATTTGGTGTCAATTTGTTAAGAAATATGTTTGGAAGAAATAATAGTCGCTCGTGTGTAATTTCCTTGAAATTTACGAAAAAAGCGGGATTTTTGACCAAAAATCAGCATTTTTTACATTTTTTTCAGAAAAATAAAAATCGATACTTTTGTGAGCAAAAATGTGTGTTTGATTAATTTTGCAAGGTGTCAAATGTCACAATATTGTTTTTAGTCATATTTGGTGTCAATTTGTTAAGAAATATGTTTGGAAGAAATAATAGTCGCTCATGTGTAATTTCCTTGAAATTTACGAAAAAGCGGGATTTTTGACCAAAAATCAGCATTTTTTTACATTTTTTCAGAAAAAATAAAAATCGATATTTGTGAGCAAAAATGTGTGTTTGATTAATTTTGCAAGGTGTCAAATGTCACAATATTGTTTTTAGTCATATTTGGTGTCAATTTGTTAAGAAATATGTTTGGAAGAAATAATAGTCGCTCATGTGTAATTTCCTTGAAATTTACGAAAAAAGCGGGATTTTTGACCAAAAATCAGCATTTTTTTACATTTTTTTCAGAAAAAATAAAAATCGATATTTGTGAGCAAAATGTGTGTTTGATTAATTTTGCAAGGTGTCAAATGTCACAAAAAACAACAACTTGCCCATATTCAGCGAAGATCAATTTTTTTGATTTTTTTCCCTTCATGGAATGTAATACTGTGACCAAAGTTGCCCCAAAGGCGGGGTAACTTTGGTCAGGTCATTTTTAACCCCTAGGGCACCCTTACAAAGTTATTAAAAATCTTTTTCAACTTCAAGGTGTAGAAGGAACCCTATTAATGTCACAAAAGAGTATAAAATTATTTTGTAATAGAAACTACTCTCAGCAACCGGCGCGGCGAGCAGTTTATAAAAAAAACACGTGCTTTGATGCATATTATACAAATAATTCTTTACCTGGCGTAGACGATGTGTGGGGAATGCAGATGATGTGGATCACGGAATGCCCTTTTAAAATACATTTCTTGTTTAAGCCAGAGTTTTGGGAGTTATTTGGGCGTACGAGATAGGTGGATATTAGACTAAATCCGTCAGTCTCCTAACCTATGCGCACGGCCGCTTCTCTGTGCCGGTTCGGAGACTGACAAAAATATAGCGCATAGAGTGTAGCAGTAGAATTTGACCCTACGTCATGAAACGTCACCTCATGAATATGGATTTTTCAAGCATATAAGATCGAAATTCACTTCAGCGATGCGCTGGCTCAGTTTATTTTTACTGTCGCTTCGATGTAAATTTCGAATGTAATTTCCCTAAAAAGATAACTTTTACTAATCTTTCTTGACTTTCAATGAAGCATGTAGAAACTTTGAGTAAGTGGGCACACCTGGACTCCACTTGGGCATATACAGTGCTCAATTTTACGTATATTTGATAAGGACAAATATCGTAACCGGGGATGGCACCATGCAATGCATGCATGCTATACACACATGCACATAAATGTGTATTGAAAACTGCAGGTGCTCCTGAAAATGTGAAATGACATGAGCCTGATCGTCAAAATACTTCTCCACCGCCCTGCACATTAATGGCATCTGCAACCTGACATACCAGAGATGAATGGGTGAATACTGAGTCTGAGATTTGTGCCGTTTGTGGTAAGTTTACTCGGACAGAAGTCTGAACTGTCACACTGAACTTCAACTGTTGAGCGTTGTATGGTTGTACTGCTGGTTTGTTTAATACTGGTATCATAATACTAATCATGGCGTGTCCGTCCGTCCGTCCCTCTGTCCGCTGCGCTATCGCGGCGCTGCTGGGTTTCGCTAACGCGTGCTTTCATGGTGCGTATCGCGTGCGTATCACGGGCGCTCATGGGCGAAAAGCGAGCATCGTAAAAAGCATTACAGTGTGGTTAATCGTGCAGGTGCATCTCATCGGATTCCAAAACGGCACACGTGCAGAGGCCTATTAGTAGTTTAAAAGGTCAGGGCAGTAGGCCTATATGGGTAACGGGTGTTGGGTAATGAGAGATAGTCACAAGAACCACCCAACCCGAGAACCGCGAAATCTAGTTATATATAAGGCGGAAATTATTCGGGTTTTGTTACTGCGTGCGTCAATAAAGTCCCAACTCACGATTGCGTAAATTTACATTTAATATTAAGCGTGCGCCAGTCACGCATTGCATTTACACAACAACTAGCGTAAGCACTGCGCCCAACAGGATGCTAGCTAGATGAGTCTTATTTTTCCGCCTAATGCTGGTTTCATACTTTTTGCCGCTCAGCGGCATGACGCTTCACCGTGCCATTTGTACTTGTCTGCAAGCCGAGCGGCACACCACTGAGCGGCAGTGGCACGACTCTGAATGGCACTCTTTCCGCGCAGCACCACTCCAACAATTGTATTTTGTTCTCATACGTCAGAGCGACACCGCTCTGAATTGATTTGGAACTCTTTGAAACCAGGTCACCAAACTCAAGGTGTAGGGTCTTAATAGTGTGCGCATTTTGGTGATTGCAACAAATTATCAAATCACAGGTACCGTATTCGTTCCATTGCCCAGGACGCTTAACAAAATCATTTAAAATCATTTTGGGTGGGCGCTGATTTTTTACATTTCTTAGGCCAAGAAGATGTAAATAAAGGTCCAAAATATTCATCTATCATCGTGGTGTGTCATATGTTTCAGATTTGCATGGGCAGAACTAATAATGTAATATTATCAGTTTGCTTGATGTAAAGTCACTACAAATTATGTAGGTGGGCGGTTAATGGAACAAATACGGCACGGCACGCCAACCTAATCCTTCAGCCGCAGAGCGTACACATACAATGGTGGTCTCTTGGAGGTGGCACACTGAAAGTAGGCCCAACTGATGTTAACTATCAAACTTGAAGCAAGTAAAAAAAAATACTATGGTCAATGTTTATGAATTCTAAAAATAGGCCTAAATGTAAATAAACCAAGACTACTAAATGTTTTGTATTGTTTGTTTTTTCAGTACACAACATGACTGTATAGTGTTCAGCAACTTGAAGTTTCACAACTCAGATGACAATCAATTATCAGGTATGTACAAATTAAACAACAAAAACATTGTGAGAGAAAGATATGATCACTTCCATATTGAATTTTGAACTGGAAGTCATGCATACAGGTCATAAGTTTTGTGTTATTTAGACCAAAATGTTTTGTGTTTATTAAGACAAAATGTAAACCAAATAACCAATGTAGGCCGAGTATGCCCAAGAGGGGGGCAGAGTGCATGGGCTTTTCCCTGACAAAAAATGGAAGAAAAACTACCTTTCTGACAAAAAATGAAAGAAAAAACTGCCCCTCTGACAAAAAATGAAAGAGAAAATCTGGAGGACAAAGGAAAAGAAATAGAAAAGGGGCAAGGAGCTCCTTTCCACCAATATTCACCCTGATCATGGGCAAAAATATTGTAAAATGCATGAATGGTGTTGTTACATGTGCAAAAACAACAACATTTTAACTGTTAAAATGAGGGGCCTTCATGAGGCCTCATCATACCACTTCCGCATGAGGCCTAAAAAAATGTTTGATCGGCGTAGCCCGACCGACCCCCAAAAGAGTCCCATCCCTGACTTTTTTGCAAAATGAAAAATAAATGAATTAAATTTTTAAAGGTGAACCTCATTGAAAATAAAGTTATATATCAATGGAAAGCTTATAATGTCAGGATACTAAAAATTATTTTTTCCGATTTTTTTGATGGCCAATAAAGCTGAAAAATTAAAAAAATGAATGAATTTTTGGTCTTTTTTAAGGCGCCCATAAAGCACCCAAATCAATCGTCTATGACCTTGAGAATGCTCGTGACGTAAGCTCAGGGTTCGCAGTCACGTGATCCTACTCGGAAACACGTAAACAAGACTTGCTTCCTGTACAGTGTGGGCCAAAAACAACTTTACCCAATTTCAGAGGGTGGTTGCTCGAATTATAGAAGAGCTATTTATAATATTGTTACATATTCTAAATGTATATCTTTCTAAAAGTATGTGATGAAGAAATGAAAGCAAAAGAAGCTAAATTAACAAAATGGTGCTAGTTTTACGTCCGAGGGTCAAAAATGACTTTGTCCACACGTAATTCAATGGGATGTGTCCGATTGCTAAGTAAGAGTAAGGCGTACATATGCGTTAGGCATACATGTACTTGGTAAACACGTTTAGCTTGTCTTTGAAAAGTGATGATTGTTTTACATGCATGAAAGAAATACAATCGATTTTAACCCCCATTTACTTGTCATGTACTCGAATTTCACTCCTGTCATTGACCAATAATTAGCATAAAAATTACACAATTACAAAGGTTTCATCTGGCGTAATTCTTGAATTTAAAATAGGCCTTCGTGCATTTTGTGACTGCGTGGCTTATTTCTAAATAGGTTTGCAAGGTGTCAAGATAAGGCGATTTACAACACAACAGAGATCTGTTATGGCAAAGGTATACGTAAGAACAGAAAGCTTTTTGGAAGTGCAGCGTCAATTTCGGATTCGTTTCCCGAACGCAAGAGTCCCGCCGAAACCTACCACAACTATACTACGAAAACTTTCACCACCTCGGAAGTGTGATGAATATGCAAAGCACGGAGCGGACGTCCAATAACTGACCGTTCGGCTGCAAATATTGCAGCGGTTCAAAGGGCACTTGCAGCTAACCCCAGAGTCAGTTGTCGACGCAACAATTTGGAAAATTCGAAATCGAAAATAGGCCTACCTAGAACGCAATAAGTGCAATAACTTCTAACTTTCTTGTAGATAAAATTTCGTAATGACAAAAAAATGAGGTATGAGGTTACAATTGCTTTGCGCATATTTGAAGAGCATTGTTTTATATCTTTGCAGCATGAAAGCTGCATATCATGACGAAATATCGTAGCTTGACATTTAAATAGTTTATGTTTGATTTATTTGATTGTGTTATATAAAATTGCTGAACAAATGTGTGCGTATACTGAGTCTTTCTCATTCTCTATCGAACTCGCTATTGCAAGCGATGCGACGCGACGTCTAGTAGGCCTTCGCGTGGACAAAGTTAATTTTGACCCTTTGATTTCAAACTAGAGTCACGTTTTTATTTTAATACATTTTTGAATAGTTTTTTCATCAAATACTCTTAAGAAGATGTATTTTACGAATATGTGAAAACAATTTGAAGCATACTTTTCAATTTTGAGATATGAACCTTTTAAATTGGGTAAAGTTGTTTTTGGCCCACACTGTACTTTGCAAGCTGCCCGGCAAGTCTGATTTTCACAATAAAGCTTGAAATTAGAGGAATCTTCAAGTTGCTGGTTCCTTCTAGGCCCCCCTATATATATTAGAAATAATAGAATTATTGTCAGCTCATAAATTGTCCGTAAATTTTTGACAAAATCAGTCATAACTCGCTGGGTATAATTGGGTAATTGAGTTTGAATTTCGCGCTGGGATCAATTCCATGCGCAAACTTGTTGCTACCGCTCATGTCATGGACTGAATAAACATGATCGAAAAACAAATTACATACTTGTTTGTGACATTTCTATTCTTGATACATTTGAAAATATCTGATATTTAAAAATATCGTCTTGCAGTAATCAAAAAATTAATAAAAAAAAACGCCGATTTCATCAAATCCAGCCCATAAAGGTTTTCATATTTAGCGCATTGCGGTAAATACATTCTTTCCACGCAATCATACGATTGAAAGAAACATACTTTATTATAAAATAAGTACAATTGAGGCTTAGTAGATGGAATTCTGAAATCTGAATAAAATTAAAATATTGTCACTTGTGTCACGATTCTTTAATGATAGTACAATCAGTGTACGGTACTGAAAAAGTGAAACATTCATGTTTTTATGGATTCATACCGAACAAGATGCGTAAATTGCTGATGAAGAAATAGCATTCACCCGACCAAGGTGGATATGCGCAAACACCGCGAGTCGCCAAGTTCGTCCTCCGGTATAGCACTTGCGGTGCGGTGTGTGTTGCAGCAGGTGTGTTCAAGTCTGCTTTTGTATGCATTTTCGCAATTAAGCTTGAAATTAGAGGAATATTCAAGTTGCAAATAATAGAATTATTGTCAACACACAAATTTTCCGTAAATTTTGGACAAAATCAGTCGAAACTGGCTGGGTATAATTGGGTTATTGAGTTCGAATTTCGCGCTGTGATCAATTCCATGCGCAAATGCTTGCTGCGACCGGTGACCGGTCATGGCATAATAAATATAAACATCAAATTAAATACTTGCTTATCAAGTGACATTCCCTGTTCTTGATTCATTTTAAAATATCTGATTTCTAAAAAATATTGTCTTGCAGTAATCAAAAAAAGATTTCATTAAATCCAGCTCATAAAAAGGTTTTCATATCTAGCGCCGGGATCATTCCCCGGTCGGATATCATTCATTGCGGAAAATATTCTTTCCATGAATTGACAATTGAAAGAAACAAATACTTTATAAATACAATTTAGGCTCGGTAGACCGTTATTTGATGGAATTCTGAAATCTAAATTATAATATTGTCATTTCTGTCACAGTTCTTGATGATAGCACAATCGGTGTAGCCCTACTGAAAAAGAAAAACATCCATGTAATTGTTGTATGGATGATGGTAGTAGCGAAATACTGAAGAAATTGCAGGAGCTGATGTCTGCGAGGCGGATATACCCAAACAGCGCTAGCCTTCGTCTTCCGGGAGCACTTCTCTGTGTATTAGCTGATTTGATCAATCGTTCCTTGATATTTGGAACAGGAATCAATTTTGCTGATGAAGTAGCAATAAGTTGGAAATATCAGAATGTGAATATCAAATCGGTCATTTTGTCTGCAAGTACAGTACAGTCGCGGATACCGAACACTCGGCGACTCAGTCAGCCACGGAGTTCATCCCGTATGTATCTACGAGTTCGCCTATCATACATGACCGGTTGTAAAGCTAAGAAATAATTAAAAAATCCTGTACATGTACCTTATTCTATTCCTTCATTTTCTCATTGTGATAAGTTTATCTCAACTTGGTGTGACGATCTGAACTGGTAGCACTAGCAGTTATTTTTTGCAATCTGTTTTCATTCCGGTTCTTCGGCGAATCTTCGCTCTTCGTGCTTTACTGTAATATTCCCTATGCATATCGTGGATGGCTTGGCCTATCCCAAATCACCCCGGCCAGCACTTTTTCCATTTTTATCCACACACTTTATTCAGGAACTTCATTCTTGACTTGATCATGATGTTTCCTTCATGTTATTCTTATTTTATTGAAGATATTTTTCATGTAAAGTAAGTTGACAATGACTTAATTCGTACATTGGCCCAATGCATGCCACAGTATTGTGTTTACAATCAAACCCGGAAGTAACCGTGTGTCCCCGAGCTGACGTCATCAACGAAAGCGCCCAATTTGAACGATTTCGTTTTGTAATTTAGGGGGGGTGCCAATATCCAATCTTTGCATGGAGATTTTGTCTAGCCTGGTACGTTAGGCAAATAAAAAATATTCTTTTCTGCTTCCTGACATCATAAGCTTTCCATTGATATATAACTTTATTTTCAATGAGGTTCACCTTTAAAAGAAGAAAAGTTCAGCTAAATGGGTCATCTGGTTACGCCAATCAAGCAATTTTTTATGCCTATTTCAATAACTTTTGAAATTGGAATGTGTTACGATTTTGAAAGCCAACATGCTGTAATACCGTACATGATTGCATACATATCAATATTCTTTACTTTTATTGATTTAGCGTTCTTTTTTGTTGTTATTTTGCAGATCAAGAAGATGGATTTCAACTATAATAACAAGTTTAGCCTACAGCAACAATAGATGAATGATTAGCAAGCAATGGGTGCTGGCATTTTGCTGAACTGAAAATATGAAAAAGAGCAATTATTGTAACATTCACAATCATTGTTTAAGAGAGCGATTTTGTAACTCTTAATTCACATTCCTCCAGGAGTGAAATTCATACCGTAGTTTTCCTTACTGATGTTAACAGTAACAGTATCCTGCAGGGTTCATCAAAATAAATGAAATAAAAGATTGGGTCAGATTTTTATCCAAGTCCACCTCATCTCAGTCATCTGAGTCAGAGCGATTCCATTTGTATCCAGGTCAGTCAGCCACTTCCGAATTCATTTGTGTCTGAGTCAGACTCGAATCCAAGTCCAACAAGACTATGGCAGATTTCATGCTCATAATCGGAAGTTACAGATTTTATATTAAAGATTCCAAAAAAATTGCCACCAATCCCATTGTAGATGTTCAGTCACAAAAACAGGTCTTATATTTCTTGTAACTCTACATCCATACATTGTGAATCGCAATCGAAATGCATGTAGAGTCACAAGAATTAAAACACCTTGGGCGGGTGTTGTTTTCTTATGAATAATGATTACTCTTCATGATTTTGTTGTTTATTATGTAGGGTGTCATTTTTGGGTAATTTACTGCCCGAGTACACGGCGCATTTTTTGGGCGGGTAACTGGGTACACAAAAAAAAAAAAAAAAGTTATTAATTTTTTCGGTTTTGTAGTGTCCCTGGACCTAGACCTAAATGCTAGGATCATTCATGGTTGACGATGTTTTGTGTTTTGAATATGAAAATTTATACTTTGTTTTCATGTCATACTCTATTAATGATATCAAAATGCATTGAATTTGAAAAATGCACAAAACATTGTGCAAATTTTTTTTTGGTCAACCATGAATGATCCTAGCATTTAGGTCTAGGTCCAGGGACACTGCAAAACCAAAAAAAAAATTAAATTTCGGGTACCGGGCAGTGTAATCTCGGCGGGTACCCATGAGCCCATCCAAAATGCCAGCCTTATTATTATGTCAATGCACCTATTGGGTTGATCTGTGTTTATCATTACCCAGCTTTTTGGCTGTCCGTGCTTCTTGCCATGTGCATTCACTTTCTTCTGGACACAGATCATCTCCATGTACCGTTTTTAATTTTAAAATAACTTTCATAATGTGTGATTTGATTGTATGAGCAGTAGTTGATTAAGAGCAGGGGGCTGGTGATTATTCTCTTTGTACCAGAGATGTAAGTTTTCGGGAAATTTCCTGGGTTTGTTTTGGTTTGGTTCTTTTTCGTGGAATTTTCATGCCTTTCACAGGAGCTTTTTCGTGGCTTACATCTCTGTCGTGTGTCTTTTCCCCCCACCAGTCCCAAGTACAGGGAATAAAAAAGGAAAAAAGAATTAAAACACCTGTTTTTATCTTTTTCTAAGTTTTATGATTAAGAAATAAACAATAAAAAAAGTGCACACTTCACAACCGGATCAAACTGCACCACTAATAATAACAAAGAAAAGGAGCATTATTAAAAACATGCAAGAAATCATTAATGTTGTGACCAGATTGACTCTTCTCTTACAATATATCATCACTTCCCTGATCATACAAAGTGACAAAAACAACAACACTCCAACCCCTTCAGATGCTCCTTTTTTGTCTGAATTCAGTTCCTAAAGTTATGTAATGGGACTACTCTGCACTGCACACCCCTACCAAGATTTTAGTTCAGTGCTCGCACCACAGAACCAGTCACACAATGAGTCCTGAATACATACTTATGAAGAGGCAGCTGCTACTATGAGCCCCAACTTAGTAACTCGGGCCATGACTTAGTAACTCGGGGCCCTGAGGTACTAAATCGGGCCCCGACTTAGTAACTCAGGGCAACGCTTTAGTAACTCGGGGCCCGACTTAGTCACTCGGGGCCACAACTTAGTAACTCGGAGCCTTGACTCAGTAACTCGGGGTCCGAGATAGTAAGTCAGGGCCCCGACTTACTATCTCGGACGCCGGGTTACTAAGTCGGGCCCCAAGTTACTTAGTAACTTGGGCCCTGACTTAGTAACTCGGGGTCCGAGTAAGTAACTTGGGGCCCGACTTAGTAACCCAGGGTCCGAGATAGTAACTCGGGGCCCCGACTTAGTAACTTGGGTCCGCGATAGTAACTCAGGGCCCCCACTTAGTAACTCGGGGCCCGACTTACTAACTCGGGGCCCGGCTTAGTAACCAGGGTCCGAGATTTTTATTTTCTTTCATGTCACTGGGGCTCCGTGAGACATATGACCATCCATCAGGCACGTAAAAATTAGGATAGAAGAGCGGAACCTAAGCTACTAAGGGTGGAATTGCACCACCACCAACTTGTGCAAGTTGACCACTAGTGCATAGTGTAGTGCTAGAAGTTCCATTTTAAACCCTTAAAACACATACCGTATCTTGTGCAATTGACATATTCAAGGTCTGTGACCCGATTGACAGCCTCATCCCCAAGGTGAGATTTTTATACCATCAGAAACCTGATTTACCTGATACTACATCACATTAAAATGTATTTAACTTTACTGCGATATCGTTTGCAGTACGATGCAGTCTTGACACCGCACCGCATCGCAAAGCAACGCATCGCAAATTTGGCGGTGGTAGTATGAAGTATGAACGGACCTTCATGATAAGATCATGATGTACCGTACCATAAAAAGGTGTGACATAGGCCTAGCCCTAGCTGAGGCTAGCTCTAGTATTAGACTTAGAGCCCGGCTTAGAGCGCTCACTTTTGGGTATTAGTTCCAAGGAAATGAAGAAATCCTTGTGACCAGATCCACAGTACTCGCACATTAAAGGTCCGTTCATACCACCACCGCGATAATTTGCGATGCGTTGTTTTGCGATGCCGATATATCGATTACTTTTTACCGCAACTCAACGCAACTCGTCACATTTCCAAGTTAAAATGTATTTAACTTCATTGCGATATCGCAATGCAGTATTTTGCAGTACGATGCAGTGCGACAACGCACCGCATCGCATTTGCGATCGCGTTGCTTTGCGCTGCCGATATATCGATTACTTTTCGCCGCAACTCAACGCAACTCGTCGCACTCAAAGTTAAAATGTATTTAACTTTATTGCGATATCGCAATGCAGTTCTTGCAGTACGATGCAGTGCGACAACGCACCGCATCGCAAAGCAACGCATCGCAAATACGGTGGTAGTATGAGCGGACCTTTAGTTTGCAGTGCGACAGCGCACCGCGCAAAACAGCGAATCGCCAAATGCGGTGGCAGTATGAAGCGGACCTTAAGGTTCGTTCATACTACCACTGCATTTGCGATGTGTTGCTTGATGCGATGCGTGTGGTGCCGACGATCAACGATTGTGACACAAGTTTTACTTTCATATTAGGGCATACATGTACAACTACAAGAACTCCAAAAATCATTTGAATTTCAGTAGCCTTCAGTCGCAGGCCTAAATGTCGGGCCTAGCTGTGCAGTCGTACATCACATATCATAGTTTTAACATTAAATCATGTATTCATTATATAGGCCTACTAGGCCTAGGCCATATAGTAGTCACAGACACTATAGGGGCCTAGTATAATTTAAAAGAGTCCTGTACTCCTAGCTATATTTTTCACCCATGTGTCAGTGATGTCAACGCATTGTGGAGGCTATTTTCACTTACACATCAGCAATCTATGTGGTGTCCTTACTCGTATGCAGGTGTACACCAGCAATTTCATGGTACGCTAGCTATTTGAACTTGAAGCTATGGACACCAATATGGCAATAATATTTTTGTTGAAAACAAGTCGGTCTGGACAAACACATATTAAACATCCGGGATGACATCATATTCATAGGCCCGAATCCTTTCCCTTTTAAAGTAATTTATTATAAGCTGAAGCTTATACTCAGTTTTGTGAGTAAAGATTTTTACACACTGCACTGCGGCCTCGGCATGATCTGTCTCAGCAGTCAGTATTCTCAGGGCCAGGCATCAGAAACCCGATAATATTGCATGCTTGTGCATAAGCTTTCTTGCAGATCAGGCATGCATACAATGCATAACTATGCAGGTCGTTTGACAAAGATATTTCTCGGATAATCATCCATAATTAATACCTGACTAAGTTGACGGTAGATGAAAACTTGCATTCGGCCTACATGCCCGGGCCTACATGATCATGTCTGTGTCTGAAAACACAAGCCCTTACCCGGCCGGTTCTGCACCGGGGTTCTGCATGCCCTTTTACTGATGATGAAGCTATTCTGAACAAATAAATGTAGCGATTCCTCCAAAATAATCATGAAATACATGATTAAATGGTTAAATTACGATCACCAACGACACAGTTTATGTAAACAACTTCACGTGTGTGATGACACGATCCCGGCACAATAAACCTGTACCGCTGATATTTATGACAAAACAGGACACTACTGCGCACGCTCAAATGGCAGGAATCCTGCCAGAAAGTGCTACACTCTTTAACACACAAGTTTTGTCAGGCCCTATTCGCGGCCGAACAGGATTATGGGTAAAAACGAACAGGATTGTGGGTAAAGTAGGACGCCGCCGCGATAGGGCCTGACGGAGATCAGGCTAGCGACACTCCGGCACTTGTTGGAAGACATGAAGTACAGCAGACAGTTACATGTACAATGTGATTTTCTCATTTATAATTAGGATTACGTCATTGCCAGAGTGCCAGAGCTTGTTTCATTTGTTCATTAGAATGATTGACAGCGGTGGGCGGAGCAAATACTCTAAAAATGTGATTCTCTAATAAATTATAGGTCACTAGGTCAATTCGGACCGTCTCTTCCTCAGATCTCTATGTAGGACTCTATGGTATCTTCTCATTACACGTTCGTAGTAAGACTTGGCCGGCGATGACGCCTGTCTTCAACCGCTGTATAGCACGGTATAGGCAGTTTGCAGAGAGTGTCGCTTCTCTACCTTTATTTTCTCTGCGGAGATAGGCTAGGTGGATATTAGACTTGATCCACCAGTCCTTCAACTGCTTACGCACGGTCATCGGGTTGTGCTTGCAGGTGAGGACTGGTAACGATTGCGTTCGAAAAGTGTCGAGCGCACGCACTCATGAATAATTAATTAGTTGTGATCACGTGGGTGTAATAACTTATTTATGAATGAATTTACTACGAAATACGATGAATGGCAAACAAATAAACAAGATATTTAAGAAAATAACAAATAAATAAAGTGTTTACTATTTTAACCGTATTTTAAATAATGTTATTTCTATTTTATTGATTAAAAAATAATGTTACTTTTAAATAACAAACCAAGCAAATCATGCATTTTTGAGTTGTCACTCATCTCAGTCCCCATGCTCTTCGACTTGTAAAATAATAAAAATATGCATTAAACTTTTGACTCGAGATATAAGGGCTGTGCAATAATTATGAGCCATGGGAGGAGGGTAAAATTGGGGAGGGGGAGCAAGAAATTTTTGCCAAGCCAAAATGGGGGGGAAGCAATAGGGATCCCCAAAATTTGGCATGTTCAAGGGGGCGAAGATTTTTGGCGGGCCGAGAGGGGTGGGCAAGCGACTTTTGGCGAGCCATTTGGAAATTTTACCCCCGGGGGACTCATAATTATTGCACAGCCCCTAAGGGGGGGGTCGTAAAAAATTTAGCCCGCGATAGGGGGGCATAAAAAAATTCACTCCGGTCACCGACATATATGTGACCCCCCCTTCCGAAGAAAATGACATCCCCCTTAGATTATACCGTTTGTAAGTCATGTATAAATGTGCAGTTGGGGTGGGCCTAGGACTACGGTGCAGGATTGGTAGTCAGTATAGTGTTACGGTACTGTAGTCACAATGTTACGCAACTTACGTCACACAACTAACGTGACGTGCGTTGCATCTAACGTTGCGTAATTTACGTTGCATTGCGTTGTTAAGTTACCCAACGTAACTGACGTTGCGTTGCGCAATTTATGTTGCGTCACGCAACTTATGTTGCGTCGCGCGCAACTTACGTTGCCTAATGTAAGTTACGTCACACAACTTACGTCACACAATGTTACGCAACTCACAGTGTTACGCAACTTACGCCACAATGTTACGCAACTTACGTCCTAATAACAGTAGGATAACACTGTAGGCCCACGGCTGTCCCGGCTGTAGACTACAGCAAGTGTAACACACTTTGGTAACACCATGCATACATAACGATACGATGGGTGTATAATAGGCCCAGTCTTAGACTAATGTGTGTATGCGTAGACTACGGCAAGTATAATGCCTGCCCCTGACAGTACGGTACGATGCATGAGGGCCCAGCCATAGACTACGGTAAGTGTAATGCCTTAATGGTGAAATGCGTGCAAGGCCCAGCCGTCTTGGAAAAGGTTAGGTAAATAGAATTACATGTACCGTACAGAGTCATGGTACTACTACTACTGCTATGCCTAGCAGGACCAGTATTTTGTCCTACATTCTGCAAAACATATCATGACAGGCTAGCTTAGGCCTATCATTCTTCTAGGCCTACTCACATTTGAATACTTTGTGGCTAAGCCTAAGCCATGAAGCCCGAGCCTAGGCATTCTAGGCCTAGTCATAATTCCGTTTGTGGATCGAGTCTTTGTCTTGTAAAATTGAGACTTGGAGATCCAACCCATGATTTGGCATGAAGACATGAACTTACCTTTTGTAACATGAAGAATACCATCCATTTGATTTCAAGTGCAGTGCAGCGTCTGATGTAGGAGACGTGCAGTTGCACAGCACAGTTCTCGGTGAGGCAAGTTACAATGTATTGACAGGTTGGCACTAAACTTTCACAGCGGGATTGACAGTCATGCAGTGACAAGCATACTCCGATTCAGACATGACAAACACTGGGACATCGTATTCATGGTAATTTAAATTTGTAAACCAGCACCATCACGATCACACTGTTCATGCTTTTCCCCGGTGCTATTCATTGTAGGCCTATTCATGGTTTGATTTAATATGACATGAAGACCTGGGCGGGTTCAAGAACATGACAACATTCTGCTCGATGCTCTTCGTGCAGCATATTTGTCAATTATGCATGTCTGAATCTGATGTACATTGATGTATGCCATACTCAGGATACTATCATGCCATGGTATGCAATCATCATGATCATTCATGCATTCATGATCATCACGACAATGAATTTTTTTGTCTGTCTTGAGACCGTGCATGACTGAGCTTTCTGTAGTACTTACATGCTTAGGTGCCTAGCCTGCACTGACCAATGAATAACATACAAATCACTCGGTGTGTGTACTATCCGTATAGTTGAATTTATCAGGCTGCTTGTTGACAGTGCACATCCAATTCATGAATTGCAAACTAGAAAATCATGCCGATCGCCGTTTGTTTGGCACAAAAATGCCTCCTATTTTGCTCTAAAAGAACCCATGGCTTCAGATAAACGGTCTAAAAGATAACAAGCAACGTCACCTTCAACTTCTCCAGCCAAAGTTTCACCATTGACAATCCGGTTTGAAATTAAACATATTTTGTTGTTTTTTCTATGCACTTTCACACAGACAAGCTGATGGCATCTCTCTGCTCTGATTTCACAAAAAATTCAATTTCATGAATAATTAATCATGTAATCATCTCTTTTACAAGCCCTTACTGGCCGTACAACAAGTATTGCACAGGCGTCAACGATAATACTGCTGATGAGTTTGACTAGTTTCTATTGAGCTACTGCGCATGCACCCCGGAATTCCGTCGTGAAAACAATAAAATACAAAAGAAATTTCTCGACACTTTTTTGCATGTTTCGTTCTCATCAGGCCCCGAACGAGAAACGGCCATTTTATTCCGCCATTTTGAATTGTTTCGAGGTCGGGGCCAAGGGACTCAGGCTAGGTGGATATAACGCCCAATAAAAGATGTCACTTTTTAGACCCACTAGCTCTTGGAAACTTATCAATTTCCCAAATTTACTCACATTTTTTACGAACCCACCAGCTAACAGCAATTATATTCCTCAAATATATAAGCTAAATGCATCTACCTGACTATGGAAATATATTCGAATTCTCTTTTTAGTATATTGCAAACAATTTTGAATAGTAAAATTCAATATTTTTCAAGAACTTGGCTAGCCTTAGCAACAACATAAACAAGATGGCTGCCGATTGTGGCTGTGAAATTTGACAGTGGACTATGAAAATTATGAAAAAATAAAGCGTAAGGCATAATATTGATGTAAAAAATAAACTTGAGTGTGCTTGATAGTTGGGTGAGTATGTTGGTTGATTATTTGGTTCAAAACTGTGGTGATTTAATGATGTACCGGTAACGGAAGCTGAAACTGGCATGACTGGTGAACTGAATTGACACATTCATGCATTTCTCAATTTCATGTCATTGTCAGGTGTTTCTGGTTTTATAAAGCTTACACGCTTAAGCTTTACAAGCATGCAAGTTACATACAACATGTAGGCTAAAACATGCTTGTTTTCAAAAACTTGTTTCTAGTTTTTTACCCCATAGTTTGCCTCATAAATCGAAACCTGCCCTCAAGTTCTACTCTAAAAATTATCAAATTCGTGGACATCGTCCATTCAACTACAGTCTACATTGTACGCTGTCGCTTGTTACTCCGCGACTAATCATGCTAACTACACGCGCGTAGAACGCTACTCTACGTGTCCATGATATTAGCGAGGCTATCTGCGTACAACTGCTTTCTACGCACAGCCACGCAAAGTCAGAGTATGTTCTGTCTAGACTCACTGAGTCTCATGGACGCCGTTCCTATGTCCATCAGACTCGTATTTCCCATTTTGGATGTCAATGGGAAATACACACTTAACGCTTTGCGCCAGTTAAAAAAATAAAAAAAAATCTTTAAAATTTTATCAATGTATATAAAAGTGGTACCAACCGTATTGTGCTTGCTAATTTAAGACTCGGTTGAAACAAAATTAAGGATCGAAAGCATTTTAGTGTCCAAAAGGCAAAATTATCGTCAAAGTTCTGCGAAATCGGCACCCTTGCGAAGGGTTCAGAATTCGAATCGGGAACGAAAATATCCGATCTTTGCGATCAACAACACAAAATTACAACTTTAAACATACTATTGGCAAAAGACATTATTACCAAACAATACAGAATAGAAAATTTGACATCATTTTCTCAAAATATTGAAAAAATTTGCTCACTAGACATCGAAAAAGTAGGCAATCCAATTCCCGTTCAAACGCGTGGGAAACTGAAAGTGCGATAATCGTGACTAGTTCTGTCCACGAATTTGATAATTTTTCTATAGTTTGTGTTGGGCCTGCGGGTGTTTCAGAGTACCATTCTGTCCTTGTTTTGGAGTAAAAAAGGGGGGAAAAATTTCATGGTTTGTCCTTGAAATCGACTGCAAAAGGGGGCAATTTGTACTTCTGGTAACGGTCCTACGCGTCCCCCCTGCCAGGGAGTGACCCCACCGGGATTTTGGCTTTCAAGTGAGATCAAATTCATTACGGTAAAATACCTTGTTCTACAAATTTATTGACCACTCGTATAAAATCATGCAAGGTTCAAGTTGACTGAAATTATTAAGCCCTTATAAATGTAATTTGTTTAATTTCAGGCTTGGATATTAAAGCAATAATAATGCCTGTAGCTGTGGCACACAGACCAAGAGTAAACGGCTCCAAGACAAATCATTATGGGATTGAGGTTGCTAAAGGATTGACGTGGAAAGGTTGGGAACCAGGTGGTGAATATACCAAACATGTGATTCTCAAAAATGTCAAAGTGAAAACTCAGAAACTGAAATACAGGTGAGAAAATATTGGCTTATAAACAATGCCAAATTAACATGTTTGTTGATGGGCCTACTTTTCTTGGTATTATTGTTCTAAAATATGTTCAATGGCACTTTTTTTTTTATCGTCAGCAACATGATTTATCGCGACAAAAGATAAATGTGATAATGTGGGCAGCATCAAAACTCTTTATTAACCAAATTTTCCTGTAAAAACTGTTCTTATGTGAGCCATTATTTTGATCAAGTTTTGTCAAAAATAATTATCTATATCTAGGTATATCCAATTCAAAAGCCTCAATTTCCTTTTACACATATGCATGTAATCTGTGCTTTACAAGCTGTAATGCCTGCTGATCTGCATTGTTTAAAACAGGCAAATTTGGCTGACCATTCACTTTTAATGTGGCAAATTTCATATTTTTGAAGATCTATATATTTTTATCAAAATATCGCTGACTGTCATACCATTATTGTGATCGCGATAAGTTTTCATTATTTACGATATTAAAATTATCGTGAACATGCCTAATACATGCACCACTGACTTTCTTAAAAGCACTTCTTAACTGTGCTGAGGCTTGTGGATCAAAGTCTAGGAGTTGTGCCTGTGTGTAGCGCACTATAAATTGCTGCGCTTTTTTTTTTTTAAGAAGAGCATAAGATTGACTCTGAAGTTCATATCGCAGAATGACTAGTAGAAGGTATGTATTTGTGCTGTTAACCTGGCTTGATAGAACATGTTGATAGCTAGTTTATGGATTCAGCCCGCCGTGATCATCAGGGACGATGGTGGTAGGCACTACGGAGTGCTGAGAGCTTGGCTTGTAGGTTTGGTATTTCAATATGATTAATAACTAGTTATGCATAGTGTGTTTTACTTCGCAGTTTGAAAATTAATTATTTGCACTGTATATTATTTTTACATTCTAACAGCAATCCAAACACAAGATTTTTCACCACCCTGTACCCTGAGCCAATTGTTCTGAGTGCCGGCACCAGTTTTAGCCTTCCAGTTACATTCCGTCCACTAGAGAGAAATAAATATGAAGACTGTATTGAATTTGAAACAATGGTGAGTGCCATGTTAGTGATCGTTCAGAAGAGAGAAAGTTAAGTCCATAACATCAATGCTAGACTCCCTAGTAGTGAG
The DNA here is from genome assembly GCF_039555335.1 of Amphiura filiformis. Taxonomy (NCBI): domain Eukaryota; kingdom Metazoa; phylum Echinodermata; class Ophiuroidea; order Amphilepidida; family Amphiuridae; genus Amphiura; species Amphiura filiformis. The sequence continues at coordinate 16,296,368 of NC_092632.1, forward strand.
ACACAATCAGTATGTACATCAGAAAGAAGGATTTGTATAGGAAAAGAAGTATTAGATAGGAAATGATGAGTAAATGTTTGTTAAAATTGAAGTGCTGTTGTGGAGATTAAATACCTAACCTGATTAACTTAATTTGCCTTTGATTGAATCAAACAGGGTTGTTGCTTTTTGATTTTAGCTTTTTATGTGATGATTTGAGGCTTTTATGTGATGATTTGAGGTTTTATTTTAATATGTGACCAGCTCCAATAAAACCCGGAACAAGTCGCCAGACATCTTTTTAAGATATAGGCCTTTAAAGATGACATCCCCATAAAAAAAAAATCAAATTTTGGAATTCTTGATTTCATGGTATTTTACTGTGAGACTAAGTGGACTTTTAAATCGTTGAAAATACTTATTATAGAGAGGTTTATTTGATCAATAAATAACAGTTGAACTATGATTTCAGGCGAAATGCCACAAGAACTCAAAGTCGCGAGAGTTGTTCCACTGCTCAAGAAATCCGGTCTAGCTTCAGAAGAACTAAATAATTATAGACCTATATCAAATCTGAAATTCATGTTCAAGACAATTGAAAAAGTTGCTGCTTCTCAGTTGAATTCATATCTTGATGAAAACAATTTGCATGCTCCAATGCAGTCAGCATACCGCAAACATCACAGCACTGAAGCGGCTCTGTTGCGCGTTCAGAATGACCTGCTTTGTGCAGTTGATCAGCGCCAGGAGGCCGCTCTCATTTTACTTGATTTTTCGGCTGCGTTCGATTTGATTGATCACGACATCTTGCTGCATCGACTGCGTCAACGCCACGGTATTGATGGCACTGCGTTGAAATATATGTCATCCTATCTGAAGGGCCGTTCTCAGTGCATTGATGTTTGCGGTGTCACCTCTGATGAATTCTTTCTTCATGAGGGCGTACCTCAGGGATCCGTATTGGGTCCACTCATATTTACCATGTATACTGCCCCACTAGGTGACATCATTTCATCCTATGGGTTGAGTCATATGATTTATGCTGATGACACACAGTTGTATATAGTTCATGATCCATCCAAGCGTAGTGAGAGTATTGATATAATTGAACGGTGTGTTTCAGATATTAAGGCATGGGCAGTTACCAATAAGCTAATGCTGAATGATACAAAAACTGAGGTTATTCATCTGTCATCTCAATTTGTCAAGACCCTGCCACTACCACCACTTACCATTGGTAATGCAGCTATAGATCCATCGACCTCAGCCGAGATCTTGGTGTTGTGATTGATAGTGCACTTAACATGAAAGAGCATGTAAAAGCTTTAACAAGATCAGCCTCTTTTGCTATCTACAAGATTGGTAAGATCTGCAAGTATCTTGATAGTAAATCAACAGAGCGCCTTGTACACGCATTCGTCAGTTCGAGACTAGACTGCTGCAACAGTCTTCTGGTTGGCCTGCCAAAATATGAGATTGCCAAATTGCAGCGCATCCAGAATTCTGCTGCACGTCTAGTCTCTCGTGCAAAATATCGTGACCACATGAAGCCAGTTTTATACGATCTCCACTGGCTTCCGATTATCGTGACAAGGTGCTCCTGATTACTTTCAAGGCCTTGCATGATCTAGCCCCATTGTATTTAAAAGAATTGGTTAATACATATCAACCCACCCGTTCACTACGTTCCACTACACAAAAGTTGTTGAGTGTCAGAAAGTGCAATACAAAGTTTTATGGTGAGAGAGCTTTTTGTAATGCAGCTCCAGTCTTGTGGAACAACTTGCCTATACAACTCAGATCTGCAGATTCCATCAATCATTTCAAGAGTATTTTAAAAACTCACCTTTTTACCAATGCATTTAGTGATGTTTCTTAAACTTTTTAAATTTGTTTATCTTTTAACCTAGTCTCATCTCAGCTGGTTCTGAGTTTTATCTGGGTATTAGTTGTATATTTTTGATATAGTTGAAATGTATTTGTGCAATTAATCTTTTTAGTTTTGGTGTTTTTAATATATTGTAAAGCGCATTGAGATTTTGTATGTAATGGGCTATATAAGAAATAAATATTATTATTATTATTATAATCCCTATTCAATCCTGTGTAAATCTGGAAACTAATTGGCCCATTACTTAGAACAGCAATTTGGCAAAAATATCAAGGTATCATTTTCAAAATTATCCATATCTTGAAAAGTATTGATGCTATTTATATAATTTTGGTATCATTTTAAAGCTTGTTGTATAGTGCTTACATTTTTAATCATGAAATGTCTAAAATGCAACTTGTTCCTGGTTTTACGGGACACATATGTGGTCACATACTTGTTGAGATACATTTAGGGTGAATTTTTTACCTCTTTTGCTGATATACATACACTTTAGTAGGAGAGTGAGGCAGTCTGAGCACTTTGCTCCTCTTTTATGACATAGTGTGCTTGGCTTTCCTTGAAAACTATTAAGTGTAAATGCTTGGAGAGAACACAGAATGTGTGTACATCAGCTAGAGTGTACATTATAAGCACTACTAAGAACCCCTTTGTATTTGTTATGTTCATTTACTGTCTTCTCCATCAGGATGGCAAATTTGAAGTGCCAATCCAGGCTGTCCTACCACAACACAACCTATCTCTTCCTGAACACCTCAACTTTGGCATGTGTGCATCACATGACCATGTACAGGTCACCTTTGAACTCAATAATACCAGGTAGGTTTCGCATTGAATTTTGATGTTTTAAAATCAAGCGCAATGGTTCATTTGTTAAAATTGAAGGAAATATGTTTGTTGCACTGCATGGCTACAATTGTCACACAGAATTGAACACAGAAGCTGAAAACTGTTTTCGACCATATCTCAAAAATCAATTTCTTAGATAATAGATAACTGAATAATTGAAATCCCTCATTTTGCTTTACAGCATATCAATTTAATGATTTCAAATCAATACAGGGGCAACATTTTCCTCAAAGAATTTGTATTTAAATAAAAGCTTTTAAACAATTTCTTTCCCCCATCCAATTTACTGTTTTTGTTGTTGCTAACATCAGTTAGGTACGTGCAATGCAGTTTGAGGTCATTGGCTCCAATCACTGCAACAATGATGTGTCATGTACACATAATGCAATACGCTCTACCGCATTTGCCTCAACCTACCCAGGTGGAAATGGGGAGCTGTTAGAGCATAATCACTATATGGTAGTTCATCTTGTTGAAGCTAAATTATAGATGTATCTCAGTGCTAGGGAATAATTGTTGTAAAGATCAAAAGAATTGCAAATGCCTTTTACATGTGCTATAACTGCTATTACTTCCAAATGAAGATATTGGTCATCTTGAATCAACTTTTTGTTAGAGATTATCTATGCATTTCTACCTCATCTTTCAGTGAACTGACTACCAAGTTTGTGTGGCTTTTTGATGAGCCATTCACACTAGAGCCTTCAGAAGGAACTCTTCCACCAAAATCAAAGTGTACCATTCTTGCCACATTCAAGCCCACTGCAGCAGTTGTGTATGAGACTGTTATAGAATGTTGCTATGGAAATGACCTTTCACACAAGAAAAACCTCCAACTTGAAGGCATTGGTATGTATTTGTGATGATGAAAATGTGTTGATTATTGAAATGATGATGAAAGTAAAAGTTGAAACAAGAGAAGACAAACAAATAGTTCATATTTTAGCCCAGAAGTCATTACAATTTACATGATTACATGATTGCAGGTGAAGTAAATAACAATCCAAAATTTGAACTATTACTGGTGCTCTGGGCCAAAAGTAATCATACTCTGTTGAAATTGAATATGGTTGACATATTGGAAAAATGTTATGTACTACACTGGAAGTATGTACTATTTTACTTTTTATGAAGCATTGTTTTACCCAATTTTGCTTCTAAAATTAAAACTGCTGGAGCAGTATAACTAAAAAATTGAAAACATTTTGTTTTAATGGTAGGCCTCAATATAAAATCTGACAACCCACCTTTAAGGCATCACATATGAATATCGATTATCAATTGTCACATATTTTACACATTTTTGTTCCTACTTTACAGGAAAGTTGCCCCACCTGTTGGTCAGTGCACCGGGTAAGAACCCCAAAGCTTTGCAAAATGTCAACATAGAGAGTGTTATTTCATTTGGAGATGTTGCTATTGGTACAACAATAGAGAAGATAGTAGAGCTTCATAACTTGGCACCGGTGAGTTGAAGAAATAAAATATTGTATGAAAGAAACACTGCATACTTGAGAAGCAAGAAAACGAATGATAACAGTTCAAACTGAAATTCAATATTCATTTTCAAAAATGTGCAGACTGCTATCAATGGTGTTTGATGTTATGCCGGTACTACTTGAGGATGAGGTCTAAAGGGAATCTTGCTCTTAATAATTAGTTAAAGGCATCATTAAGGTTAATTTGTCCCATATTAGAAGGGAGGGGTCAGCTATGAGACAAAACAAATTGTGTTTACAGGACATCATTGATCTTTTGGGTTGTAACCTCTGTTTATTCCCTATTAATTCTTTCATTTCTGAAATGGACTCCTGGTGACTCCTAGTAGTATATGAGGTGTAGTGTGTTTGTGTAGCAAATTGAGGAATTATTGTTGGATTATATTGATTATTGATATGATTAACTAATGTTAGCTTTCGTTTGTAACAGGTCAACGTACCATTCACAATATCTCATCCTACACGAGACACTCGCATTGATACTGTGTTTGAATGCCTTGAAACCCATGGCGTGGCACCACCATCAAGTGTCTATAAAATCCCTGTAAGTATTATTGTTATATGTTGGCACTTCATCATAAAGGCTTATATGGTCGTACATGTCACATTTTTGACCAGTAATTCTTTAATAAAGAAAGTTAAAGTTGATAAATTAATGTTTAAAAATTTAACTTACAGAAAGGCTGAACATTCTTTCAAAAATATTTCAAATGTAGTATCATTTTATTGCTTGGAATGTTTTCTATAAATTGTGAAAGATGCATGCTTAGAAACCAAGTTTTTAATCATGATTGTTTTGATTTGATTGTGCAGGTGATTTTCAGTCCTCACACTGTTGGTGAAGAAAGCGCTGACTATTTACATGTACAAGCTATTGGTAATATGAGTAAGACTGTAGTGAAGCTGGTGGGCAAGTGTAAAGGTAAATGTTCCATTTCACTCACAGGAGTTCAGTGTTTAAAATAATATCTGAAGCTATTATAGGATTAGCTCATTATTGTGTGATTGGAAGAACAAGCATATCATTTGCATAGGCAAGCAATAACTGCTATTTTCATTGTCAAGATGCACTGACATTTCAGGGAAAAAATGAAAGTTATCATGCAGACTATACTTTGTCAGGCTGAAAAAAAGGCTTTGGAATGTATGCTGCCTATTGCCTACTGATTGCTCTCTGAAGACTTGTTTCAAAGTAAACTACTGCTGAAGGATTGGTGCTCTGAAAGAAGTATAAAGAGTAGCCTGATCTACAAAGAAATCAATGAAGTGGACTTCCCTTTTTCACTGAAATGATATTAGCCTAACAAAAAGTTTATATTGATACCAATTAAGGTACATTCCTTGTCTAAGACAGTTAAAGCATCAAAAAAGTAGACTGGGTAAAAAGTCTTATCATTTCATATTAAACTTTGTTGATTTGTGTCCACTGATATATATTTTCAGTGATATTATATGCAAGTGACATAATAGCCTATATTGTTATTGAGATGTTTCCAGTTGAGAAATAATGTGGCTTGGGATAATAGGAAGTGCTAGTAGGGGTACTGTTTGTATCAAATGAAAGTCATGAGCCACAATGTATCTTTGTATCATTGTTTACAGGTCCACAGGTGAGCCTAGCTAGTGAGGTGTTAGATTTTGGACGGATCCACCCTGGTGATTCTTCAACAAGAAGTCTAGATATAATTAATGAATCTGATGTCCCAGCTGCATTTCAGGTAAGTGTCCAATAATAATAATAATAAAAAAATAATAATAATGAGAGACTTAATATAGCGCACAACGCTGATAGCCTCTGGGCGCTGAACAAATAAAATACCTTAAGCTACAAATACAGATAAACTTAACTTAAACATGATAATAACAAGCATATATCTGACACAAGCAAAAACATTATAAAAGATTAAAGCACATAGTTTAAAATATCATAGATACAAAGAGAGCGTGACCAGCACCATGAAAACTCACACAAGATGGGAGTTGATTCAATTAACGAATAAAATACCTTAAGCAATATATTAAACACCTTAAGATAAGCAAGATAATACAAAACCAAATTACATTCACGAGTATATTGAGTCAAATATTACTTCAACAACATAATTAGGATATACAAAAACAAAATACCAATTTAAAAGTATCATATTTACAGAAATGGTATAATAGCACAAATTAAAATAATTTTGTGTTAGATGCAAAGACGCGTGACCAGCACAGCAACAGGAAAATGGTAACCCAGGAGAGGAGAGGTTACCAGCACTTCACTCTCAGTATGTGCAACAGCAACATACTCCCTGAAACACTAGGGCTGAGTTCAAATTCACAAGAATGATAAAGAGCGATGTGACCGGCACAACAGTGACGTAGAAAAATCCCTGGAGAGGAGAGGTTACCAGCACATCACTCTCAGCAAGCGCAACAGCAACTTGCTCCGTAAGATGACAAATCGGCAGGGTAATCAAATTAAATAAACGTATACATGAAAAATGGTTGTATAACAGTATAAGAAAAACCCAAAATGTGAAATCAGATTAATCTGGCAGCATGAATAAATGCGTTTTTAAGCTGGTCTTGAACTGCTCAATAGATTTTGAACCGCGAATGAATGGCAGGAGTTTGTTCCAAAGTGACGGCGCGGATGACGAAAATGCGCGATAGCCGTATGTAGCAGTCTTGAGTGATGTGTAACTGGCGGTGGTTTCAGAAGCACTTCAGACGATGAACGAAGGGTACGAGTAGGCTTCCAAACTACAATGATCTCCTTGATGTAATCAGGCGCGAAACCGTGGATGGCTTTATAGGTAAGCAGAAGAATTTTGAAGATAATTCTTTTCTTCACTGGCAGCCAGTGGAGTTTGCGCAACACAGGTTTCATATGACAACGACCTTTTACTCTGGTAACCAAACGTGCAGCCGAATTTTGTATTCGCTGTAATTTATCCAGAATTCGGAAGACCAAACAGCAGCGAATTGCAGTTATCTAATCGTGATGTGATGAAGGCATGGACCAGTTTCTCTGTTGAAGGTTGATCTAGGAAACCACACAGTCTACCAATCTTGTACAGCGCAAACGAAGCACTCTTGCAGATACTGTTGACATGCTTGGACATTGTTACGTTGCTGTCAATAACTACACCGAGGTTGCGAGCTGAAGATGTTGTTTCAACGTCAAAGTCACCGATATGGAGAGAAGAAATCTGTGTTGTTGGTACAAAATCGAGAATGAAGATGCAAAATATCTGTTTTGCTGTCGTTTAGCATCAGCATGTTTTTCACCATCCAACACTTGATATCCTTTACACAGCTTTCATCAATGGGTACAACGTTTCCCAATTAACACTTATAATCCCCATAGGTAGTGGCTAAATAAGGCTCAAACCAAATCACTGCAAAGGTATTGAAACTTTCTCATGTCAATTAAGTAACCTACATTCTGCAGAAGAAAATGCATGACAAAGGTCAAGTAGCCCTCTCTCCCTCTCTAGTAGATGTGTCCTTTTCCCTTGATTAAAGCCTATTCAACAACCATACACTATCCACAATCATACTCTCGAGGAGGTAGACTCAGCCAAATATCTTGGTGTTAATATCAGTAAGAACCTCAGCTGGAACCATCATATCAACTCTGTTACAAATAAAGCAAATGCCACTAGAGCGTTCTTGCAACGTAACCTTCACCAGTGTCCCAGAAAGACCAAGGAGATGTGCTACAAGACCTTAGTACGCCCTATCATCGAATACTCCAGCATAATATGGGATCCTTCAACATCATGCAATGTCCAAAAGCTGGAGATGGTACAACGGCGCTTTGCACGGTTTGTTTATGGGGACTACAGAACCACCAGTAGTGTTACTGCCATGTTAGACCAACTCCAGTGGCCCACCCTTCAGGAACGCCGTGCACAGACCAAAGTGGTGATGATGGTCCGGAGAGTTAACCATCTAGTTGATGTTCCCCATACCTATCTGATTCCAACTATAGCACTGAGAGGACACTCAATGAGATACTTGATTCCCTTCGCCAGGACAGTTGTGTACCGGCAGTCATTCTTTCCGGACACCATTAGGCTATGGAATAACCTGCCTCAAGATCTCATCAACTGCACATCCGTAGCTGGATTCAAGCAAGGTGTGCAGACCATCAAGCTCCGTTAAGCAAGCCTGGTTTTTTATTGCACAGTAGTTTGTAGAACCTTATCACCTGCACTGTATATATCTTCACTTGGCATGCACACAGCCATCACAGTACGTGATACGCCAGAGGCGGACTGTACTTTACAGAAGAGAGAGAGAGAGAGATTAGAAATGCTACTTTACCAGAGCTGGACCATTTTGGGAATTTGGTGCCACGAATTGTGAATAAATCATTATTGTAGTTAATTGTCAATATAATTGTGGATGTGTGTTTTCTTTCAGTTCATGATTGATGGAGTAGAGAGCGTGTTTCATTTTAGCATAGAGTGTGGCTCCATACAACCACACACAACACAGACTATCATAATACAGTTTGCACCAAGCCATCCCATCAACTATTACAGGAGGGTCACATGTCTTGTTCAAAATCAATATCCATTATTTGTGGACCTTATTGGTACACTTCACACTGAGTTAAATAAACCTGCAGTTCTTCAACCTAAACATCTCAATCAGTACAGGACCAACATGGCTAGAGGGTTCTCTGTGTTTCCTCCAGAGGTAAGTACATTTTTCAGCCTTACCCAAATTCCAGTTATACCTTCAGTGGGTTGTGAGTAGACACATCTATCCTTTGTGTTATGAACTTTATTGAAGTCAGTGTTCTTGATTTTGGTTTTGGGAAAGAATTGCTGCTGTGATTCTGAAATCTGATCCAGAAATAATACTTAATTTCACAAAACAGAGTCCAAAAATGTGTGTCCATCCACCATGATTGGGCTGTAATGATGACAGAGCTTGTTTTGAGATATGGTGCATTAAACTTCTCAAAAAAAGTAGAAAACAAAGGATTTCTCAACTCTTTTTTTTTTTACTACAAACAAGCAGCATGGACATGTAATAGAGCATTGTAAAACTTATTGTGAGGAGAATTTGCAGTCCATTAAATGAAGGTTACATACCAATATAAATGGTGTAGACATTACAATAATTATCTGACCAAAATTATGTTTCTGGAAATGTTTCTACAAAATGATGAAAAATTAAATTGAAAAAAAAAAGTCTTTTGTAAACCAATTTAAATATGCATTTTTTTAATCTGCAGCAATTGAATGAGATGGTAAAGACAGGAAAATTGCAACGAGACCCTGATGGATATTTAATGCATCCCCCATCAGAGATGCTTGAGGAGCTACTCCCTCCTGCAGTGTCTTTGGAACCTATGTCAGAGTACTTCAATGATGGACATCATGGAGATATTATGGTAAGCCTTTTTTTGTTTTTGTTTGTTTTGAGCGCCACATTTCTGTATCATGATCATATGATTTACAGTCTTTGGCAGGTCTTACCCAAGTCTCTTAGATGTCACAATAAAACTATTATTGTGAATTCATACACTCTTATATCAAAGCAGCCAATCAGAAAAGCTGTTAGAAAAGTACTGAAACATGCATTGATTGTGTATATTGTGCACTCCGTGTACTACTGCGCAGTGTTTCATGAGCGTTCAAGCGTCGCGTAGGATTGATTCATTTTTCGGGCGGGTTGATGCATTTAGATTTGGTTCTGTTTTCCAACATTTTTAGTGATAATTTGTTATATAAAAAAAGTAAAAATCATGTGTTTTTTTCTTCTCGTGTATGAAATAGATTAATAAACTTGTATTACTTATTGCTCGAAAAATTAGACAAAATAATGCACTTGTGCTGATGTTGATCGTCTAATGCACTCCCCCTTGGGCTCGTGCATTAGACGCATCAACATCAGCACGCTGCATTATTTTGTCTAATTTCTCTCCCAATAAGTAATACGCGTTCATTAACCTATAATAATAGACCCATCAGGGCTGTCATTTTACCTGATACTTTGAATTTTGAACAGGAATTTCCGAAGCTCAGGTTTTACATGAGAGTAAGGAACATTGAGAGAAGATGTTCTGGCTGTATGTACAACATATTTTGTGATTCCATGTGTAAATTTAATTCCAAATTTGGTGAAATTTTTAAATGTATACATGTATATTATCTACTGAACTAGCCATACTTATGGGACTGAGCAACTTGATTGACAGCTATGTCCTGATCTAGGGTACAACAATGTGATGTCACAATCATTCAACTTCCAGAGGGCAAGTAAAATCGGAGCTGGTAATCTCTATGAGCAAATGCCATGGAGTGTCATGCATTTTGGATTATGGTCAAAAGTAACATTTGAATCCATATTTCTACCTTCCAGACACCAGCCCATGTCAGCATTGATGTTTGCCAGGTTGACTTTGATCAGTGCGACCACCAAGGTTTTATTGAGCAAAAGACCCTGAATATAACGAATCACACCAAAGGCAAGATAACTATAGTATGGATGGGGAATGATAGCCATGTGTTCTCTGTCACACCAACTACCTGCGACATACCTCCACTGAAGATGTCTTCATTTAGGGTCACATTTAAACCGGTAAGTATACAGTTTGTCCACTCTGAAGTACAAAGTGACAACGCGCCCGTATACAACATGTTAACAGTGTGTAGTGCTGCATCTTTGCTGCAGCTATGTGTGCCTTCAACGTCGGCACAATGTGTGCGTCCGCGTTTGTACTTTGTACTTCAGAGTAGACTGACTGTAGCAGAGTTTTTCCTTAACTTATGGATCTTTACTGCTGTTGGAATTTGTTATCCTCCCTTATATATGTTTGTTTGCTTATTTGTTTATGTGTGGATGGATGTTGTATTTCTTTTGTTGTAGGGTGTGTGGGTTGACATTTAATTTCAACTGTGAACGTTACTGCAACCAGGGACCGTCTCAGTTTAGCTCAGATGTCCAATTGACTGCAAACAGCCTAAAAATGCATTTGAGATTGTGGCCCCTGTTGTTGCTATACAAGTCAGTCTCCGGTTGATAGGATAAAATGCAAAAAAATGTGTATAATTTGTGTAAAACAGGGTCATCATCCCCGGTTAGGCGCAGTCAATCAGAAAAACATGACCCAGTTTGCCGGTCAAGTACACAGGGTCCCTGTTTGCCCAGGAACACATGTAGGGTGTGTATGTTGGTGACGTATTGCATGTGTATGTGTAATGGGTGTAGTATGTTTTTGTGGAGTGTGTATAATTGTTTTCCATTCTTTATAAATAATGAATTGATACATTGTGTACATTATACCTAAATAACCTCTATTATTTTATTTACTTTCAGGGAGGGCCAAACCGCTTCTTTGGATCGGAATTAGAAGGCTACGCATTTTACAAGGTAAGTATACAAAAAGGCCTTAAAAGATAGGGGCTTCTAAGTTCTTTCTTTAAAAAATTTGTATGTAAGACTTGGTTTATTTGTAAGCTAGTAAAAAGCATGGGTTTTGATGTGACTTTTTCTAGCCAATAATATTGCAAGATTAACTTTGATACTTTCCTATTAGAACATTAATATGAAACATTTCAGGATTTTGTATTGTGGGGTATCATAGATTTAAATTATTTATGCATTTGGTACAAAAATGTTCCTTCACTTTTGTAACATAACTTAGTACTTATTTCAGTTCGGTCTCGTATGAATGCCTCATTGGCTTCCATCACCAACAACAATATTTACCAAACCTGAAGTAAAATCCAAATGTAAAAAGTATGGTTATATCCATTTTTGTATGATACTGATCAATTTTGTGTACAGAGTATGAGAGATTACCGTCTGGTACAAGATGAGACATTCTGTCCTCCATGGTGTCTGACAGTGTCTGCCACAGGACATACATTCCAACCAGGACATGAGACATTCCTGCCCAGCTATACATTAGATGTTAATAAAGTGGTAAGTTATGAGGAATAACGGTGTGTGTGTGGGTGGGGTTGTGTACAGTCATGTTTACCTGCAAATGAGACGTTCCACATTCAAACGGTGGGCCTAGCTAAAATAAAGCGAGCACCATCCTTGATGGTTTGATGAGGTCTATAATATGTGGTTTTGCAAATTTTATACAAATATATGTTTTGAAGCAGTTTTTAATGGGATCATATTGACCTCAAGATTACCAAATTAATAATGGTTTAGCTTATGTTGGCGACAGTAGTAGAAAGTGAGAATTGAAGTTGTTTGTGTTATCATGATGCAAAAAGAAGCTGTAAGTACTATTTGGTTATAATAGCCAAGATTTACCAAAGTTATCCCTTTTCTATATCACTTAAACCTAGACACAATGTAATAACTAGAACCACTGTGCCAGCTAGTGATAGCAGAATAAACCGGCTGTAAACATTTGTCGCTTTATTTTGATTGTGTAATTCTTTGAAATAATCATGTATTTACTTGTTGCTATCATTGTAGGTGTTCCCTGCATGTGATGTTGGTGATTCATTGTACAAGACAGTGTTAGTAACAAACACAGGAACAACACCGATACATTATACTCTTGAAGATGACCCCAATGGGTAAGTATACAAAATTTAACATGGAGGGAAAAAGAGAAGAAAATCCATAACTGTTTGCCAGTCTTGTTTTATACTGTCATTCCTCTTTGAACAGTAAAATACCAGATTATTGTAACCCTATCATATAACCTGTGAAGTGTCTTAAGAGAGCTTTGCATTGCACAGAGTGGGATATAATCGGAGACAGAGATGGAGAAACTAGTTTGCATCTTACAATCATGTCACTCAAATTCCCCACAGCATGTGATTAAGCTAGTAATGTTGAAAAGGGAGGTCTATAATTCATCTGGTGCCTTCATTGAATAAAGGAATCACAGAAAATGATGAACAATGTTGGTTCTTTTACAAGGCAAAAAGCAATTTCTATACATTGTTGATATGGTGCCTTCAGGAAAGAGAATTTCCTATTACCAAGACCTAATTTTTGTGATGTTTGAAGGTGAAAAACTAACTATAGGGCACACTGGTTTATCGATGCATTCAGTAATTTCAATGATCATGGCAAATTGTAAACAAACTGCGTCCTAGTTTCTTTGTCTCTGGCTTCTATTACAGTGTTGCCCTACTTTCTTGGTGCAATGCAAAGGGGTATTTTAGTAAGGTGGGATTCATTACAATAAGTAAAATTACTTTGTCACAAACTATAATTATGTAGGAATGTGCGCTCAATTTATTTTTTTAGCTGCAATATGATACTCACTTGTGAGCAAACAAAGTTACCTAAACTTGAAGCAGATCAATATGCAAATTGAGAAATACTTCTATGTGTATTGAGTTTGGATTCAGTAATGTTCCTCTCTTAAAATAGGGAGATGTGGGTTGTCATGCACATAATGTGTTTGTTTGGAGTAGATTCACTTGTGCATGGGTTGAACAGACCAGACTGATAGATAAAAAATTATATCTTATGCCATGACAAACAGAAAAAGTGATGTCTATCCAAATGAAGTTAGAAAGGAAGAAATTGAAATTGAAATGAAAATATTTCTTTCAGTTGTAAGTAACTTTTCTCTTTTATTTTGTTTATTTTGCTGCATACCAGCATCTTCAAAGTCAAACCAACACATGGATTGATTCGTGACAAATACCAATTACTCATCTTCAAGATGACTCCCAAAGAGAAGAAGACACTGAGACATCAGTTTCAATGTCGGCTCAATGAGAATGATAAGCACCTGCAAGTAATTGAAATGCTTGGATCATCAGAGCAGCCCAAGATATTGATGGATGCTGAGGTAAAGAATGTTGAATCTGATTAGATATGAACAGGCCCTGGTAACTCCTATACCAGCGCAATATAATGTGAATGTGTGGACAGCACAAAACCTGTGTAATATATACAGAGCTAACCACACCGTTAGAAGAAGAAAAGTGATGTTGCCACAGGGGAGGCTGCATATAAATTATGTGTATTGCTATAAAGACTTAGCTAAAATGGCATCACAAAGAAACATAATTATGAATCTCAATCAAAGAAAAATGCTGCTGCTGCTACCAGTGCAGGCTAAAAACCCACTCCTAGGATGGAAGTCATGACTTTAATCTTCCACCCAGTGACTGTGAATTCTAAATGGGCTACCAGAATGAGTGACTCCTTAAGGGGGTACTACACCCCTCAATAAATTTGTGTCTATTTTTTCATTTTTCTCACACACTAATAACACAGTGGTAACAAATTTTATGTATATTATAGGGGCAAGGAATCCAATTACTACACTGGAATTTCAGTGACCCAAGACAAACGGTTCGTTATTTATGATCAGAAATAAGGTACCGCTGGGATGTACCTCATTTCCTATCAGATATACTGAACCGCTTGTCTTGAGTCACTGAAATTTCAGTGTAGTAATTGGATTCCTTGCCCCAATAATATACACAACTTTTATCACCAGTGTGTTATTATTTTTTGAGAAAATTGCAAAAATAGCCACAAATTTACCACATGGGTGTTAAATCCACCCCCTTTGTGGTAGATTAAGGTCATGTCTTCCATAGGAGGAGTATGGATATCAACTGGAATAGCCCAATGTTGTTTGCAAACAGCTCCTTTCATAATTCTGTATATACAAATAAACACTGCAGTTCAGATGGTGTAATAAAAGAGTGAATGCCTGTATTATTCTTCAGGGTGTGCTGTACTTCAAACCAACCTGTGTAGGTACCTCCTCAAGGCGTGGATACAAAATACGCAATACATCCAGAATTCCACTTCACTTTGAATGGCGCATCCACTATGCGGATAGCAAGTATATCAAAGTAGAGCCAATGAAAGGGACTATTCTTCCAAATGAATCTCAGGTATGTGTATTCTAGTACGAATGGGGGTGGTTTGGATCACATTTTAAAGCATGTGGTAAAATATGTAATGTTGGAAACTTACCAGACATGGATTCAAAGTGAATTCAATGTACAGAAATGAAATATCGGTGAAGCAAATTTAATCCTTACCGGTATTACTGCATTGAACTGAGAAGGCAATTGTTTGATAATTTTAGGCTTTTTTTAATAGACAGCTAAAATATTTTTGTACCAATGTAATAAAATATTGTAATTTCCAAACTACTGTAACAGATGTGAAAGTAATTCCATTTGTACATGTTTATAACAAAATTATTCCAATTTTTTTTCATAGTCTCATTTATGGACATTTACCCCAGTGGATGACAGAAAGTATGTGCTAAAACCTCACATGAATGTTGATGACATCAGACACATAGGGTAAGTATTTTACCATTGGGTAATACAGATATCAGATTGTAGTTACGTAGTTTGTAGCCTATGGTCATTTTAAGTGAACTTTCCAGTGATTTCTATTCCTAAGTTTTTTTGATATATATTTTTAAACCAGCCAAAATTAACTCTTCCTTTTTCTCTCCCTTTCTGCAGTGAGGTGGCAAGAAGACAACAGTTTTCATTGAGAGCAGCGGGAGAAGGCTCGGCAGGAGAGCTAAAGGTTAGTTGAGTTGTCTTCCATAAATCTATTAGTCAATGTGTTTTGTAGACATGGAAAATGATCAGTGGTCTGGAAAACACAGTGGAAAAGTTTTAAAAAAAATCTAAATATTTTTCAGTGTATGCTCATATGATGATAATGTGATCGAAATTAAATGTTTGGTATCAACATTGTATCAACTCTTTTGTTGATGTCTTAAGATGTGTTAAACAATAAAGGATCTTACCATGCTTCATCATCACTGTCAATAACAAATGGTCATACCTCTTGTACAAGATAGAAATCAAACAAACCTGTTGGTAGTCCTCTGCCGCCGGTTTGATTCTGCTCACTACACAAACTGTCTGCCAAATTGGCGGCCGCAGAGGAGACTAACCTTTTGGAGGTCTCTAATGGAGGTCTTTAAACACATTGGTTACAAAGAAATGAAATTGATTAGGATTACAAATAAGTAGCTTCTATCCCTGTGGTATCTGCATCCGTCTACAATGTCTTTCTTGCAGTTAATAGGTTCACATGCAACAGAAATATTGATGTAATTTAACTTTGTTTCACTATAGGCTGATGAATCCTTCATTGATCTGTCAGATGTTGTAGTCAATACAGCTATCCACAAGGACATAGTAGTGGTCAACAACAGCAATTGCAGTCTTCATTATACCCTCCATGTTGATCAATTGTTAGAAGGAAGTTATGCTGAAGAAGCTATGACTGTGGACCGTCTTGGTGAGTTTTAATTAAGCTTAAATCTGTACTCATTTTTTTTTTAAACAGGGTCTGATGCAGACACTTGACGCCGCACACACACTATGTGATATGTTTAAAAGGAATTTGGCATTATAGTATAGTTTCGATAATCATCACTTGGTTTTTGCATATAATTATGTCTGTTCATATGCTATTTATGTAAAATAATCTTCATTGCATCAACAGCTCTTGAACTGGACATAACCCAAGATATTCTACCAGCCCGCTCACGTAGGATCATCCGTGCCACAGTGCGTCCAGTTCGACGTCTGACCTATAACTTTCGTATTGCCTATCAGCTTCTGACACCTGACAGTGGAGGTAATCATCCACTGAGTGAAGGACATTATCCATTGTGTGAGATGACAGCTAATGGCGTGTATCCAGTTGTACAAGTCACTGATGCTAGATGCTATGGCAGTGCTAGCGGTATCAGTAAGGCAAGGCTATGGGGTCTCTTCTCATTAGATGGGTAAGTGAAGTGATTGATTGAGGTGGGATGCTGAACAACAAACAAAAAGACAAACATGCACATTTGTGTTTCAAAGTAAACAAGTGCCAAGTCAACAGTTAGTATCTACTATATTGTAATACAACTGGGTATCACCATGTCTGAGGCCTTCCATCTAGCTCTTGAAAGGAAGTTACATCTCCCTATACCTCACTGTACAAGTGGAAGGGTTAAGTATTGTCATTGGTCATGACCAGTGCCCCAATTCACAACATGAACTGTTAAGAAGTATCCATAGACCTCAGAAATGCATGCATGTAACTGTATTGAACCTTCAAACCCAGGAAAAGAATTGCATGCATGCATGACTACTGATTATTTTAATCTCCCCTAGATCATAGAGTTTCCATATGGCTAAATCAGGGTTTGATCTTGGGGATCTGTGTCACAGACAGTTATTTCAAATTACTCTTGTGAAAATTTGAGCTAGCTTGAAATTTTCCTGTACAACAAGGAAGTTACTAATGATGTCTTGGGGAACTGAACCTCCCATACAAACACTTTTACGAATCCTGGCTGCAAAGTTGAGGTAGTCTAGATATATGCTGGTTAGTGTGTCCGAACTTCATCTTGTAATGCTGATTTATTTATGGGGAGTCTTGGGCCATAGTTATCAGCAATTTTCTGTAAACTCAATTTATATCTAATTTATAAGTCTTGTTGAGCTAACATGTATGATTTTGTTCTATGACTACATGTAGTCTTAATACCAGTCTGGATTGTGACCCATCCATTGAGGAGCTGACCTATCCTAAACCAACCAGGCACAGCACAACTCGCAAGGCTCCAGTCAACACCAGGACGGTAATGGATTTCAATTTCAGTGCAGCACCAGCTGGTTGTGAACCCTGTGTGGTTCATTTGATGTTGAAGAATACTGGTTCAGTGGCTACGGAGTGGTCATTCCTGTTTCCTGAAGACCTGCATTTGGAATTGGAATATTGGGCAGAGACGGGGGAGTTTGATGGAGATGAGCTGCATGAGGTCAGTTTTTATCTTATATTTAAACATTTATGTTAAAATTTAATTACAAATTGCTTGTACTTGTCAGTGTGTGATAATATGACGCATGCCTTAAATGTGCAATCCATGATCTGTACCATGGGTTTATTTTAACCTGTTGTTAAATATAATGTGATGTGTGTTAAATTAAACTTAAACTAAACTGGAACTGAAATTTGCAAGTACTTTTTGCTACTTTGCTATAGATGATTAATATACACCAAGATATGTGATATGTGATATTTACATTTTATGAGTAGTTTTTCTTGTTCATTTGCTTTGAAACACTCCTTTAATATGTTGATTCTATTGTTTCATTTATTGTTTTGTTGCTGATGTATCTGACTGTAGGGGTTGTACAGTAATTATCGTTTCTGTGGGGCGGGTTTACATCAGGTAGGTGTTGAATGATAGGGTTTATATGTGAGGACAATTAAAGTTAAAATGCATCTTCAAGTTCTAACCTCACAACACATAATTTGTGACACTGGGGTAGATTTCACTAACATTTACAACGCATCATTTATTTAACAAATAAAGTTAAAATACATTTTGACTCCGAGTTCTAATCTCACAACACATACATTTAAGACACTGGGGGTAGATTTCACTAACGTTTACAACACATTTAAAATACATCTTGACTCCAAGTTCTAATCTCACAACACATACATTTGTGACACCTTGGTTTCAATAACATTTACAACGCATCATTAATTTAACAAATAAAGTTAAAATACATTTTGACTCCAAGTTCTAAACATTTGTCACACCAGGGGTACATTTCACTAATGTTTACAATGCATCATTAATTTTTAAAACAAATAAAGTTAAAATACATCTTGATTTGAAGTTCTAACCTTACAATACATACATTTGTGACACCTGGGGTACAGTTCACTAACGTCCATAGGATTTATATAATATGTGACATCATCTACTCCATGGGGGCCAAAGGAGGCAGTTTTGAAAATTGAGTTACTATAATTATCCCCTTGTATTAACATTAGGCTATTATAAACTGAAAACACCAAAGGTCTGGCATACTTGGTTCTGAAGTTATGAGGTTTTGTGATATGTATTTTCTTATGTATTTAATTGTTTTTTTTACTCCATATTTTTGCCTATATCTCAGTTTCAAATTTGCGCCGTTGGCCCCCATGGACCAGATCGTGTCACATATTATGATGGGTTGTAAGTGAAATTCATCACTGGGAAAGTAATGATACAGTGGTACAACTATTGGACTGCAGTATACCAGAACCCATCCCTGTCCCATAACTCACATTGAATGAGTTGCCAGTTTATACAGATTCAGATTTCAACCCGTGCACTGTGCCCCCCCCCCCTGTAATTTAATTTGGAAATTCTAGTTTCAACGCCAATTGAGAGTTCAAATGGGATCTTTAACAGAACTTGACCGTACCATGAATCTTGTGGGAATTGATAACACCTTGTATTCACCTCATAGCCTTAATGCAGGATAGTGTAATACTTTAAGATACCCTACAAGCTGTGCTTTCTCATAGTAATTAACACCAAAGGAAAGGGTGCATTTACTTCCTTTTGCCTGGTGGTCAGAATGCCCTCCTTGTCACCATAAAACAGTTTTCAATTTGGTTCAAGATGTTATCTGATCAAAGATGCTTGTCATTGTCAGTGATGGTGTTTCTCTTGCAATTCTACATCATCTGTATTATATACATTTTCTGTATGCTGCTAATACTTTGCCTAAACCTACTTTTGTTTCTGTGTAGAATTTGCATTTGCTAATGTTTTTTGGTCATTTTATGTTTTGTGTAAATAAATGATGATGAGACATGATGGTGAAATCACATTAGTACCAAGAAATGTTTTACTAAGAAAAAAGACCTCTTTAAATTGATATTTCCTTGTGTTTTAGATGCGTATAATGGACAACAAGTTGTTTACTGTGGAGCCAAAGCAAGGCTGGTTAGCTCCTGGGCACTGTCAGACTCTTACTCTGAGCTACTCTCATGACTTCAGTGGCACTGATAGACTCCCAGTGCTCTTTAAGCTGTCGCAAGGGCGGGAGATATTGGTAAGTTTCTTTTTTTTCTTTTTGTAACCATTTATTTGATTTCAAGTTGCTAACAGTTTGCATAACACAAACAGCTAGAGGTAAACTCTATATAATGTCTTGAAATGCAAAGTATAGTTGTGTGTGACTTAATTACTTTTTATCATTTTGAGATGTTTGTGCAAAAGGTCCCTATCTGCAATAGCTGCCCTATATACATTTGGTTACTCCTGCATTCTATATAGACATGCCTCTAAAGATCTAACACTGGGCAGCTATTGCTTTCTGGCACTAACCACTTGATTAACATTAGTCACACACAGACCAATTGTAATCCTTCTGAGAATTGCTTGAATTAGATACAGAAATTGAAGCAATTAATATAGTTGAGTATTATAGCTTACAAATTTATTACCTTTAATTTGAGTATTTTTTGTTAATTGTGAGCATTAATTTAATACCTGATCGAACAGGAAATCTGTTAGTTGAAATATAAAATAAGGATGTAAATGCTGAAATTAGCCTTTATACACATATTTAAGTTTGACTGTTTTAGTGTACACTTTGTTAAAGGCATGGGTTTAGCAATGTTTTTTGAATGAAATGTGATTCATACTTTGAAAAAGAAAAGTGAAAATAGTATCCAGAATCAAGATAAGCAATAAAACAACATCTAATGTATATACCCATTCTTTCTTCTCATACAGCTTAATTTTGTTGGTGTCACTGTGGATGCGGATCATAAGTATGTCCATTTTCCAAGCAGCAAGCACATGTTTTCTCCAGTGCCTGTAGGTCTGGAGACTGACCCCAAACAAATATATGAGCTGTATAATGGCGGTGCTGTACCGGTGCAGTATCAGCTGGATTTGACAGCCCTGCAGTATGTACAAGAGGTAGGTATAGGTGACGAATTTCACATTCATTTCGTTTATCCAGATCCAAATGTTGAAACATTTCAAATGTTTAAAAACCGCATGAGTCTAGTATACTCAGTTGCAAAGTTAAAATCTTTATGCAGAAGTTTTTTAGATAGATTGGATCATGTCAGGCACACTATTAGCTGTAGTTCCTGAATTAATCAAATTATAAGTTAAAAAAAACACCAGCTAACAATGCAGCACTTTTCAATTCAAAAGTCATTTCTCTCTCAGGTTTGAACTATAACAAGGTGAGTTTATCAACACAAAAGTTAATGTGCCATTTTCTGTGAAGAATTCAAGAAGCCATTGCAGGAATTCACCTGACTGACTGACATTCTTTCTTTGCAGGAAAACTTCAACCATAAGATCTTTGAGTGTCTGAATCCTACAGGAGAGATAGCACCAGGAACCACTGCTAATGTAGAATGGGTCTTTTCTCCACTGGAATCCAAAACTTACATGGTATGGACATGTCACTCATAGCACCACATATTATTTTGTACATTGTGATGTACATTATAACCACAAATAGACAATTTTAGTTATTTTTCCATTGCTTGTCCGTTTCCTTGTAACTGAGCTTAATTGCATATTTACTGTAGCATTTATTTATTAGCTCAGATTCTTAATAAGCTGCATGTAGGCCAAACCCAGCCTGCTAGCCACTAATATATGGCCCTTGACCAACTGTAAAATTGTAAAGGAAAACAATTAAACACAAGAAATGGGGGTGTTTTTGACCCTCAAGCATGTATGTTTAAAATAATTGTGTTTGGCTCCCTGTGACCCTCAAACAAGTTAAGTTGAAACCCTTTATTAACTATATAAATTTCTTAAAGGGCAAACCTTTCTGTCCATACATCTCACTAATCGGAGTCTCTACCCAGATCATGTAAGTGGTTAAGAGGGCGCAACACTAAATCACTCCACATTTTATGTAACAACGAAATTCGCTAATATAGTCCATAGTGAATATGAGATTGTAGCGACCATATCTACCGACATGTTCACTTTAAATCACTCAATATCGGCTCATATGAATTCGACAAGTGTCTTTAATGATAACATGCAGAAAAAAACTGGACAATTGATCTCAAAAGCAATTCTCTGTGGCGGATTAAGAGAAAACCCGATTTTGAAATGTGAGTGGTAAGTTTAGTACATTTTTAGCTCTTTTTTTTTGCACCGCAAAATAGCAAATAAAGTCAATGGTCATCGATATATGCCGACAAAAGTTTTGGAATCTAGAGAAACAGAGCTTTAATTTGATACCAAATTTATTTTGCCAAGTATTGCAGGGACGCCAGAAATGGTGTTTGAAGTAGGCCGAATTCACACGTTATCCTATGGGACGCTGAATTAGTGCTGCGCCCCCCTTAACTGTGTGAATTTGATCAATCTAAACTCTATGATACTTATTTGATACTCACATTTTTGTCTTTCCAGGTTAATGTTCCAATCCACATCATTGGTGGTGATACAGCTCTCATCACATTCACTGGTATAGGCTATGACAAGCGAGTCATGGGGGACACAGTACAGATGAACTCACAGCTTCAACCCAGTACAGTGCCTTCTGTTCAGAGTGTCCCTATTCCTGGACAGTTAGTCTATCTAAGCGAGGAAAGAGTGTCATTTGGTAACATGCCACTGTTTAGCCAGTCTCGTCGTATGATTTATGTCACCAATCATTCACCAAACCATACGGTATCATTTGAGTGGTATGTCACATCAGCTGCTGATAGTCAGGTCAGTGATTTGTTTCAGGTCAAGTCTTATTTTTTCATTCTTATTTTTTGCATTCTTATTTGGTTGCAGCAAAGAGTTATGCATTTTGCAGCTTACAGAATAACTGAGTATTTCCTTTATGATGCTCTTTACACTAAACGTAAAAAAACAAACAATACAGTACAACTTGCTTTACCATTGTGATGGTAATAAATTATGACCTATCTGGTTCAGCCAACCATACCACACCACATCTGTACAGTCTTGCACACTTTTGACTTTTGTCTTAGATATGATTTGTGACCATAATGCCCGTTACTATTAGGTTATAAATGTTATTCAAAACCATAATTCACACTCTCTGTCACTCTGAAACTGGTAAAAAAAAAAAATTGAGTTTTGCAGTAAATAAAGCTGACACACATGAGGCATTGTATGGGTTCTATAATTGAGATCCCAAGGCACAATGTAAGGGGTGTCATTTCTGCTCCATTTGCATGATTTTACTCAGGAGGGAGAAAATGCCTAAAATATTTGTTTTGATTAAAGGACTTAATTCAAGAACCACAAGACCTATGGAAATATAAGTAGGATATTAGCTTTCGACTCAATTCCTATATGAACAATGTATTAATATTACGAAGTATGCTGCAGGTTTCTAACTAAATGGAAACATATAGCTCCTGCCATCCTTACTCTCCTTACATGCACACATACATTGTTTATATTGTTACATTTTCAAGTACATGTACACTGCCAATCATAAATGTTAAAAATTTGGGGTTTTTTTATCGAGTAAGTCAGAATTCCCATATTAAGTCGCCAATCACCTTATGAATATTAATTAGCCCATCAGCAGTGTCACACTATGCAAATTGTCAACTACAAAAAACAGGTGTTGGGGAAACCCCATGCACAGTAATTTATGAATGGAAAATAATATGTGCAGTACTGTATTGTAATACCATCAGAAGAAACCATTCTAGCTTAGAAAAGCTGTTTTCTCTGTGTCAGATTGTGATTTTTGCTGATATTAAACTGTTTTTTGAGGCTGTGCATGTGATATCCCATTATAAATGTGAAGAACCAGCCAAATTCATGAAAACGGATTCGCTAGCACAGATATAAATTCAATTGCTCAGTACATTGTAAAGATGGTTAAAACAAGCGAGCTTTCTGATTACCAGTAAGGTAAGGTCAGATTGTTACAAAAAGATAGTGATTAATAAACACTACACTGCCAAAGTATAATCCCAAAAAGCAAAAATAAAGCCCAAAATAATATTGTTATATTTAATAAAAGATTATGCCCACACACTATGTGCATCCTCCGTGTACAGTCGATGCACTAGTACAGTCAATCAATTGGTTCCTGGCTATTTGTTAGTTTTTGTTTTTACAACTTGCCATCTTTGTGTGCATAATTACTTATGATCGGCAGTGTATGTGTCCAAGATTGAGCTTCATACACAAATAGCTGTTCATATAAATCACCCAGAAATCCAATGCCTATTATGAATGTGTGATAAACCTGTTTGACTTACAGATGGTAGAGATTGAGCCTGTGTCAGCCGTTCTTGAACCAGGTGAGAGCTGCATGTGTAAAGTGTCATTTACTGCCACTGGAGAACCTTCCTTCTATGATCTGGATGTTATCTGTGAGGTAAGGGATGCAGGTGCACTCCATTTAATATAAACATTTTTGTGTGAATCTAACATCATTATAAGCTTATATTAAGCTTTTGTATGACCTCATTAATTTGGATTTTATTTGATATTGTAATGGGATTCTTCCATTAATCAATAGAACCAAATTAGTTCAATCATTTGATAGACCATTAATTGCTAATTGACTGTTATTAATTGTGAAAACATGAATCTTTATCCATTTGTAGGTGACTGATGAGACCATAATGGCCAACTATAGACGTGACTTGGCAGCATGGGAAGCAGAGAAAACAAGGCAACAGTATGAATTCACTATCAATGATCCAAATGCTGTGAGTCAAAAACAAATCTTTTACTAGAATGAAGGATGTAGCTATAGAGATCACTATGCTCATTTCTTGTGCACAAGGTGCCTAATTCAATGTTGGGGACACTCGTTGATATGCACTGTATATTACTATTCCATGATACATTACTTTATCCTTCATAATGGATGTTTACTGATTGGCCTGTTTACGCTACCTTTCAGTATTCGCTGCCCTAGTGCACGTTAGTAACCATTGGTTACTGGTTCAAGCCTGGGCTCATATACCTGTTCTGAATTATGATATGCCATAGGCTTTGTGTTGTGATCATTTCGATCAGTGGTTCATAACAAAGAAAGCGTGAGCCAGTTGACCTAGCAACGGTTATATTCTAACATGCACTACGCCAGCAAATAACTATGCAGGAAAGAATATTATACTGTGACTTGATTTGAGCTGAAGAAACAGTCATGGAGAGTGTGAATCATTTAAAAGCTACTATTATTATAGCTAGGGCTTCAGTACTGCAAAAGGGACTTCAGGGGATATAGTGTACATTACATATTAAAAATCAATGCTCTTTCTTGAAGTATAAACATTTTTGTTCCAGTTTGGTCATAATGGAAAACCAACTGTAGGGATTCATTAAATTATTAGCTGATCTTTCTCTCTACCCATCTCTCTACCATTGCGATAGTGTGCTAATATTGAAAACAAAGTGATTGTTCAAGTGGGTTGAAAGCTCTGAATGTTAAATTGTCCCATTACTTTTATCTTTTCTTTTTTAATATTCTTTACTTTATGATTTTTAACACAATTTATAGAGTTGTAGAATTCCAAGGTATATATTATACTGAACAACCACAAACTTTATTATTGTTTATATATTCCAACCATCACAACAGCCAAAACCAAACGTCAGATTGTGCAGACAGATTGCCCAAGAAAACGGCCGACAATCACCAGTCTCAGAGGAATTCAAGCGTTACCAGACCCTGCCACCAATCAAACACATGGAAACTGAGAAGGAACAAAAAGACCGTCAATATCGTGAGAGGCACACAGATACAGGAACACCTCTGTGGGAGAAACCTGAGGTGCCAGAGAGTTTCTTGTTACACCTAGGAATCACAGCTAGGACACATACCATTGCAGAGTACCAGAGTAATTTCCCTAATGCTGTGCAAAAGTATTTCATCGATAGGTGAGTGGATTATGTATGTACTGCATACGTAGCATTTGGTAAGGGTTTTATTTTTTGGTGTAAACCAGGAGAGCTTAAACCCCCAAAAGCTATCCACCAGGCATGCACCTGACCATGATTCTAAAATTTAACCTCTGATTTTCACAACATCATCCTCATTGTTTAATCATGTTACAACATTAAGAACAGTTTACTCACCAATGTGTTACAATTAAACTTAAGGCAAACATATTTAACAAGCGCCAGTGCAAACTACCAATAAAATATTGGGTCGACATAGGAATTTAACGCTCACCTTATGTGTGCTAAGGCAGATGCCCTATACCATTTTTCATCCTGATGTGACAGTGCGCATTTCATTTGACGCAGCTTCAAATCGCTATTTATCGCAATTTGCTCAAAGCTCTAGCGTACACATGCACACTTAAAGACACCGAATAGATGCATGCGTGAAACTACTGCCTCAGCGCGTTAACGTCACTACCACATCAAGTTGAAAAATTGAATTCTCACCAGGCTATTGGCTCTCCATGAAAAACACAGCTGAAACTAAAGCTATAAATGAAGGACAGTCCGGATATACAACAACACATGCACAACATGTAACACAACATGGAACGCAAGATCAAGTAATGATGCTTAATCACCACTTCAGCATAAACAGTTAAAAGAAGGTAATAAAGTTACAATTCTAGTGAACCAGAACAATGAAAAACGTGTGTTTGTTTGTTCTGGTTCATGGTGCGTAAATCTATTACCTACTTTTACAATAAATTCATTTGATATGCCACATATACACCCAAATGCATCCTGTGTATTTAGTTATTATTTTCATGGTGTATTTATGACCGGATTTAACATGTGATTGCTGCATACCTTGATCAGTAGATATGTTTATGAGTTTTTTGAAATGGTGTATTATCAGTTCCGCCCCTCGCAAATAAAATCACAGTATGTGCTTTGTTATTAATAGCAAGTACTACCTCTTTATTTAAGGGAGCAATCTTATTCCAAAATGTCCCACTCCCAGATCTAAATGCAGAATTTGCAGTGTTGGTTATTTGTTGATACTGCTTTGGGCTATTCCAGTTGAAATTCACACATCCCCTATGGAATACATGACCCACACAAGGGGTGTAGATTCAAATCAAATCCAAGGTCATATCTTTCATAGGGGCTGTATGAATTTCAAATGGTATAGCCCATTTTGACTTTGTGAGCAGGCTGGATACCGGGGCTGGATACAAAGTCACCTAAGGCAGTATCTGTTTTGTAACATCTACACAGGTTCTGCATTTAACCTGGAGAGAGCAAGTTATAATAATCTGATAGCCTAGTTTTTCCCTTATGTATGCAATGATTGAATGATGCAAAGCACAGTTTAATAGCTATAGCTTGTTTAACAAGTTGGAAACACATGAGTACATTTAATAATGCAGGTGTCAAGCAAATTGTCACACAGCTGTGATTTTATTCAGGTATGACCAGACGTAGTGGGAATTCATACGAACGCTTTTTCTGATCTATTGGCTTAAGGTTATTAACTATTTTAAACTGTTGAGATTTGGTAGTTCACAGCATCTTGCAAATGGTAGTGAGGTTTGGCAAAAACTGCATTGCTCATTTAATTGCGAGCATGTAGAAGAATTCAAATATCACAGATATACTTTTGTAGGTCATGTGGTTCTTGAGTTATGTTGTAAAGAGGGCTGAAACAACAACACTTTTGTAAGACGTATATAACTCATTAACAACAATAAATTAAGCAAGTTTGCAAATTCAATAATATATTGATCTAGATAATGCAAATTGATTTTTTGGTTGCTTCGACCAACAATACCTCGTCTACCCTTAATGCTGTCCTTTTTCAATTATACTTTTTAAAATTAGGCTATATCAAAGCTCCATCGTGCGTTAGTAAAACTTTGCGCATTAAGTAAATATAAAGTTGTATTTTTTTTTATCACCTGTATGCATTTAACCTGGGAGGGTAGATGATAATCTGAATGCAAGATTTGATTGAATGATGTAAAACACAGTTTAATAGCTATAGCTCGTTTTACAAGTTGGAAACACATGAGTACATTTAATAAGGCAGGTGTCAAGCGATGTGTCACACTACTGTGATTTTATTAGGGTATGATCAGACGTAGTGGGAATTCAGACAAAAGCCTTTTCTGATCTATTGGCTTAATGCTGTCTTTTTTCAAATATATTTTTTATAATTATAAGATGAAAGTTGTTATTTGAATATTTTAACAAAAGATAAAATGATGCTCTGATTTCAAAGGAAGCAAGCTATACTTGGTATTTTTAATTATCCATTTTTCATTTACCTTTTTAAACCTTTTTTAATTTAAAGACAAGTAAGTTAACAAGCATAGAGTGACAGTCAATACCACTGAACTTGTTACATACACATTTTATGGACTTTTGGGATCATGTAGCCAATCGGAAAACATGTTGGAAAAATATGCAAAATTGTCTAAAAAGTTGCATTGCTTTTGAGTGCATGCATATGATTTACTCATTTCCTTTAATGCATTTATTGTTGCTCTTATTTTTTGACATTTTAAATGAATTTGTTGTTATACAAATAGGGATTTGTGTGTATGTATGAAATAAGTTAATAACTGTGTATTACTGGTTGACAGAGAAATAATCCACTAGCGCTGAGATTTGATGTATCTAATGTACTCCTCCTTAAGGGCTTATGTATTAGACACATTATTGTATCAATATCTCAGTGGGCATGCATTTTTTTGTCCCATTACTCTCTCAACCTGTAATACAGGTTTTAGCAAATAATGTTGGCTGCAAAATGATAGTGAACTGTTGTTTACATTTACAAGCTTGACATTGGGTAGAACATATTCTTGTATTATGCTGGGGAAACGATTAAGCATCAGTAATGATCTCCTGTATTGTGTACTTGCGTAATATTTGTTTGTGTGTATTGTATACCTTGACTGCTTACATTAGACTCAGTTTTAACCACCGTTTATCAGTGGGAGCTGGTAGGCTAATGGATAGAGCGTCCATCTAGAGATCAGAAGGTTGTGGGTTTGATTCCCATGCCAGCACATTCCCTTGCTTGTTTCAAGTTGGATTGTGTGCCAGTCAGTGTTTATTTGTTGTCTTGATTTTAAAATTGTATCATTTTGGGTTGGTAAACTGTTCTTTCTTTCTTATTGGGTAGAACTTTATCCATCCTTATCTAGCAGTTTCATCTTCAGAGCATCTAATTAAATTTGATGTTGGACCTCATAATATACACTAGGAGAGCTGCCAAAAGCACATTGTGCAGTTTTCTAAATTATCATGATTATTTCTTGATATTACAGGAGTATGAGTGAGAGGTCGCTTAGTAGTAGCTTGGGCAAACCAGCTGCAAGTAAGAAGTTGCCTGACACACTCACAGAAGAGGAGGAAGATCTGGTCACTGGCATTGCAGCAAATATCATCAGGTAAAATGATATAGAATGGTGTATTGTCATGAACCTTTGGAATAACAAGGAGAACCAAATAATTTAATGATGTGTTCATAGTTGAACCATAATTTTTGTAATCCATATGTTGAAAATCTATGGTTGATCACAATGCAACACAACATGTTTTTTATGATTATAATTTTATGATATAAACAGTTTATTACATGTTTACATCCACATTTGTAAGACATTTAATTTTGTGTACATTTAGTATTTACAGAGAAAAAACAGACATAAGTTGCAAGCTGTGGTTGACAAGATTTCATTAACCCTAGAGCGACTGAGCTATATTTTGTAACATAAGCTACAAAGGGGGGTTGTTGCTCCCCTAATTTTCAATTATAAACGTATACCATATACCGTATTTGGTACCAATGTATAGGTATGGCACACCGACATCGCCTGGCTAATAATTACTTTGTCAGCAGAGATACTAAAATAAATACCCGGGATCGATACACATGAATTTGCTATGCACGAGTTTGATATGAGAAGAAAATCTTAGGATACCGGGGTAGAAAATGATGAATATCTCCCGTAAATGATTTCGTATAAAGAAACTAGATATGGTCCCTTGCACTTGAATATATATTTTGAACAGATATGATAGTCATTAGCTTGCGTCTTGAGAAAGAACCGTGCGTGTTGAGTCAAAAACTGACAATAATTCTAGCTAATTCTGATTTATATGTGCCGAATTATATAGCGCAGTGTATAGGCCATAAGGCCAATCGTTGAGGTAGTCTAAAAGAATATGACCTATGGCGTCCATGCTCGACCCACACATCAGCGAGATCAGTAACCGGCTAATAGGGGCTATTGTCAGTAGCCTTTAGTCAGATGTCCTTCGGCCCATGCAACTCAAAACTATTAAACAGGTCGATACAAAATGGCCATGCGTGGCGGTGGATTCAACCTACCATGGCGATTTCTGCCATGAAGATATCGGGGCGATGACACTGTGTATGGTCTCCTGTATCCAGTGACACCAAAATAAATACTAGGGTTATTATTTCAGGAAAGCATTCCTGCAGTTTGTAAATTTGACCTACTGTCATAGAAGGGAAAGCAGTAAAGAAGATAAATGAATAAAATGGGATAATCCATTTGAAATCCACACCCTCACTGTGCAATTCCAACCAAATTCAATCAACTGTTTAATCATTCTGGGTCCAACCATTTTCATCCATAAAACCATGGAAAAGGTGTGGAAGATTTTAATTTTACGTCCAGCTGGATTGAACAAGTTGCAACTGGAATTGAGATGGCAGCAAATCTTCCACATTGGGAGTGTTGATTTTGATTAGAATAGCCCATTGAATAACAACACTCCACAATATTATGCATGATACATTATTGTCATTGACACATAATAATATCTATACTTTAATTACAGAGCTCTACTGGATGACCATGACTTTCATGAAGCATTGCGAGAAATTCCTCATGAGCCTGTCCCCTACTTCACACAATTTGGAGAGAAACCCCAAACACTTAGTCAAATGGGCATGAAGATTATGGACATTGAGAAAACAGGTAGTCCTCTCCCTCCTCTGCCTGCTCCAGAAAAAGACATGCCGGATGTCCGTACACACACAAGAGCTACAGTAGCTGAGGTCTCATTTGATGTCAACAGTTTGACGGGATCTCGTCGTCAATCAGTGAAATCAGAAGGACATATGCCAGCGGAGTCTCCTGTTTCAAAGCATATCATAGCCGAGTCCATTGCATCACTGGAGCTTCCTGCAAGATCACTTGCTCAGTCTTCCCTTGCTTTGCATACTGAAGAAGACTATCAGCAGAGCTTGAGGGAGGAAAGGAAAAGGATAGAACAGCAGACACTGAAAAGGTAAACATATCCTATGAACGCCAGGGCTCGACCTTAACTTTTTTTGGCACTGGCCAGTGGGGCGTGTAACTCTAAAAAGTTACACGCCCTATAGAAATTTTACAAGCACAAATTTTTAACATGTAACAATAATAGATGTGAGTCCTGCTTGTGATTTGTTCTTCATTCATTAACATTGGTGTAGATTTCTTTTTGACATGGGGGGGGGGGTTGAAAACATTTCTTGAAGTATAGTGAATCCAAAAGCTTTTAGGGCAAATTAAGTTTATGGTACAAATACGTGCGAAGAACACAACATTTTGTTACCATATTGAAGCTAAAATTGAAGGGAGCCTTTGGTGCAAAAGTGGAGCAAATTCGCATGAAGAGAGCAAAAATGGTCAGTTTTAGGCTAAATTGCCAAATATGGGCATCGAAATTCCACACGCCAGTCGGGCGTGTACTTTTAGAAAGTTACACGTCCAACAGCAAAAGTACACACCATTGGCATGCAGGTGTGTGTAAAAGTCGAGCCCTGATGAACTCGAGTGATATACAGCTGCTATGTCAGCGATAGTAATTTTGATTATTTACCAAACAAATCTGCTGCAATTTTATCTATGTCAATATAAAGATAATGCTGTGAAATGAACTTTGACCTTGTTATATTCTGCCTGATTTGTAACTTATTTTAGTGACATTTAAGATGGAAATTTCTTTTGACATATATGAATATCCACTCGTATATTCTTTTTGAAAAAAAAGTTTGCCACTTTGTGGTGATATAATTTTAAATCATTCATAGCTTTTAAATGAAAAACAATATTTGATGATGGTGTAAATTCCCTCATATTGGGTTGCATTTTAAAATAAATTAATAGTCTACACCTTTCTTAGTTTCCTTTATTGAAATTATTAACATGAACAAGCCACACACACAATCAAAAAAGCGTGGATCAATCCTGAAGTGGCTAATGGCAAGTTCATTTATTTTCATGCCGATATCATGACACACCTGCTGCTGCAGGTCATGCTAATCTTGGATCAAGGCTGAGTTTTGTAGTGGTCTAAATTTGCACTAGCAAGAATCACAAAAAAACAAAAACAAAAAGTACTGTTATGTTACAATCATAACT
Source organism: Amphiura filiformis (assembly GCF_039555335.1). Lineage (NCBI taxonomy): Eukaryota > Metazoa > Echinodermata > Ophiuroidea > Amphilepidida > Amphiuridae > Amphiura > Amphiura filiformis. Next base: position 16,328,675 of record NC_092632.1, read on the forward strand.
GATCTTGCAGGTTTGGAACCAATATGCTAAAGCCTAGCATCTGTCAATAACAATTCCAGGAGTAGTTCCACTATTGCAGCAATTATACGCAAGCATTACCATCCACACACATACATAAATTTTAGGCTAAAGAAGTGACTTCACATGTTTATGCAGAGATTGAATGCAAACATCATTTCCCGGGTACTGCTTGTTCCTCTGCATCTGATACTTGGAATATGAATTTCATTTACCACCTTGTCCTTACAAAGTCTAAGCTTTAGTGATGTTAGATATAACACGTGTCATATAAAATTGGGTATTTTTACCCAAAAAAAGTAGGCTATAAAAGAATGTATAAGCTATAGGTTTTCACTTATTGATTAAGGACATTATTTTGTTTTTGAAACTTTTTCTCCATAGGCTTTCTGAGTTTGGCAATGTTTTGGAGTCCGTCTTGGAAAACACCATATTTAACATCGTAAATGAGTCTGGTCAGGGCGAGGTGAATTTGACAGCTCGTCCGCGAATCATAGCATTACCTCCTTCAACACCACCAAACCAGAGTACCAGAAGAGGGTCATCAGGGTCAGAGGCAGCTCCTTCTAGGTTGACAAGGACGAAGGTTGGCTCAATTAAAGCTAATAATAGTATGCGATCTAGGAGTCCAGCAGGATCAGTGAGGAGTGGTGGAGGAGAATCGCATCACTCTAGTGCCAGATGAGGAGAAACAAATTGATTTGTCTATGCAGTGTGCAATTTATTTACATTTGTATGATATATGTTAACTTGGTCTCTTGGAGGCAAACAGGTTATTTGGTGGGATATTTAATTTGTGAAACTGTTTTTCTGAAATTTTTCTGAAACATTAAATATTCTAAAGATAGCACTGAAAATAGCATGATTTTCAGTGAATTGTAAAGGTTTGCCTAAGGCATGTTAAAACAAAGTTTGCAAGCTTGAGTTCATTTTACTGACTTCAAAAATTCCATGGTTTGAAAACTCCCCAAAAATGTTAAGTGGTATCTAATGGCTCTTTACTATATGAGGATTTTGATTGTTCTCTCTCTGCAAAACCAAATAAAGCAATTATATCCGTCCATTTTTATACTGCAAATTATATGACACATGTATATATTCTGAAAGTTATTATATCCGTCCAAACCAATTACAAAATAAAAAGGAAGAAAATGTGAGGAACCATGTTCAAGTTTGCTCACAATAGAGTGTAATATATGTGATATATTGTTAATAAATGTGTACCATATTTGTAAATTTATGAATATTATCCTAAAGTGTGTCATACATGCAATATGAACACAATTTCACACTGTAATGAATTTGACAACTTGTGTGTTTTGATGTATACATATTTATAGAAATCCAAATTTTTGTGATGGTATAAAATCTGAATTTTCTGAGGAGCAGATGCAATCACCTGTTGACATAATTATGTAAAAGTGGAAATTTTTGCGCTACATTTATTCATGATTTTCGCTCACCAAACAGCTACCGCGAACAACAAACAGATATATTCCTTTATTGTATAGGTCAAATGAGAAAGGTTTAATTACAAATCTATAAAACAAGTGAAGCAGTTTAAAAATGGAAAAGCGCAAAACAGGGTCTTAGCTAGAAATTGAGGGTTGCCCGTCATTTGAATAAATTTGCCTGTCCTAATTTGACCTTTAAAATATTTACCAGACATCTATAGCCCATTGGGGGTTCAAAGAGTTCAAATATGTGCTGATATGGCCTTGTTCTACAAATTGGGTCTACTAAAAAGGGCAATTAGCTTTTCAAAACATACAATTTATGATATAGCATCTGTCAAAGGCATTAATTTTGCCCGTCCCAGGAGCAAACTGGCCGTCTAAAATGACGGCCAGACGGGTGGCTAGCTAAGCCCCTGGCGCAAAAAAAATTAGGCATGCTAACATTTCCACCATCACAATCCTATGCATTTATGATTGCCTGTTGATCAGTGATGAATTTGACTATTTGTATGACATTTGAATTATCAAATTCAGTTAACATGGGTACTTTCTGTCATTAATTTGATATTTGATATTGTGCATTTGCCGTACTGTAAAAGATAACAGCAATGTAATCAGGGTTCTAGCTAGCCCAAATTGAGTTCCATAATGTAATTCACATATTACATCATACGTGTATGTATTGTATGCTTTTTAGAATTGGTGCATTTTCCGGCAGTCAGTGTTTGTTGTAATGTTGTGTACAATGGGTCATAGGCTGGTGTCAAGTCTCAAAAAAGCATTAGATGAAAGTAATGTAAACCACAACTTCTTAATTATTCACGCACAACATATGCAAACACAAAACGTTTTACAGAAAATGTTCTTGTAGTGTTTTTTCATTGAAAATGTTTGAAAAATGTTTTGATGACCTTTATATAACCTGATATTTAAAGGTTATTAAAACATTTTGACCAAAACCAAAATGCATAATTATAACACGTTTATAATGTATAAGTATACATTTACTGAAAGGAAAAGAGTCAAATAATAAGAGATTTGGAGTAACACGGTGTTCGCCTCCAAACGTGGACACAGTTTAGAACTATGCAAATGCGCCCATCTGAAACCGCATTCAATAGACAAACTATGGATGTTTTTCGCCATTTTTTGTGTGTATGTGTATGAGATGCAATTTTACCTAGCAACTGCGGACGGTATATTTAATGCACAATAGAGGGCGTATCTCGCAAATGCATTATACATGCAATTGTGGTCGTTTGCAGACCTCCGAAATCGAGGACGGTCTCCCGTTGCAGAGTGGTCCACGGTTTAGATGTGAAATGTCATGTGCCTGTCTTCGTTTGTCGGTAAACTCATACGCACACAAAACACATTTTCTTAGACTCCATTCATGGGACTATCGTCAAAAGGTAAAAAATATGACTTTTTGAATAAAAAAGTGATTTGCCTTATTTGGTAAATAATTCAACAAATTTTGAGACCATGTACATTTTCTTAATCTGGAGACTCCATTCTAGGGACTGTTTTTAGAAGAGCAAGTTGGAGACCTTATCTAATATCTATTTTTCCCAGCCTAATTTGACCATACACAGGAAAGCAAATTACAAAATAAGTAAAAAGGTGGGAAAATGCATTATATACAAAGCTTTTTGACGAAATATATCCATGCCAAAACGTTTCCCTAAATAATTGGCAATCACTTTGTTAAAAGAATCCAATATAAATGGTATCCTCTGATCAAGAATTCAATGTAACAAGTCCTTTCAAATATGTGAGGTGATCGAGCAAAATCAGTCGGGAGTCTGAAATATTGATTTGAGATATATATCAAAACAAACAAAATATTTGGTTCGTTTTTCTATTAATGTTTTGGAAACTCTGAAAACTACTATTTTTTGAACTGGCTGTCAAGTTTCAATTGGGTTATCTGTAAATTGTAGCTTTGAAAATGCTTTTTACAATTCTATAAATTGTAAATTGAATATGTCTGACTTCAGACTGATTTTGCTTGAATGCACCACATATTTACATTTATTTTATATTGTCATATCTTGTAAATAGAACAAAATGTAACTTTATATTAACAAAATGAAATAACGGTGTGTTATACCAAAGAGTTTAATATACTGAGATGGACACCATTATATGTTTTTCAGAAAATTGTAATGATAAAATGAAAATGACACATGTACAATACAATGCTGACAATATCACATATCTATACAAATTTGCAGTATTGTCAAAGAGGTTAGACCCAAAGAGTGTGTGACGCTGTGGTAAATCTGCAATATTGGTTTGCCACTCATTGAGAGCAAAATAGTGTACCTCCAACATGTATCCGCAAAGCTCAAAATAAAAAATTTGTGTGTTTAAGCTTGAGCGCTGCAAAGGGTTGTGCATGTAGCACTTAGCATGTGTTAATGCCACAACACATTGGACACATTATGCAAACAAGCGCACACATTTTGCCTTCTATGAGCCACATACAAATATGGCGGAGTTGGTTCTCTTTGGGTTTAATCGCTTTGAGTATTTGTCAAATTGGATCTGTCCATAAATACATTTTTCCGTCCATTAAAATACATTTTGTTATGTACAATAATATTGTTGATAACATTTCTTAATAAATTATTACACCATTTGTAACTTGCATTACAACTTTATGTAGAGTGTGAAATGTTTAAAGTATACAGTACTTTTTGGATTAGTACATTATATTTGGGAGGATGCTTACTCAGCCATTTTAGTGTGGCCCATGGTGAGAAAATAACTTCATCTTCACCATCAAAATGGAAACCATTCAAAACCCAGAACCTTCAAACCAAGTGGCTTTATTTACATAACAGCACCATAGCCACAGACTGTGTTTAGGTTCCTAATTTCAGTCTACTTTGCAACAAAGGGTATGCTAATATATAATAATATGGTGGTACAAGCATGGTGGAAAATAAAAAAGGAAATCAAGATCAGTGCCGGATTTACCATTGGGCCAGATGGGCCCGGGTTCAGGGCTCCCAAAATTCCACTGTACATGTTCCTTTTTAGCCCATTGAAACACTATGTTTTGGACCAAAATTCACCTTCATTTTGGGGTCAGATTTTGCGTGCAATTGTCCTAGTAAAATAAGATCTATGTTCTTCTCCCTCTATAATTCTTATCAGCCGCCACTATTGATCTTTTAGTAGGCCCCCTATTTGTAAATCAAAACCTGGCCACTTGAGTGCACATGACTTCGTCACGGTGAGTTTGGTGCCTCCAAATTTTGGCCTGGCCCAGGGCCCCCCAAAAAAGTAAATCCGGCTGTGATCAAGATGCGGAAGCTTGCAGGAATTTTCAGTCATACCAACAAATAATAACTAATTTTTCTTATATTTTAAGTTTTTTCCTTGTCCGAAATGGAAAGTCCTTAGAACTACATACAAATTCTAGGATCATTCGTTGTTGATTTTTTTTTAAATGGAAAAAAAAATACCTAAAAATGTTGAGACTGATGGCACATATATTGTGCTGAACCCTTGTGATAGACAGTCTGAGGTCACTGATAATGCATGAACCAGGTTATAGAAGGAACACCAGGAAGGAAGTCTTTACTTGTTGCATATATATAGCAGACTATCCAATGTGACGTAATTCTTTATAATAAAATCCAGGTACTGTTTTGCCAAATAAAACACAGCAAAATCCTAATCCTTTAGTTAGAACTAACTGGGACAGGGGTGCAAATTGTGATTTCTTCCTCAGGAGCAAGATTTTTAGGCTCAAGATTTCCTCAATCATACCATGCATAAAATAGCTTTATTCTGCACTTCAAAAGATGAGAATATGTTAACATAGCGTGTATTTTTAGAGCGAATCTATGTTAAAGCCATATTATAACATTTTTGTAAAAATAGATTAGTATTTATTTTCCATAAAATGTTCAGCTTTAACTGTCAGATATGTGCCATTTTAATTTTGAGCCAAACTAGTGAGGTAAAGCATAGAAAATTGGAATTTACTACTAGCGCCCATGCATGTTACTCCCGTGGTTGTAATACGGTACGATCCTCGGGGTGTGTGTATGTGTATCCGTGTACGCCGTGTACGTACTGTGCCTTCGAGTTCGACTAATATTTCCATCGTAATAATAAAACGCCGGTTCCAGCGTTTTATTCAAAATCTCGGATTTTGACAAAATTACAGCACCTAAAGTCTTGATTTTTGCAGAGTATCTTTATATAAGTACATTACAATTGTGTAAAAACGAGAATTTAAAATTTGCATTCTCCTCAGCAAATGTTATAATATGGCTTTAAGTCTTCAAGCTTTCAAAAAAGGCTTTATGGGGACAATGTGCGCGCATAGCGCGCAAAAATTTGGTATTTTACACTAGTTTGGGGTCAGTTTTGGTGGGATAGAGGCTCCTTTCCCCTTTTATTTTCCTTTACCCCCTCTTCCCTCTTTCATTTTTAGTCAGAGGGAGCACAACTTATTCAGTGTTTTATGGTTTTTCTTTTTAAACTGAATTTCCTCAATATTTTCCAGTTTGTCTTCTTCTCAGTGGCACTAGTATTGATACACCGAATTCCTTCATGACTTTTGTTCCCATAAAATCCTTGTCGCTGCCTCTCTATAAATTTCCTCAGATATGATTGCCGCCTCTCTGTAAATTTCCTCAGATATGTGCCCTGTTTCCACCTGTCTTCACCCAACTTCTTTTTTTCCCTGTTAAATTATATACATTGAATACCTCCTATGGTGATGAATTGTAAATTTCCTTATATCCCATTTCCATATTCTAACACCAACACCTTCCTCTATTTTGCTCTTATTTCTTGAACAATAATGCGATTCCTCCAAATTTTGCACAACCAATGTCTTTAAAGATTTCCTCTCCTCCATTCAGTAGCTTCACTTCCTCATAACCCTCCCCTATTATCTTGTACCTCACTCCTCTTCTGTTTCTTTCCTCCTCCTCCCCTTCCTCTCCTCTTCCCCCTTCCTCATCTCTTTTCTTTTCTTTCTCCCTCCTTTTTCATCTCTTTCTTTTTTTCTTCCCATGGCATTATTTCCTCAATTTTGACTGTCATTTCCTAGGAGCGGTGCTCCCCGCTCCCGCACAATTTGCATCCCTGAACTGGGAACAAAAATCCAATTTTAATATTTGGCCAATTTTTGGAAATAAGGGCCAAAACATGTTTTTGGGGTGCATTTCGTATGCTGTAATAATCAGTCCACTAGAATGCATCACCTGAAACACGAGTAAATTTCAGGTGATGCATTCTTGTTTCGTAAAACACATTTGCTATTAGACAAAAAGATTAAACCTCGTTTCTAATTATCAAAATTAACAACAAACGTGCAATTTATGAACAAACTGATTATTTTGAATGCTTAGATTTGTGTCAAGTCTTTGAATTTTGTGACTGCAATTGTTGGGAAGCATGCAAAATTGTATGTTTATATTTGCCAAATTTGCAAATTGCAAAAATTGGACTTTTATTACCAGTAGGATTTAGTTTCATTTGGCAATTATTCCAAAAAACAAAGTGTTGTATTTTCTGGAATCAAGTGTAATTTCTTGCCCTCTACAGATTTCAGAAAGGTCTAGAATCAGCACATATTTGGTATGGTTGGGGACATAAAGTTGCACCCATTACTCCTTGTAAATCAGGTGGCTTCGCTCCATCTGGCAGATGCAATGTGAACCTATGAAGTAGATGCGTGAACACTAGATAAAGCTCCATTAATGCTAACTGCTCTCCAAGGCACTTGCGCTTTCCTGGATAGGTAGAGAATAAAGTGATATCATTATTCAACCTGTTTTTGTATTTTGTATAAAAAGTTAGTTCTGCAGTTGAATTTTCCTGCTTGAGGTAGCTCGTCGTCGTTAACATTGATATTTATTACGCTACATACTACACCGAGCTACCCTTAACTTTAAATTGTAAGATTTCTTCCCCAAAGGTTATATAATATCCCTGAGATTATGACCAGTTTTGTCATACAAAGGTAGCATGGGACCCAGATAAGGCAATTAGTTGTCCAATGTTTACCGGTGATACTAGACACTTGATTTAGAATAGAGTGAAATGAGTTATTACGCCTCTTTCCGGCTAAAACGGTAAAATATGACAAATTGTATAAGTGGGGAATCCGATAAAAATGTAATGTGATGCATAATCTTGGGAATCATTTCACATATTTTGATGCCTCTATTATTTTAAAGTATTTAGTGGTAAATGTTCAAACACATTTGTTATTTTCAAAGCTAACCCATAATTATTTGAAATATAGTTAGCATTTTCATGATCTTTAACTTCTTAACCATTTGTGGATAAATGTCCCAGAGTTATAAGATATGGGTTAGGTTTAGAGCTTATTTTGAAGAGTTTAGGGGAAAATAAAGGTTAACATGAACATGAATATTACCTATAGAGAACGGGATCAATTCTTCTTTTCGAACAATGCGACCACTTTCATCCAGGAACCTTTCCGGTTTGAATTCCTCCGGATCTTTCCACACTTCTGGGTCATGATGAACCGCCCACAAGTTAGCCATAATCACCGTTCCCTTTGGTATATCATATCCATCTAATGTCGTATCTCTGCTTGGTGCTCTTGGAACCCCTAACGGGGTGATGCTTCCTCGACGCTGAATCTCCATTAAAGTGGCTTCAGTATACGGCAAATTTGACCTGTCTGTTAAACGTGGCATACGATTTCTACCAACTTCTCTGTCCAATTCTTCCTGCACCTTGGTTTGTATATCTGGATGCAGACACATGAATAGACATCCCCATTTCATGGTAGACGACGACGTCTCGGTTCCCGCTGCGAATAAATCTCCAACGCAACTCCTGATGTCCTCATCGTCAAACCAATTCTCCATGCTCTTGTCTTCGTCAACAAGTTTCTTTTTATTGTCAAAGTACATATCTATGAAATTTCTTGGATTATCCTGAATATAATCAGAAAGTACTGTCTTGATGATGCTCCTGTAGAAGTTTTCAATACCCTCTCCCACGCGTTTGATGGTGCTTATTCCTCCTAGAGGCAAATACTGCATTATCGGAAGAAAATTAGCAACTCCAGCAAAAGATGAGGCATCAAAAATCTGCTGTAGTAGAGATAAAATTGTGTGTAATTTTGGATCATCGTATTCGAAACGTCTTCCAAATGCAAGATAGCATAGGACATTGCAAAAGACCATCTCAAAATCTCAGGAAGCACAAAATGGTTCCCCGTTAGTTTTATCAAATCTTTGGAGTAGACGTTCGATTTCTTCAACAATCTGTTCCTCCAGACGAAATTTACCCATGCCAAGATTACGCATAGCTTGTAGCCCAAATCGACGACGTATCTTTTGAGGTTTACCACTGTAAGCACGAATAAAGCCTACAAGAAATACGTGATAACAAGAAAAGAACATTATTATAACATTATAGTATAGGCCTAAAACAAAAACAAATTTTACTTCAGTGAAGTTAAACAGTATTAAAAGAATACGTAAAAGGACAAGAACTTCAGCTATAAAATAATATGCTCCTATTGTTGCAATAAGACAGGGAACAATAATTCGTCGGCAGAATGCAACACCGACGTAAGTGACATTTTTGGCGAAATTTTGTTTTTGGCATAGAAAGAAAAAATATAAATATGCACATTTTAAGATTAAATTGAAGCTCCATATTTCAATATTTGGTTAAATTTTGACAATTAAGTGTGAAAAATGACGTAAGTGCCATTTTGGTCAACTGCATCTGAAATGTTGGAATGCAACACTGACATTTTGTTCATTGAAATGGACTCTCATGCCTGGAAGTTACCCTATTCTCATTTGATTCCTATATGTCATTGTTATGCTCTATGCAACCCATGACACTGGCATACGAATAACGGATTGCTTTAGATATAAAATGTTGGTGGAAACTGCATGTTAGGTCCAACCTCTCTATCTTTTCAGTCTTCATTTTCACTAACCGCGATCGAGTATCACGGATCATATATGATGTAGGCTACAGTTAAAATTCATTTTCTTTTATACATGGGATGCTTCAGTAATATAATATTAATAATCTCAAATTGTTCCTCTCGAATAGGTCATAGGCCTATGTAGGCCTACACAGGGGCCAAATTTTAACATGGTTCAATTTCAACGAAGCTGGTCTCAAATTACTCCTCTGAATATAAGACATCTCAAACATATACTAGTACTTAAGGGATCTGGAATGAGCGTTTTGTATTCTAAATACGAAGAATGTCTTTCTGATATGAAATAATTTTCTTTTTTTGAAATTCACGATTTTATGACAAATTATTAAAATTTGATATTTTTGATATATAACAGTCCTCGACGTAAATTTTATTAATCTAATGTTATATTCTTAAAGTGTATGTAGCTGGGAGGAAACGCCGACGATCAATTGAAAATTTTGACCTTTCATATTAAAGATATGGATTTTTTTCCCCAAAAGACCTAATTTTTTTGGTGTTTTGGGGAAAATCCATATCTTCAATACGAAAGGTCAAAATTTTCAATTGATCGTCGGCTTTTCATCCCACCTACATACACTTTAAGTATAAATCATCAGATTTATAAAGTTTACTTCGAGTACTGTTAAATATCAAACTAGTTTTTAATCATTTGCCATAAAATGTGTATTTATACATTGCGAATTTCAAAAAATCAAAATTATTTGATATCAGAAGGACATTCTTCGTATTCAGAATGCAATTCGATATGTCCGATGTGCTCTAATTCATACCCCATCCCTTAACGGATCTAAAATGAGCGTTTATTGGGTTTCGATAGTATTTTTTGTGGCACATGAGAGCACCTCAGACCTATCGAATTGTATTTTGAATACGAAGCATGTCTTTTCTGATATCAAATAATTTTCATTTTTTGAAAATCACAATATAATACAAATTTATGACAAATTATAAAAATTTGATATTTTTCGAATTTTGATATATAACAGTCCTCGAAGTAAATTATATAAATCTAATGATATATTCTTAAAGTGTATGTAGCAGGGAGGAAAAGCCGACAGTCAATTGAAAATTTTGACCTTTCATATTGAAGATATGGATTTTTTTCCCCAAAAGACCTAATTTTTTTGGTGTTTTGGGAAAAAAATCCATATCTTCAATACGAAAGGTCAAAATTTTCAATTGATCGTCGGCTTTTCAACCCACCTACATACACTTTAAGTATAAATCATCAGATTTATAAAGTTTACTTCAAGTACTGTTAAATATCAAAAATATCAATTTTAATGATTTGCCATAAAATGTGTATTAAATTGCGAATTTCAAAATTCAAAATGATTTGATATCAGAATGACATTCTACGTATTCAGAATGCAATTCGATATGTCTGATGTGCTCTAATGTCCCAAAATAAATACTGTCCAAACGTTCATACCCCAGCCCTTAATTCATTTGGTGCAATTTAGTATCCCGGATTGTTATGTCATCAGAGTTAATGCAGCCATAGAAATATGTATAAATATATGTATTTCCTTTGACCCATTATTTCATCCGATTCTGATGAGGTTTACATTTGAGACGTACCCTATAGTGCAATAGACCTATGACAATTGACTTTTTTATTTCTAGAAATGCGCCCGGAAATGCGAGGAACGATGAAAGAACAAATTAAAAATGTTGGTTCCATTATAATCTTCGACCCCTCGTGGGAATCGTAGAAGCAAAATTGGAACCAATTCTACAACCATGGCCAAAATGTGTTGGGACACTTATGGAAAACGTACACTATAGTATGACCTTATTTCCGTTATTATTAACGTGATAAAGTGGAGGTTTCTTTGGTGTCAAGCCTAAACACTTTCCTAACACCCCAACCCTCCCCTTCCCCACCAATCAATGTTGGGTGCCACAAGGCTCGTGTGACCAAAAAGTCGAATTCAACATTGATCGGGGGAGTGGGGGGGTTATTTACATTACCCTATCAAACCGTCCCAACACTTATGGCCAGCATTGTCTCTAAGGTACAAAAATCTAATTTTAAAATGTGTGTTTTGGCCCATATCTCCTCAACCATAGCTTGGATTTTCATCAAATTTTACATGAAAACGGAGAAACTATTTATCTTTTCACTTTTATAAAAATTATTGCATTTTCCTCATGTGATTTAGGGATACGGTCACGTTTTATACGCAATATCATGTATTTTACAGTGCGTTCTGAACATTATTAGCCTATGCCAACTACGTATTTTGCGTAAAATGACGTTTTATTTTGAAAGAGTAGTGATTTAATCACCAGAAATACATGATATTTGTTGACAGGAATTGATTGAAGTCTTTTAAAAGAGTGATTTTGGGAAAAAATACTTAAAATTAAAAAAAGCTAATTTTAGAAGAAAAAAAAAACAAAACTTTAATCATTTTCATCGTTTGCATCAAAAACGTATGTGGTATTTGCAACGAGTATATCGTGTAAATATAATCATAGTCGGCAGGAGTAGGCTTAAATTACATTTTATGACTGAAATTTATTAAAGCGCTTTCAAAGAAACTTATAGTAAGTATAGAAAGAAAAATATAGGTAGACATACAGAAAAAAGAAGGACGGACATTGGCAAAATTAATAGAACGACGAATATAATATGATGAAGGATATTGTAAAATAATAACAAAAAGAAAAGAAAAAGAAATGTAAATAAATTCAGGGGCTCGAACCCGTGTCCACTGCGCCTGTGGCAGATGCAGTAACCATTGCGCCACAGAGCTGTGTAACTTCAACAGGCTTAAACTATAATATAATGCTATTCAACATGCATGTATATAAATATACGCTCTACACGATATACAGTCCAAAAAATACATTTTACGGCATTTGTTTCATTAACTGAATATTTATCATATAGCAGGTGTTGGCTGACATTGTGCTCCACATTTAGTTCAGTTTTGTCCGGGATAAATGACTACAGGACAAAATCGGACTGTATACACGTCTTTAAGAGTAAAAATTTTAATATAATATTACTTTCATTTTTACAGTTTTACAAACGTAAAGTATATCGTTCGTTTGGTCCCAAAATCATTCTGGCCCAGGCACTGAAGTGGACACGGGTTCGAGCCCTGAATTTATTTATATCGTCCGTAAACATTTTTTCTTTTCTTTTGTTATTATTTTACAATATCCTTTATCATATTATATTCTGTCGTTCTATTAATTTTTGCCAATGTCCGTCCTTCTTTTTTTCTGTATTTTGTTGCTTCATTTGTGGTAGACTGCGGTAAATTGGGAAAACAAGTGTGCATGGGTTCGATTCCTTTATTTGTTTTTGATCACGAGATGTTGTGATAACTTTTATTTTCTTCTATAGCTGTAATGTAACATTTTAATTGGTGGAAACAATAATTTTCCATTTTAAAACCCAAGTTTTTGACAGTTAAAGTGACGAATAGTGAACTTAGACAGGGCCAAAATATCGTTTTAAGACATTTTAAGTGACCAGTCCCTAAATTTCAAATGTAGCCATCACAAATTTTTTGGTAAAGCCACATGATAAGATCTCTAACTGCTCCAAATTTGGTGTCAATATCATATTTACTTTTTGAGTTATAAGCAAAAAACTGAAATTAGATGATTTTTTTTCAACTTTTCAAATACAACCATGGCCAAAATGTGTTGGGACACTTATGGAAAACGTACACTATAGTATGACCTTATTTCCGTTATTATTAACGTGATAAAGTGGAGGGTTCTTTGGTGACAAGCCTAAACACTTTCCTAACACCCCAACCCTCCCCTTCCCCACCAATCAATGTTGGGTGCCACAAGGCTCGTGTGACCAAAAAGTCGAATTCAACATTGATCGGGGAGTGGGGGCTTATTTACATTACCCTATCAAACCGTCCCAACACTTATGGCCAGCATTGTCTCTAAGGTACAAACAATCTAATTTTAAAATGTGTGTTTTGGCCCATATCTCCTCAACCATAGCTTGGATTTTCATCAAATTTTACATGAAAACGGAGAAACTATTTATCTTTTCACTTTTATAAAAATTATTGCATTTTCCTCATGTGATTTAGGGATACGGTCACGTTTTATACGCAATATCATGTATTTTACAGTGCGTTCTGAACATTATTAGCCTATGCCAACTACGTATTTTGCGTAAAATGACGTTTTATTTTGAAAGAGTAGTGATTTAATCACCAGAAATACATGATATTTGTTGACAGGAATTGATTGAAGTCTTTTAAAAGAGTGATTTTGGGAAAAAATACTTAAAATTAAAAAAAGCTAATTTTTAGAAGAAAAAAAACAAAACTTTAATCATTTTCATCGTTTGCATCAAAAACGTATGTGGTATTTGCAACGAGTATATCGTGTAAATATAATCATAGTCGGCAGGAGTAGGCTTAAATTACATTTTATGACTGAAATTTATTAAAGCGCTTTCAAAGAAACTTATAGTAAGTATAGAAAGTAAAATATAGGTAGACATACAGAAAAAAAGAAGGACGGACATTGGCAAAAATTAATAGAACGACGAATATAATATGATGAAGGATATTGTAAAATAATAACAAAAAAGAAATGTAAATAAATTCAGGGGCTCGAACCCGTGTCCACTGCGCCTGTGGCAGATGCCGTATCCATTGCGCCACAGAGCCGTGTAACTTCAACAGGCTTAAACTCTAATATAATGCTATTCAAGATGCATTTATATAAATATACGCTCTACACGATATACAGTCCAAAAAATACATTTTACGGCATTTGTTTCATTAACTGAATATTTATCATATAGCAGGTGTTGGCTGACATTGTGCTCCACATTTAGTTCAGTTTTGTCCGGGATAAATGACTACAGGACAAAATCGGACGGTATACACGTCTTTAAAGAGTAAAGAATTTTAATATAATATTACTTTCAGTTTTCTTTTTACAAACGTAATATATCGTGGTGCAATGGATCCCAAAATCATTGCCACAGGCCCAAAACTGAAATATACGGGTTCGAACCCTGAAATCAAATATATACTGTTTTCGTTCTTTTATACAGCTCTGTGGTGCAATGGTGCATACGGCATCTTTTTTATCTTTTCTTTTTCTTTTTGTTATTATTTTACAATATCCTTTATCATATCATATTCGTCGTTCTATTAATTTTTGCCAATGTCCGTCCTTCTTTTTTTCTGTATTTTGTTGCTTCATTTGTGGTAGACTGCGGTAAATTGGGAAAACAAGTGTGCATGGGTTCGATTCCTTTATTTGTTTTTTGATCACGAGATGTTGTGATAACTTTTATTTTCTTCTATAGCTGTAATGTAACATTTTAATTGGTGGAAACAATAATTTTCCATTTTAAAACCCAAGTTTTTGACAGTTAAAGTGACGAATAGTGAACTTAGACAGGGCCAAAATATCGTTTTAAGACATTTTAAGTGACCAGTCCCTAAATTTCAAATGTAGCCATCACAAATTTTTTTGGTAAAGCCACATGATAAGATCTCTAACTGCTCCAAATTTGGTGTCAATATCATATTTACTTTTTGAGTTATAAGCAAAAAACTGAAATTAGATGATTTTTTTTCAACTTTTCAAATACAACCATGGCCAAAATGTGTTGGGACACTTATGGAAAACGTACACTATAGTATGACCTTATTTCCGTTATTATTAACGTGATAAAGTGGAGGTTTTTTTGGTGTCAAGCCTAAACACTTTCCTAACACCCAACCCTCCCCTTCCCCACCAATCAATGTTGGGTGCCACAAGGCTCGTGTGACCAAAAAGTCGAATTCAACATTGATCGGGGAGTGGGGGCTTATTTACATTACCCTATCAAACCGTCCCAACACTTATGGCCAGCATTGTAGTTTAATTCGTAGGCATAAGATGCCAAAAACATCGGTTCCGCTAATGTAGCAAGACAAAATGCTAAAGTGCCATATAGACCTACTATAAATTTTGCACAAATACCTTTTCCTAATTTGCTCATCTCAAAAACCACCAGTCTTGGTCTATCTTCAAAATCTTCTCCTTGCTTGATAAAAGCCTCTTTCACAGCAGCGTAGTTATTCAATATGACCACGGGAAATGAACCGAATTGTAGACTATAAGTAGGTCCGTACTCCTTAGCTATTTTGTTAAGCGTTTTATATGGAGCTTTCGGGTCCAAACTAGGCATATTACCTAAAATAGGCCAGCCTCGAGGACCAGGTGGTAAATTTGCTGGTTGAGTTTTACGCCGATGTCGAATATATTCAAATACTAAGACAAATACGAAGGTGGCGATTATACCTGTTGTTACATCCAAGTAATCATATAGTCTGGTTGCAACCTCCATTTTGAGGTGAGTTTTGGAATGTTTCTGCTGCAAGTCATTTGCAAGTATAGCACACTGAGTACAGCATCCGAGCACACATGACCCAGTGAATAATCAAAGATTATTTAATAATACCTGAGCGTTACCAATCCGGACTTTGTGAGGTCAATACACTTCGGGGGGATGTAATACTAGTAGGCCTATGTTTGCGAGGTTACGGGCTCGGATAAAGACATTTTCACGTATTTTTTTTTTCACATCAGACATGTCGAATTGCATTTTGAATACGAGGAATGTCCGTCTGAATCTGACCATTTTTGATTTCTATTTTTAAAACGAAAAAAAAATAAAAAAATATGAGAAACATGTTTCCAGTTGTGTCTTTAGAACATAAACAGGGCTCCGGAAGATGTTAAATATTGGGGGATGGTGCCTGGCCAAAATGATTGGGGGGCCCAATGGTAATTTTCCATAGGCATTTAAATTATTGGGGGCCGAGCCCCATCCCCCCCCCCCGGTTCCGGGTCACTGATAAACATGCAGTATTCATCGATTTGGAAATGTATTATCAGAAGTAAAAAGCAAAGCTACTTCATCAATCCCAATAGTATCAGCAGTAGGTAGCTACTTCATTAATCCCAATATCAGCAGTAGATAGCTACTTCATCAATGCCAATATTATACCGTAAAATGGGGTAACTTTGGGCACTTTTCAGAGTGCTTCCAAACAAAACCAATTATATTTCTAATTAACTCTTTTTTGTGACATTAGGGTTCCCTTCTACAGAGATGTCACATTTCCGGATTTATCCGGATTTCCGGATTTTGGGGATTAAAAAAAAAATTCCGGATTTTCAAAAAAAAAAAAAAAAAAACCTTTTTTTTTTTTTTTTCGCTTTGGAGTGGCCCTATTGTCTTATCTTTCTGCTTCACATATATCAACATCAGCCATATTGTCCATGTAATAAAGCCAAAAGAGTGTCTCTTGTACATAAAAGTATAGGAAACTGAAAACTTTAAAGCATGTTTTCTGGAAGAAGGAAGCACTTTTTATTAAAAGTGTAGAACAAGCCAGGAGCTTTGAACTGTTCTTTTTACCCTCTGAAATGGCCTTTACTGTGGTGCTAAATGTGCAGAAACCATCTGGCTATGCCCCCTCGACCCCTACCGGGGGCCCTTAAGCGGGCCCCCGGACCCCCCGGCCGTGTTGCGCGAGAGCTTCGCTCGCTGCGCTCGCTACGCTTCGCAAGTTCAGGATTTTTTGGGTCAGCCTGTGACATCTCTGCTTCTACACCTTGAAGTTGAAAAAGATTTTTTAATAATATTTTGTAAGGGTGCCCTAGGGGTTAAAAATGACCTGACCAAAGTTACCGCCGCCGTCACAGTATTACATTCCATGAAGGAAAAAAAATCAAAAAAATTGATCTTCGCTGAATATGGGCAAGTTGTTGTTTTTTGTGACATTTGACACCTTGCAAAATTAATCAAACACACATCCTTGCTCACAAATATCGATTTTTATTTTTTCGGAAAAAAATGTAAAAAAATGCCAAAGGTCCAAAATCCCGCTTTTTTCGTAAATTTCAAGGAAATTACACATGAGCGACTATTATTTCTTCCAAACATATTTCTTAACAAATTGACACAAAAACAATATTGCTGTACGAAAATATGACCATTAAAAAAATATATTTGACCAAGTGGAGATCTGATGAAAGCAAGAGAATGCTCACCATGTCCATATATTGCCAGATGATGTGGACAGATGCGATAAGGCACGGGTGATACTATTTTCCAGGGTTGTCCACAGGAGAATCTACCACCAACATCTGATGCAGTAAGGCTTCACACAAAGTATGCACATTACCAGGCGTGTATTTGGAAACAAGCAGTCACCATTTCTCCAATTCTCCCCCCAAAGTAACTGACATGGGATGGACCTACATAGATACATGTAGAACCTTGGCTCCACAACTGATGACACTACCTCCAATTAATTCCCAAAGCACGTCGCGAGATAGTTTCATGCATGTATAAATGGCAATTGCAGTTGCAAAAAGGCTAAGCACATTTAACAGCCAACAAGAGTGCAAAAACATAAGAGGCTAAAGACATTAATCAGAGTTTGGAATCACTGTACTACGCGTAGCCAAGTGGAAGCTTTGCTGCTATTTCATAACTGGTTGTGACAGTGTGTCACAGTTTGCTGGCTACGGCAAAAAGACATAGGTGTTTCAAGCAATTGTTGACAGCTCTTGGCACAATTCATTTACCGTCTGTATAAGGTACATGCCAGAGATGTGCACAGATGCGATATGGCACGTGTGATACTATTATCAGAGGGTTGTCCAGTAATATCTAAGTTATAGCAGAAAATGCAGAAACTTGATGAAAATGGCGGCCATTTTGGAATTATACATGGCAGCAAAACCATACCAGTTAAAACTTCAGTAACAATCAATTTGGGTTCCTCTGTATCATAAACATGGATATTGCCATCATTTTTAACCTCCTATGTTGTTTAAAATTCAAGTTATTATCAAAAATATGTTGAAAATGGCGGCCATTTTGTTTTTTGAATTTTGAGGGCTAAGACTCCAAAACTGAACCGGTTAAACAGCATTTTCGTATTCAGCACCCTTGAATTATCTTTAAAAGCTGGTTTAACCACTTTTAACATGTTTAACACGAAATGCCTCCAACCTTTTAATAAAGCACAAATTCACAAATTTTGACCTATCTACAATAATTATGGTTCAGTTTTGAAATTGTGATTATTTTTCCAAGTGTAAGGATACTTTTTTGGCGCAGTATATTACAATTGACAAGCTCTTCTGGATTTTCTTGATGGCACTAGCTAAAACGTGTGGGGATTCCGATTGTGGAACTGTCTGTAAAATAAATAAAAATAATGTTATTCTTATTTTAAGTTTTGTGTGTTATTTGGTCTGCGGCGTTAAAAAGAGCATTAACAATTATCAGTTTGTATTATTTAAATACACTGTTCTATTTTTTGTTTGTTTATGTTTTCATTTACATTTATATAGAGAAATAACAAACATGCATTAGTCACTTTGATCGGGACTGACTGCAAAGTCTTTGGCATACCAATGTATAGCCGTTCTGATATTTTTAGTTGTTGCAAAGCTGTATCAAGTTGACAAGTTTTGAATAGAACCGGAAACCAATTGTGTGAGACTATTAAAAGTATCGCTACAATCGCAAAATTCAGTATCATAAGTTATAATAACACTTTCAGCATATGGAGTCATTTCCAAATTAGCCCCGGATATCGACGACAAATAAGAAAGACACAAAACAACCAAACTTTTGTGCGGAATGACCACGGAATAATTTTATGGCTCAATAATAATGAATAAAAACACATAAAACACAAAGCCGTATATACACTGGCTATCTGTGCAATGTTAAACACAAGAGCACCTTTAAATTCTGAATTACCAACTGTCACCGTAATACACAGGCGAACGAATAAAAACATATACTTTCAACATGTACTTACACAATGTTTATGCTGTCGCCATACTACACGGACGACTAAATATAACAATTTGTAGCAAATCACAATAGTCCCTAAAAGCTTAAAAGTTTTTTCCCAACCCCTATTTGTTCCCGAAGGGGGCGCGTCCCCTCCAACGCGAATAATCTGAAAAAACCACTCAGGCTCCAAAAAGTAGGCCCTCAACGCCCCCACTCCCTTTTTTCCCCCAAACGAAACAAGGGCGGGTAGGGTGGGTTTTCATTTGAAAGAATGGCCATCAAAACTATTCCGGAGTCAAATTGTGACGTCAACCATCAACGGCCAATGCACACGCCCTCAACGTTACGTCGATCGATCCCGGGACTAATACCAATTAACGAAAACGAGTTTCGCTAATTGTACTTATATCTCAAGTTGGGGTCAGTTGTGGAGCATGATTTTTAGTGTCCAAAATATGGAAAGTCCATTGAATGGATGTATAAAATATTGGGGTTAAGGAACTGTGCCCTTATGTTTCAGACTACTCTTTAACAATGTCTAATCTAACCTCCAGAAAAATAAAGCACGGATTTTTTGGCAAAAAATATTATTCTGTTGTGCCAAATGATACATTGCATAATCCTAATCCTTTAGTTGGAGGCTAAAATGCAATTTTGCATGTTTTCTTATGATTCTTATAATTTTAAGACTTGGCATAAGTCTTATTCAAAATCTTAAGTATAAGAGTTTAGTAGGCCTATTTCACAATTTTAATATTTTATTTGATAATTGGTTATGAAAAAAGATTAGAAAATGTGATTTCCAAAATACTTAGAATGTATAATTTGAAATTAAGCTGTGTACAATTCGTTGGGCTTTCCAGTAAACACGAAAATGTTTTAAGGGATGTGGTATGAACGTTTGGACAGTATAGGCCTATTTATTGTGGGACGGAGAGCACATCAGAATTGCATTCTGAATACGAAGAATGTCCTTCTGATATCAAATAATTTTGATTTTTTTTTGAAATTCGCAATGTAATACACATTTTATGGCAAATGATTAAAAATTGATATTTTTGATATTTATATTTTATATCCCACAATATATATATTTTATATCCCACAATAAAAATTACCATCTTGCGAAAGGTAATGAGCTTTGGCAAAATGATCATTTCATAGGGAGTGTGTAGAAGAATTCAGATATCACAGATATACCTTTGTAGCTCCTGTTGTTCTTGAGTTATGTTGTAATTGTATGTGGTAAGAAGTCTAGCTTAGCTTCGCGGACATCGTGTCCACTGGTGAGTTAGAGCCTCCGGAACGGAGAAAGAGTTTGAAAGAACTTGGTATTGATCTGAGATGAACTTGATATATCCGTCTCAGGGTCTTGATGGCGGCGATTTGTGCTTCACATATTTTACTGTCTTCAACACATGAAACCGTGACATTTTTCAATCAAATTGAATGAATTTAATTAATAAAATGATATTACTTTATCATAGTAACACCATACAATGGGCTCATTCGTCAATATCAGACTCGCAGCCGAAACACAACATTATTTGCTATGGGTTTGTGAACACGAATAATAATAAATGACTGCTCAAGGCAATTCTGTAAAACACAGTTGAATTATCATTTACATAACAAATCTAGCCATTCAGATTTTAACAATAGTAGGAATGCTTCGACAAAAGCTTTTGTAATACAACCCTGAACACAAAATCGTGGAAACAAATCTTGGTTGACTGACTGCGCTGCATGATCAACACGTCTGACAGACAGATTTGGTTTTCTTTGCTCATCATCAGTGTTGCTGTTACAGGTGATGATGCATGTGATGTGTGATACCATACAAACAAAATGTGCATGACAGAGAAGGGCAGTATTTAATGAAATACAGATTTTTTATACGATGAGGTTTTGTAATGTAATCATTTATCTAAATGTTTAAAACTGGTCTCTTGCTGTAGCCTATCAAACGGAATTCGTCAACCAGCAAATAAAATTCAATTATCTCCTATTGAGTTCTATACCACCATACGCTCACTATGCACTATCGTCTTTCTGATGAGGTTGTTTTATCTGGTGGGATGTTTCAATACCACTTTTAGTGCAGTGCTATAGTTTATATTGACAGGTATGTATAATCATCTTTATTCAAAATGTTGAATGATTATGTATGAAAGTATTACAAGTTAGATTTGGTGTTAAAATGGCTAAAAGAGAATTTGAGTTCATGCGAAGTTGAATTTTTAAAAAGAGTAGCGTGCATTAAATTCACGTGCACACATTGTTCGAAATAATCTAACTCAAAACTTTAATAAGACGAATGCGATGGCATTCGTGAGCAAATTCGTTGCTAGTGTTGTTACTTCTCGAGTAATTCACACAATCTGTCTGAAGTAGGCCTACAGTATTCGATATTTTTGTGACTGATATATAGTAAATAAGTTTACTAATTTACTTCTACATCCCGTCTATATTACTATATTACGGGCTATATTAATATTTTTATGTATCACAACTATAATAATGTTTCCTAAAACTAAAACATGCAAATGCGGATATACTGTCATATCCCCAGTTGAATCTTTGATTCTCCGTTTTAAAAATTATTACGATAAACATGACAAATTTATTTATCCAAGTCATCCAGTCATTGATATATAAATACTAAAAATAAATGTGCACCTTTATCAAAACATAACAGCTCACACGATTCGAAATATCCTCTATAACGCAGAAGCTGGAACCTAAAATACATATTGTAACGGCTGACTATTTACAGGAAATCATGGATGAGAAAACCAAGGAACCTGTCGAGAAATCTCCATTGAAACACTCTCAAAATGGAAATCAAAAAATTGCAGATATGCAACTCATGGCCACAGGTAAGAGAACCTCGCTAATTCCACTTAAGGGGGTACTACACCCCTGTGGTAAATTTGTGACTATTTTTGCATTTTTCTCAAAATATAATAACACACTGGTAACAAAAGTTATGTATATTATTGGGGCAAGGAATCCAATTACTACACTGAAATTTCAGTAACTCAAGACAAGCGGTTCAGTATATATGATAGAAAATGAGGTACTAGCGGTACCACTTTTCTTATCATAAATAACGAACCGCTTGTCTTGGGTCACTGAAATTCCAGTGTAGTAGGGCCTAATTGGATTCCTTGCCCTATAATATACATAACTTTGTTACCACTGTGTTATTAGTTTTTGAGAAAAATGCAAAAATAGACATTAAATTTATTGAGAGTGTAGTACCCCTTAAGATTTCGTAGATAGGGGCAAAAAAAAATCCCCCAAAACAATAACAAATGTAAGCCAAAAATGCGATAATAAAGAAATCCCGCGTAAAAAAAACCTGCACAAAGCACATAGCTTTCTGACCATTATGTTTTGGACCAAACCTTTTTTTTTGCCTTATACCCATAGCGCCATGTATTATTAGGCCTATGCTACTCTAGAGAATAATATTTAGAGGGGCACTATACAACATGCCGAAGTCATATAGGGCTCTGTATAATTATTTGAATGAATAATGAATAAAATTATTTTTGTTCCTCAATCTAGCATCATTTTAATTTCCATTTATTGATTTTTGTTTTGTTTTTCAGGAACTGGTGTAACGTTGAATTCTTGTGAAGAACCTCTATCCCCACAATACACATCTGTCGATTGTATATACCGTCATTGGGCTATAGGAGTAGCCTGGGCGTCGGTTTTCCTGTTGCTTGTTCTAGCAATAGCAAGTTTTAGTGAGTAACCAATATAATTTCAAATGAACCTTATGTCCCTATCTATCGCTAATCTGTTGAGAACAAGTCAAATATCGAGCTACATTGCTCGACAAAAGGTGTCTGACCTAAGGGGCGTTATTTTCATAGTGCCGAAATTCTGATTCCTTTCGTGTTAGTTGAAACTCCCAACCCCTCCCTTTCCCACTAAGAGGTTGGGCCTACTAATGCAGATCAGCTGGTACAATGGGTCGAATTTAGTTTTAAATTTAAATTTAACTTTTATCATTTTTGTCTCTAACATTATAGATCTATTGTGTAGGCCACCCAAAGATCTTGTCTTCTTTTAATGTTATTATTATACCTTACAGAATATACAATTTTGCAGAGTAATAGGCCTACAGAATATATAATTAACTATTTGTATTTTGCTGGCTCACCTGAGGGGATTTTTTTATTTCAATGTTATTATCATCATATATCTAAAGTATATCAAAATGTAAATTGCAATTAGATTTACTTAAATTCATTATAATTATTCTATAAACCTGCTTCTATGAGTGGAAAATTTGATTCAGATATATAATAATGACGAAATAGATAAAAAGATACTGCATATGGTTACTCTATTTATGACTAATATATCTGATATTTTCTGTATTTATAGTTCTTGCTGCAGAAACAGGCAGTTCAGCGATGTTCGGTTTCGGTGTAAGTATCAAAATTAATATGCACATTTTATATCAGACACAATCGTAATATATTAGTCGTAAAATGCATTGTGTGCTGCATGGATAGCTTTAAAGCATTTTTGATGGTATTCCGTATAATTATCTATTTATAGGCTCTGTGATTTTCTCTTTTCAACCTATACGATTTGCTATAAAACAGGGGTTACGGCTAGCGCAATTAGGCTATACAATTATGTATAAAAGTAGCTGGAAAACTAGTGTAAAAGTAGGATTGTTTTAAACCATGTTTTAGCCCCGGGTTTTAGCTATACTTGACATACTGAAATTTAGCTTTCGGTGTAAAGTCTGAAGCCTATTTTGATGCAACTTATCCCTTAATCGTGAACTATTACATTTACTATGATATATATATTCATATTTATGATCGGCATGACCTATTAAATATGAATTTGAAAACATCTTCTTCCGCATTTACACGTGGAGTTTCTTAGCTTGTGATTTCGCATGCTTTTTATGGTCCGGTATCGGTATACTTTTTCATTGACCGCTTCCTTAAGGAATCATAGTAACGTTTGGACATTTTTTTGTGCGGGCCTGAGAGCACCGTACATATAGAATTGCATTCTGAATACGAGGAAAGTCCTTCTTATATCAAATAATTAAGATTCATGCAATTCATGTTAAAATCATGCAATTCATTTTAGGTGTTCATTTTAAACTTAACCAAAAATATGAGGGTCATAATTTTTAACACTAATAAAAGGGGTATTAAATTATGTCGGATTTGTGACTATCAAAATTTTCTCTCGCTACTCGCGCAATCAAAAGCACAAAAAGTTATAATCAAAATGTTGACGCGCGGTAGGGCGCATTCAGCTCGAAAGAGGAAGAATTTCTTGACCTTTTTTGGTTGTGCGCGCAGAAGGGACATACAATTCAACCCGAGATAAGGATCATAATAATGTTTCTACCCGCGATAGGAGGGCAGTGGCGTAGCGTCATAGGGGCACGGGGCACGTGCCCCAATCGATCTGAAATTTAAAAAGAAATTCCATAGGAAAATGGCCGAAAAACGGCTTTGTCCCCCACTCAGATCCGCCCCCCCCCCCATCATGGTCGGTGCCCCCCCCAACAATATGATGACCCACGCTACGCCACTGTAGGAGGGTCATAAAAATTACTCCGGTAACCGACATATATGACCCCCTTCTGACGAAAATGATCCCCTTTAAAGTGTACAAGCAATCAAACATCTGGACCCACAACCACTAGTAAACGAAATTAAAAAAAAACACCCAAAACAGCAATCCGCAGAATCATCCGGGGAACCATTGACTTCAGTTTTCTTTTCTTTTTGCAGTTTGACGCTCTGTTAGATGTTGGTACATCGATTGTTGTTGTTTGGAGATTTTACGGATCTCGGAGTACAATCTATTCAAGTATGAGAGAACACGTGTAAGTGTCCCGATTAATAGCGCCAATAAAAGAAATTAAAAGGATTCGAGGTGTTGAATAATTAATTACTGACAATTCAAAATGCTGCTGGTATTCTCTGGAAAGTTATAATTATGCTATTATTTTGAAACTGACACTATATCCACCCAATATGGTTTTGTTTTAAAATCATCTTTACCAAGACAGTGTAAAGACACTTTTTGTGACCAGTATATATTCGTTTAGGTGAGGAAAAAAACACGGTTTTCTTTTTTCGTCGCCTTATTCGGACGAACTACAGGGTGCATCCCTATATGAAATTTATATTTGTGATAAACGCACTGGCCTAAACTTCGGTGTATAACTATAATGGATGAGTGTCCAACAATCCTTCCCGATTCAAGTCATAATGTACGATTTACATCAAATTTTAATATTTTTATTCTTAACTCAAAATACTAAAATAATATTAGTAGTAAACCTGTCAGGAAAGCTTTCTGTACAATTTAAGCCAAAATAACAAGGTTAAAAGGGCATTGTGTGATCCACAGCCTCATCCCCCACTTTCCTTAAAAAAAGTTGAGATTTTATACCACTGGAAACCTCTGGCTACATAATCTTTATGTACAAAAACATTTCTTGCAGATTAATTCATTTGGCAAAAATATCGCCAAATTTGAATATTACGTTATGGTGTACCAGAACGTAATTCAATACAATGGCCTATGGAGCAGTGTAATTCACATAATAATGCATATTAAACTCGCAAACGCAATATCGTATCAAAATCAACTGATATTTTGGGAATAATCCTTTTTCGTGGATATATTGAAAAATGTCATAAAAAGAGGATGCTAGGATCAAGAAATACTCCTTTAAGTAAAGGACATCACACGAGCTAATTCAAGTTCTATGGGGGACTTTATTAATGTCTGAATATGTCAAATTGCTCTGTTTACCTGACAAATATAACTTGGCTGATTCCATCGTGTAAGTTAGGACATATGTGTAAACTACTTACTTACTCTCTTACTCCGTCGACTCTTGCTGTCGGGCATCAATGATGGCTCGCCATAACCGCCTGTCCTGCATGCTGGTCTCAATTTCTGCCACTGTGTATCCTGTGTCTTGTTGAAGCAGGTCCACAAAGGTCTTCTGGGCCGTCCTTTGGTTCGTTTTCCTTGTGTGGGCTTCCATGTTACCCGATCAGATGTAATCCTCCCTTGGCTCTCTTACAGTGTCCCGCAAACCGTAGCCGTCTTGTGCTGATTTTTGAGGTCACAGGTGGAATGTCCCCATACAATTCCTTATTGGTCATGTGCATTTTCCAGCTCACATTTAATGCTGATCTTAACATTCTTGTATAGCAGCCATCCATTGCTTTGCCAATTTTCTTGGTAATGGTCCAGGTTTCACAACCATACAGCAGGACGCTTTCTACAGTAGCTTGGAATAGGTGTGTTTTGAGGTGTCTGGGTAGAGATGATTTCCAAATATTATTGAGCTTGTTACAAGCTTTCCATGCCATTGCCTTTCTTACTCTGATGTCTTGCTCAGTACTCCTGACCCACGACCCCAAGTACTTGAAGTCTTTTACTTCTTCCAGGAAGCTGCCATCCTCGGTTTGGATTTCAACATCTGTTGATTGGTTGTACACCATGAATTGTGTTTTCTTTGCATTCATATGTAATCCCACACGAAGTGCAGCGTTTTCTACATTTTTGAGCAGTTCCTGTGCTTGGTTGTTAGTATCAGATAGTAGCGCAATGTCGTCTGCGAAGTCAAGATCAGTTATGTTCAGCGGACCAACTCGTCTGCTTTTTCTAGGTTTTATTGTGAAGCCTAATCTCTCCTCCCTGCCGTCTATTGCAGATCTGAGGCAATAGTCTAGGACGATGATGAACAGATATGGTGCCAGCGTATCACCTTGTAACACACCTGCTAAAATTTCAAATTCATCTGTGTCACCATCTGGGGTCGTCACTTTAGCCTCTGTACCCTGGTAGGTGTCTTCAATTGCGTTCACAATGATATCTGGGATGCCATAAGCTTTCAAGATCTTGATCATTTTCCCTCTGTGGACGGTATCGAAAGCTTTTTTGAAATCAATAAATGTTACCACTGCAGAGAGGTTCTTTTCTTCAATGCCCTCAATAATCCTTCTCAAGGCAAGAATCTGCTCAGTGGTCGATCTCTTTTCTCTAAAGCCACATTGATTCTGTCTGAGCTTATCATCAAGGTGTGGTCTGATCCTGTTCAAGAGCATCCTGTTGAATGTTTTAGCAACTATTGAGCTTAGGCTGATTCCCCTGTAGTTGGCTGTTAGGCTGAGATCGCCGCTCTTACAATCAAGGAAAAAAGTCCTTGGAACGCTTGGCACACACTCTGTCGAAATTCCGTGCAGAATTTCTTGTGTTCATGGAAATGACCTATATTGTGTTTGGGAAGAAACATGACATCTACAACAATGATTTACCCTTCCCTCTCCCCATCAAGCAATGTTGGAACACATTGGGGAACCGCTGAAGACATTGGCATTTCTCAACATTGCACGGGGAGAGGGGTGACAGTTTTCCGTTATTTACACGCAAGCGTTCCAAGACTTTTTTCCTTGATTGTCTCTACCGAATGCAAAATATTTCATCTAAATTTCGTTTTTGTCTCATAACTCAAAAACGGAATGTCGTATGAGCTTCAAATTGCACACGATCTGAGAGTGGATTATATACTTTGTAATCATAATAAAATTGTTGATAAAGAATTTGGTTTATTTAGGGAGTGGTCATTGGAAGCACCCCCTATGCTAAATCACTCACGTTTCTTAATCATGGCTCTAAAATGCTCTAAAATGTCGTTTTTGTCCATAACTCAAAAACAGAATGTTGTATGAGTTTCATATTGCACCAGATTTGAGAGTAGATAATATCCTTTTGAATCACAATAAAATTGTGGATAAAAATGTTGGGTTATTCAGGGAGTGGTCACTGAAACACCTCCTATGCTAAATTACACAAGTTTCGTAATTATGCCCTCTACTGTAGTCAAATTTCGTTTTTGTCTCGTAACTCAAAAACACTACAAATGCATTTTATTACAATATCACAATGTTTTGCAGCATGTTTCCAAAATATTTTCAATGTTATTAAAACTTCAAACATTTTGTACCCTTTATGATATAACCCAACATGTCTAAAACTTGTGTTTGCTGAGTATAGGCATATATAAATGTTTTCTGGAAAACTTGTGTATGCTGAGTATAAGCATATCCGAGCGAATCACAATGATTATGATGTAACAATTTGAAACAACTCATTTCTGAATATTATTTCTATTAAGACACGCTTTTGCGGTGAGAAAAAAAAAGAAAAAAAAACACAATTGAATATGCTTTTTAAAAAAGACCACCACTGGGACTCGAACCATTCACATCGGTCAATAGCCAAAAGGTTATCAGTCTGAGGACTAATCCGCTACGCCACGCTGCCATTTCGCAATCGAAGTAACAAGGTTTGTTCTTTTATAGTAGTCAGGTATCGGGGAAAGTGTAAACTTGTATAGAGTGCTTGCACGAAAGGTCATGAGTTCAAATCATCCTCCAGACACGCTCCATAAGATATGCTAATGCATGGAGTACAAAGAATTACTTTGATCAAAACCAGTTAAACAGGTGATTGGTATTGTACTCCGTGCATTTGCATGTCCTCTGGAGCGTGTCTTTAGGATGGTTTGAACTTTATGATCTTCCATGCAAGCACCCTATAGTAGAAACCTCAAAATGTATCAGTTTACCATAATGACAAAATGGTCCAAAATCGACATTTTATGTTTTTAGGCCGCATCTCACGAAGCGTCACGTTCGTTTACATTTGCTATACCAATTGAAAATGTTTTATTGCAAAAGGAATGAAACATTCGTTTCATATTATATAAAATTTGTTAACAGTTAAGTTTACCACTTTGAATTGAAATAAATACGCATAAACAACTCATTTCTGAATATTATTTATATTAAAATACGCTTTTGCGATGAGAAAAAAAAAAAACAAGAAAAGAAAAAAAAAACAACAATTGAATATACTTTTAAAAAAGACCACCAATGGGACTCGAACCACATCGGTCAATAGTCAAAGGTTATCAGTCTGAGGACTAATCCGCTACGCCACGCTGTCATTTCGCAATCGAAAGTAACAAGTTGTGTTCTTTTATAGTAGTCAGGTAAAATGGAAAGTGTAAACTTGTATAGTAGAAATGGCAAAGTGTATCAGTCTACCATTATGACAATATGCTCCAAAATCGACATTTTATGTTTTTGAGGCCGCATCTCAAAACTTAACGTTCGTTTTTTGCTATACCAATTGAGAATGTTTTAATTAGGAATGAAACATTGATTTCATATATGAAATTTGTTAACACTTTACCATTTTGACTATTAAAAGAAAATAATATATATTTATTTCAATTGTGCAATGGCAGCGTGGCGTAGCGGATTAGTCCTCCGACTGTCAACCTTTGGCTATTGACTGATGTGCATGGTTCGAGTCCCAATGGTGGTCTATATTTGTTCTTTAAGTGTATTAAATTGTTGTTTCTTTTTTTCTTTCTTTTTTTTTCTCATCGCAAAAGCGTATTTTGTTATAAATAATATTCAGAAATGAGTTGTTTCAAATTGTTACATCATAATCTTTCTGATTCGCTCGGATGTGCCTATACTCAGCAAACACAAGTTTTAGAGAAAACATACATTTTACACGTTAGGTTATATCATAAAGGGTACATAACGTTTTAATAACATTAAAAAAAACATTTTGGAAAACATGCTGCAAAACATTGTGATATTGTACGAAAAATGCACTTGTAGTGTTTTTGAGTTATGAAACAAAAACGAAAATTGACTCAGTATCATATCATACAGAAGAGGGACATAATTACAAAACTTGTGTCATTTAGCATAGGAGGTGTTGTCAGTGACCACTCCCTAAATAACTCAACATTTTTATCAACAATTTTATTATGATTCAAAAGGATATTATCTACTCTCTAATCGTGTGCAATATGAAGCTCATACAACATTCTGTTTTTGAGTTATGGACAAAATCGACATTTTAGAGCAGTTTAGAGCCATAATTATGAAAAGTGTGTAATTTAGCATATGGGGTGATTTCAGTGACCACTCCCTAAATAAACCAAATTCTTTATCAACAATTTTATTATGATTGCAAAGCATATAATCCCCTCTCAAATCGTGTGCAATATGAAGCTCATACAACATTCTGTTTTTGAGTTATGGACAAAAACGACATTTTAGAGCAGTTTAGAGCCATAATTATGAAACGTGGTTAATTTAGCATATGGGGTGTTTTCGGTGACCACTCCCTAAATAAACCAAATTCGTTATCAACAATTTTATTATGATTGCAAAGTATATAATCCACTCTCAAATCGTGTGAAATTTGAAGCTCATACGACATTCCGTTTTGAGTTATGAGACAAAAACGAAATTTAGATGAAATATTTTGCATTCGGTAGAGACAATCAAGGAAAAAGTCCTTGGAACGCTTGGCACACACTCTGTCGAAATTCCGTGCAGAATTTCTTGTGTTCATGGAAATGACCTATATTGTGTTTGGGAAGAAACATGACATCTACAACAATGATTTACCCTTCCCTCTCCCCATCAAGCAATGTTGGAACACATTGGGGAACCGCTGAAGACATTGGCATTTCTCAACATTGCACGGGGAGAGGGGTGACAGTTTTCCGTTATTTACACGCAAGCGTTCCAAGACTTTTTTCCTTGATTGTAGGTACTGGGATGAGGTTCAAGACGGACCACTGGTTAGGTTTCTGTCGGTTTAGTAGTACTTGATTGCAAAAATCAAGTATGATTATGTCAATATTGCATCTCTTGATCACCTCTGGTGGAATACCATCTTCTCCATAACTCTTGCCTTCCTTAATAGCCATCTTTGCTTTCTGGTATTCCTCCATATCAAAAGCATCTGTTCTGATGGGTAGTTCATGAAATATAGTTGGTATATCCTCATTTTCCATTGTCACTTGTGGTGGATTCCCTAGTAGGTTCTTGAAATGGTCATGCCATTTCTTCAGTCTTTCTTCTTTGCTGTCATCCTTTAGTCTTCCACTCCTTGTCTTTTTCCTACCACTAACACAATTGATGATACCCCATGCTAGTTTATGTCTGTGGTTCAGATTGGCCTCTTCATATTCCTTCAACTTGTTCTCTATGAACTCCCTATTTGCTCTTTCATATGCCTGGTCTAGTTCATCCTTGCTCTGCTCAAATTCTAAATGAGTATCTTTGGTATTCTCTTTGACGTGTCTCTTGTTGACTTCTGTTAGGTGTTGTCTAGCTTGTTCTACTCTTGAGTCAAAGCAAAGTGCTTTTCTTTGCTTCTTTGGTAGTTTAGGCATTACTTTTTCAGCAGCCTCCTTGTTGGCCTGAATCAGGTAATTATACTTTTGTGTTTGGTCTGCACAATTATCATCAGATAAAACAGAATATCTGTTTTTAATCTCCAGAGTATACCTGTCCTGAAGTTCAGGGTCTGTTGCTAGTTTGGCCCAATCATATTTCACTCTCTTTGAAGGTGATTTGTTGTTGGCTCTTAGACTGAGTCGGATGTTTGCAGTCACTATCCTATGATCTGAACCTGTGCTTGCGAAAGAGTTGTAGGCTTGTGCATTAATTACACAATTTTTCCACTTCTTCCTGATTAAAACATAATCCAGTTGTGCTCTGAATCCACTCGGCAGCACACATGTCCAAAGTTTTGACTTCTTCTTCTGAAATGTGGTATTGGTGATGATAAGGTTGTTCTCCTGTGCAAACTCAAGTAGGAAGTCTCCGTTTCTGTTTGTGTTTTGGTGGTATGCAAATTTTGCATCATCCAGTCCAATTCTTGCATTAAAATCTCCTGCAATTATCAATACATTATGAGCAGGTACAGATTTTGTAGCTGCATTCAGCTGTTTGTAGTGTTCTTCAACATCGTCTTCATCCAAGACGTTCGTTGGTGAGTAGGTAGTAATTATGGTAGTCTTTGGATTTCCACCCAGTGTAACCTGTAAAATTCTTGATGTTATGAATCTGACAGATAACATTGCTCTCTTAGCAGATGAACTAAGAAGAATGCCCACTCCACCTATTGATGCTCCTATCTTGTTTCTGTAGGCAGAGGCTGTTATCAGTTGGAAACCTTCCGGGAGATCTTCAAATTGGAGTTCACTGTTGTCGCTGTGAACTATCCTGTGCTCCTGGATAGCAAGTACTTCAATTCTGTACTTCTTGGCTAATGCACATAGTTCAAGTTGTTTGTGCGGGTTTTTCAATGTCCTTGTATTCATTGTAGCAATATTAATTGGTTTCTTACATTTCAGAAATTGGGCTCCCCTGCTGATTCCGCCATCAGTTGCCACCCTTCCAATTGGATTTGAGGTACCAACGTCATGACTTCCACAATCGATGTGAAGGGCTTCACCAGCAGGAAGATTTGCAGGGGCTTTAACCCTGGTGCTTTTAGTTTTCGCCATCATAAATGTCTTTCATTTGCTAAATACTGTTGATGGTCGCAACTCCTATCAACAGGTGTCCAGTGGCCGTTGAGAATGAAAGAAAGATTCATTCTTCATCCGCCCTCAGCACTTGCTGCTTCTGTCTCCAACCAAAAGCGCCAAGTTGTTGCTCAGGTCTCAGGACTCCCTGATTTTGTTCACTGGCTGTTCGATGAATTACCTTCAAAGCACCCTTTTGCCGTTGTAGAGATTTATATCTCTAATCCGCCTAAGGTAGTGGACTACCTTAACTATTTAACCCATAGCTGGGACAAGCGTTGGTGAGCACCAGAGCGTATCCACACGCCGGTGGGTCATGCATACTGCACCTCTAGGGCCGCTTGTTGCTCCGAGATCCCCTACATATCTGCCTGGGGTCGCAAGATCCCAGTTACCGGTGGTGACCGACGTGGAGGTTATGTAGAAGTCTTGAGATAGGAGAGGCTATGTACTGGCAGGAGAAGACTTACTCAATCTGCTTCACTTTTCACCTTTCGGCTAGCCAGCGGCAAGTTGGGTTCATCCGTAGTATAGGAGTGTTTCAAGCAAGCAAGCAAGCAAGAATCAAAGCGAAGCAAGGAGAAGGAGAAGGTAAAGGATAGGAAGGGAAGGATTGAAGGATAGGGAAACAGCAACTACAACTACTTCTACAACTACAACTATATGCACTAGACGCATCACTAACTCCTGTGGCAATTTGCCACCCACCACATATGTGTAAACATTACAAATATATAACCAGGCTATAAGATCATAACATTGTGGCTTTAAAACTCTATCTAATTATGTATTGTTTTTTGTTGTTTGTTCATTTAGGGCCAATATATTTTTAGCCTTCTTATTTATAGCTGCTGCTGTATCGGTCGCAAGTAAAGCCATTATCTATCTCATTGAAGGAACAAAACTACATACTGTAAGTTAACAAAACCTGAAATTACGCCTACTTTAAAGGTCCGTAACCCGATCGACAACATCATCCCCCCCCCCCATTTTTGTCATTGTTAATGAGGTTTTGGTATCACAAGATATATCGTATTTTTCTCATTACTATTAATAAGACTCAGAATGATGTGAAGATCCACTAACCAGTTATCTGATTACTAGAAATTAAACCAAATACATGGCCAGTAGATCTTCCATCGGAGACGGGGAAAGACTCAAACAGAAACAAACGGAGAGCAAAATATAACTTCACAAATAAACTTTAATTTCTCATCAACAAAGTGATCACAACAATATAATAGATGAGTGAAATATTCTTAGCTCCATCCTGTGGCTGGCTGTCTTCTACCACGAATAATAGGCCGGGGTAATTGATGACACGAAGCCGCTGAGCGATATATTTAAATTAGCTATGGAAAGCAAATAGCGTCATAACACAATCCTGAAATTTGACGCCCCAAGTCGATGTATTTCCGGAGAAATCGGAGAATTCATGCAAAAATAACTTCCTTGGTGGCTAGCACTTTCTGGAATTCTGGGCAGGCTTATCGTAGATAATTATACAGCTAGTTTGTTTTCGCGTCATTCACATTGTGTGAAAAGAACGAACCACGGTAACTGCTGAGGAGACTTCAGATCGACGACGGTATAGTATGAAGCTCTAAAAATTCCAAAGGGGTTGAAGCGGGCTGCGTGGCGCAGTTGGTTGGCGCCCCGGGTTAGCGCATTGCAATTTTATGCAAGAGGTATGCGGTTCAATACCCGGTAGCGGCAGGTTTCTTTTTCCTCTCCATTTTTAACCCAAACTTTTTAAAATTAATTTGAAATGTACATATTGCAAGGGGAAATATATTTTGTTTCCTTTTTTTCTGAATCGGTACGAAAAAGACTTAAAAACGAAAACTTTCTGTTCAATAACATGAAAAAAATGGTTGTGGGGAGTGGTATATGAAAACTAATGTCACAACTTTATAGTATCAGAACGTGGACCTGGTGGAACTTGGTTGTCAGTGCAACTACGCACGCACGGCACACGACGAACGGCACATGTTGTTGCTTGCCTGCCCAGAATGCAGTTCACGCATACCAAAACAATCCATATCCAAAACCAATAGGGTTACCCCCTTTAAGAAAACATCAGAAACCCTCCACCAAGAAAACGGTGACCGATTCATGTTCATTCTCGTCATGTGCAATGACGTTTTTATGATCTCCTTTCCAATGAGTCTTACTGCATGCACTCTCTGGCGAAGCATTATTTTCAATAATCTAAACTTTCAACAATCTAAACTTGTCCGACGGCGAACCCGCTAAAAACCCACTAATTGTTATGAATTCCCGTCGTAAAAGCCTATCCCACAATCTTTTGAGAGTTCGCAAAATTTTTGGGTAACGCTAAATTGTGTTTAGTCTGAATTTTAATCTGAATTATTAGGTCTTGATGATGATGTTGATGATGAAGACAATGATTATGATGATGATCAACGCACTGCAGGGTTTATTGTTCTATTGTGTCTGATTAGAACGCTGACATATTGAAAATGTTGCCAATCAATATTCATAAGAGTGTACATTCAACGTCCAGTTTTCGAAAATTGGGTAACTTGTGTTTGGCAGGTGTGAAATACTTAAGATGGGAGTTTTAATTACGTAACGCATTAAGGTTTTGGCATTATTGAATGGCTGCCAAGTGCTGTCATGTGTTTAGTTTCTATACTAATAATAATTATTATTTTCTTTATTCATTCCATTCTTTTCCTTTTTCTGCACTTATTCTTTCTTATGCCTACATTTTAGGGGCCCACCACTAGTCTCTCGCTTTCCTTCTCCCCCCTTTCTTTTCCTGTTTGTCTTCCTCCCCTCCAATCACGATCGCCCATCCGCTTCTCCTCTTTTCACCCCTCTTTCACTCCCTCACTTGCCCCTGGCTTTTAACATGTTTTAAATAGCTATTCGTGATATTAAGAAACCCATTTGACTTTATTTATTAAATAGGCCTATAACCATGATAACAACATAGGGGCCTACACTGCGAAATAGTTGAATTGATCAGCAACTAACTCTATTCAATTTACATGAGGCGCCTAAATTAAGGTGGGCGCTAAATAACTGTACATCGACGGTAAAGTGTGCTTTCGTGTGCTTGCGAATAATCACACCCGTGGGCTGTATGAGAACAAAAGGTACCTTTCGCTCAAGTGGGCGCTTTCACATGACTTTCTTGTGATCACATATTTACAGTAGCCTGCCTGGTAAAGCGTTGATACGCTGTCGGACCAGTTACCGATTTAACGGCGGAACCCTTTAGTCCTGAACAAAAGGTAGGCCCTGCCTCTCGATGAATATAGCTTGTCGGCAAATCAAACCGGCATAAAGGAACAATGCGTTACGTAATCATAATCATAATCATCATCATCATGCCCATGAACATCATCATTGGATACAAGAGATGTAACCCTATACCTAGATGCTATTATGATGCATAACACGCAGTGCAGAATTATGATGCATGCATGCCTAGAATTATGATGTTTGCATATAAACTCTTTTCGTAATTAATTTTGATTTATCAAATCATTTTGCAATTTTCAATGGTACAGTTAATGATGCGTATCATAGTACCAGGTATAATTGATACACTGAAGCACATACGTACATGTACACAGATGTGATTTTGAGTGGTATTCGTCTAGTCATCATGGCAAATTGCAACGGCACAGCAAACAGTCTTCACTGAAAACCAACCCATTGATATACCAAAATTGCTGAAAAGTTACCCCAAACGGTGGCCCTTCCCAGTACACCTTCAACCAGGGAGAACCCCCCTCCGGAGGGTAATAAAAGTAATTAATTCAAATATCTTGATCACAATCTTGTAAAATTCCTCGAAGTTTATGCATATATTTACTGTTTGGGTGATAATCTGACGCAGATTATTGTCTTCAGTTTAAACTAATCGTCAAATCATTTTGTTTTGTTAGAATCCATGGCTGTATGCAGTAACAGGATTTGGTTTGTTTGTGTGTGTCATACTTGCTGTTATAAAATTCTACGTTGGATATAAGTTAAATAGTACAGCAGTTATATCAGATGGTAAGTTTTTGAATCCTCGAGCAGAGTTTTCGCATCATCTTTGTCGTCATCATCATCCTTATTATCGTTTGTCAGGTCAAATTACGGAAAATTTCACTTTCATTACAACAATCCATATCCATCTACTTCTCAAAATTATCTGCTATATACGAGTGAGTGCGTAATCATGGGAACCAATCACACGCTCCGTTACGGAACCATTTAGGCGGGCTTTTAGGCTGTAAATACCGCTGTTAGGCGCTGTATCATTGTCAACTGTTGATGTCACATTCTGTGTTCTATAATAGTATAACATAGATAATGCGATATATACCGTAAAGCTTTATTTTGGATTAAAACGGAAAAGTTGCCAGGCCATCCCTTATAATGGAAAGAAATAAGCTTCAGTGGTTCCAATTCCCAGTCTGGTCAGTTTTGTAAACTTAATAGTACACTAAGCCAAAAAAGAAAAAAATTTACAAGGTCATATCTTAAAATCCTGTCCATCAAAATAAACAAAAATTACACACAGGATTGCCTCAATACTCTACTTTAAACACATGTCAGTAACCAAGCAGTTGTCAAACTGACACAACAGCAAAATGCACTGATATGGAACAACTTTCTGGACCACATTCACAGCCCAATTGTTTGCACCCAGCACAAAAAATCTGTGAGAATCGTTGAACAAAACAGTGCTGCTTTCTGCTTTTCACGCACTTTCTTTAAGAAACAGGTCTTGTTCCACACTATTCCACTTACTCTTTGGGAATTATCATCTGTGCAAGGACCTTGTTCACATTTGCAAAAATGTTTTTGTTGGGGGCCAATTATTTTGAAATTTCATCCATACATATGTGGCCATTCATGCAAATTAGGTACTGTTCCACGACTAATAATTTCTTAGACTTATGTTTTTGTCATGATTGTGTGAGCTTTTCAGATGGATGCACCTGTTGCAATTAGTGGCGGGTGGTTTAATAATTGAATTGACTACGTGGATCGTAATCTTTATCATCATCATCGTCGTCATATCATTATCATAGCATCATCACCATTATGCGCCATCCTCATGATAATATTTTCTTCATTAATCAGTGGCATCTTGATCTTGATCTTCAACCGCAGCATCGACTTTATCTTAGTCTTCCTATATATCCCCATCCCCATCTTCATATCTTCGGCATCTGCATCTTTATATCTTCATCTTCATCTCTATCTCTATTGTAATCTTCATCTGCATTTTCATCTTCGACCTCCATATTGTCGTTGCTGTATGTCATTGCATCATAGCGTTAATTCTATAAAAGGCTCTCTCTCCCAAAGTTTAATGTGGAAACACAACTTCTGTATACTACAATAGTGACATTTTTAAGCATGCCATCATATCATATCACGAGTAGCATTATCGTACTATTTATTGTTATCATCTTCGTGGGTGTGAACAAGTTTATTTATTTGATAAAATCGGTTTTTTTTTCTATTGCAGGTTATAGTTCCTTAGCTTGTGGTGTCACTGCGTTAGGAATCATCATCAGTGCCATTGTGTACGAAAACAAACCCAATATACATTTTCTGGACAACGCAGTTGCGCTATTTGTAGCAGTATTTTTAACTTTCTATGGAATCAAGTAAGTGCTCACCGCTCATTGACACGTTGCCTAATTCATTTGCAGCACATCAGTAGTCAGTTGAAATAATTAAGAGCCTGTCCTCTTCCCCCTTCTGCTTTATTTGTGCACGACACTTCCCAGGCCTGGGGGAGTACAGAAACGCCACACAGCAATAAGGGGGATTTAAAAAAATTAAGACTATATGGCATTACAGGTGGATAAACATATTTTTTGTTACGTCAAAGGCTCCAAATTTTCCAACCCCTGACCACCAGAGTATTTATGAACACTCTTTTACTAATAATAGCGACTCTATAGTCGGACTCCGGCTCGGACTCCCGTAATGACTCTCCAAACTACTCTATTCAGCATACATTTCTTGATGTCAGGTCCAGTTTGTCATATATCCTCTGCAAACATGTTAATGTAATCCTTCTGAGGGGGCAGGACCTCTTCCTCGTTTTTGATTTTGCTGCTACACGAGAACCATTAATCCTGCCATTGATGCTGCTTCCCTTTTCCTCTAGCAATGACCTTCAAACTTTCTGATAAAAGGGAACCTGGGAATGATATCGATTTTGAAAGGGAAACAGGGGAGTGTCAACTGAATTAATACAAATTGACACTTTTCAACATATCGTCAATTTCATCAACTATTTCTGTGATTGTAGAATGAAGCACAGAAAGGCCAACTGTGTCCAGTGTGGGCTGTCTGGGGCACAAAAGAGTTACTCTGCTTAACATTTAGTTAGCAGTAAACCATTTTGTGCATCAACCAGTCCATGCAGTTAACTTAAGACGGAATTAAAAAAAGACTACTTTGCGTCTGACGTCAGGGAAAAGACGCGGGCTGATTGGTTGCTGACCTGCTCAGCACGACATTTTTTGTCTTGTTGACAGAACGTCATACGCAAACTAGTCTTTTTAATTCGGTCTTCAATTATAATGAATATTTTATGCACAGAGGAGAAAGAAAACCGAGAGCGTACCACCAGTCAAAGTCTCCGCATCACCCGATAATGATGGCCGATTGTTCCATGAATCGCGAAAGCACGCAACGCTCTATCGCGTATACGCGAAGGCACGCAGCGCTGGCGTAATTGTTAGACACGGCACGATCGAACAATCGGCCCTCATGAATATGCGAGAATCCACCGCATACAATAAGAGACTTAAGCCTCCAGCATACTCTCCTGCCGCTTGCCGCTGCGGCAAGCGGCAGGGCGTTTCAACCAATGACAAGCTTTTATTGTGTCTGTTTGTCTGCAATGCGCGTGCGCCACGCCGCTCAGCGGCAAGCGGCAGGGTAGTATGAAACCAGCATTAAGGTTCGTTCATACTACCACCGCATTTGTGATGCGTTGCTTTGCGATGCGGTGCGTTGTCGCACTGCATCGTACTGCAAAATACTGCATTGCGATATCGCAATGAAGTTAAATACATTTTAACTTAGAAATGCGACGAGTTGCGTTGAGTTACGGCAAAAGTAATCGATATATCGGCATCGCAAAGCAACGCATCGCAAATGCGGCGGTAGTATGAACGAACCTTTACAATTTAAGACTTCTGCGCTACTCAAGTTTCACTCACCGGAGAGCTTTTTACGGGTCAACCGGCGTCTTCAGCGGATGTTCTTGCTCTGAAGATTTGTTGCCAGTGATGTTATTGGAACACCTCCGATGACGTCACAGATGTAAATGACGTCAAACTGGAAGATGTTGTGCCCCCCCCCTTGGTTCCGGGCGTGGGGGGTCAGGATGTTGTCCCAGACAGTGTCGATATCTTCTCTTTAATTACGCAGAAGGTGTCATCCACATAACGATACCACGTAGGTGGTGGATGAGAAGCAAACGCTAGAGCAATGCGTTCAAAGTGTTACATGCAAGTATTCGCTGCCAACGGGTTACATGGGCTGCCCATGGCACACCCATCGTTATTTTTGCTGGTAATTTTGGCCCCTAAACTCAAAGTATGTTGTATTGAGGCAGAACTTTAAGGCATGGGGTATGAACGTTTGGACAGTATTTATTGTGGGACATTAGTACATCAGACATATCGCATTGCATTCTGAATACGAAGAATGTCCTTCTGATATCAAATAATTTTGATTTTTTTTTTGAAATTCGCAATGTAATACACATTTTATTGCAAATGATTAAATATTGATATTTTTGATTTTTAACAGTACTCGAAGTAAACTTTATAAATCTGATGATGTGTACTTGAAGTGTATGTAGGTGGGATGAAAAGCCGACGATCAATTGAAAATTTTGACCTTTCGTATTGAAGATATGGATTTTTTCCCCCAAAACACCAAAAAAACACCAAAATCCTTATCTTCAATATGAAAGGTCAAATTTTTC
Source organism: Amphiura filiformis (assembly GCF_039555335.1). NCBI lineage: Eukaryota > Metazoa > Echinodermata > Ophiuroidea > Amphilepidida > Amphiuridae > Amphiura > Amphiura filiformis. The sequence continues at coordinate 16,369,376 of NC_092632.1, forward strand.
AATTGATCGTCGGCTTTTCCTCCCAGCTACATACACTTTAAGAATATATCATTAGATTTATAAAATTTACTTCGAGGACTGTTAGGCCTATATATTAAAAATGTGAAAAATATCAAATTTGTCATAAAATTTGTATTATATCGTGAATTTCAAAAATGGAAATTATTTGATATCAGAAAGACATTCTTCGTATTCAGAATGCAATTCGATATGTCTGATGTGCTCTCATATCCCACAAAATACTGTCGAAACGCTCAAAACGCTCATTCCAGATCCCTTAATAATTAGATAATATTATCAACACTAAGGTTTTCAGCACTGTCGACTTGCCAGCTGTTATCATTGTCCAGCAAGTATTTGATCACATTCAGTGTATCAATACATCACCAGCAACAACAAATCTTCAGAGCAATACATCCGCTGAAGACGCCGGTTGACCCGGTGAAAGCGCTCCGGTGAGTGAAATTTCAGTAGCGTAGAAATCTTAAATTGCTTCCTATTGACATTTTGTTTGTTATTCTTATTGGTTTCCAGGTTGTTTGTTATAACGCTGATGGAGCCTGAGATGGCATCAGCCGTCAAGTCTTGTTGTAAAAAAATCAAAGAAGATAGCCATGAACTCAACGATATTTGATAAATAAAAGTATCGTATTGGACTCAAGTATGTAAGGAATCTATAGTAAGCCTCGGTCTCCTGAACTTGCTAGCAATCATGTGCAGCAACTGCCAGCAAGACCTCATCTGGACACCATTTGTGTACAGTCAAAGATTCACTTTGTAGTGCATTGGTAGATTTGGTACCACAACACAGCCTACAACCTTGGCGAAAAAGGTTGCCACACCTGAGCGTTAATTGGCCAACATCCTTCCCCGCTCCCCTATTGCAATGTTGATTTGGACAAAATCGTCATCATTTCTACATTACAGTCTCCCAACATTGGAAAATGGGGGGTGGGGAAGGGGCAAGTGTAATCTGATGTGCATTTGCAACTATTATACAAAATAATACGGAACTATCACATATTTAGCTTCGATTGCGTGCTTTTAACACCAGAACGTGCTGGTGTGGCAACGAATTTCCGCCAGAGTTGGCTCTAATAACATATAAAAAAATCATCTGAAATTACGTTTTCGTTCATATCTTTAGAAGGGAATGCCGGATTCCCGTGCAATTTTCACAAAGTCTTAGCCTGTTTATGTACTCTGTACTAAATATAATTATTTTCATGTAATTTATACATGGCTTGGTCTATGTGTCCTATTATTTATAAAGATGCCAAAATAATGCAAAATATGTGAAAAATGTCAATCGCCATTACATGCTGTCTACTGAAGATAGTACACGCAAAATTTTAAAACTACTTTAATGATGACGAAATAGCGTGAAGTTTAAGTATTAGACCTAATAATAATAATAGCAAGGATCAGAAGAGGAAAATTATAATCATAGAAAAGTCATCAGACGGATTAGAACCCCTGATCTCACTGATCTATAGATTTCAAGGCGGCGACTTAACCGCTGAGCCAAGAAGAAGTCGTTGAATTCGTGAGCATTTCTAATGTATTAATGTTAATTTAAAATTATGCAATGCGTATATGTACACTACAACAGGTGATTTAATTCAAATTCACCTACAATTTCAATTGTTATGCCGTTCTGGTTGGTTTAACCTAATACAGAGATGTTATAACCTCATAGTAGAATTAACATGTCATACAAATGCATTTAAGATCAGTAACCCATTGCACATATGGAGATGAGGTTGATGATTTAACGGTCGACGGTCGACACAAACAAATTAAAAGAAATTTAGATTATTTTCTTTATTTAAGATTTGTCCAACGTGGAGAAAGGTGGTGAATCTAAATTCCAAGTTTATTTTTATAACCCTAAATACATTGCCAACATATACAATCGTTGTAAATCGATGAAATTATGTGTATTGGAGACGTTTCAGGTCAATTTGATACCATATGCATTGCATAATTTTAAACTAACATTAATATATGTGACCCCTCGGCACAACTGAGCCCGGATGTCGCCAGTGCCACTATTGAGATATGCTCCATCGAACTTAACAATAAACAATAGGAAACAAAGGATTTATTGACTGTTTTATTGATTTTCACTACTTAAATGTCAAGTACTATAGACATGATATACATCATTTTAAAGCTAATTTCAAGCAGAATATTTTGGTTGAATATCTCAAAATGATGATTGGCGACTTCAGGGCTCAGTTGTGCCGAGGGGTCACATATTAGATATGGCTTGGAATTCATTCACTTCTCCGTGGCTCGGCGGTAAAGGCGCCGACGTCTAAACTATATGCCACGGGTTCGAACCCCGCTGTTAGTTTTGTTAAAATTAATATGTTTCCTCTCTTAATCCTTCGTATTATTGTTGGCCTAATAGTTAAGCTTCGTGCTATTTCATCATCATTCAAAAATGATGAAATTTTCGGTGTACTATATTCAGTAGACAGCATGTAATGGCAAATGAGAAGGTTTTTTGACACATTTTGCATTATTTTGGCATCATAATAATTAATAATATACATAGGCCGGTCCGCGTGAAAATGATATGAAAAAAGCTATTTACACTTAATTGTAACATGGATAAAACGGACAGTATCCACTAAAAACCTGTGTGTAGCAGCAACTTAATACGATTTTCCGTTACTGATATTTAACAGAAAATCATGCAGTTTAGAGCCCTAATTACGAAATGTGTGTAATTGAGCATAAATGGTGATTTGAGGGACCACTCCCTAAATAAACCAAGTAATTTGTCAAAAATTTTACTTTGATTCAAAAGAATATTATATACTCCCAAATCGTGTGCAATATGAAGATCATACGACATTCCGTTTTTGAGTTATGAGACAAAAACGAAATTTAGATGAAATATTTTGCATTCGGCAGAGACAACCTTGGCGAAAAAGGTTGCCACACCTGAGCGTTAATTGGCCAACATCCTTCCCTGCTCCCCTATTGCAATGTTGATTTGGACAAAATCGTCATCATTTCTACATTACAGTCTCCCAACATTGGAAAATTGGGGGTGGGGAAGGGGCAAGTGTAATCTGAATGTGCATTTGCAACTATTATACAAAATAATACGGAACTTTCACATATTTAGCTTCGATTGCGTGCTTTTAACACCAGAACGTGCTGGTGTGGCAACGAATTTCCGCCAGAGTTGTAGGTGTTTTCAAGGATTTTCTGGGTACTCGTGCTACATCCAGGGTTCCCGAAAGTTACCCGGCGCGGGACTAAGTAAATATATACCCCGACCCGAGCGGAACCAAATTTTTTCTAAAATTTATACTAAGAATGGGACTTGTTTTAGGTGAACGTATATTTTTTTTAAATTAGAGATAGCGAACCCAATTTGAAATAAGTGATCTCGAAGCTTCGAAGTAAATAACGTTATTTGTATTTTTGTAATAAGTGATAGCAAACCTTATGCATTAGTACAGCGGTCCTTAAAGATAGCGGGATGTTACCATGTGGGCCATGTGCATTATACGATGTGTTAAAATATTTCGTGAAACACTCTGTTTGGCTCATTTGTCAAACTATCATCATGAATGATCATCATGGAACCATTTCGCTTATTCATTTTTAAACCAGCATGAAATGATCGTTTATTACAGACCCCCAAAAAAGACAAATGAGAGATAATACAGTACTAAGTAAGAGTACTATATTGTTTTATTAAGTAAGTTTTAAGCAATCAAATTACTCTTCCTTCATCCCTGCTTTATTAAAACCTTGGTACATAATTATTTAGATGTATTTGGTCGTTATTGATGTGTGTTTATTTGAACCTGTCCTATGACAGACTGAGATGTTATACAAGACAATTACTTGAGTACTTGAAGAGCTTGTTTCCAAACCATGTTAACACTTGTGTCTGATTTACCTGTGCGATATTGCAATGGATTGTGATGCTATAGGTATAGTAGGTGGAAATAACATGGTTTGGAAACAAGCTTTTCATTTGATGAGTTACAACACTCGATCTGCCAACCTGTTAACCTAAATTGTTTCACATAAAAGCTGTGATTTGCATTGTACAAAAATACTGGTATGGAAAATATGGATTCTTTATCAATTTCTTTGTTTGAACATGTTGAAGGCTTTATGATGTCAAAAACAGGTTGAAGTGAAGGAAATAAAAGAAGCCAGAATTTGTTTTTTGGGCCCCTATTGATGAGTTTAAGAAAATGTCATGAAAATGATCCATGTACTATGGGGTTAACGGTCAACTTTCATACCACCACTTGTATACCACTTGTAATCGACCGGACGCCAAGCATTTAAATTTGAGGATGAATCACGTCGCAAGTTTGGCCAATTTTGTCCCGATATTTCGAGCCAAGGTACACACCTGGACACACCAGTGGCTGCGTAAGGCATTGCCCTCCTCTCAACCCTTCCCAATACTGCGGTACCCCTCAGTCATTTCAGACATTACATGTTATTTCTCCATTTTTCTTTGATGCTTGGTTTCCGGCCCTCAAAATGTTAAAAGCCCCCACCATCTTTCGTATTCCCAGTAGTATAATTAATTACATTTATCAATGATAAGGATACAGTGATACCTTGAAAGCTGATATACCTAATGCTAATGTTTGTGCTTCAATTTGCGAGGTATAATCATATGGAGATGGAACTAGTTTTTAAGGAAAATTCAACCTGAAAATTATTGTTTAAGAAAGTCTATAGAACTTTCATTTGCTACACTTTACTAAATTAGAAATTTGGAACTTAAAGCCATATTATAACATTTGCTGAGGAGGACGCCCTCACTGAATTTTTTTAATTCATTTTTTTACACGATTAAATTGTACTTTATTAAATCAATATAGCCTGCAAAAATCAAGACTCTAGGTGCTGTAGTTTTGTCAAAATCAGAGATTTTGAATAAAAGGCTGATTCAGCCCTTTATTATTACGATGGAATTGTTAGTCGAACGCATACACGATGTTCGTAACACACAGTATATACGGCGTGCGCGACGGTGATGTACACAACAAAGGGTCGTACCACAACATGACCGAAGGAGTGGTACGTATTGGCGACATGTGCGCTGGTAGTAAATTCCAATTTTCTTTGCTTTGCCGTAGTTGTTCGGCTCAAAAATAAAAGGGATATATCTGACAGTAAAGCTAACATTTTATGGCAAAGAAATGCTAATCTATTTTGTTTGAAAATGTTATAATATTGCTTTAATGTTATATCCCTTGTACTCGGGTTTTGAATTGGTAACAAATTTGAGTTCAAATTTCATTTGTTCTCATTTCATTTGTTCCTGCCAGCCACAGTAGCTTATGGTCTCAGGTCCGTCGGCTGCTACGTAATCAACAACCTGCAATGAAAACCGAGAATTTGCACAAAATAAGAAAATTCATGAACAACTTTACAAGCTAATCCATTACATACTCGGAATAAACATAATATGGAAGTTTTTACACATATAAACTAAGTAGGATAGGCATCTACTAAAAGGAATTCGACTCACTTAGTTCATATACCGCATTCCTATATATAGAATCCTCCGCATTTCTGCTGATTATTGCCAGGACACAAGTAAGAGCAGTCGCTTTCATTAGCCAAACCATAGCGCGCGTAGTCATCACTGGCATCACCACACCAGCATTCTATACCGTCTATTCCTGCGTATGCATGTCCTAATGATCCACAGTGGCCGAAACACAATTCCAGTGTCATGGCATAACTGTCCGAAAGCCTATCCTGGGGTAGTGCTCGGGGCCACTGGTCATCGACAAAGCAGCCGAGGTAACCAACGTTTGAGTCTGTGTGGAATATATTGAAAGTTCAAAGCTGATGATCATAGCGCCATTAGACTAAAGGAACTGTAGGATTTCACCCACTGAAAAACAAAATTGCCCTAATCCCAACTACTAGCCCACTGCACGGAACCGAAGTGGTGAGAGCAATGAGAAAGAACCAAAAGAACATGTAGAGTGATGCAAAAAACTGACAACAAAATATACATATTTTCACAACAAAATCTTATTTATTTATTTATTTCCTTTTTTGCGCTATTAACCAATCAAGGATCGAAAGGAATTTGATTGACAGTGACGTCAGACGCCATATAATAGTTTTTTAATCTCTGTCTTCAATTATTTAGACTCTTTGGGTCACATACATTGTACATGTTCCAAGATGTGTGGCAGAGATGTTTACAGTCTTGATATCCAAAATGGACATTGGTCTTTTGAGTACATATTGATTCAATAAACAAATAACCTACCGGGAATTGACCCACCGACCCCTCTGTTGCCAACCAGGAGAACAGGTATAATAGCAAGCTACGCTTGTGACGATCGCCCGGCCAACGGTCTCGTGCCTATGTAGTTTGGCATGATATACGCAATCAGATAACGTGGGATGCATGGTCTTGCAGTTTCTTCCAGCTGTATAGTTTTTTATGTTCTAGTGGCGCTAGGGTTAATTCATTGAGGCCAACTTGTATTGTTTTTTAATCTTAACTAACATGAAAATCAACTAAAATGCGACAAAGAATTTCTCGCGCCAATGGAAGATGGTCATTTTGTCCTGGTATTTGGAGTCCGGGGGATGTCTACAATCCATTCATAACCTCATTAATATACGACGCAAGTGCAATCCAATCACATATAATATCTTTTAAACACGCGGACGCAAATGCAGGTCATTGACGTAGTTAAAAGTACTCTCTACAATGACCGCGTAAGGTGACGTGTTACGCGTTCGAACAATTTACGCGGACGATGGTCGCCGTATTTGGACATCGCATGATTGGGTGCTAGTGCGATTGGTCGCTAGCGGTATTTCCTTAATGGGCTATTCGATTTTTTACAGGGAAAACGACAGATAAAGTTAAAATTGTGTTCTGTTTTGAAATTAAAAGAAGAAAATGTGACGTAAATTGAATGAAATAAAGTGAAAAGTGACGGTTCATGATGGAGTCATGTCTACAGTAGAATTCATCTCGACCTTTGCAGGACTTAACCCCATTAAAAGCTATTAAACCAAGATAACACTCATTGAAACAGCTCAACTGATTAAATCGGATCTTCTCTGGCTGTGCACATGTGACTGACATGAAAGTTTGTATTATAGCTTCAGTTGGGTAACCGATTATAAAGGAAACGAAAGGAAACAATGGTATGTGTACTTTTGTTCACGAAATGAGACAATGGCGTGCTTTTTGTAAACCAGCATTCTTGAAAATGAGCAACATAATGATTGTTGACTTAACACGGTTTGGAAATAATTTCTTCATATTTTTGGTGTTATCTGTCGTTTACATATCCTTCCTAAAACACAAAAGTACGACCCTCTCCAAACACCTAAATTAGCTAAAAATTTAGGACATGTTACAAAACTATATTGTCTAGAATTTTAGAAGAGTACTTTTAATATTGGCCGGTTATTTTTCACACAGCGACGTTAACTAGGCAATGTACTATTACCTATAACATTAACTAAAACACCAAAGTACGAATATTTCCAAACATCTAAATTAGCTAAAAATTTAGGACATGTTACAAAACTATATTTTCTAGAACTTTAGAAGAGTACTTTTAATATTGGCCGGTTATTTTTCACACAGCGACGTTAACTAGTCATATCCCCATACTTTTAACGTAGGGCTATTTGTAGAGGTCACGCGTCAATGGGAAAGAGCACTGTGTATTGTGTATAGGAAAACGGACAGTAACTGCAGTATGTATGAATGAGGTTAATGACTTTACATCTGTTATTTTTCGGGCATTCGCTGTCGTAGTGCACGTTAGTAACCATTGGTTACTGCTCCAAGCCTGGGATCATACACCTGTTCTGAATTTTGATATGCCATAGGCTTTGTGTTGTGATCATTTCGATCAGTGGTTCGTAACAAAGAAAGCGTGATCTAGTTGGCCTAGCAACGGTCATATTGTAACGTGCACTACGACAGCGAATTGTGAAATATCTAAACATTATGCTTTGGACCTCGGAATATCCTTCGGGGCTGCCCCCTCGGGATATTCCTCGGTTCCAAAGCACAATGTTTAGATATTTCACAATACCCTCAAAACAACTGATGCGCAGTCATTTACCTCTAATCAACACATATAGGTCCCATATTGATTTAAAGCTGAAACCTCACATCAGGTTCAAGGCCATCTACGATTCATTCATCTAAAATTACATGGACGACTTCCCCAGTGTTAGGATGTTCATAGCTGGCCAAATAATAATCACCGGAGCCATGCCATGTGATGGCAACAGAATTGACGCTTACACTACGGACAACTAAATTGGTAGGTAAAGCTGGTGGTGTAGATAGCAGATCCACGTGATTCGTTGCAGGGCGTATTTCTATTGGTTAGTTCCGCCTGTACAAAAATAATTATTTACCTGGTGTTGACGCTATGCCTGGTGCAGATATCGTTGCGCCTATTGATGAAACAAAGGGAAACAAATTCTGGTATTCACTTTCAAGTGAAAATGATTACAAAAAAAAAATGCCGACCGGGTTATTGGCTATCAACAGCAATAACAAGTGTGTTCGGGGAATAAATGTACCTTGGGCTAAAAATGGCCGCTTTGGGTTGAATGGTTGTTGACACATCATAAGGGGGCATTCCGACTAACCTGGTAGTCCCAGCGTTACCATTTGTGTCTTTTGGCTAGGTTAACTGGTTAAGCGCGGAAAGGTTTTGATTTCAGATTATTTTAGCACCTAATGAGGTGTAGTTACTATTTTGTAGGCCAGTACACGCTTCACTAAAAATACAAATATACAGGACAATTATTGCTTTTTTTCACCTTCTGTTATGCTCAAAGTGCAAGGTCCCATCTGCAATAGTTACCAGGTAGGGTCTTCTTATACTAACCCCTCGATATATCACATGACTTAGCTTCATGCAAGCATTCACCGTAAAGGTATTTTTTCAATGACATAAATAGGATCTACATTGGCAAAAGGGGGTCAACGACGTCTTTGTAACCAATGTGATAATGGGATAATTGCTGGACACTTGTCAGAGTCTTTTATAGAACGACTTTGGTTCAACTCAGAAGTACAACTTACCTGTTTGAGGTGCATAATATTGATACCATATCACAGGCTTCACATCATTTTCATTGGGTAAGTTAGGGTCAAACTTGAGATAAGCTTCAAATTCAACAAGCTCTGTAGTGGGCCCATCCACGGCTATGTTTTCCTGTAAGTTGTTTTTGTTGTAGCGTATGATCATGTTACCAGCACTATATCGATCATCGACAGGCACGACTAAAGAATCGCCTTTTAAACCCACTTTTGCCACTACATAAACGTAGAAATCAAAAATAAACTTATTGCTTGAATTTTTCAAACCATAAATAATGCAAAATAATATTTCTTTGTACAATCCAAAATTTGGGTTGATGTTACGTACCTCAACGACAGTTTCATGTCAGCACTTTCTCAAATAGACTGCCTAATACCTGCCCTTTGACAGCTGCTTCCGGTTAGAGCTGACGTAGATGGTGCTGGAAGGTAAGGAGTTGGCTGTAAATATGAAAATGAAAGTGGTTCCCCTCGTCTCGGTTGAGTGTTTTGGGGATTTGCCATTTGGTCTAATACCATTTGGTCTAATATCCATTTTGTCTATGTCCATTTCGTCTAAACCCATTAAGTCCATATCCACTACGTCCAATAATCATTTGGTCCTGTAACCATTTGGTCCGATAACCATTTGGTCCGATAACCATTTAGTCTAATAACCAATAAGTCTAAAACCATTTAGTCTAACAACCATTTGGTCTAATACCCATTTGGTCTATTACCAATAGGTCTAATAGCCATTTGGTCTAATTCTCATTTGGTCTACAAACCATTTAGTCTTACAAGCATTTAGTATATTAATAAATAGATGAAATGGTATTAGACTAACTGGTTATTAGACCATACGAGTATTAGACCTAACGGTTATTAGACCAAATGGGGATTAGACCAAATGGTTATTAAAGAAATATTAGACCAAATGGTTATTAGACTATATGGTTAGTAGACACACCGGTTATTAGACCAAACAATATTAGACTAAATGGACATTAGACTATATGATTATTAGACTAAGTGGCAATTAGCCTTTCTGGTAATAGACCAATTGAATATAGACTAAACGGAAATTAGACGAAATGGTATTAGACCAAATGGCAATAGACCAGTGTTTTGTCTCCTTCTTTCTTATCCAGATTATATTTATCCATGTCTCTGATTTGTGACTACTACTCCCGCTCCTACTATCCAATTACGTGATTATCCACTGAAACATGATATATTATCCTCTCTTGCAATGGAAGTCTATCTAAATCTTTGTGATCTATCGAATGCTTTCTTTGAAGCTTTTTCTGCTTCGGTTTTGTGTTCTTTGAGTTTATTCCAAGTAGTCTTGCTGTTTCTCCTATGCACGTTGTCGCAATTGAGGCATTATTCTTAGGGTGGACTAAGATATATGTGAGCGTTTCGTCCGCATAGTCCGCATACGACCAACTCCTTAGCGCCATCTACGTCTGTGCCGACCAGAGGTAGCCATCGAAGGGCCTGCATTGGTCAGTTACTTTATAGAAAAGTGCTCGTATCATGAACCCAAATTTTGGGTTTGTACAAAAGAAATTCAATTCTGCATTATCATTTTTATTGGCAATCCTGATTAACTTATTTGCGTATTTACATAGCGCAAATTTGTAATAAAAAGATAAAGCGCCGAAATGAGTTGCACATTCATTATACCAATTGAATACATGAATCCAAAACCCACCCAAGTCCATGGGAAGTGATTTTAAGAAAAAAAACCTGTGTATCATTTTAATTCCTTCAGTTAGATTTACCTGGTCAATATGGTAAGTTGTATGTGCAAATGGGTGGGTTAATTTCAGGGACTTCGTGGGGTTCATTTTAAATTCTGGACTTGGGTGGTTTTTTGAATCATATACAAAGACAATAATGTTGGAATGATATTACCACTAGTAAGATATATAATACAAAATAAAGCACACAGTTATGTATAATGTTGATAAGCATTCTGCCATGTTATATAAACCACACACTTTCCTTGGTTAAACCCATTTTTTTTCAAAAGTCACTCTCCAGCAATGAAGATGGACTTTTAATTTATACATACTGGATTTCAATCAATGTGTTACAAGACTCAAATCATGGACTTGGGTTGATTCTTTCATACATGTTATTTTCACATGCTCAATAGACACAGAGGATGAATTTGAGTTGTTCTTTCAAATATATGACAGGCATATGTATAGCAACACTTTCCCATGCTTAACTCAATTTGGCCAAAGTATGGACTTGGGTGGCTTTTGTATTCATATATTCAATTAGTTGATCTGGTCGCGATTATAGACTCCCGGTATAGACTCCAGAAAAAATAAACATTTGTATAACATTCAGAAAACATATTTGTGAATATTCTGAATCATCCAGGTAGATAGATAGATAAATTAAAGATTAAATATGAGACTGATCATCTGGACTTACTGTTTTGAGTTGGCTACAGTATCACGTCTCATCCGAGACGCATCGTCAGGCCTAATGGGCTGGTGCTGAAGTGTTGACCCGTGACTCAGTTGGAATGACGTCACGGGAGAGTCGTCGAGGAACCCGCTTGATACCTGCGTCGTAGGCCCTTGACAGGTTGTGGCGTAGTCCCCCTCCTCGGTTGAGCGAAGGTTCCTCGCGGCGGATATATATGGCCTCCTTGACCCCTCGCTCAAACCACTTGTGTTCTTTGTCGAGCACTAACACCTCATTGTCCTCAAAAGTATGGTTGGTAAACTTGATGTGGGAATATACAGCAGAGTCGTTGACCCCTGATGAGCTGGGTCTGCGATGTTGGTACATGCGTTTGTGCAAAGGTTGTTTTGTTTCCCCTATGTAAGACTCTACACAGTCCGAATCTTTGCACTGTACAGCATAAACCGAGGAGGGGGACTACGTCACAATCTGTCAAGGGCCTACGACGCAGTCATCAAGCCAACTGAGTCACGGGTCAACACTTCAGCGCCAGCCCATTAGGCCTGACGATGCGTCTCGGATGAGACGTAATACTGTAGCCAACTCAAAACAGTAATTCCAGATTTTGTTGAATCAGCATTGTGTTGGGACACGTAATCTGCGCATACAACAAACTAATGTCTAATGTCCATTACCCATCAGTCATGCTAGGTCATCCCACACCTCACCTCACATTCCATGCATTCTGTGTCACCTACTGTCGGATGCAGCTCTTCTCAAGTAGCTTCAATTTACTTCTGTCCTTTGCTTCTCTTGCACAGGTTGTGCCATAGGATATTAGGGATTCAATCATGTTTCACCGTTGTTCATCACCGTTTAACAACGATGCGGCCGCGTCGTCTGCGTGGTTTACTTCGCGAGGGCAGCTTTAGCTGCCCGAGCGAAGTAAACCACGCAGACGCGCCGGACGCGAGTTGTTAAACGGTGATGAACAACGGTGAAACATGATTGAATCCCTTTCAACAACGAAAAGAAGCTAAAGATCGTATAATTCACGGATTATTTCACGAGGAATGTCAATTAATCATTGCCACTCAGCCTTACAAAAACTTCGACGATTGCTCTGTTAAAATTAGCAACAAAACTGGGATAAAACTACAGAATAAAACTGCAATGTTTAGCCGGCCGCTACCTGACAAATACTGAATTCAACTTGTAAGCTTGCATACGCACAAAGGTTCCAGACATGACGAATTTTACGCGCTCTCGCGTAACGCGTATTCTCGCTCGCGTTCGCGTATACGCTACAGTAAAAGTGTGGGTTCATCACGGATTAACAACGGTTGGCTCCCGTATAAAGGTATAGGAAGAGTTGTTGAAAAGATCATCACACCATCTTTGTTTTTGTCTTCCCCTTCTTCTCTTTCCTGTTCTTGACTGCCATTTAGTTAACCTCTTTGTCCATCTATTGTTGTCTCTACGAGCTATGTGACCCAACATCTCCACTTTGCCTCTATGATTCTTTCAATGATATATTTAGCATTTCTTTTGTCCCGTATTTTAACATTTCAACTTTGTCACGTATGGTGATATGTAGCATTTTTCTTTCTTTTCAGTGTCATTGGCAATCTTTTGTCACATAGGATTTGCTTGTGTCTGCAAAAGCAGCTCCAACCAACCTTTATTCTTAGCATGACTTCTTCTCTTGTGTTGTCTTCCATCAGTTATTGCCTGGTCTAGATACTTATAACTTTCTACATGTTCTACATATTCTATCTATTCATTCTCTATTTCAATGGATTTGTTTGTCTGGTAGTTTCATGAATTTAGTCTTCCACTTGGGTATTTTAGACCTATCTTCTTGCTCTCCTTGTTCAAGCTGTTTAGTTGTACCTCCATATCTTCAATCTGTAGCTGTAAATGCAACATCATCTGCAAATCTCAGGTCTGTTAACCATTCTCCGTCAAGGTTAACTCTTCTCGGTTTTAGGTCTAGATTCTGAACACTTCTTCTATGGCAGCTGTGATGATTTTTGGAGATATTGTATCATTGTATATATTTTGATGTATATCGGTTTGGATACATCCTTTTCAAGATGAATTATGGCTGTTGCATCTGTATGTGTATATGTCCTCCATGACATGTACATATCCTTCGTTGACTCCAATCTTTTAAAGCTGCGAATAGGTGGCTGTGTTCTATTGAGTCGAAGGCTTTTCGTAGTCTATATATATCAAACACAAAGCTTCGACTGACATTCACTTGCCTTTTCTATTAATTGGTTCAATGCATAAAGATGATCTGTAGTTGCGTAGCCCTCTCTGAATCCGACCTGTTCTCTTGGTTGATTCTCATCCAGTATTCTCTTGATGCGGTTTTATATCATTCCAGTGAACAGTGAAGATTTTGTATGCATGGGAAAGTAAACTTATTGGTCTGTAATTCTTGATGTCTGCTTTGTCGCCCCGGGTTGTCGCCTTTCATGTGAAGCAGTATAACTTTAGCCTTTTTCCCGGGTGTAGGTATCTTTTTCTGTTGCAATATGTTGTTATACAGTCTGACTAGTTGTATGCACCACCTACCTTGAAGATGTCATTGGTTAGGTCGTCATGAAAATTCGATATAGAGAATGCAGATATGGAAATCAAGTGTGACCTTATATCCAGCACGGTTATATATAGATGTAGCTAAAGAAATATCACCAAGAGAAAGAAAGTCTAAGAAAGTGTAAGACAACCCACCCCAACAAAAATAAATACATTGAGCTTGTCAAAACAATGTGAAAGAAGAATTGAAATCATTCTGATAAGCGGAAAAAGACTAAAACAGATGTCAAACCTGAAGAGCAAGAAGACCAGAATAAGTAAAATGAGACAAAAGGGTGGCAACATCACAATTAATAGAGAAGAAATTCTAGACGTATGTGCGGAATTTTACCAAGAGATTACTGTATAATATATAAACACTCACACGAACCCCCATCCTCCACACACTCAACTCAACTACCAAAATACAACCACCTCTAGATGTATTCGCCGGCAACCTGTACGTAACTCTGTACTCATGGTACTGACCGATTTTCTGCGCCTAACCAGGGACATTGACCTGTTTTACAATATACAATTTGGGAGGATTTGAACCTATCAACCGGGGACTGATTTTTATATTAATAATAGAGTATGTACACTCAAATGCACTCCCCCGTTGCAACGGTTGCAGTAAACATGCAAATCCACAGTGGGATTCATATTAGCATCCGTGTTTGTCGGCTAGCACCAGCGCACACACACATCGCCACTCCTTAAATAATAATGCGGATTACAGAAAATATGCTTATAAAGATTTTCCATGCCGTACCATGTAGTTCATTGACCTCATAGGAAAATAACGAATTTAATATTGTGTATAATCCAGGAGTTCGGATGTGATGGGAAAAGGCACTCCAATCTTGTATATGATTCTTGTGGTGTGTGTGGAGGTGACGGCTCTTCATGTCAAAAGATTGAACAAAGTTTCTCTGGTGGAGATCGCCCTGGTAGGTTACTTTAATTACAAGCATGTTAACATCAAACCTATATTATGTCAAGGTGTGCTTTTTCAATCAATGTTAACTTTAGTACAATACCTTTGACATATTTAACATGAAAAAGCATATTATTAATCGCTTTTGTAACAGGCCTTATAAAAAAGAGATGGTGTCATACTTTCCCCTGTATTCTCTAAATTGATATACAAATGTAAACACCAACACTAGTATCCATAGATACTCACAAAATGTAGACACAAGTATCCATTTCAAACGTAAAATTATTAAAAAGATCTCCATTTGACTTGCCCGAGTCACGTGCATTTGAATGATTACAAATGATGATGAGTATTAAGGTGTTCAAACGAACATGTAAAAACATCCCCACCTTCACCCACACACATACCTGTCCGAGCCCTTTCTTAAGACCGGTATAAGCAACAATATCCTAATACAGATAGATATAATAATGTGCGTTATTTTGTTTATTTCAAGGCAAAAATGAATAGAATCTATTCAAATTTGAATAGGTAAACATGTACGCCGGGTACTTAAGAGAATCTATTCAAAATGAATAGAAAATTCTATTCAAATAAATGATCCTAAATTCTATTCAAAAATGAAGAGGTCACTTGTCAGAAAATGAAAAGCTTACTAGTTACAGTTGATTAGAATCTATTCAATTTATTTGAATCTATTGACTCTAGTCAAAAGGGAACGAATTTGGGGGAGATGGAGATGCATCATCTCTTGTCCGCTTCGCCTATAAGAGAGGAACACTAGGACTCATCACCGTGGTGTTGAATAGCCATCAAGTGTCTTTGATAACATAATATAATAATAATAATAATAATAACGCATTTATGGGGCGCCTTATGCCAGAACTGACCTCAAGGCGCCTTACAATGATATACTAAACTACAAATATAAAATATCTTAAAAGTACTATCTTAAGCTACAACAATGATAACAATATTGGCAAGCATATAAAATATATATACAAAAGTAAAAGACATAATGGCAATCATATAAAAGACACAGGCCTACCACAAAGGCAAGCATATTATACATAAGCAAGATAAGTAAATTACACAATAAATCAAAATAGAACATATCAGAGAACAGCGTGAGTCCAGCAAACAATGAATTAAACGAGCCAGTCCGTGATGGTTAACCGGAACAGATGAGTCTTGAGTAGGCCCTTGAACTGCGAGATGGTGGCAGCATTCTTAATGTTCAAGGGCAATTGATTCCACATAAAATTATTGTCTTGAAAGGGGATAGCAGAAAAGGTATTTGCTTGAAAATAAATATAAAATCTATGGTGTTAAATAGCGTTAGCCCTGTTTTCTTCATCCGTGGTTTTGTTTCCTATTATTTCAACTGAGAAGATCCTCCAAACACTTTCTTTAATACCAGTGCCTATGTCCCCACCGTACTGTACAAATGTGTAATGGCGGCCGACCAAGAAGCAAAGGACCCCGGATACAGCAGCGTGCGTACTTTTGACCAATGAAATCCCTCATTATCTTTGACGTCATTTTGATGAGTGTGTCGATTCAAAGTTTTCTGCGATGTTGATACTAAATCGCATCAAACGATATGATTCGATTTAAAAATGATAAGGGATCTATTCAAATTGACGAGTTTCTATTTAAAAAAAAAGTGGGACAAACCAGTGGGAGCGTCACATTGAGACATTTGCCCTCCACATCTCACAACCCTTTACCCTTCCCATTACCCCCATCCAAATCATGTACACAGTTTTAAAGGTTGCAGATATTAATGTAATTTTCCAGTTCTCTTTCTCTCAAGCTTAATTCCCAGCCCTCAAAACCGTGAAGACAGTCAAAGCTTCAAAGTTTCCGGACGCTTCGTTTCGTTTCCCACCATCTGTCGTATTCCCAGTAGTTAATGTTATGTTTAATAACTTTTATTAATGATAAGCTTATAATATGCTTATAATAAGTTGAACTTTATTTGTTTTCATCTCAATTCACATCAATGTTAAAAAATGTAAAATGCAAGATAACAAATACATTATGATATTACCATAAGAACATAAAGAGATGTGGATGTCACAAAGACGCAAAGCGTGAAACTTGTTGCTCCCAATTGTTGCCTTGCACTACAAGCAGCTTGCACTTTAACAGGTGCGAGTGATCAGTATATGCATATTCTATAAAATTACACTTACCTTACCTTGACATATGCGCGCATAGCGCGAAAATTTGATAAATCTAAGTCTAAAATGGACCAAAATAAGGATAATTGGTGCCTAAAACATACCAAAAGGAAGAAGAACATCATACATTTGGTAATGGGAGCGCGTGTGGCCGAGTGGATCAGGCGCCCGACTCATAATACATAGGTTGTGAGTTCGAGCCCCGCTCGTGCCAACGTGTTGTGTCCTTGGGCAAGGCACTTTATCCTCATTGCCTACTGGGGGGATGGGGTTGGGTTGGATTGGATGTTTAGTTGTTTGTTTCAATGTTGCAATATTGGCGCTGATTAAGCTGCTGCCTGCGAATTGCATTGTGTCTGTTTAGTTGTGTTTAATGTACAATTCTAGCAATTTGACCTGCGGGTCACCATTAGAGTTTGAAATAAATCCTTCCTTTTTTTTAATGTCAAAACGCCACTTTCTTGGGGAGTCCATATTTTGCTAGCAAGTGCCATATTGAGTTATAAAAAGTTGGCTTACTTAGGTGTTTTCTATGGGCAATAACTTATGGGTGGCCAACTAAATCAATCATCTACGGGGGCCCAAATAGAGGATTGATTTAGTTGGTCACCCAAAAGTTATTGCCTTTGACCCATAAATAACACCTATATTGGCCAACCTTTTATAACACGCCATGACGCGTCAAATGGCTTGTCTCCCTAGGTAACTGCTAGTTATAGTGGCAAAATATCAGGGCGTCCGTCGGACGAGCAGTTTAGGAAAGTAGCACGCCCGATGAAAAAAATTGCCCGTCTCGGACGTGCGGACGGGGGCTATTTTATACACTCTATATAATGTGCAACCCTTATAAACGCGGCAGAGAGATGTCAGAAAAAATGGTAATGCAAAATTGCGTTGACAAAACTGCTGGAAATATTTTTATATCATTTTGAACTTAATTTTATATCCCTTGTACTCGTTTTGTGAATTGCTAACAAATTTGAGTTGAACTATGTTGCTCCGTGATCGCCATTTCATTTGTTCCTGCTTTCCACAGTAGCTTATGGTCTGAGGTCCGTCGGCTGCTACGTAATCAACGACCTGCAATGAAAACCGAGAATAAACATACATTTACACATAAAATCAGGAAATACATGCACAAAATATTCATTACAAGATGTCAGTGATTTTTAAAAATACACATCGTTTATTCAATTGACTTGTCCCATTATTTCTTTTATTTTTTTTAAAAATACGTCGCTGGGCGGGAAAAAACTCATAATTTCAAAGTTCAAATGCAAAATCTCATGTAAAAATGTGCCCCAATGGCAAATTTATGTAACGATTTTCATCATCAAAATCAAAATTGACTTTTTTTTGCAAAGGAGAAGGGAGAAACATCCTTCTTTCAAATATTTTGATGAAATTCCGAAGGGAAAATGTTTGAAAAGTGACCTTTTTTTACCCCCCATCCAACTTCGATAATTGTCAAAAATCGTGAAATTATTCCAAAAGAAGCTCGGATTTAGCGTTTTGTTATGCCAAATTGTGTAGTAGCCATATCTTAAACCAAAGGTATCGTTGTTAACTTGTATTTACGTGTATTTTCGGTGTGTTAAAATGACTCAATTAAAGTACTCTAACTTTAAACTTTATTTTCTCCGTTTCTTTCTTTTTAATGTACCTGTTTTCAAATTACTGTAACTTTGTAACAAAAGCAAAGCTCGTATTGACATGGGGTTTTCAGTAATGTGAAGCTTTGAATACGCTAAAAATAAAAATGTAATAATCCCAAACCTGGACCTACTTCAGGCTAATTTTGCTTGATCGCATCAACATATAAATTATTCCTAAAATACCTCTTGATATAATTATTCTTCGATAAATGGCGTATGTGATTTTTCCATGTATTTTTTGTCAATTTATTTCCACAGAAACGTTTGCACCACACGTTCGAGTTTCGTATTATCTAGAATGATATCCGACTCTCAATATTAACATTATTGTTATTTGTTTTTTGATATGTGCCCAAGAAAATTAAGTTGATCCTGTTATCATTGGCAGACATTTTATTGATTTACTAGTCATTGGCTTATTTAAATTGTGTATCTACATATTTTCGTGAAGTAAAGTGTATCAGCAAACAAGACAAACTTAAGTATAGTAAAAACATAAACAATATCGTTGACATGGAGTTATTAATAAAGGGTCTTCAATTGAGCTTTGGGGACTTCACATAAAATATTTTCTGTAGCGTAGCCAGGAGGGAGCCAGGGGGCTAAGAAGGCAAGGTGGCTTTCCAGAAAAGCAGCCCCTTCCCACTCCCCACCTCCTGACTCCGCCACTGAATATATTTCATATTTGATTGAAGGATTGACACCCGGGATTGACACAGATGTATTGTTTTCTATTGCATTGATAACTTTGAAACCACTGGGACATAGGATAAATCATCAAAATCCGTATTATTCTAGCTTGTGTAATACAGTTTAATGTTCAACGGTATCAAATGCTTTGGACAGATCCAAAAATATCGCCAGAGGTTTCATTGTGTTTTACTGAGTTACTTTTTGTATAATATAAAGTTCAAAATAGCCATATGATTATTTCCGGAGCCAATTATTTTACTCTTTAATATCTCATCTAGTGTAGTTTAATACCTCAAATTTCTTAATAGACATGACGTCATTGATATTATAAGTTGCATTCTTCAAGCCGCATGTATAATGTATATTTGTTGTCCGTTTTTAGCAACAGTCCGTCAGGGGGTAATGCTCAAATAACTTCAACACCTATATTCCTATACGGTTCAATTCCAAAATTGGCAATTTTGCACAACCTTTTAAGCAATTGGGCCCATTGGTCACCACTGAAAACTCATCCATCGATATATCGAAATCGCTAAAAAAAGTACCGTCAAACCATAGCACATCCACATTCACCTTCAACCAAAATTCTGATTATTACACACTTGAAATGACTTTAGTGAACATACCTGGCAAAAATCAAGGCATCAGATTTAGCAGTTTTGACAAAATCTGAGATTTTTAATAAAACAAAGGAGTATGTTGTTTAATTGTTATGATCGAAATATTAGTCGAACGCGCACGCGATGTTCATAACACTGTAAGTACCTGGCGTACACAACACATCAAAAGGACCGACACGAATTGGTGACAAATAAAGGGGGGGTCTGTCAATGAAAAATAACATTTTGTGGAAAAGAAATAGAATTCAATTTCATATTGAAATGTTACAATATTACTTTCACAAGATAAATTTACTGTTTACTCAATTTGGACTGATGATCCATTTACCTCTAAGCTATCATTTGGACAGTTTCCATCTGATACTCCATCTTCCAATCGAAATCCACGAAAATTCAATCGGATTTTATTACCAGGAGGTACAACGATGATAGTTTGACAACGGGCATTCGCTGGATACTTGTCGGGGTAGTTCGGGCTAAGCAGGATGCCTTCTAGGTCGGTGTAAATTTGGTAACATTCTACATAACACCCAAAAAAGTATTGATTATGGAAAAAATAATTATTTTGCACGAACTTAATCCCCTTGCCGTTGAATTTTTCACAAAACGTCATTTCACAAACTGATTTTTTACGTCATGATCACACACAAAGTATATACCAAGCTTGACGTTTGGGACATAAAATATTTTAGCCTAATTCAATCACTAATTTTAAACATTAAAACATTATCTAGTTAAAAGACCAATTATTGGACATCTTTTAACTAGATAATACATAACTTGTAAATTTTGTACTGCATGAGGAAATATTAAAACTTTCATGGCATAGTAGTTTTGACTAGCTAATCAGCTATTCTCTAGACGTCTCTAGACGTTGAAGTTTGAACCGCATTTCGCAAATTCTCTATTATTAACCAAGCTGTGACAAACGACAATTGTGATATGAATGCGTTAAAAATTGAGTTTCAATAATTACGATAAATGAAACTGAAGATTGATTATGTAATAGAAACACGGGTATAACACGGACGTTTTATTACTGCTTTATTTTTAAACCTTACCAGGGATACCCGTGGACGAGTCGACCAAACGGTAAGTTGCATCATACCCATGACCAAGTTTGGTAGCCTTATATTCAACCCCCAGTACATTGTTCTGTATCACAATTTCAGGTAGATTTGGATAATAGCCACAGTATCGATACGGATTGTCGTAATCGCCAAGGTCCCGTATGAAAATGGCTTCACCTGTAGGAAATGTTCCAAGCCATCGACAATGTTAGTAAAAATTACACGCCTATTCATTTTTTTCACCCTGATGTGGCAGTGACGTCAACGCGTTGAAGCAGTTTTTTTGCGCGCGCATCTATGCAGTATGCATGGCAGATACCTTCTAAAGACGCCTACGATAATACGCCTAACCTAACCTTCCATGCAATCTTAGACATCTAAGAATTTTAAGAAATCCCAAACAGCCAATCATTTTAAGTGTTTTGAATTATTGACCAATGAAATTTCAGACGCGTAAGATTTCTTACACAATTATCGTCTCTGACATACCTGGTGGTGAACAATCCACATTGATCAAATTGAATTTGATGACTATATCCTTTCCAGGGGGTGCTACTATCACATGTCTGCATTTGCGACCGTTGGGTGTGGGTCCAAGTCGAGTAATCATTCCTGAATCTGCTGTTGACATTCCATCACAACTTATTGGCACTATATTCAATTAAACAAATTGATACATACCTGAGATCAATTTGAGGTTAGAGATAGAAAGGAGCAACATTAGATTACGTAATGCTTTGTTCCTTTGATGCCGACTTGCATGAGTTTCCGACAGGCTATTCATAAAAGTGGTACCATTGTTTCGAACAAAGGGGTGCCGCCATTTAATTGGTCACTGATCCGGCATCATATTAACGCTTTACACAACAGGGGAGTATCAATAAGTGACCACAATACATATGACGCTTCAGTTTTTACACAAAAAATATTTCATTGAAAACCAAAGGTAATCATGCTTCCTCAGCATGTGCAATAGATTAACATTAATTTTTTTCTTAGTCTAGCAGCCTTTTAGAAACACTTGCTGAACCACTGCTGTAATTGCTGGGCTAGTGTACCTTTTCAGAGCCTTTTGTTTAACTATTTTGGTTCAACTGAGAAGTAACTAGTGTCTTACCTGCATGAGGGCAGGGGTCGTGACTACATGGCATTTCTATCGATGGCTTATTATTGGAATCGCACTTGATATCGTCAACTAAATCGTCAGTTTCTATGGTAACACACATAGTAACACGCTGTTGTATGCCATTTCCACATGTTGTGGAACACTGAAAACATTTGAAAACAATATAACAATATACTGATAAGTAAATCGCACTGACGAAAACTGATGTCAGCTATAACATAATGTTCTTTACAAAGGATTCAAATGTGTTAGATAAAATTGCGTACTTCGAACCAATTTGTCGTTTGCCATTCATACATCAATGCACAAGGAACATCAATACAGCTCTGTGACGTCATAGGCTTTGGAATGTGGGCGCACTCTGAATCAGGTACTGTCGTATCTCTGACGCAATTGACTACTCTGGTCTGTGTCCCTCCGCCACATGTTGCACTACATTCCGTGTAATCAGATACCTGCCAACTGTGACAAACCCGAAAAGTACTATTAATTATAATATACATATCGTTGTTTTACTTAGAATAATGATGTCGCCCGGGTTATATGAGACGACAGATGGCTAAAAACAATACCTTTATTCTCATTCTTAAACACTTCACTTCAAGTACAAATTTTAATCAAATTACACGGAATTACCTAAAGCTTAAAATCGATCAGTCCTGTTGTTTCTATGCACCTCCGATTGGTTCAAATAGCGAGTATAAGTACCGCGTCGATACCCACGCGCTAAAGTGTGCGATATCGTGTCATATCACACGGGTAAGAACCAATAAGGTTGCAGGAACGTTCTCAAGTGTTTAATAATATAATTATTTTAATCTTTTTCCATTCATACTTATATTGTGTACTTTGCACCAATGATTACCTTGCTACTTGCACGTCTGAAACAGATGCGTAATACTGATACCGTATCATAGGCCTCACGTTAACATCTCCGACGTATAGTAGGGTAGGGTCATACAAGAGGTAAGCTTCTACTTCTATAAGCTCTGTAGTTGGCCCATCCACGGCTATGATTTCCTCCAAGTTGTTTCTTTCGTAGCGTATAATCATGTTACCAGCACTATATCGACCATTAGGCGGAACCAACGAACCATCGCCGCTTAAAACACGAATACCGCCCACCTTTGCCGCTATTAACATAAACGTAGAATAATTTAAGTATGAGTGTTAGAGCAATTCAGATTACGAGAATGGGATTTTTACAAATATATACAAAGGTAACGGGTCAGTATTGGTATAATTTGGCGTGGCGTTATTTACCTGTATGTATGTGTTTGGTTTAAATGCCCTTTAATTGGTTAATATTGTCTTTAGTAGCATGGTCCAAGAGTTCGGTCAACATGTCAAAGATGAGATTCATCAGGATCGTTCAAAGTCAAATTAAATAAATGAGTTCTGGTAAAAATCCAATAAAAATGAAAGTACTCACTAGATATATTTCAGTTCCTATCAGGAACCTTGTTCACTCTGCAATGCCTGTAGTGTTTCTAGATGTCGGCAGTCCTTGGTGGCAGTGATAGCACCAAGTGATGACAGGCCGTCTTTTCAAAACTAGACTATCTGAACACAAAACTGAAGCCGAAAAAATAAGTTCCAAAAATGTTAACAGATCACAAAGAAAGTCATCCACATCCCAAATTCATAAATCGGCAATAACTGAGCACGTCGCAGCTAGCAACCATGTTATCAACTGGGACGAGGCAGCAATCATAGATCAAGAGGCAGACAAACCACGCGTTGGCTAAAATAAGCCATATGGATCAGGTGCAGGGGCAAAAACACTATGAACAAGGACGAGGGGGCATACAAATTAGACAGAATCTATGACCAGATCATCTCAAAACGGCAACCTACAAATGTGGCAACACAATCACTGCCACCAAGGACTGCCGACATCTAGAAACACTACAGTCATTGCAGAGTGAACAAGGTTCCTGATAGGAACTGAAATATATCTAGTGAGTACTTTCATTTTTATTGGATCTGTACCAGAAATCATTTATTTAATGTCAAAGGATTATCTTGGAAATAAGTAAGGTTCACTAACGATAAGTAATAGTTAGTAATCCTACCAAAAGTAGAAGACATTTAGTGATGACGAATAAATGACTTACTCATATACGTGTATTGGATATTGGTATTCCTCATGTGCAGAAAGGTTGAGCCAATAGGCAGAGTCAAGAAGGTAGTGAAACCTTGAAATAGAAAAAGAACGCAAATGTGATGCGATCAAGCAAAATCAGTCGAAACTCGGCAAACCTTGTTTTGATATATGGGCCAAATAATGTGTGAAGGGGGGATCAAAATGGACTCTTTTTTATACGAAAACGAAAACATTCGTAAATATATTTTGATGAAATGCCGAAGGGAAAAAATTAAAAAAGTGACTTTTTTTTATCCCCATCAAACTTCAAATAATTGTCAAAATCGTGAAATTATTCCAAAATAAGGCGTTTTGTTATTAAGTAGCCAAATCTTAACCAAAGGTATCATTGCCAAGATGACTATGTATTTACATGTATTTTAGGTGTGCTAAAAATTACTCAATTAAAGTACTCGAATTTTATTAATGTATATGTGACGTGTCATGTCAAAAGGAGACACTTTTGGGCAGGATCGTAAATGGAGAAATAGCCAAAAATCTGCCAGGGGTAATTTTTTACAATTTTGGTTTGTTGTGAATTTGTGATGTTATTAATGTTAAAAATATTGTCTGATAGTTTCAGACCGGAATATAACTGGTATCTTGTATTTTCGTATTTTTTGAGACATTTTTCAAGGTACTTCCTACTCTCAACATTGTCAATTATATTTTTAAATGCCGATATCTCAATTTCCAATATTATAATTCCATAACTTACGAACTCAATATCTTCGCTTAGGAATGTCCGATTTCATTGGGGAAAATGGCGTTATGGAGAACAATATCTCTATATTTAAGATATGTAAAAGCCTCAAAATTAATAGCCTGCCAAAAAGTGCCTCCTTTTGACATGACACGCCACATATGTTCAAATTTTTGTAACGTTGTAACAAAAGGTCGTATTGACAAGGGGTTTTCACTAATGTGGAGCTTTGAATACGATGAAAGTGTAAGAATCCCAATATTGACCTGAACCTACTTCAGAGTGATTTCGCTTGATCGTAATTCTGTATTGTTTGTTGGTGTGTTTGCTGTAAATTATTTCCCCCTCGAAAAGTTGAAATAGTCACTATTATGGAAAAAATTGCACGTGACTCAGGCAAGTCATATGGAGAGCGTTCATACTTTTATGTGAGTAATGGATACTTAGTGTCTACATTTTGTGAGTAATGGATACTGGTGCTATACATTTTGTATCAAATATCAACATAGGGAATCAAGGGGAAAATATGATAACCATCACCTTTTAATAAGGGGTATTACAAAAGTGGTTCATGAAATGTAGCGACGAAGTTAACATGTTTAGTAACTTACCAGGGCGATCTCCACCAGAGAAGCTTTGTTCAGTCTTTTGACATGAAGAGCCATCACCTCCACACACACCACAAGAATCATATACACGATTGGAGATGCTTTTCCCATCACATCCGAACTCCTGGAGTAAGTTATTATATTAATTCGTTATTTGTTTTTGAGGTCAATTTGTTTGTAAGGAACTGCATCATGTACATACCATTGAGCCTCTTCATCGGGTTATTTTCTGCAATCTACATTATTATGAAAAGATATTTTTGGCGATGTGTGTTGGCGGAGGTTATGTATGCTGGCGTATATGTGTGTT
Source organism: Amphiura filiformis (assembly GCF_039555335.1). Taxonomy (NCBI): domain Eukaryota; kingdom Metazoa; phylum Echinodermata; class Ophiuroidea; order Amphilepidida; family Amphiuridae; genus Amphiura; species Amphiura filiformis. Next base: position 16,395,540 of record NC_092632.1, read on the forward strand.
TACCGACAAACGAGGACACGCACATGACATTTCACATTTAAACCGTGGACCAATCTACAAAGGTGACCGTCCTCGGGTTTGGAAGTAGCAAATAACAACAATTGTAGGTAAAATGCATTTGCGAGATACGTCCTCTATCATGCATTAACTATATACCGTCCTTGGTTGTTCAAAAAACCAAGGACGTCCTTGGAAAATGTCCTTGTTATGTCGATTGAACGCGGGTTCAGACGTCCGCGTTTGCATAGTCCAAAATCTTGTCCACGTTCGAGTTAAGTATACAGGGATGTGTGCGTCTATCTGTCATAGCTGTCTGCCTGTCTGTGCCTGTCTATCTCTCTGTGTCTCCCCCCTCACTCTCATGACTATTCTTTTGTGTAATATAAAGGTATACAAGTGCAGTGGTGTGTGGGGATATGGAGGTGTGAGGGGGTGGGTGTGGTAGTGTTGGTGTTTGGGTGTGTGGTGTGTGGGTGTTATATGTTTGGATGTGCGCGGTTGCATATAGGCATTGGTGGGGTGGGTGGTGTGTTCCGCGCGTGTCTTTGTGCAAAGCATTGATTATCTGTTTGTTTGTCTCTCTGCCATAACTGTCTGCCTGTCAGTGCCTGTCTGTCTGTCTCCCCTCACTCTCATGACTATTCTTTTGTGTAACATAAAGTATAAAACTTGAGATATTCATTATATCATGCAGTTCCAAAGGAAGAATTTCGTTTCGATAGCAGGGAGTTTCATTTGAACTTGTCGGACACATTACTTACCCTACAGGATCCAGCGACACATAATTTGATGGTGTTTGAATCAACATTGTCATCATCCCAGCACTGGGTTCCATCAATGAATTGAAATGGTGAACGATTAGCCCAGAAAAAGTCATCAGCCAGACACTTATGATCGCATAAAGCATCACCTACACGATACAAGTTGCATGTTTTATTGTAAAGAATACAATACTCAAAGTCAGATATTTTTCGTCAAAGTTTTGAATAGCATTTTGACTTTTACGTTGATAAATCAGAAATAGTTCCTTGCATGATTATTAGGAAATTCATCAAGTGACTTGATTGTGATCAAGTGTTGTTTGCTGGAGGGGATGATATGAGAAGAAGTTGATAAAAATTAACTTATGTTATTTTATAACCCACTTTCAAAAACAAAACAACACATGATTACCAAACAAAGAAAATTCTTACCACTTTGACCTGTAATATATGCAATCCAGTTGTAATACTGTCCGTTGAATGGCTCATCGTTAGTTGCTGCACACTGCTCGTCACGAAAATCATCTTGTGATCCGTCACATGGCTGAAGTAAGATTGCATTATAAATAATTACATATAATATTCACTATTCAAGAGCGCTCGAATCGTTAATCACAAGTTTCGATAAAATAACAATTTTAAGTTTAAAGTTAACTTTAACACTGTCAGTGGGGTTTTGGCAAGAGGTGGCCTGTGTGATGACCGACTACCCGATGAATGGTAGGCACCCAGCCTGTGGTATTTGCTATGGTCACGATTTAAATTAGGGGATGGAGAAAAGGTGGGCTACATACAAAAAGGCAGGCAGGAAAATCTGATGGGAGGGCAGGAGGGGCCAAAAGAAAAGGAAGGAGAAGAAAAAACTGCACGGGCGAATCCGGGTGATCGAACCCGGGACTCCTGCGTGTCCATCTCATGTCCCACAAAAATGCTGTTATCCGATTCCTTAAGCCTTTTGTAATATACTAGCCTACAGTTTGATCAGCTCGTAATCATCGCGATGATCAGCCTATAACCATAACATTACGGATTAATACCAATATATTTTCTTTCGAGAATTATCTTGTGACAACTCATCAGAAGTATCACAAATTATAGATAGGTCAACTATATCACTCTTAATGTGGATCTATTTTTTGACGTAGTGGTAAATGCCTAACATTTCCCGCCGATTACGATCTGATCAATGTTTATGTTGTTGAAGCAGCCGGTTACAATTCCGTACATCCAACGATATTATCTTGGTTGGCTTTGTTCTAAAATAATCTTTCGAAAAGCACTTACTTGAAAATTGCAAACTTGATATTCAATGGAATCCCCTGGGCATCCACGACCACCATACATTGGTCTAGAAGAAGACGAAAGTCAACAATAGGAAGACACAATTAGCTTGTGAAAATGACTAAAACTTTGTAATACCATTTTCAGAATACATTGGGTTACAAATGCCTTGAAAAATATGAAAGTGCCTTCAGCGTTTGTTTTTTTCCAGGTAACTCGATTATGTCTATGGTAAAACTCTTTTAGTCAAACGGTGTCTGTAGTATCCCAATATAGTCGGTTGTACACCAAATCTAAAGGCGTTGACTAGATGACTACATGAGTTCATCTTTATATGTAACTCATTGACCCATTAACAGATAGTGAACCTTAAGGGGATCTAAAGTTATTTTAAAGTGAAAAAGAACCTTACGGCAGACGTAACATTATATACATCTTGGTGAAGATTATTCATCCAGTCGGTAAAACAAAAATACAGAAATTGAATAAAATACTGGCACTTACGTTTTGCTAACACGATGAAACCATCGGACATCATCAGGTGACTAGTTTAGGTGGATTGGTCACGTGAGAGAAGCGTTAAAGGACAAATATGACCAGGCACCGAAAGGAATTGATCGCCGTCTCTGCTTTGACCAATCGACCTTAATCAGCCACCTGATGATATCTGATGGTTTCGGAAGAACGTCGTGTTCACAAAGCGTGCGTCCAAGCACGTCGTGTTCACAAAGCGTGCTTGATTTAATTTCTGTACTTTTGTAACATTATGCATTTTAAATAGTTATTTTACAAAATGACAAAAGAAGGCATTGATAAATTATACCCAAACCAATGCATGCAGTGAGTAAAGAACTTAAAAGATATCAAGGACTGAGAACGGGAGGGGGAATTGAAAATGGCAGAGATAAACATTGCCTTTGTGGGATATTCACCATTATTGACTGCACCGTATATTTATTAACTTACCCAGGGTTATTACAATATCGTCTACGTTGTTGAACACCTCGTCCGCAACTTCTTGAGCATGGACCAAAGTCAGTTTCCCAAGATGACCAAGCCCCGTCTACTGGGGCCGGTAAACCTTCGTTATCAACACATTTGCCTGATATACACCACTGAAAATCAGAAATATGTTAGTAATTGATATGCTGTCAATACGTGAAAAAACCAAAGTCGTGTCTGGCTGCCATATCTAATTTATAGTTGTAATAAATAGATACGAGTTCAGTATAACTCCGCATTTTCAACCCCCGCTTCCACTACCATTCAATATTGTACGTATACACTTCTCGCCGCGAATTGGCACAACACAATGATCTCATTTACCTTTCTATCGGCACACGGCGTTCCCTCCATTAATGGGACTCCGCGATATAATATACGACCACGTTTATCCATACATTCAAGAAGACTGCAATCTATGGGCTTGGAAGAACAAAAGCACGAAAAAGGTATAAGCTTAAAAGAAATATGTGTTTTGCAGGATCGATTTATTCGGTATGTGTTTCGGTTGTGATTGGTTTTCTTTCTTCAAGCTTTATGGCCATTTTACTCTGATGTTCTCAAAATGGCCGATTGCTTTACATGTGCTGGTAAAGCAATGTAACAAAAAATATAACTTTAACTCAACCTTTCGTCGCAAGAAACAACACCTAGAACATGAAAAAGTCTTCCTAAAAGACTCTGGTTAGCCATGATAAGTAGGATGTAATTGGCTTGACGACATGTAATACCTACCTCGTTCTATTCAAATTAAACATTACGTTTTACCTCAAACATGGACATAAAATACCTGATTCTCCACGGCTAAAAATCCTGGTCCAAACGTGAGCACACACTGGGTAAGATAGCTAATTGAAGCACCTGGAAGAACGTCAACAGGAACGGGTTCTATAAGAGGCTCGTCGTCCAGACATGAACTTAAGGGATTGCTGAAAATGTAAAATCGAAATGCCCAATCTTAATATTGAGGCCGTTAATATTATTGACTTTAATTTTTATTCTTTCAATGATAATTCTTTCTAGTAGACGGGTCGCCATGTAACTGAAGTTTAGGTACAGTAAAAAACACATCGCTCTTCGTGTCCACGGTGTCCAATCAATCTTCAGTCTTTCAAAGGTACATGTCATGGTCGGCAAACCAGTTCCATTATAATGTGCCCGTTCAGTGGCAAGATAACATACCTCGACCAATATTAAAGGTATCTAGAGAAGGGAATGAATAAAATAGACCATAATATGTGAAAAGGAGAATCTGCAACCAGATAAAGCTACTGATCCTAACGAAATTCCCTCATGAGTCCTAAAGGAGTGCAACGCAGAACTTGCAAGACCACTCAGCCTGCTGTTTGAGCTTTGTTTCTCAAAGGGAGTTTTCCCAAGCCAGTGGAAGACTGCATCTGCCATCCCTATTCACAAGAGAGATTCGAAGTCGAACCCATCTATGTACCGCCCCATCTCGCTGCTCTGCATCGTCAGCAAGGTCATGGAGGCTGTTATATAGAACCAACTACAGAAATACCTCCTTGGAACTGATTTCAGATAGACAGTTTGGATTAAGGCCATACCACAGCACAGCTGACATCCTCACCATTCTCACTCAAGGGTGGCCCAACTTCCTTGACAGAGGCAACGAAGCGCGCCAGATTGCTCTGGACATCAAAGGAGCATTTGGCAATTAGGAGCTACCTGACAGATCATTCCATCAAAGTTGTCCTATCTGGCCAGTCATCAATGCATCAGTTCCCCAGGGGTCAATATTGGGCCAACTTTTATTCTCTGTCTTCACTGATGACCTGGGTGATGAGTGTGAAAACCAGCTATACCTCTACGCAGATGATTCCACCTTGTTTTGCGAGATTACATCTAAAGACAACCCTGAAACCGTTACTTTTAGCCTAAACAGAGACCTGGAGAAAATGAGGATCTGGGCAGACAGATGGAAGGTGACCTCCGAGCCATCAAACTGTAAGGCAATGACAATATCAAGAAAGAGGAATACAACCCAGCTATACCAAACTGGCTGAGAAGGAGAAGCTGGAGATCCTGGGAGTCACAGTTGACAGCAAGTTGACCTGGACAAAGCACATCTCCAACTTCTCATCCAGGGCAGGACAGCTGGCCGCTCTATTGTCTTGAATGAGTGGCAGCGCCACAACTCTAGGATTATTAGCCTCTATCCAGAGGAAGGCCCTTCGAATCATAGATGTGAGCAAAGAGGAAGCTATTACAGAGCTAAACATCACATCTCTCCATTAAAGACGTCAAGTTGCTGCAGCAATAGTCCTCTACAAAATGCACACCAGCTTGTGAACACCAGAAAGGACAGAGCTCTGCATTGCACTAATGGGTACACAAATTCATACTCCTCAATCGAAGCTAACGTCACTTTATTCGCTATCATTATTTAATAAGGGTATTAAACTATGCCGGCCTTGAGAATGATTATATCATAGTTATACTTACTTCAGAAAGTTACGAATGTTCATTTTGCTGCATGGAGACCAGTCAAAGCTTCCCTCACCAGCTGATCTAATGCCGGACATAATGTTAACTTCATCCGGGCAACCATAGTCAGAATCATGGTTCAGGTTTAAGCTATAATATTGAAATAGAATGTGCAAAATCAATGACAATTTAATAACCCCCTCAAATGGGGTGATTGGTACCATTTGGGGTGGGGGATATGATTGCACAATAATAAAATGGTAGTTTTTAGATCTCTTTCAGATGGTACGTCCAAATGAATAAATGCTATTACCTTAGATCAAAATTTTTTGATGCTTTTAGCAAGATTTTGACCACTTCATTTTGATATACAAGTAGTTAATCAGCAATTTTACATAATAAATAATTGTTGAATGAATCCGTATATGGGTAATAATAGTGTCCTGGGGTACCGCTTAAAGTTTTTGACAATTAATTTCCATTGGTAGGGACACTTCATTACACATGTCATGTATTATGCTGTATTCGTAAGTAACATTTCAGTATTTGTAGGTAAGAATTAGACTTTTGGTGGATATCGCAATCAATCAAAACTTTATTTTATAAAGCACTTTGAATGTATTATTTTCTTTATGTGCGTTTATTGATACTTTAGACCCTATCATGTATTAATAATGTCGGTTCACAGCGGTTGAAAGACGATTGAAGTAAGAAACAAAGGCACTAAAGTGACTTTAATTTGCTTAATTGCACACAAATCGCTTAAACCGTTATTGCAGACTTGTGAAGTCCATCTTGGAGTCAGTTACGTCTTGTGGCCTTTCGTTTGAGGGCAACTACAATTAGCTTTATACCAGGGTCCATCACTGTGTTGTCTAGATCATGAGACAATGAGAACAGTCGTTTTTCCATGGTATTCGAAGGTAACCTTAGCGAAAACGTCAAAAGTTACCTTCGAATAAATCAATTTGGACACAAATTACTCAGAAACCAGAAGGTCGGTAAACATTTGAAATGAAGCACACATGACAGTTGACAAATCAAAGTATTTATCCCCTTCTAATCTTCTTTGAATCTAATTTTTCTTTCAAATGAGCAGACCGTCGTCTATTTCAATACATATTTTTCAACAATTAAGCCGTATTCAGTTTTGCATAGTGGGCATGTATGTGAATTCACAACTTTCATTGACATATGATTTGATAGCAAACATACAGGCCTTCGTTATGTACCAATATGGGCATTGGCATGAATGGCAGTGTTTCACAATACTGTCATGATGTCAAATTGTATTCGTAGGTAACATTCGGTTACCGAAATTTACCTACGAATACTTGCTTTTATTGTTGACATCTCAGAAATATTTAAACGCAGGCTATTGAAACTTGGTAGAAATAAAGAGTGTATTACCCTGCACCTATTGCTTAACTATTGCTTACTATTCTCTCACTTTGTGGTAATGACACAGCTTTTAACATGTATTCGGAGGTAATGCATATTTTTTACCAAACCTACCTTTGTGCCATTTAGAATTTCTGGCAGCTAAACACAATAATAAAAATGTCCGAGTGCAATGCATTTCAGTATTGGACATATCAAAGTTTGTATCAATTGCGCATTTATTAGTGATTTCCATTTTTAAAGATATATCTAGTGCTATGAAAAATTGTATTCGTAGGTAATGTAAAAAATACCACTCAAAAAATTATCACAAAAAATTCATAATTATGTACAAATATGTGAAAAATTGAACAGGCAATCTTTGAATACACACCTTTCAGGAAATCAATTTAGATTCAATCCAATGACTTCTTTTCATAACTGATTTAGATGTTTTTAAAAATACTTTAAGAAATATTTTGAAAAAATGGGTAAAAATAGCATGTTTTGGGGGCCTCTGTGTCTAAGTTTTTCACAGTAGGGGTTTTTTATTATATATGGCGCGAAGCGTATGATCAAGGCGAATAAACACAATACAAAAACGAATGCCAATTGATTAATACTTTTAAGTTATGGCCCTGAACATGCCGTGTACACTTTACGTTGGATTCGACCATAATTATATGCTTGTAGACGATGTTTTACGGTATTTTGCTATGTTAACTAGGTAGCGAAACATCCTAGATTGTGAATTCTTTTATCAAAACGAATATTTTGAAACCTGTTTTGTTAAAATCGGAGCATTTTGATGTTTTTACCCCATAGAGCCAGAAATGTGACCTTTGACCTTTTCATTAATAACTCATTAATGGTACGCCCTACATTAGGTCAACTATTCGTTTTCTGAATCTTTATGACTGGAGAAATACATTGGAATTGTTTTAAACACAATTTGAGCAAGTTCGAAGGCGCTTTCTCGCCAAAAGCAACTCCGGTTCAATTGCAGATCAAATCTTACGTATGACCCATTTCATGTGTAATAACCAAGCCGGTCCCTAGTCCATCATCCTCGTTCACTGAACATTGTGATGATCTGCTACAGGTTCCACCAATATAACCTCGACCAAGAAGATTGCTGTCTCCTCCTTGGGGATCATATAAATCGTATCTGTTGAAAGGAAGAATTGAATGAATTTGCAAAACATGATCAAGGGAGTGCGCACAATTTTGACAGATCCGTCCTTGAAGAACTTCTAAATAAATAAATAAATAAATAAATAAATAAATAAATAAATAAATAAATAAATAAATAAATAAATAAATAAATAAATAAATAAATAAACAAACAAACAAACAAACAAACAAACAAACAATCAAACAAACAAACAAACAAACAAACAAACAAACAAACAAACAAACAAATAAATAAATAAATAAATAAATAAATAAATAAATATTTTAGTAAAGCAATTTCGCGATTTCTAGATGACACTGTCAGTGACGGTATCACACTTTTAAAATCAGCATTCATTTTATTTGCATAGCATCATAAAAGTAGCCTGTTTTTCCTATCTCACATGCATCATAGGAGGATTGAATCTGATACCCCGACCTTAAATTATATATTCAAGCTAACATCTCTATGGGGACTTAAAGACCCATTCAGTGATCCCAGCGAAAGTGTAAAGAGTGATAATCACATTAATTATGTAGTGCTTACCTTGATATGAATATAGCGTTATCCCAGTGGTCTGTATCCATATCATCTATCGGGTTCAAAACTTCCTGCCATTTACAGAAATTGTCCAGCAGTTGATCTGCATCAGCGGATACAGTAAACCCCCCTGCTTGTGGAAACCTATCCGTCGGCTGGGAAAGAAAGACCAAGAATGTCTTTTCATTTCATATCCATATGCAAAAAATGTATATTAGATACTGTTAAATAATTTTCATCAGGGTATCTTGTGTAAGATATTGATGTTTACGTTGTCCAGTGTCAATTTGCCCAAATCTTAAAGTGCCGAAAGATGACGAAAATTTTACACTTTTCTTTCCATTACTGTCATTTTGTGAAGTGCCAAATAGATGTGCTTGTTCAATATGTTAGAAAACATATTTTTACATGTTGATAAATAAGCGGTATTTTCGATCGAATGTGTACCGTGATCCATGACATATAAAATAATTGTCCACCATTTTGACCCCTTGCTAACTGTTAATATTGCTCACTGCAGCTGCATTTCCGAAAATTTCAGATCCTGACTTGAAGTGGTTTATTGGACTAGGGTAACAGCAAAATTCTTTCAATTTGTCGGCTAACAGTATTTTGTAATCTTACCGTACCAACTTCATCGCTCTCTAAAACAATAAATCGAACGACATGGAGTCTGATGTTTTGTCCCAGGGTTGGGTCAATAAATCGCCGAGAAACCTTAAATAAAAAGAGATATAAACTGTTTTGTAATAAGTTATTTTCCTTAAGGGAAAAACACGTTTCCTATAGGTGGCCTAGAAACCTAAATGCGTTTTTTTTTTTTTTTGTTATTGTTTTTTAGTCAGGATGTAGGGCTTATGCGTGAAATTGCTTTTATCTTATAGGTTAGATGTGAATATTTGATAGTTTAAGAAAGTATAGATTGATTTTCGTGAGAAATTTATTTCAAATTACTTGCAAACAAAAGGTACCAGGAAAAAATCTTACAATTGAAACTTTTTAGCCTAACGCTATGATATCAATTTACTTTATTTTGATACTCTACGCTCGCTTTAGAATACGCAAAGAAAAACCAACAATAACAATTAAAACAAATGAAGAACAAGAGCAACAAAGCAAGATCGTATATTTAATCTGCATCCTATGCACTCCTCCATACGTCAAAAATTTAAAAAAATCTAGCCCATGTTAAGGGCTGGGGTATGAACGTTTGGACAGTATTTATTGTGGGACATTAGAGCACATCAGACATATCGAATTGCATTCTGAATACGAAGAATGTCATTCTGATATCAAATAATTTTGATTTTTTGAAATTCGCAATTTAATACACATTTTATGGCAAATCGTTAAAATTGATATTTTGATATTTAACAGTACTTGAAGTAAACTTTATAAATCTGATGATTTATACTTAAAGTGTATGTAGGTGGGATAAAAAGCCGATGATCAATTGAAAATTTTGACCTTTCGTATTGAAGATATGGATTTTTTTTTCCCAAAACACCAAAAAAAAAAGGTTTTTGGGAAAAAATCCATATCTTCAATATGAAAGGTCAAAATTTTCAATTGACCGTCGGCTTTTCCTCCCTGCTACATACACTTTAAGAATATGTCATTAGATTTATATAATTTACTTCGAGGACTGTTATATATCAAAAATTTGAAAAATATCAAATATTTATAATTTGTCATAAAATTTGTATCATATTGTGATTTTCAAAAAATGAAAATTATTTGATATCAGAAAGACATGCTTCGTATTCAGAATGCCATTCGATAGGTCTGAGGTGCTCTCATGTCCCACAAAAAATACTGTCGAAACGCAATAAACGCTCATTTTAGATCCCTTAAACTATCCCTAAAATGAACATTTATCGATCAATTAATACAAAGGAACAGACCCGCACATGATATACCGGTAACAAGGATAATCTCTCCTGTCCATCGTGTCTTAAAAAATGAGGCACTTGTCGGCTCCTATAATTATGTGTCTCTTTTTACATACTTAACATCTCAATGTCACTTCTTGAGCTGCCTTACAAGTTCGGACAAACACATAGCCAATAATTATACTGAATCTATGGCGTATTGTGCCTTCAACAGTGGGAGTTTTGGTTGAATCAAATCTGCTCATTCGTCATTACAAAAGACTTGCCTACTTGTATCCTTCACAGCCGATTTCTGTCTGTCCTAACACTCGTTGTTCGTAACAGACCATAGAGTCTGGGCGCGAGACTAAGAATATGATTGCCACGAGAAAGTCTGAACTCCGATTTTTGTCCAGGAATATTGTGGAAAGATGGTGGTTTTTTTTATACTTTATGCGAAAAATCCGCATAGAACCCCTAAGTTAATTTCAGAAAATAGAAGATTAGATTACCGTAAAAACGAAACAGTAATCTTTAGCGGCCGGGTTCTATACAATTTTTACATAGAATTTTCATCATTTTTCCAGGCTTCATTTTCACTCAATTGAAAAAAAAATTGGTCTATATACAATATAAAATAAAGATAAAAATACTATGTTGGTCATCTGTTGATTTGAATGTCTGGTTTACACGCTTGCGTCTTTGTGTAAAAAAAACCCAAGACCATAAAGTGAATCCTACAAGTAAGATAAAATGAATCATATTGTCTCCATGTACAACAACATGTCTGATGTAAAGTCGCTTTGCTCACATTTAAAGCATTAATGCGACCTTTATTATGTTTATTATATTGAGGAGCACGCAAACACGGAGAGGCTATTAGTTTGGCATCGGAGCTGTTTTTACTAAAGTCCCTCACAAGATCACCAATCCAAAATTATATGATAAGGGGCTCTACCTTAGGGGAATAAGCTGCTTTCGAAACTACATGCAATAACAAACAGACTTGAAACCCACGTTTAATGTCTATCAACCCGTTCACGCAGGGTTAAAATAATAATCTTTCATAACTAATGAGAGATGAATTATTATGTTTGTAAATTCAATATTGCACTGTTCCCTTTTATGATTTCACTTTGCTACCAATCAGTTATACGTAGCAGAACATACTTACTATATTTAGTAATGTCAAGACGTAAGATTCCAGACCTTCTTTGTGGTGTATTCTCATTTCATTGTCAGCAACTACAAGAAGCTCCATGAATTTTTGACCAACACCACTTGATTGTAGATTATCGTCTTCCATAGCAGCCTGGAGTTCTTGTGTTTTATTTAATCCTGTGTCGGGGTTTATCAAATCTGTGAGAAGAGGTCATAAAATTTTATATTCGGAAATATAAGCCGCAGTACGGACAATTGTTATCATTAATAATAGTATTATTATTACTATCGATGTTGTTAACGTAATTTTTATTATGTAAGTCCTACATAGTAAGGAAGTGTCAGGTTTTGTGTTTCTTGAGAAAGAACTGTCAAAGTAAGCGCTCAAGTTGTTAAAGTTACTAAAATTAAATTCGTTTTTTGGACATCCGGTGCATAAATTTTAAATTCTTAAATTTATAAGCATTACGTTGGCATACTATACACGCAGCAGTATCAGTCATGTCGGCATTTTTCTATTTATATTCTATTCATCACACATAAAATATTAAGCAAACGTTGATGCACCTTTTGTAGCTGCCGTAGAACAAAATTGGAGGGACAAACTTCTAACAAGCGTGCCTTGTCAGATTATAAGAACAAACTGACCTCTGTTATTCGTGCATCTAAAAAGCAGTATTACTGTAACTTACTTGATGTCCACAAACGTGATCTTAAAAAGACTTGGGGTGTCTTGAATGATCTTTTAGGTAACAGAAGGAAGAAGCCTTTGTCTGATTCTTTTGTCATTAATGGTTCTATTGTTTCCGATTCACAGCAAATTGCTGATGGTTTAAATGATTACTTTGTAAATGTTGGTCCTAATTTAGCTAGTAATATTCCTTCAACTCCCACAAAATTCAATGATTTTCTCAATTCAGTTCCATCACCTATGCACTCTCTTTTCTTATCTCCAACTGATGTTGAGGAAGTCGTTGATATTTGTTCTTCATTTAAAGCTGGTACTAGCAGTGGTTTTGATGACGTTAAACCAGACATTGTCAAGATTGTAATTGATTTCATTAAAATACCCTTATGTCATGTTTTTAATTTGTCTATCAGCTCAGGTATTGTACCAGATGAACTTAAAATTGCACGTGTCGTTCCCATTTACAAATCTGGTGATGCTACTTTATGTAACAATTATCGTCCTATATCTGTTTTACCTGTGTTTTCCAAAATTTTTGAAAGTATTATTCATAAAAGATTGTATAAATTTCTTGAATGTCATAATTTGCTTCATAATTGTCAATTTGGTTTCCGAAAAAGCTCTCCTCTTACATGGCACTCATTACCGCCTATGATAAGATTGCTACAGACCTTGATAAAAGATTACATACAATGGGCATCTTCTTGGACCTCTCGAAGGCCTTCGACACGATTGATCATCACATTCTTCTTGATAAACTTCATCATTATGGTATCAGAGGAAGTGCCTTCGAGTGGTTCAGAGTTACCTTACCAATAGAACTCAGTATGTTTGTTTAGATGAATGCAACTCATCATATCGTAATATAACATGTGGTGTGCCCCAGGGTTCAGTCTTAGGCCCTTTACTTTTTATCATTTTCCTAAATGACATTGCTTTTTCTTGTGATAAACTTGCTTTTGTAACCTATGCAGATGACACAAATGTTATTGTTTCACATGCTAACCTCCCTGATTTAATAACTATTGTTAACCAGGAATTAGATAAGCTTTCTGTGTGGTTTAAATCTAATAAGTTGTCGTTAAATGTAGACAAAACAAATTACATTATGTTTAAAAACAGGTATAGCAATCGTGTGTATAATGATTTAAATATTTTCATTGACGGGGTCAACATCTCCAGAGTTTCCCATACAAAGTTCCTTGGAGTTCTCTTAGACGAGTCTTTAACTTGGTCAAAACATACTTCAAATGTTGTTAATATTTTATCTAAGTATTGTGGTATCTTGTATCGCCTTAAAGAAGTTCTCCCTTCCAAAACATTGTTTTCATTATACAATACTCTTGTGCTTCCCCACCTATCTTATTGTAATTTAATTTGGGCAGATTCAAATAACACCAATCTCCACTCAATCCATCTAAAACAAAAAAGAATTATGAGAATCTGCTCAAATTCTCACTGGCTCGAGCATACTCCACCTTTATTTAAGAAATTTAATACTCTGACTATTTATGACATCCACAAATTGACCCTTTGTGCATTTATGCACAATTATGCTTCCAATAACCTTCCTGTTAATTTTGCCGATTATTTCATTCAAAACAGGTCCTATCACAGCTACCCCACCCGCATATCCGCATTTTATCGTCCGTATAATTTCAACACTGATTTAGCAAGAAATACAATTAGAAGACAAGGTCCTCTGATTTGGAATACAATTTTACATGAGTTAAAGAATGCCAAATCACTGTATGTATTTAAAAGAAAATATAAGTCATATCTGTTGTCATATTATCAGACTTAATTGGTTTGTTTATTTTATACCTGTAACTTATAGTTAATTTGAATTTTGCTATATGCCATCATCACTGCCTTCACCTTAGTGTTTAGTTGCACATGTCCTGTCCGGTCCTGTTCTGCACTTACCCAGTCCTGTTCCTTGTTTGTAGTTGTCATGTTTTAGTAGTTATTTAAGGTAGTAATCTATAATTATCATCATTTGTAACTTCTAGGGTGACCATACATTTCGAGCTTTGCTCTTTTTGGTCTCCCCACCAATGTTTTCTTTCATTATTTGGTTTGTATAATATTGTATGGTGAAAATAAACTGAAACTGAAACTGAAACTGAATTGTGAGTATGGGTTAATTGGCCCAAAATAAGCCGTTCGTTTATGTATGATGTGCGGGTTGCCAGCATCACGTCTAAATCGCTTTCTGTAGATTTCTGTGTGGTTTCTTGTCAGCGGAAGGATATATAGGTTATGGTCACCATAGCTTATTATTCCTGTCTAGGAATGATAAATAAAAGAAGATACAATTGTAAAAAATGACATTTTATCTTTGTCAGCTAATACATCAATATGAATATTTACATTGAATAGAAATCTAGAATCGATTTAAAAATATCATATTCGTGACACAAACATGTGGGAATTCGTCTACTCTTCATTATGAGCTATATGCTAGAAATACATGTACTGGAAGAAATTGAACCGGATAATGATGAATGTGCTTACATATTCATTTGCAGGAACGTACGCTCATTTGCAACATTAAACCAGTCATTTTCATAAGGGAAAACTTTGGATATACAGGGTGTACAAGAAAAAAATTACCGGGCAAATAAATTTGGACGTAAATCAAGAAATAGACATCAGAATCCAAAAATCCAAAATTCATCGTGTAGCCCATTTTATTTTACATATTATACGCTAATTTTACTGGAATCGGTTGACTGATTGCGGAGAAATGAGCGATTATATAACGCATGCGTTAATTCACTTCATTCCAAGTTTGAAAGAAAGATCATTCAACACAATGCGCACAAGTGAAATCCTCTTTGTTCTTTTTAAACAATCTGTTTCTTGCAAAACATTTTAATTAGGTTTTGTTCACATTTGGAAACCTGCACGATATTGAAAATGAAAGCATTTAAGATGTACTTCTGACCAATGCACGATCCTTGGTTAAGAAGATGGATGAGATGGAAACCATGCTTAAACTTGAGAATATTGATGTCGGAGTAATCACAGAGTCTTGGTTTCATCCAGAATTACCTTGCTCCATGTCGTCAATTAGTGGTTACAATCTGTTCTCCCAGTGTCGTGATACAAGTAAAGGCGGCGGCGTTGCGGTTTATGTTAGATCACACATATCTGCCATGCATATTACAGACATAACAGTCCCTGATGAACTTGAGTGTGTTTGGGTATTGCTTGAACCTCAAATGTTACCGAGGATGTCTCTGTTATAGCACTTTGTGCAGTGTACATCACCACCGACTCCCCAATCAACATCTTCTTCGGCAACACCTACTTTAATCAATGGACTTGTTACATGTTAAATATCCGGACATTAGTTTTGCAATCTTAGGTGATTTCAATAGAATGAACATTAATCTCATAACAAGATCGTACAATCTAAAACAAATTATAAATTTTCCTACTCGTGAACAAGCTATACTGGACTTGATTATGACTGACTTTAGTAAATTTTATTCAGATCCATTACCTATGTCACCTGTGGGTAAGAGTGACCACATATGCATTGTTTGGAAACCCAATCCTTCCATCACTCGCAAGCATAAAAATGCTGTCAGAGTTGTTCGCACCTTTAAAGATTCCCAAATCAGGGAGTTTGGCACCTGGATTCAAGATCATAACTGGTCTAATGTGTTTGAAGCCAATAATACGCAGGAAAAGGTGGATGCTTTTTATGAACATCTTAACAGTGCAATGGAGTCATTCTTCCCACATGTCACAGTAAAGAACCATGATAATGATAAAAGTGGACTACCCCCAATTAAAAAATTGATTCAGGAACGCCAAGCAGCCTTTCTGGCTGAAGACAAAACTCAATGGCGTCAACTTCGCAATAAAGTTCAACGTGAAATTGCTAAAGCTAAAATTAATTATCATGCTAACTCTGTCAGGAATTTACAACATAAGGACCCACGTAAATGGCACCAACAAATTAAAGTCATGACTAATGATACAAAGTCTGAGCACAACATACACGTCCCCGGTATTCAGAATTCTGATCATGTCAGTATTGCTAACTGCATCAATGAATTGTTTGTGAATGTGTCTTCCAACATCAATCCTCTGGATAACACAAAGCTTCCTTCTTATTTACCTGCTTACAACTCACCACCACAATTATATCCTTGGGATGTGTATGCTGAGCTCAGCAAGGTAAATCGGTGTAAAGCATGTGGGCCGGATGGCTTCCCTCCAAGGTTGGTTAAGGAATTTGCCTATGAGCTAAGTGTTCCCTTAACAGAGGTTTTGAACACCTCCCTCATTGAGGGAGTAGTCCCTTCTCAATGGAAGAAGGCCATTGTAGTTCCAATACCAAAAACAAACCCACCAAGCATTGAGAAGCTACGTCCTGTCTCACTTACTGACTGCTTTGCAAAAATTGGGGAGGGTTTTATATCCAAGTGGGTCTTAGAAGATGTAAGTCATAAAATTGACCACCAACAATTTGGTAATGTCAAAGGTGTGTCAACCTCACATTATTTAATTAGCATGCTTCACTTTCTTCATCAAGGTGCTGACAGGGCCAGCAACGTTGGCACAGTGGTACTCACGGATTTCTCAAAAGCATTTGACTTGATCGACCATACTCTGCTTATGGAGAAATTTATCCATATGGGGGTCCGTGAGTCTATTGTGCCATGGTTGTCTGACTTTGTCAGCAACAGACAACAGTGTGTTCGTTATAAACATGTTCTTTCTGATTACAAAACTGTAAATGGAGGTCTCCCACAAGGTACAAAACTAGGCCCAATAGGCTTTCAGATTATAGTCAATGATGCTGTATCAAGTAGTGTGCCCAAAACAAAATGTTGGAAATATGTTGATGATTTAACAATTGTTGAGAACTGTATCCATCCCCAATCCAGCCAAATTCAAGATGTTTTGGATGAATTCAGTGAATGGTCTGCCAATAACAATCTGAAACTTAACCCTTTGAAATGTCAAGCCCTGCAGGTCTGCTTTAAGAGGAATCCACCCAATAATGTTATCAAAATCAATGACATTCCTCTCAACTTTGTTTCTGAGGCAAAAATGTTGGGTATTTGGATGCAGAACAACCTCAAATGGGATAGAAACATAGCTGAAATTGTGTCCAAAACCAATCGTCGGTTGTATATGCTTAGGATTAAAGGTTTGGTTTTAATACCCAGGAATTATGTTCAGTTTATAAAGGATATGTACGACCATTACTGGAATACGCGGATGTAGTATGGCATTCCTCACTCACCACAACTCAAGATCATACTTTGGAGCAGCTGCAAAAAGAGCTTGCAAAATAGTTCTGGGCAAATTGTATGATGGTTATGATAACGCTCTTAATCTGTGCCAGCTAGACTCTCTAGCTGATAGGAGGGAGGACCATTGTCGTAAGTTGGCCGAAGGGCTTTCTTCTTCTATTCGAACCAAAGATCTCATCCCTCCTACCAGACTGGAGAGTCATGGCAGGGTCCTTCGCAATGCAAATCAAATCTCTCAACTTTATGCAAGGACCGATCGTTTCAAAAACAGCGCTATTCCATACTTTATCAATTTATTGAATAACTAAATGCACTAAACTGTTTTGCATATTCTGACTTTTTAAATATGGAAATATTGAGGCAATTTTAGCCTTTTAATGGTGTGTATTTATAATGTTTTTGAATGATGTCTTGAATAAGTGCAATATTTTATTTTCTATCAACAGCAGTTGTATTTTTCCTTGTTAATATTGATACTGTATATTTTAATGTTTAATTGTTTTTAATATTGTAAACCACTTGTAATTTGGCCTGAGGGCCACGATTTGTGTGTCAATAAAATATACTATACTATATACATGATGCTCGGTACTTGTAATTATTAGTATCTGTTTTCGTTAAGGGGGTACTACACCCCTGCCAAATGTTGTGCCTATTTTTGCATTTTTCTCAAAAATTATAGTGCATTGGGGACAAGTAAGATATGTATATTATAGGGGTAAGGACTACAACTACTGCACTGGAAATTTTATTTCAGCACAGACAATAGTTGTGGAGTTACAGTCAAAAATGAGGGAAAACCAATATTTGATCAATAAATCAATAACTACTTGCTTTGAGTTGCTGAATTTTCAGTACAGTAGTTGTAGTCCTTGCCCCTATAATATACATATCTTACTTGTTACCAATGTGCTATAATTTTTGAGAAAAATGCAAAAATAGGCACAAAATTGGCCAGGGGTGTAGTACCCCCTTAACGTTGATATTAATGTTGCATAAAGAATTATTGCATAAAGAATTCCAGCTGGCTTAAAAATTTCTCACACACATTAATGTTTTTGGAATATTTCCAAGACATTGTAATGCAAAGTTTAAATCTTTTAAAACTTCAACATTCATGTTGCATGGTATCAAAAATCACACGTAAATCTGTAAGCACGTGATCATTGTCATCTTTGAAAAGTTAGAATATAACATATTTGCACAACCTAAAGAATTAAAGTTGGAAAGTTTCCAATTGCAGAAATCACGGTTTTCTCGGATAAACTGTTATTCATCTTCAGTGAAAGCATTACTAACATAACAACGTCGGATTATAAAATAGAAAATGTGGACTAAATTTAATGAGATACACAAAGTTTAGGAAGCGGTGAGCGATTATGATAAAAGCGCCTGTTGATCAAACTTGGAATGAACTGCATTGATGCGCGTATTATGTAATTGTTAATTTCTTCGCAACCAGTCAACCGAATCAAATAAATTTTTCGCATGTGATGCAAAATAAGCTATGCGCTACATTTTCATTTTGTGATTCTGATGTCTATTTCTTGACTTACGTTCAATTTTATTGACTCGGTAATTACTCGGTAACTATTCTGGGACACCCTGTATTTGGATTAAGTAAACACCTGAAAAAGATTTCTTAAGGTGAGTAATTCTCGGCCAAGATTCGGCTTTTTGCATTATCATGTATAGATTTTTTAATGAACAGTTTGTCTTACCATTCCCGAACATTTGTTAATCGCGACAACGCTGTTATTGTGAGACAGCAATTCTCCCAAATAGTAGCATCCATGGTCTACTGGTTTAGATGAGACCCTGCCTTCCTTTCCCCATCGTTCAATGTGTAAACCAGGGCGCATGAGATACCGATTCTTGTACAAACGGCCACTATAATCTTCCCCAAAGGCGCGAAATTTAAAACCAGTGTGAAGGGGGCTACCACCAGTTGGCTGATTGGAATCCGAAGGATTGTCCCCAATGTTGACTAATTCAACGAAGGATACTGAAATACATTATGTTATTACAATATAAAATGCCACATAAATTATTTGTAAACTTTGTAATCGTCTGTACGTTTTAGTCATGCAAACAGGGGGAGAGTGGGAGACAGTAGCGTAGCCAAATAACAGTTGTAAGCATCCGCGTGAATCGACCTTCAAAAATTACCCTAAGCATGTGTCAATAAAACTAGGATTTTACACATACAAAAACATCTTAACCACCTATAATCAGGACTAATTAGTCAAGTTTCTAAATACCCCTAAACATGGATATTGGCGTTACAAAGTCATTTTTAAGATTGAGTGGGTTTAGAAACTGCTCTATATATACTGAATTCAGTGTCATCATAGTCCAACGCCGACAAGTAAGTTACAAACTACCCTATGCGAGGATCATGAGACAGAAGAGGAAACACCTTTTTTATGAATCCAAGCTATTTGATACCCTAGCGCAGATTCCGAGAGTTTTGCTTTTCAAAATCACCAATAATCTGCGTTTTATTCACGCGGATGCTTACAGGTATTCCCAAGTCCCAAACCACCCCTTCACTAGGGGGCGACGTCCCCGGCCCGACAGTTCGTCGGATTATTTATACGACAAGTTGATATATTTCGCCATTATGCCAATCGTAAGAACCATCTGATATATGGTCTGCTTAAAACCGAACTTTCTTCAACTTTTGATACACGCGCACATTTCTCGGCATAAAGTATGAATAATAAGCCTAAAGTATTTCTGATGCGGGTCAGCGGCGAGCGACTTGTAAATTTTGGAGGACACCCTGTCAAAATCTTTAGGCCGTCGTGATATTTCCCTCTGTTCTCTGACACCCGACAGACAAGACAGACATAGATAGATGCATACAGTATGATAGTCAATATACTTACAATCTTCAAAAGGAACTGTTCCATAATTTGTACGTAAATCCTCCTCGTTCATCAAGCCATCGTGCTACAAAAAGATTAGAATTTTAGTAATGCTTATTATTTAAAAAAGGAAAAAAAATATCATAGCTAACGAGCTAAACGATGCATGGAAATACTAGATGTATTCTTACCACAGGATGAATACCATGCGACACCTTCAAAAGCGATAACAATGTCAGAAGTATGAGCTGAAATGATAACGACATCTTTAGGTAAAATCCGGGGATAAAATTATGATGAATATACTGCATAAAAACCTTTTATAAGTCTACAGTAATAATGAACTCAAATATAATCATAAGACAGGATACCTATATGGTAATACTTTCAAGGGCAACGGAAAATCTATTGTAAACATTTTACCGATTTCAATAATATCCCATCATGCACCTCTCCGGATACTCACTGCACAGAATACAACGTAAACATTGGATTAATTACCTGTATTATTTACACGTGACAACTCGTAAGGAAAAGAAGCTGATGGGATGGAGAATAAAATCTACTATACAATCGAAGAAATAGGATCTTGATATCCGTTTAATACAGTGAACCAGATTTTGAAAGTTCAAAGGCACTTTAAATCGTGTCACATAATATACCCATATACTAAACCTCTTAAAAAAGTTTAGAAAGTTTTTCAAGCATCTATATCTCAGATTATTTGTGAAATGTTCATATTGTGTTGCATATCAATGGATAGCTACTTTATTCCCTTTATAATGACACCACATTTGAAATAATCACCTTTTTTTACGCCTGCGAACACGTCTTGTGAATGTAGTGGGGTCTCATACCGAATGTGCCAAATTGAACATTAATCTGTACAGCAAGCCGCAATTCCATATTTTCACAATCTGAGACCTAATGCAATCGTCCAAGATAACAACGCTCGCCCCCACAGAGCAAGGGTAGTCAACGACTACATACACTCATAGAAATGACTTGTTCGCCTTGTTGGCGCAATTCAAAAGGAGTAAGTTTGGACAACTCAAAAATAGTGTAAAAGTTGCCAAAACAAAATTCATTTTAGTTATCCGACCTTAAAAATGCTGAAAAAGCTCAAAAGTTCCGTCAACTAATCAACTTTGTTGGCATTACTTAAAAGTTGATGTAAGTCGTTGCGTCAACATTTTAAGTAATGCCAACTTCTGAATTCAAGTTCAGGGAAATTAGAAAAATAAACAAGGTTCAAAGAACCAATTTGTTGAGTTATTGTAACTCAACATGTAAGTTGATGTAACTCGTTCATATTAAGTTACTGGTTTTTTGTAATCAGTGCAAAATTTTGTATACTATAGCACACCTCTAGAAAATTATGCTAACCTAGTTTCATTTTCTGAGTTGTAACAACTCAATAAAGTAAGTGCAAATGAGTGCGACCAACATAATGATATCGAGTCAGCGTTACTCAAAATTGTACGCGTTGGCATTACTCGGAAAGTTGACGCAACGACTTACATCAACTTACTGAGTAATGCCAACGAACAATTTCTATGAGTGTACAGAATATGGGAGTAGAGAGAATGGAATGCCCTGCTATCAGTCCAGACCTCAGAGACCAGCTTGGTCGTGTTGTGCGTGCCAGAGTATAGTCCTAGTCAATGCAACCACATTGAATGACCTGCGACGAATCCTGGTTGAACAATGTAACGCCATTCCATAGCAGTCATAGCAGGCTGGTGAGCAGACTGGTGAGCAGCATGAGGAGAAGGTGCCTCAGTGCCTGGCTGTTGTGGCTACGTATAGTTTTTCCACCCACTATTGAGGTTATTGACTAATATTGTTTGAGCACAGAATAATGGTCAATTTGGCACATTCTGGTAAAGGAGACGATCCTGTATAAACAATGATCGGAGTGCCCATCTCTCTTTCATTGGCGATTGGGCCAGACCCCTCCATGTAATATTGCTATAGGGGGATCGCTACACATCGAGTCTGTTACCTTCCCAGCATTTAAAAATGCCGGTACCCATTTATACACACATGGGTGGAGAGGTAAAGTGCCTTATTTATTGCTTAAGATTATGAGTCTCAGCCCGTTCCGCTCGTCATCGTGATTCCTTTTTTCTGTTTAAGACCCCACTACATTCACAAGACGTGTACTCAGCCGTAAAAAAGTGCTTGTTTCAAATGTGATGTCATTATAAAGAGAAATAACGTAGATATTCATAGATATGCAACATGATATGAACATGTCACAAAAATTCTGAGATATAGATGCTTGAAAAAACTTTCCAAACTTTTGTTAAGAGGTTTATTTTGGAGCACTTTGTAATGTATGTGTCTGTCCAATGAGGTCATCGCTCAAAAAAAAAGTTTGGACCTGTCGACTTTAGTGAGAAAGTATGATACAGCTTTCCGTAATGGATCACTCCATATGAAATCGAGGAGGTGCCCCACCAGACCCCCTCAGATTTGCTTTATATTTTAGTCATATGTTGTACCTGTAAAAATATTAAAAACCTGCAAATTTGAGGTCTGTAGCTCTTACGGATTTTTTGTGGTAGCCATTTAAAGTTGAAGTAGGGGGTCTAAATTTGGACCCAAAAGTTGTCCTTTAAATAAATTTCATCTTTGGGAGTCTCTGCCTTCTTTATAAAAAAAGAAAGAGAGGTCTGAAACTTTGTATACACACTAACTGCCCAATTTGTCACAAAATAAAAAATATAAAATTTCTGTAATTGCGCGTTGTGTCACGGGGTCATTAAATATGCAAGAAAAAATGTAATGTTTTGTAAACTGGCAAGTTTAGCCCCCGTTATCACTGATGCTATATATAAGATAAATACAATGCATTGCCCAAAGTTGACAATTTTCTTAAGATTGCATGTACTGCAAATGTGCCGAATTTGGAAGGCTTAAAAGTCAAATTGGCCCCAATATTGAAAATAAAATGGAAATAAAAGTAACTAGGGCCAATAACTAAGCATCTAGTCATTTATTTTCAATATTGTGGCCATTTTGACTTTTAAACCTTCCGAATTCGGCACTTTTGCAGAACATGCAATCATAAGAAAATGGTCAACTTTGTGTTTGTCGTTTTATATGAAGTCAACCTATAAAATTACTGGGATTGAGCAAAGTTATATTTAAGACTAGTAGTCATATAAAAGTGATGTTTTATAAATTTTGATTTTTAAACATCGACTTTGGGCCCCCTGGAAATGGTGAATTTGCATTCATTTTCATGGGCGCTGTTCGAAATGTAAATGAGTTGTGACCTCAATTGTTTGGATATGCATTGTATTTGTCCTATATATCGCATCAGTGACAACAAAAAGCAATTAATCTGACAAAAACAAAACATTACATTTTTTTGAATATTTAATGACCCCGTGACACAACGCGCAATTACAGATATTTATTTTTTTCCTTGTTGACAAATTGGGCATGCAATTAGTGTGTATACAATGTTCTCTCTCTCTCTCTCTCTCTCTCTCTCTCTCTCTCTCTCTCTCTCTCTCTCTCTCTCTCTCTCTCTTTATTAGGAAGGTATAGATCCCCTACTCCAACTTTAAATGCTACCATAGAAAATCTGTATATATTGAAAATAAAATGGAAATAAAAGTAAATAGGGCCAATAACTACTCATCTAATCATTTATTTTCAATATTGTGGCCAATTTGACTTTGAAGCCTTCCGAATTCGGCACATTTGCACTACATGCAATCATAAGAAAATGGTCAACTTTGGGCTTGTCATTTTATATGAAGTCAACCTATACAATTACTGTGACTTAGCAAAGTTGTAATTTAAGACTAGTAGTTATATAAAAGTGATGTTTTATAAATTTTGAAGGTGGACCACATCGACTTTGGGCTCCCTGAAAATGTTGAATTTGCAATAAATTTCATCTTCGTGAGGGTGCTGTTCGAAATGTAAATGAGTTGTGCCCCCAACTTTTTGGATATGCATTGTATTTATCCTATATATAGCATCAGTGACAACAAAAAATAATTAATCTGAAAAAAAATGTGAATTTAGGGGGCCTAAACTTGCCAGTTTACAAAACATTATATTTTTTCTTGCATATTTAATGACCCCGTGACACAACGCGCAATTACAGAAAATTTTTATTTTTATTTTTTGACAAATTGGGCATGCAGTTAGTGTGTATACAAAGTTTCAGACCTCTCTCTCTCTCATTTTATAAAGAAGACACAGACTCTCAAATATGAAATTTATTTAAAGGGCAACTTTTGGGTCCAAATTTAGACACCCCTACTCCAATTTTAAATGACTGCCACAGAAAATCCGTAAGAGCTACAGACCTCAAATTTGCAGGTTTTTAATATTTTTACATGTACAACATATGACAAAAATATAAAGCAAATCTGAGGGGGTCAGGTGGGCACCTCCTTGATTTCATATGGAGTGACCCTAATGCAATGTGAAACTATGCTATAGTCACGGTAAAGTGGTTGTGTACCCTATTAAGTGGAACACCTTCTCATAATGCATTGACTGTACCCTGTAATGGAAAGCATAACACATTGCCTGAAAGTTTGGACCTGTCTACTTAATAGTGTATATCACGTTACTTCATAGGAAGTTGCTCCGATCGGGCTGTAACTCGGGGAAAACAATCCCCGGCACCGCAACGGTCATCTGAGGTCAGGTCAAATTCAAAGATGCTCCGATTGGGCTGTAACCTCAGGAAATAATTATGATCCCTGACACTTTGGATGGAAGTATGAAACCGCAAACGTCATTTGAGGTCAAAGGTCATGTTAAATCTAAAGGTTTTCCGATCGGGCTGTAACTCGGGGAAAATGATCCCTAACACTTGGAGAGTTTGAAACAGCAAAGGTTATCCAAAGTCAAAGGTCAGGTCAAGTTTAAAGACGCAAGTTACCATCTAATATCCAGCTTCAAATTGGTTACGATGTTATCATTCGTTCGCAATCTGGGTGTCCTGTTTGATGGTCAGCTATGTCAACCCACATTACAAGCTTGTGTAGTAGTGTAACTTACCATCTTCGTAACGTAACACGTATGGCACCACAGTGTTAGGTCATTCATTCTTTGTCGTCTCGACTATGCCAATACAGTTCTTCGATCTTTGGAGCAAACCCAGCTGACTCAACTGACATCGCAAGACTTCAAAGACTGCAAAATTGGGCGGCAAAACTATTTTTGCGTAAAGAAACGTGATCATGACACACCTTTCACCAAAGAGCTCCACTGCTCCACCACCATCAATAACAGAATAACATTCAAAATACTGGTCATTGTTGTCAAGTGCATATATGGCTTTGCGCGATCATACCTTGTCTACAAAGAGAGAGAGAGAGAAAGAAAGAAAGAAAGAAAGAAAGAAAGAAAGAAAGAAAGAAAGAAAGAAAGAAAGAAAGAAAGAAAGAAAGAAAGAAAGAAAGAAAGAAAGAAAGAAAGAAAGAAAGAAAGAAAGAAAGAAAGAAAGAAAGAAAGAAAGAAAGAAAGAAAGAAAGAATTAAGAAAGAAAGAAAGAAAGAAAAAGAAAGAAAGAAAGAAAGAAAGAAAGAAAGAAAGAAAGAAAGAAAGAAAGAAAGAAAGAAAAAGAAAGAAGAAAAAAGAAAGAAAGAAAGAAAAAAGAAAGAAGAAAAAAGAAAGAAAGAAAGAAAAAAAAAAAAAAAAAAAAAAAAAAAAAAGAAAGAAAGAAAGAAAGAAAGAAAGAAAGCAAGGTCTTGTGTAATTATTTTGGAAGCAAAGGTATTTTAGAGTTAATATCAAAATAGGTCTTAGAATGTATCATGCGTGGTTGTATTTCCTTTTTAATTCTAGTGTCTTTTTTCTTTTTAATTCTACTAATACAATTAATTTAAAAAAAAAAATTAAAATGGAAATCGGATAGCACGTGCTACAAATGTTTAAAAACTACCATAAAGCACGCCCTCGAAATTACATTGTTTACGCTCACAATACGCATGCTATGATTCAATATTACATTACTAAGTTATCTTCCTTTGGTAACTTAACATTGTAAACAGCTGACTGTTGTTTTAATTGATCAAATCATTGAACTTGACCAAACAAGTTTTCCCCTTGCGAATGACTCCGCGTACTGACACTTATGCATATAATTATTAGAATCACTACAAACACATTTTTGTACTAAATCATGAAAATTGCTAAATGACGGGATAAATCCCAAAACATTAAAATTAATAATAGTTGTTTTTATTGAAAAAATCTAAAATCAACTTTAGTTTTTCTACAGTATTTATCAAAATCACTTCTCATTTAATAAATAATGCCTATAATTATTAAAGATAAATAAAACTATTTTCTTTCGGAATAAATTTATGTAAGTTAGGTTGCGTGTTTATGACAATGGCATGAAATTATATATGTACATGTATAAAGCGGAATAACGAACAAAAAGGTACGTGTTCCAAGTGTAAGTATTGCTGTGTGTCTATCAAGGTGAACTTTTGAGAAACTTTGTACCGTCGCAAATCAGTGAGCGCAAAATTTGACCTGCCAAATTGAGACTACTGAACTGGAACTATTCAACTAAATCATCAATGCGAGAAACTCTCAATTAGAAAGTTCACATTCACACAATCCAACAATGCTTTGTTAAACATAATTCAAACCACTACAAATAAGGGATCACTTTATATTGTACACATCTATTAGCCAGTTTTTACGAATTGCATTATGGGTTCGTTCTTTCTTTTCACGACAGGTTGTCGGGCGTAGACTGAACTTGGCTTCTGCTTTTTTGCTATAATTAAATTGTGAAATGTTTATTTAAAACTCGCAAATAAGTTTTTTTTGTATAAAATTTATACATATTTTAATAGTTCAAAGGCTTTCACTTTAATAACATAATTTAGATTAATCTAAGGCAAATTCCACTGCTACACAACACTTTGTCCAAAGTTAAAAAAATAGAGAAGTACCAACTTATGTATGGTTTAATGCAAAAATTCTAAACTGTTATACCGGAAACATAGATTTTATTATTTGAACTGAATTATATTTTGGTCAAGGTGTGGAGAGCTGGCGTAATAGATGCCATGTAAAACAAAATGGCGAATAAATTGGAAATACGGTTACTTCTGTTATTGTTGTCTATTTATGTCTCTTGTACTGGTAAGTAGTGTTGTTTTGTTGCTATAAAGCTTAAGAAGCTTGAAATGTTAATAACTGCTAGGTACAAAAAATACGAGGATATATACAACGAATAGTTCGATTACTATATAGCTGTATTATATTCATGACCACAGAAAACATAACGTTCCATCGCAATATTATGTTTTTCAATGTTTGTCTAATATAATACTTCTTGTTTTCTGTTTGAAAGAATTAGTTATTCTTTCCGAAACACAAGACTGTAAAGTATAGTGATACAGTAACTCTACACGCTTCGTACTTAACGCGGCTGTGTACTCAAGACGTTGTTTCTTTCGCAAAATTGAGCTTTTTTGATATTTGTTACTTTGTTATGTTTTTTATAAATACAAGGAAAGAAAATCCAGATTCATAAACTCCAACTGCGCTATTTTATGGATTTTATTTCACTATTTCATTCGTGTTTGCAATTTTAAAAGAGAGAAAATCTTTGTTGTATCAGCGGGGTGACACGCGCGCAACAACGCATCGCGCTGCGTATCGCGCAATTTGTTAACGCACAGATACGCTACGCATACGCGACGCTTATCTGCATGCGTGGCGCATCCTTTGGAAACACTAATTTCAAGTGGTCAAATGGCTCCGTTTTAACTGATAAAATGTGGGTTTTTTCAAGTTCTTTTCCTCGATTTGAATATCAAGTTATGAATGGATTTCGCTCAAACTTCTCAACGGGCTGTGGATTTACCCGATGTTCACATAATATAAGGTAGAAAAACGAAAACTGCCGCATTCTCCTGTGAGATTCGATGAAAGGGCAAAATGTGACCACTTTAAACTTTAACGGCAATTATTTCAATGTTCATTTTCTCGGTAAAATGACGATTTAGGTACACGATAACTCAATAAATACAGCATCTATAGGTAAGCAATTATGATCATCGTAAAAAGCATGATCGACTCAAGAAACGGTTTTCTCATTTTTTTATATTTTGGTCTATTTCCGATTTTAGGCATCATTTTGTGCAAATAGGCGTTTGTGAATTTTAAAAAGTTCAATTTGATGCCTTATATGGTCAATATCTCAAAAACTAAGGCCAATATCAAGAAAATAAAAAACCGTTTTTGGAATGGAGCCTCAAGATTGAGCTAAAAACAAAATAAAATATTTTGGAAAGAGTGTTTTTTTGTTATGATGTACCTAACAAATATTGCCAAAAACTCACTTTTTTGTGATTTTCTTCATAATTGTTGTTTTTACCCCAAATCTGTATTTATATTAAGATTTATTGATGTCTTGCCTTTATAAAAATGTATACTTTTTTATGTCTTGCGCGAATAATTACAAAGTTATTGCACTTTTACTACATGCATGTCTGAGAATACACAGCCACCTTAAAAGTACATATGTAAGCTCTAAAGATCAAAATGTTTATTGCACTCATGCTTAACTTAAGGAAAATATTATATAGTTCTT
This sequence comes from Amphiura filiformis, assembly GCF_039555335.1. Classification (NCBI taxonomy): domain Eukaryota; kingdom Metazoa; phylum Echinodermata; class Ophiuroidea; order Amphilepidida; family Amphiuridae; genus Amphiura; species Amphiura filiformis. The sequence continues at coordinate 16,424,591 of NC_092632.1, forward strand.
TGACATTCTTTCTTGTCTACTTACTAAAACTCTACCAATATGAAAAGTAAGAAATATTTAAAAAGTGAATGTTCGAAATAAACATTTCGGGGGAAAAGACGAAAGCATTTCCCTCATTTTGACCCGGTATTAATGGTAGGATATAATACAATATGCCGTGTTTTTAGAGCGACTGTACTAAATCCTTCGCGCTTCTAAACAAGGATATGACATATGAAAATGTGTTTGTTTTTGTTTTTTAATTATGTTGATAGGCCTAGTATAGCCTATAGGCCTATATTCAGATTTTATTATTTCTCTTCATTCACCGCGAATAATAGACAGTGACAGTACAATATACAAGCAGCAAATAAACTAACAAACAAAAAGAAATGGTAAAACAAAACAATAAAAAATCATATCAAGGATCTACAAAGATGAGATCTTGGTGTTTCAATATAACATCCATAAATACTTCTTCAAAAATGGGCAAAAAATTATATTATAAATATGAAACTGAAAGGATTCTTGCAGATTAAAAGAATGCTTTTGATCTGTGATTAGTTTAATACCACTTAAGGCGAGCCGGAGCGATGTCTAATCTAGCGGTGAAAAAATAATGTGATGGGGGGAAATGATGGTGAAATAGCAAAAACATTATTATTTGTCACAACTCAGTAACTACAATACAACGTGGCAAGTGGCTTCCTTGACTCATTTCCTATAAGAGCAATGTATTACTCTGCAGAATAAAACTGTATTAAGCAAAACTTCTAAACTGTTATCATGTCAAAATTAAAATATTCAGAAGGGTGATTAACTTTGTTGAAAGTTAGCAAATAATTATTTTTCTTCGTTCTTCAATTTATCTTCAGTTTCTCAAGTAGTAATTCCAAATTTGGCTCCACCAGTTCTGCGTTCATGTTGGGAGTTGTTCGAAGCAGGCTACACAACGAACCCAACTGCAACAGGTGCAACAGGCAATGGGTGGACGAGTGGGCTATACATGATTGATCCAGATGGACCAGATGGAACAAACCCTGACCCATTTCAAGTCGACTGTGATTTATCCACTGGTGAGTTGAATTATCTTTCTCTAAATTTAAAACATCTATAAACATACTTTAAAACATAATTAATTAATTAAATTTATAGTTCCTGAAAATCTTAGACGATCCTTTTGGTATAATTATACTCGTACATGCGATGCTGGCACAAGAGATCCACAGCCTCCATCCCTCTCTTACAATAACTACAGTAGGGCCTTACAGGACTACAAAACATTCTAACAGATTCTGTCGTTTAATAATGACATTTAGGGCCTACAGAGTGGTCTATTAGGAGCACTGTAGCGCAATGTTTATGGTCATTAACATGATCACCTACTACCGAGTTCACTCAACACTAACGCAAGCACACGGTTTATTATATCAAACAACTTATGATATTTATTAATTATGTAGTGTGGCTGTCGATCAAATCACAATGCAATATCATACAAGAATTAATCCTAAGATTACTACAAAAATCTCTTTTTACTATGGTTATTAAAGCCATATTATAACATTTTCTTACAAAATAGATTACTATTTCGTTGCCATAAAATGTTAGCTTTTACTGTCGGATATATCCCCTTTTAATTTTGAGCAGAACAACTAAGGCAAAGCAAAGAAAATTGGAATTTACTACCAGCGCCAATACGTATCACTCCTTCGGTTGTGTTATGGTACGATCCTTTGTTGTGCAGATCACCGTCCCGCACGCCATGTACGTACTGTGTTATGAACATCGCGTATGCGTTCGACAAATATTTCCATCGTAATAATAAAACGACGGTTCCTGTGTGTTATTCAAAATCTCAGATTTTGAAAAACTACAGCACCTAGGGTCTTGATTTTTGCAGGCTATATTGGTTTAATAAAGTACAATATTATCGTATAAAAAACCCAGAATTTTGAAAAAATATTGAGGGCGTCCTTCTCAGCAAATGTTATAATATGTCTTTAACTAAACCTGGAAATATTGACTGGCTGACTTTCTGATGAGATTCCTTTTATGGTCTCAGTTCTTGATCCAAGATCTGGCATTGTCTACCCAAGGGAAACCCCTGGTCTACCACAGTCTCAGTCCAAGTCCTGAAGACTATGTTTTCAATATCCTAGCTGGTATATGCTAGTGCTTTCCAAAAGGGTTTTTACGTTGACCGTAAGCTCCTCTCCCGGAGATGTCTTGAGCAAGCGTTCTGCTCCACTTTACAGTCACATAACACAATATGTTAGTCCAGCAACCACATTTCGTTGATGGAAATATTTCAATCTGTCGCGGTCGCTTCTTTAAGTCGACAAAACAATAAAGCACAATATTGGCTTTCACTATCGCCTTTGGCGTATTTTATTCTGTCCAACACGCAAGAACCGCGATCTGACATAAATTTCACAGAGTTCCCTGTTGTAACTCTAAAATGTTCCTTCCCTTTACTTTACTTCATTGTCTCCAGGCTTTATATATTACAGCACATTACATCATTTCTAAATATAGCTCATTACATCACCAGAAGCCAATCAGAATCATTAATATGTATAGATGGTTACTGTAATAGCACCACCACTTACTACTGTGGACATCATGATCATTCTAGTAGTTTCCATTATGTATGATTGTTTACTAGCATTTTCTATTGAATTTCCAGAATATTCCATGTACAAACCAATGGAGATAAATATTAAGACAAGTGAAATACAATGTCCTATGACAAAATACATAACTTTTAACGAATACATGTATTATGGAATATTTTGCGGTCATATAACACAATTAATAATATCCGAATCAACTGAAATTTTGAGAAAAAAAATGTTTTTGTGTGAAAATCTATTCAACTATACCCTGATTACGTACATGAATAAATAATTAAAATCTTACTCTTTTACAGGCGAGACTATATTCAGCCACAATAGAGCAGGTCCAATTAGTGTTCCTAGTGGTAATGCGGATCCTGGTAGTTATGCCTCGGACGTGACGTACGACTATGGAACCTTGGAACAAATCTACGCATTGATCGATGCCTCCGAATCGTGCTCGCAAACCATACAATTTGAATGCAGAGGTGTTAAGATCTGGGATGACCTGGGCAAACCTTGGACATGGTGGACATCAAAGGTTGGCAATGAAGCAGCAGATTCAATAATTCAACAAAATTGGGGTTCGAACTACCCTACAAGGGGATGTGAATGCGCCGAAACAGGAAGTTAGTTTGCTATGCCTTTCTCAATTTATAATGTTCTAATAACATTTCATTACGCTACAGCCACCCTTAACAAATTAGTCCTGATTAACTTAAGTTTTGACACTTGTTACCAGCTGTCAACATTTGATAACTAATTACCTCAGGCCAAAGTCGCTTTCTGCAAAGCTGGACTGAGCAAGGTCGTGACTGATTTAGTCCATGGCTGTATTACAAACTGGTAAACTGGCCATTTCAGGGACAAGGAAAGAACTAAAACTGTCAAGAAGAATTGCTTAAACCTTAATTGGGACCCAATTCACAAAGACTTACGATCGATCTTACATCTTGTAGATCAATCGTAAGATTGAATGTAAGGCTTTCTGAAACCTGTAGGCTGCAGCGTAGAGCGATACATTGACAATAAATTGGGACAACAAATCGGACATTTTGTAACGAGCAATGAGCATTACTTGTCCGTCAACGTTGAGCCCAGATCAAACGAGTTGCATTTGTCATAGTATTGGGAGAGAATTTTGGATTTGGCAAAACATGGGGCAGGAAAGTGGTGGGCAAGTTTTACCCGACACGAATATGTGCATCGATCAAGCGGAATGAGTCATTTGTTGCTGTAAATTATGCAATCCATTCTAAAGAACGGCTCAATTTGTGAAAAGAAATGAGAATAGTAGCCTATATTGTTGGTTGTACAAGTGGCGTGAAAAGGCCAATAACAATAATTAAGAACACCCATGAAAATTTCTATCCTTCAGATCAAATTATATTTATAGCACGAACTGTTAAGGGCTGGGGTATGAACGTTTGGACAGTATTTATTGTGGGACATTAGAGCACATCAGACATATCGAATTGCATTCTGAATACGAAGAATGGCCTTCTGATATCAAATAATTTTCATTTTTGAAATTCGCAATTTAATACACATTTTATGGCAAATCATTAAAATTGATATTTTTGATATTTAACAGTACTTGAAGTAAACTTTATAAATCTGATGATTTATACTTAAAGTGTATGTAGGTGGGATGAAAAGCCGACGATCAATTAAAATTTTGACCTTTCGTATTGAAGATATGGATATGGATTTTTCCCCAAAACACCAAAAAAATAGGTCTTTTTGGGGAAAAATCCATATCTTCAATATAAAAGGTCAAAATTTTCAATTGATCGTCGGCTTTTCCTCCCAGCTACATACACTTTAAGAATATGTCATTAGATTTATAAAATTTATTTCGAGGACTGTTATATATCAAAAATTTGAAAAATATCAAATTTTTATAATTTGTCATAAAATTTGTATTATATTGTGATTTTCAAAAAATGAAAATTATTTGATATCAGAAAGACATGCTTCGTATTCAGAATGCAATTCGATAGGTCTGAGGTGCTCTCATGTCCCACAAAAATACCGTCGAAACGCAATTAACGCTCATTTTAGATCCCTTAATAATTGCATCCATACATTCGTCCTCATGAATTACAGCTTGTGCTGGTGGTGCAGACGCAAGATGCAATTGTGACGTCGGTGACTCCATATTGAGATCTGATTCGGGAACAATCACGGACAAGACCCAATTGCCGATATTACAGGTCCGTATAGGAGGTGTAGATACCGCAGGACAAGAAGCTTCTTTTTCACTTGGAGAACTCAGGTGTACAGGATCAAGTATGTTATTTTATTGTCATGTGTTATAAATATCTGAATCTATTTGGCTGTTTCATATGTTGTATATACATGCTTAGCTATATAGGCATATTCGTATCATTGTATTTATTGTTGTTCATCATGTTCTTCGTTGGTTGTGGTAGCTTTAGTTTTCCTTTGGCTCCGCCACCACCACCTCCTCCTAACACCCTTTTATCGGCTTCCGCTTCTTCATCTACTTCTTATTTTTCTCTTTTTCCTTTTTTGCATCCTCATCTACACCTTCCATTCCAGTTCTCCTTACCTTTCGCCTTCTCCACGGTTTCTCCAGGGGCGTAGCCAGCTTTCTTGGTCAGGAGGGGCAAAATAAAATTTCAGGGGCACAGCTGAAAAAAATTGCAGTAGAAACATGTCTTCGAGCTTCCAAAAAAGGCTTTATTGGGACGATGTGGGCGCGCAAAAATTTTGAATTTGACACTAATTTTGCGCATGATCAAGATGAAAATGGCTTTATTAAGACAATGTGCGCGCGCAGCGCGCCAAAAATTTGTATTTTACACTATTTTGGCCCATGATCGGCGTGAGTTTTGATGGAAAAGGGGCTCCTTGCCCTTTTCCTTTTCCTTTTCCCTTTAGTCAGACCTGCACTTTTTTCTTTCATTTTTTGTCGGGGGGGGCAGTCCCCGCTGGCTACGCTACTTGGTTTCTCTTCCCAATGAACGTTAATATTTTCATGTTTCTAGTAGTAAATTTCGTCACCGAGCACCATCTATAATTTACACATTTTAAACATTTTGTCTAAAAATTACATCCATGGTTTTGAAATGGTTTGTGGTGAAGATATATTCGCTTTAAACATTTACTTTAAACATTTTGTCTAAAAATTACATCCTACAGCTTTCAACTACCGTTCCTGCGCTGCAATTGACGCCGATACTGGCGATAATTGGCCATTGAGTTATTATTACATGATTGATCCAGATGCAAAAGGAGGAGAAGATCCATTTCTGGTATACTGCGATGCCAATGGTGGGTATATAGCTATCTACTTTTATAGTAATTAGTTCAGTTCTTAGGGCCTTAAAATAGTATTTGACTGATAATATTATAAATTTTAATTATATACACACTACACAAAATTATTGCAACTTTGCTGAAAAGAAAAGAAGAATTCGACAAAAGATAAGCTGCACATTGATCCATTATCCTGTTAAATTTATATTATGTGCTTTATATAGTAATGTTTTTTACACGAAACAATCAAGATTAGGCTAATTAATGAGATGGAAGGTGTCCACTGTGGTGACATCATGTTCGTATTACAGTGATTACAATGGCGTAATGGCGGAAATCCGTTCAAACACATCGAGGATTAAACTTTACGTCCAGAAAATGTTCAGCTGCTTTAAAATGATCGCAAAATGGTTTAATTGGTATCTGCAACGCATGGCGGGAGAATAATTCACGGATATGTCGGGTTAAAGAAACGGTAGACCATCAAGATCTGAGGACTCAAAAGAAAGAATGATCATTACGTTATGTCCTTTATGGAGTAACCACGTGACATTAGTATTTCAAGTTTGCAACTGAAATTCCCGCAACCTTCCTCCGTAACCAATTCCTGATACATTGCAGAAACCAATTCAACCATTAATAGGCATCTCATCATTTTGTGGACGTAAGATTTTTCTTCTTCTCTGCGTTCAAAAGGATTTACATCTTTGGTCCATTGTAAGCACTGGAAAACACACATGACACCTTCCATCCAATTGGTCTGGTCATAATCATATCCATTGCCTAGTTCGTAATGTGAAATCGACAAGATGGGTGAATGTTCAACTTACAGTTGATAGAATTCTTCTTTTTCAGCAATGATGCGAAACTTTTGTGTAATGTGTGTGTCATAAATATATTATAAAGGTTGGAATAACTAGATTGAAATTCATCTTTGAGGCGATTTCCTCCTTATTTGTCATAAACATGATTCTCGCGATAATGTGATTTGTAAAGTGAAGTATATTGTTGACTTGAGTTAGTCAAAGAAAACAGTTAGCAAGCTACAAGCTATGTCATTTGATTATTCCGTTTAAAATCCACACAACCTCTGTGGAAGATTTTGGAAATATCTTCCGCAAAGGATGAGTATGTTTATCAAATGCAATTGTTCAGAGTTAATCATTTTGAAACCCATACTCCCTCTGTATTATGACTTTACCTATATCTTCCACAACTGGAGTAAATACATGATGTATTTCAAATGGAAGTTACCCAATTGTGTATTCTAATTGATACTCCCTCTGTGTCAAGTTTTAGCAAAATCTTCATCAGGGGTAGTGTGTATTTTAAATGGAATATCCCATTGTCCCATGACATATACGTGGCACCAATGCTAATATGCCATGCAATTGAATATCAACCCCACAAGGATAGTAGATACTGACTTATCCGATTTATTCTAAAATGGTTTTTTTGTTCCTAAATTATTTTTCGCGGTAGGTGACACTTTGGTTCCACACAATTTGTGTGATATGGATGCACGAACACCGAATAGTCCAGTAAATGCACCAGATTGTGTCGTTATGGGGAGAGGAGACACGTACAAAGGTAGACGGTTTGGTGACTGCATGTCTGCAGGATGCGACTCTGTTGATGTACTTTATAACGAATTCAGCGATGTGGGAATTTCTCAGATAGGTTCCCTGATTGATGATGCTTCAACATCTTGTGAACAAGAGTTGGCTGCTTTTTGTATCAATTCAGCCTACACACCATCGAATCGATGGTGGGAAGGACGATTTGCACTCGGCACACAACGTTTTAATTGGGGTGGTGCTACAGGTGGAACAGGTATGTATTATGTTTTAAGGCGAGTGAGATAGCAGGAGCTATGCTTATCCAGTTGTAGCATCATACTGCAGTTACTGTCCGTTTTCCTATACACAATACACAGTGCTCTCACCATTGACGCGTGACCTCTACAAACAGTGTATGTTATAGGTATATGGGCATTGCCTAGTTAACATCACTGTGTGAAAAATAACCGGCCAATATTTTAACTATTCTCCAAACTTCTAGCAAATATATTTCTCTAACATGACCTAAAATTACCGCTAGGTGAGATGTTCAGAAGGGGTCGCACTTTCGTAGAATACGAGTAAGGGCAAAGCATAGCTAGCTCATAGCTAGCCAACTCCCCGTGTTAATTGAATGGAGATTTGACCGAAAATATTGAGCTTTATTGGTAACGGACCGCTCCGTTCTGAAGGATGCCACAAAAAAACGGTACAAGCTACATTTAAACTATTCTAAATAGGTTCTAGAAAATATAGTTTTGTAACATGTCCTAAATTTTTAGCTAATTTAGATGTTTGGAGAGGGTCGCACTTTTGTGTTTTAGGAAGGATATGTAAACGACAGATAACACCAAAAATATGAAGAAATTATTTCCAAACCGTGTGAAGTCAACAATCATTATGTTGCTCATTTTGAAGAATGCTGGTTAACAAAAAGCAGGTCATTGTCTCATTTCGTGAACAAAGGTACATATACCATTGTTTCCTTTCGTTTCCTTTATAATCGGTTACCCAACTGAAGCTATAATACCAGCTTTATTGCGATGTCGCACATGTAAAACAGACACTTGTGCACAACCAGAGAAGATCTGATTTAATCAGTTGAGCTGCTTCAATGAGTGTTATCTTGGTTTAATAGCTTTTAATGGGGTTTAAGTCCTGCAAAGGTCGAGATGAATTCTACTGTAGACATGACTGCATCATGTTTAACTAAAAAAACTGCAGTGTATTTCTTAATATTAATACATTGACCGACGGATATTTATATTTCTACAGGTCTTTAGTTAAGGCCAATATTATATCAAAACGAAATTTGTGGGCGTTCTCGCCCCAAGAAAAATAATACACATGGAGTGAAAATGACACCCCTTATATCAAGCGGATCTCCATTATAAAATCCATACTATTTCTCAATTTATTTGTCTCAATATTTAAGTCCAAACACCACTAGGCCTATTAGGTCATGCTCCACTCCGTGTCGCCTTAAGGGCTGGGGTATGAACGTTTGGACAGTATTTATTTTGGGACATTAGAGCACATCAGACATATCGAATTGCATTCTGAATACGAAGAATGTCATTCTGATATCAAATAATTTTGGTTTTTGAAATTCGCAATTTAATACACATTTTATGGCAAATCATTAAAAATTGATATTTTTGATATTTAACATTACTCGAAGTAAACTTTATAAATCTGATGATTTATACTTAACGTGTATGTAGGTGGGATGAAATGCCGACGATCAATTGAAAATTTTGACCTTTCGTATTGAAGATATGGATTTTTTTCCCAAAACACTAAAAAAATTAGGTCTTTTGGGAAAAAAACCTATATCTTCAATATGAAAGGTCAAAATTTTCAAGTGACCATCGGCTTTTCCTCCCTGCTACATACACTTCGTTCAACCCTGTGGTCACCATGTAGACAATTTAGATTATTTATACATTTTGTGTTAAATTTCTTCGAACATTTTCTATTATATATAAGGCCCACGTGAGACTTTTTAAAACATTTTGTGAATTAAGCCAAATGTTTTTACAACGTAAACGTGTTATAAACGTTTTGGGATTGATGAAAAAGTTTGAATAATAATAAATGTCGGGTTATGTGAAGGTCGTGAAAACGTATTTAAAACGTTGTATATGAAAAAGCACCACAACTTCATATTCAAAATGTTGTCAAAATGTTATCACGAAATACTTTTAGGCAAACATTTTTTGTAAAAGATTTTGCCAACATGAAAATAACATTAAGTCAGAATGTAGTGCAGCAAATTTTAAAAATGTTTTTGAATCTTACCAAAACGTTTAATACCCTTTATATACCTTTTATTTAACCCGACATTTAAACGTTTTCTGTAAAACGCATGTGTTTTCTGGTCAGCTGGGGGAATAGCATTGTTGACGTCACGCATAATGGATTAGTCTGTTTTCACCTAGGATTCGTTTTATGCTAAATACAATTTTTGTAAAATTCGAACAATTTGCTTTGATAGGTGTTCAGCTAGGAAATATACCCCTATTTATCAATGATGAAAACCCAAGTAAGTGTAAACTTGATCTTGCTTTCTTACAAATTAATCTTGGCCGTTTTGATCCATTCCTGAATATTGATAGATTGTGCTGGTAACACGTGTAATTGTGATACTGAAGATGGTAACGAGCAGAGTGATTTTGGCACAATAACGGACGAAGCAACTCTACCTATTCGCAAGATTTTTAACGGGGATACGGAATTAATCGATGAATATGCATTCGTTAATGTTGGTGCTCTCACGTGCGATGGTAACAGTAAGTACTTGACAAATATTTTCCCTTGAAGATATGTCCATCTTCGATGCAACCATCGTTGAACCACCTTACAAGCTCTCATGCGAAAGAAAGCCTTTTTTTGTGATTTTGATTTTAGTGAAGGGCAATGCATTCAAAAATAGTGTAAACCCTTTGGTAATTAATCCTGTTACATCACTACTTCTACAGCGAATATGGCATCCTAATTAAGGTCTGAATCATTAACGCTGAACAAAAAAACAAAATTGACACTTGGGAGGCTGCTTCTACATTTGGATTATTTGCATATCCAATGAGGAAGAACATACAACTGATATGACACCTTGATATACTTCAGTTTTGTTTGAGGTTATGTAGGAAATCTGTTCTGAAATAGGTCTATCAGGTCTTTGAGATTGACAAGGGCCATGGCGGCACCAGATTTTTTTTGGGGGGGGGGGTTGTCACTTAAAGTGATATGGAGGGTGATTTCAATACCTTTGTATATGGTTTTCACGAAATATACCTAAATCATTTAAATTGCATTTATCTGCTATGATATGATTCAATCAGAGATTCAATTGTTTGGTTTCAATTGTTTTGTTTCACTTGAACTCTCTAACTACTGAGCCATATTTTATAAAACGGACTACGACAGGGGTGTTGTTGTTGCAAGTTATTTTACAAGAGCGAAATGAAAATCATGGATTTTACCGTAGAAACCAATGGTTGGACTTACCACCCCTCTCTATGGTAATCTTTGATAGCCGGTCATACCCCCGGGTAAAGTGCTGGGGTAAAACTTCTATTACTAAAATGAGCTCAATGGATGGATCTACGATTAGTTTAGGTCGTTTGGGCGTAAACACGCGCGTTGTTTTATGGCGGATAAAACAATCTTAGGGGGGCAGCCCCAATGGCGTAGATTTCTTTTTGACATGGGGGTGGGGTTGGAAAAAAATCTTGAAGTAAAGTAAATCCAGCACTTTTAGGCGACATAATAAGTTTATAAATAAATAAATAAATAAATAAATAAATAAATAAATAAATAAATAAATAAATAAATAAATACAAACATGATTTTTAATTACTGTTTATGATCGCAGCGATCGAGGCGTTCAATAAGTAATATATTTCATAAATTAATGCAATGGGGGAATCACTTGAAGTGATATGGAGGGAAGGGGCAACAATTTCAATAACTTCGTATAGTTCAAGAAATATACCTGAATCATTTAAATTACATGGCCAGTCGTCACGTAAACCAGAGTTTAAGTTGTTCATAACTATTTGACATGTAACATTTTTATATAGAGTTGTTGGATGAATGTGCAACAAACACGGATAATTGTCATGCCAACGCAGTATGTACAAACACCGAGGCACGATATGAGTGTGAATGTGGCCCTGGATACTTCGGAGATGGATTTCATTGCTTAGGTAAGTTACATGCTTCTTCTCTAAAATGTTATGTTTAAGAGATGTATTTAAAAGAATTGTTCAAGAAGTCCTGATTATTTTATTTTAAATGTTTAATTTTAGGTGTGTTTGATAATGCACTTTGATGAACAAAATTACCTTGCGAAAAACAAAAGTCCAACATTCTGTATTTTGACAAAATCTGAGATTGTTTTAAATTTCCCCCGATCTCGGAAATATATAATTAGCACATCAGATTCGCTGGTACACGATCTAGGCCCTGGAATCAAAAATTTATTTAATCTTAACCCACTTCATACTGTTACCATTTTGTGAACAAAATCTGAATGTGACAGAAATGGAACTACATTGCCTTAAAAATGGCGGATAACTTATACTTAAACAGTTTTTCTATCACTTGAAATATTTTGTTTATATCGCTATTGTCAGCAAACCTTATTTACCACTGTTTACCTTTCTTGCAGCTATAATTTTCTACCTAGAGTGTGACAATCTAACAGTTGTTGAAAACGAGCTTTCAGTGCAGTTTAACGTATTCCGTACGGGCATTAACCCAGACCAAACAAGTTCTGTCAGTAAGTGGAGTCAGTTAAATTGAATAAATTAGAAAAATGCACCAAAAATGACGTCACGAATTCGGATGATGTATGCTAGGTCTAGACAATAGGCGGCCATTAATGGTCATTTTGCTTCTTACATGATTTTATTCGCGTGTTGTTATGTAGTACCAAAAATAAATAAGTTAAAAAAGGGGTCGGTCACCCACCTTTACACAGTATTTTTGTGGGGCCTGAGAGCACATCAGACATATCGAATTACATTCCGAATACTGATAGCAATTTTTTTTTTAATTTGCGATAAAAATAACTATGAATTATCCAAAAAAAATGACTATACGTATCTGAAATACTGTTTTCATAGGCATATTATCCATGTCAATGTGCAGAACAGTTGCATCACGAAATACCTCATCGCACATCACATAGCAATTCGCTGTAGAAGTAGTGATGTAACAAGATTAATTATCATAGCAATGTTTGCTCGCACCTGTAAGATTAGCGTGTGTCTTTGAAAAGAGCGGCACTGTATTCAATCTATGATAGCACACATACACAGGTGATGAGTGCGGCCTAATTATAGTGAAGGGTAATACTTTTAACAATTGTGTAAACCCATTGCTATGGTAATTAATCCGGGAACATCACTACTTCTACAGCGATTATGGCATCCTAATTAAGGTCTGAATCATTAACGCTGAACGAAAAAGCAAAATTGACACTTGGGAGGCTGCTTCTATAATTGGATTATTTGCATATCCAATGAGGAAGAACATACAACTGATATAAGACATTGATGTATTTCAGCTTTGTCTGAGGATATGTAGGAAATCTGTTTTGAACATACAAAACATATTTTATCATCAGTTAGAAAATGAGAATTTTACTGCTTGCTTTGCTTTCTTCTTAAAAGGAATGGTTTTCCTCATACATGTATAATTATCAAAAATAGGTATAACGTTATCAAAGTAGACTAGGCTCTTTTTCAGATTCAATTAATCTGGTACTCACTCAGATATATATCAATTCCTATTAGGAATCTTGATCACTCTGTTGCAGTGTTTCTAGATGTTTGATACACCACAACAGAAAGATTGTAATATTTCTGGGTGAGTACCAGATTACTGAAAAAGGGCCTGAAAAGATCTGAAAAGAGAAGGGTACTATAACATGATTTGTTTTATTTAGTCTATTTTCAATGATTTTAGCAAATCAATGATGTAACTTATTCATGTTATTCTTTTTTTTGTTACGCATGAAAGCGGTCGATTTCGGGAATCTGGAAGCTATTTTTGGTGCAGATTTTAGTGATCAGAATCGTGTGGTAACCTTCCCGGCAACGACTGGATCAGAAAGCAACATTCAATTTGTGCCAATATCAGTTAATATAATTGACGATTCCATAGCTGAATCGAACGAAACATTCATGCTAAGCTTGTCTAACCCAGTTAACGGCCAAGTGAATAGTGGATGGTACGACACAGCTATTGTGAACATCATTGATGATGATGGTAAGTTGGAAAAGGTAGAAGAACTTTTCAAATTTCCCTGAAAATGTTTTTTTTCCAGTGCTTCATATCATTCCCTTAACAACATTATTCTTTTCCTTATGGGTCTTTTTCTTTTATCTTGTTCATCAACCTTTCCTTTTCTTAGGTTAATGCAGATCCAATTAACAGAAAAAGAAGAACGTTTTTGCCAAACCGATAACTTATGTGCATCTAATTCTTATTTTCAATAATCATTGTCTTTTTAATCACAACTGACATTACATTGAACTTGTTAAAGGGGAAAGGAGGTCAAGCCGGAGCAACGATCACAGGCTTCACACACACGAAATTGTTTTACCTTACCAACACTGTTTGCCAATACATTCCAGATGGAGAGCGATAGTGTTTGACCGTCTTTCCAATTACGCAACACGATGCCACCGCCACTGTTCAAACCCACAACCTTGTGACCATAAGTTAAAGCCCGTATCGATGGGCAACGGTGACCTCTTGTAGTTTCTCAACTTCTAAACCCATGAATTCTAAAGACCAGTTGTAACAATTACTTTTTTGAAACGCCCATTAGTTACAACATTTTAACGGGTAAAGGCTTCGAATCATAATCATGAGGTAGCTTGTGGTCGTAGGTTCGAGTCACTGCAGTGCCAACGCGTTGTGCTCTTGGGTCAAGATCCTTCACCTCGCTTGCCTCACTCCACCTATATGCAGTGGGGAGCTTTTAGGGGATAATTACAAGTGCTGAGAGGAGCGACCTTGTTGGAGTGAAATGATTCTGATGTATCTCAGTGACAGCGGAATATTGTTTAAGTGTGCTGTGGTCCATTTCACTAAACTTTACGAAGCTTCATAAGTCTCAAAATCGTTAGTGAACTTGCAAAATCCGACATAGGTACACGGTGAAGTGTATGTTAAATCAGGACGATTTTGTTTTATTTGGTGTGGGTAGTTTTGATCGCGGGTTTATGCATCTCGGATTTATTTCAAAACGAAAAGAAAAGTTGAAATTTCAAAATAAATCTTTTACTTTAACAGGGCACCAGGACAAGGACTACATTAGGGAACAATCTAATATTATCAATGTTTGTTTCACTTTCAGCAACTTTTGAAATCGAGCTGGCTAAATACGAGGTGAGCGAGGAAAAGGGATATGTCGATATTTGCATCATTCGCTGGGGATCTTTAGACCAAACGGGCTCAGTAGGTAAGCTGAAGTCTATATTCTTAATTTATATCATTACGGCATGATTTAGCTATATTTTATTCAATTCAAGATATATTTCTCATAATACTTCACAGAAATTTGAGATATGAATGAGATAATTTCATAAAAAGTTCGCGGAAACATGTCCACGTTAAACTACATGTATATTACGCCTACAGAAGAAAATAAAAGAGTTCAGTCGTTGTTAGCGCCCTTCCTTGTTCATTGTGACTTTTGCGACGAAATACCGAAAATCTTTGCAATCTAATTCTATTATACGTCATACCAATATGCAGTGAAATGCTCTCATCGATGTTCGCATATACATGTAGTTAAGATTATATTCGCAAAGGCTTTCGGGAAAAGGTGAATTATAGACGACTGATAAGCCAGATCAGATCGAATATTTATCCCAACCACCGCTGCCTAATATAATAATAACAGCAATACTACTACTACTACTACTACTACTACTACTACTACTACTAGTACTACTACTAATAATAATAACACTAACACCACTACTACTACTACTACTACTACTGCTACTACTACTACTACTACTACTACTACTACTACTACTACTACTACTACTACTACTACTACTACTACTACTACTACCACTACCACACCACTACCACTACCACTACACTACCACTACTACCTACTACTACTACTACTACTACTACTACTACTACTACTACTACTACTACTACTACTACTACTACTACTACTACTATTACTACTACTACTACTACTACTACTACTACTGCTACTACTACTACTACTACTACTACTACTACTACTACTACTACTACTACTACTTACTACTCAGTACTACTAATAATAATAATGATACATTTTGCTAACAGTGATAAATTCCACGGAAGACACGGCTCTAGCTGGTAGTGATTTTGCTGCTGAAGGTACAAGAACGATTTACTTTGATTTATGGGAGAGGAAAAAGACGGTTCGGATTGCTTTGCTCAACGACCGTGTTCCTGAAGACACTGAACAGTTCTTCATTGGCATAGAACAGCCTGTCAATGATGAATTAATCCGCATTATGCAGACTTGTATTACTGTAACCGATGAAGACAGTAAGTAGCCTTTGTTATTAATGTTATTCAGAAATTTAATTAAAAATTACTTATTTTCTTCTGATGATTCAGAAGTTCTAAAACACCCCTAGTTCAACAGAGTGTCTTTGCAACGGGATCCAAACTACGTATGATTTCCTTCGATTTGGCCAAGGAATTCAACAAATTCATGCATGAAAGGGATTATAACAGTTTATAACCCAGGACGTCTCGAACTCCACACAAGCATTCTTACCACAAGCTTCCTTGATAGCGCTTTCAAGGAAGCTAGCAACATTGAGCATGAAATGTCTTGGGCTCAAGATATGAGTAAATCTTTGAACAAAGACACTTGCAATTATATGCATTTTAGTAATCATAGTAATCATATTGATTTGAAAGAGGTGGCTATTATAGCTGTAGCATACGGCACCAGTTACTGCGTACCGTGTGTGTTCCAATCTTCGTTCTGTAGTGTTGATGTCGTGCATTGACGTATAAATGTCGTACATATTTACCACTGAAGGTTACCAAACTGACTTTATAATATACCACTTAATAGTTGATGTTTGGGTATAGATCACCTAAGGTTGTCTGTAAAGTCAATTCAACAACCTCAGGTGATAAATGCGTATGCCATTTATGCGTCAATGTGTACGACATATAATGCACATCAAGTTACTGAATTGACTTCATACTCCACCTTTAGGGGATCAACCAATCTGGATATAACTCAAAATATCCTTTAGACAGATGGTCAATCAAAGTACCTACGACCCGATCAAGAAAAATATGAGGAAACTGTCAACACAACTTTGTTATTTTGTCACGACTAAGAATAATATATAATCAGCAATTTGTGGTCGAAGAAAGTTTTTTGAAAAGGATAATTATACTTAAAGCCATATTATAACATTTCCATACAAAATAGATTAGTATTTCTTTTAGTGTCAGATATATCCCCATTTAATTTTGAGCCGAACAACTAAGGCAAAATGAAAGCAAAGAAAATTGGAATTTACTACCAACGCCGAAGGTCGCCAATACCTATCACTCCTTCGTTCATACAAGGTGTTTGAACAAAATATCAAAAATATATAGTCAACTATGGATCTAATCTTAATAAATGCAATACAATGCCACACATGTCTTCTACTTATTCTGTGACTTTCATGGAAATAGCTTGATTCGTTTTTGCGGGACATTGCTATTACTGAAAATGGACGAAAACTGCATGTGTGTAATTTACAGTGCAAAGGCTTCATAACACATGGATCCTTTTTCACCATCGTCCAGCCGCACTGTGCAATATATTGGAGAAATCATACATTTTTTTATATGATATACACCAAATTTCGCCGATGTAGAGCTTATAATGCTAAATAATTCTTGATATGGGATTAAGTGAAACATTTCAATACGACATCAGATATTTAGGTTAAAAAACATGCTTTTTATGTGATATTTACCCCAATTTTTACCCCAAAATGTCATATTACAGAGGATATAACTTCCTCAAGGATCCTCCGCAGTAAATCTTAATATTCTTCGTCACGTAGCTGTGGGTTTGCCAATATACTGTGGACATAAATGCATGCTGTGACACTAAGGACGAACCTTCTCTATACTTTAATGTAAAATCCATCCCTGCCGGCATTTCAAACTCACACACCGCAATAATTGACTTTAAAACTGCCGCCAAAGAAAGAATAGTTTTTAAAGGTCACTCAAGCGTAGCACATCCTTTATTCCATACAAGGATTGCTTCGTAACATCATAAATAAACGATAGATATCGACTATTTAGTAGAAGTAAGAACAGGACACAACAACAATACACTGCATAGCATTTTCCAAATAACTTTGTGCTGGCTGAACGGTTAGTATGATTTTACAGATTTTCAAAATAGGTTGCGTTGTCAAAACTTGGAATTCACCATTTTTTAATTTTTTTTAAAAATCTAAACAATCTGAAAAAGCTAAATATATGTAAAACTTAAAAAGCAAAACAATATGAACAATAGAAATGCTGTTCACACCTAAAAAATTCCATCTTTTCCGGTATAAATCATTCTGGGACAACCTGTATTACTGTACGATCGTTTTCCGGGATCCTTTGTTGTGTAGATCTCCGTCCCGCACGCTTAATTTCTTTCTGCAACCATAATGGGCCGCAATATATCACTAACCGCATAGTCCGAGGCAAGGTCCATTATTGTCAGGGTTAGGGTTCGGGTCTTATGGTTAGGGTTAGGGTTCGGGTTAGGGATTGGGGATTAGGGTTAGGGTTAGGGTTATGATTATATTCGTATTTATTAGTACTAATATACTAGTAATAGTATATTGTTTGTATGCACTTTATTCCGTAATCAATAAGTATCATAAACAAACACCTTAGGGTTAGGGTTAGGGTTAGGGATTAGGGTTAGGGTTAGGATTATATACGTATTTATTAGTACCACAGATATTGGAAATATACTAGAATAAGTATCATTAACAAACACCTTTCTGGCACAACGAATCATAGCACAGTCGTGTAGGCATTAGACTATGGATACATACATTGTGGGTTCGAACCCCCAGGTAAAACGTTGTAGAATTTTAATTCTATCGATTGCTTTTTATTTTATTAAGTAAGAGGAAATAATAATGGTAATAAATTCGTGTTATATCTAGCCTCATTACTCGTTGACTGCCGATAAAACGCCCAATAAAGACTTAGTCACCGGACCGCGCCGGCCAGTTAAAGTACATGCCCTATCACACCACTCCACACCATACATAAATTCTCCCAGTCACATTTCCCAAATATGAAATTAAAAAAATTCAAATTTTAATTTACTACTTTTAAAGTTTGGCAGAGGCGGGGTTCGAACTCACGGCGCAACGCTTAGTACTCTATGAGCCTAGCGCCTTAGACCACTAGGCCACTTGTCTTCTTGTTATTCATCTGAAACTTATTTAAAAATATAATCGCAACTTCAACATAGGCCTACCACGTGACAAGCAAAGGCAGAAAACGTATTATATTTTGGAATTTTATCTGCTTAAAACATTAATGTGTATTATAATAGAGCTACCATTATTTATATTGTTGAATTCTCAAGCGCATAGAGACAATTAATACGAGCGTCCTATGATACATACACAATACATAAAATCGATTTTGATCTTCGGCATTACTCGGTGACCTCCGATAAAACGCCCAATAACGCCGGTCAGTAAAAAAAAATGCTTAAGTACATGCCTATATTGAGATAAGCAATCCTTTTGTGATATGTCCATTCATCCATATAATAATAGCTATCAGATTTTTGGATGGATGTTTTACACAGTGATTGGAGAAGAAGCTATGTAAATAATCAAAAGTACATGTCTACAAATTGACAAGGACAACTCCTTTTGTCAAAATTGTTTTCACCTATTGCTCAGTATGTTAATTAATCCGATTAATTACGTAATTTCGCCAGCGTATGATATATCAGTACTAATATGTAGGCCCAAGGAGGTTAGATATAGAAAGAAGAGGAAATAGATTACGTATCGCATATTGGTCCTTTGTGCCTATTAGAGTTTCCGCCAAGGGAAAAAAAAAAAAAAGGAAGGAGGGGGGGGGGAGGAGAGAGAGGGAGAGGGAGACAGATGGAGTCACAGGGCTCTAAATTACATAGGCGTAGATCGGGGGGTAAATGCCACAATATTTTGCCAGGGGATGGTCAATATAATCACCCCCCAATATTGACGCCTGTGTATTGGTTTGTGTCGAAATTAACCTCATATTTGGCCATTTTATAGCCACAAAATGCCATTTTTAGCGCTTTGCGCGAATTTATTCCACTTTTGTCCCATATTTCACCAGTTTAGTTTCAATAGGCCTATGCTAAAATTTTCGCGCGCATTTGTACCATAAGGTTCACTGTACTGGGTACTTTTAAAAATCCTAACCTAACCTAAACATAACTTTAACCCTTAGATTGGAGCTCTACTAGAAGTAAAAATATAGATAGTGAACGAATTTAGTATTTCTATATCTATGTGAGAATGATACAATAGAGGCCCTGCATGAAATTATTGATTGGCTCCAAACAAAGGTTTTCAACCGGTGTCCTTCACCGTAGTTATGGCGGAGTGCAGTCCATTCAATCAAATGTTGTCATCAACCTACTTGATCGTAGTGCAGGATTATGTGTGTGAGACGAACTGTCACGGTAGATTGCAATCATGCTTTTGTTGAATGCATTTGAGTAGTCCGCCATATTTACGGGATGATACGTCGCATGCAAGGCCTCTATATGACATGATGAACATAGTCATTGATGCATCAGTTTTAAAATAGACTAGGCGGTTACCCATATTTGGCGGTTCTCGGCTGGGCGCGATTACCAGGCTGATGGTGACATGCCCATATGACAATTTTTACTAATTTGACCTCAGATGACCCCAGGGTGACATTGGATGACCCCAAAATGACCTAAACTTATAACTCTAAATGTTGACTGTACCTACCAAGTTTCATGCCCATATATGAGCTTTTACTAATTTGACCTCAGATGACCCGTGGTGACCTTGGACGACCCCAAAATGACCTTCAAAAAAATGCTGCTTTAAATGTTGACTGTACCTACCAAGTTTCATGCCCATACGACACTTTTTAGTAATTTGACCTTAGATGACCCCTGGGAGGGGACCCCGTGGTCAGATGACTTAACGAACATAAACATCTTCTTGCCAGCACAGAACTATACCCACCCACCGAGTTTGAGCCCCGTACGACCTAGTTTCATGCCCATATGACAGTTTTTAGTCATTTGACCTCAAATGACCCCTGGGAGGGGGGGCCCCGTGGTCGGATGACTTAACGAACATAGACATCTTCTTGCCAGGACAGAACTACACCCACCCACCGCGTTTGAGCCCCGTAAGACCTAGTTTCATGCCCATATGACAGTTTTTAGTCATTTGACCTCAAATGACCCCTGGGAGGCGGCCCCGGGGTCGGATGACTTAACGAACATAAACATCTTCTTGCCAGGACAGAACTACACCCACCCACCGAGTTTGAGTCCCGTACGACCTAGTTTCATGCCCATATGACAGTTTTTAGTCATTTGACCTCAAATGACCCCTGGGAGGGGGGCCCCATGGTCGGATGACTTAACGAACATAAACTTCTTCTTGCCAGGACAGAACTACACCCACCCACCGAGTTTGAGCCTCGTACGACCTACTTTCATGCCCATATGACAGTCTTTAGTCATTTGACCTCAAATGACCCCTGGGAGGGGGGGGCCGGGGTCGGATGACTTAACGAACATAAACTTCTTCTTGCCAGGAAAGAGCTACACCCACCCACCGAGTTTGAGCCCCGTACGACCTACGACGGCCTCACATTAGCAGTCACAGACAAAACCTAAATCTACAGAATATATCCATTACTCGTCGATACTCGAAAGAGCTCAAAATAAATAACTTAGAAAATTTTCTTGATGTCCTTTAACATGTTTTCATAGTTAACCATCGTTAGCCATGGAAATCTATCATGAGAACTGACCGGTGACTAAGTCCGATTTATTGGGACGTTTATCGGCAGTCAACGAGTAATGTCATAGGCCTATAATTACATGTATGTACTATGTGTTATCGCATTGCGGCCCATTATGGTTGCAGAAAGAAATAACGCGTCCCGCACGCCATGTACGTACTGTGTTTGAACACCGCGTATGCGTTTGACTAATATTTCCATCGTAATAATAAAACGACGGTTCCTGCGTTTTATTCAAAATGTTTGATTTTAACAAAACTTCAGCACCTAGGGTGTTGATTTTTGCTGGGTATATTGATTTAATAAAGTACAATATAATCGCGTAAAAAAGAATTTTGAAAAATATTGAGGGCGTCCTCCTCAGCAAATGTTATAATATGGCTTTAAAACCTTTGTTGTCATTGGTTGTCTTGAACACTAAAACGGTGTGATTTGAATGCTAAATTTGCGGCATGTTTACAATTTGTCCTCATGTGATGATCATAATTTAAATTGTAACGCAATGATATAAATCTCTGATTTCCTACAGCTACACTGTGCCCAGAGTTTCCTACATATACGGTGCTTGAAGACGATATGTCACTCGAAATCAAACTTCTTCGAGGTGGAGATCTAAGTGAAGCAGGATTTGTTCGTAAGTACCCAGCAGTGTTATAAACACGTTTTGGTTTTATTTAAAACGTTTTACTCTCTTACATTTTCCGATTGAATATTCAATCTTTTACCGTTTGCAGTTAGGCACAACATCCCTTTTGGTCCTATAGCGCTATGTGCCCGAAGAGGTACCGACGTCACTTTTTATCACTGTTTAAGTTTAAAATCTCATTCCAACCATATGCAATACATGCCAGTTGGCAGTACATTTGGAACCATTAGATAGTGAAATCAATCGACCAAAACAAAGTAAGTCTCAATCCAAAAATTAATTTCAATTTATTTGTTATATCTATTTAAATTGATTCTTATCAGCAATCGTTAAAAGATAATAGAGAGTAATAAATGTCGGGTTATATAAAGGCCATGAATATGTTTTCAAAACGTTTTACATAAAAATCACTACAACAGTATTTTGTTTAATTGTTATTGGAAAATATTTGTGGCAATGTTATTTGAATATATCAGCTTTGTCAACTCTTAATAGCATTATTGTGTGTTTTGCACCAAGTTTTCAAAAATGTTTTTGGAATTATATCAACATATTAAAGGCCCATTCAGTGATTTGCTCATCCGGACGATCGTAAAAATCATCAAAATTCAGATTTTGGTTCCTTTGTCATTGTCACAGATGTGCTAATAGCCTGTGAGTGGTTCACCCGAAAGCGTGTATTTAGGACAATATAAGACATTTTACATCAATCTGTAATTTAGATAAGCTGCATGTATTTGAATGGTTCTTCAACTTCGCCAGTACTACTGTTTTCTACGTTGTTTGCCAAATTTGTCATTTCAAAAATACCAAATGACAATATGAATGATTAATCCTTCACTTTTAAGCAATTTATAAACAACTTCGTCGATTTTATCATAATCCTAGGTGTTACGGCATATCTTGATGGAATCCGTGCTCTCAGAATACCTTTGGATCAAGAATATATCACCTTTCCTGCTAACGCTGAATCGATCACCGTTCGGATCGATTTAACAGACGATTTGATCCAAGAAACAACAGAAAACATTACGTTTGATATCATCGATGCTGGCTCGGACCACGTGTGTAACGAAAGACGATCATTGATTGTACTGTCAGACGATGATTGTAAGTTGAATTTATAACATAAGTATTCACAAGGTTATCATGGCTGTTGCAAACCCCTCTACTCTCTCAGAAAAGTTTTTTCCCAACGTTGGTTACGGAGATTACAACCCAAAGTTGGGTAATGTTTTGCCTAATGTTGGGCAATGTTTTGACCAATGTTGTGTCAATTCCTTAGGCAAACCCAATATTTGGTAAAACATTACCCAACATTGGGCAAAACATTACCCAACTTTGGGCTGTAATCTCCTTATCCAACGTTGGGCAAACTGTTCTGAGAGTGTAGAAGAAAATAATATCAATAAACAATTACTATTATTTTACAATTAAATGCAAGGCAAATGTAAAAATAGTGCCACACCATTATGTAACATTTACAGTGGTGTAGCGACGTGGGGGACTTTCATTTCCTAGCTATATTAGAAGGTCTGCTAGCTATTATCTTTCTGAGAATGGTAGCAGTTTATTTTTCTGTTGAGGTCTACTAGCCTACTCCACACAGTGACAATAGAATAGAAATGATCACGGTTTCTTAATCCCAAGATTGTATCCAGATATCATAATTATTCTATGGTGATTCGCCTTTATTAATTAACAGCTTCATTTGCTTTGGGCGACACCCATTTCACCATTCGAGAGGGTCCAGGAGCCCAAATAGGAATTCCAGTTGTCAGAAATGGATATTTGGGCGATACAGGATCTTGCAGTAAGTGTAACGGTTGCTCAAACTTATTTAATAGTAATGTATGCTAAATATGGTTTAACATTATGCTTAATCTGGTACATGTACAACATGCATATCTGGTCTTATTCCAATAGACTTATCCGTATAGTCTACGTCCCAGATAACATGCATATATTCAACGCATCGGCATTATTTTGCTGCCCATATTGGGCCAATTTTGGCTTACCATCGGTAATCTTCATATTGGCACCAGAGTGGCAGCCTAAATAGGTCCAATATAGGCCCAATATTTGACCCAAGCCCAATCTTGGACCAATCTTGGGCCATGAGCAAATGATATTGGGCCATTATTGAACGTACATCGGGCCACCATCGGACCAATATCACCATGTTATCTGGTACTTGCCAATTTTGCATACTCTGGCTATTACATTACATGTTACTTTGTGTACAGTACTTACAGAACTACCTTTTTGATACCTCTTGCGCAGGATTGACGACCTCACACATCACAGACCAGGCAGAAAGTGCAGTACCAGGAGAGGATTACTTACAGCGTGACACCACCGTGTCATTCCCCAATGGTATCGAAACTCAAACCGTATTCATTGACATAGTCAATGATAACTTCAAGGAAGACTATGAAGCATTTAGGGTGACTTTATCTGACTGCGAGGGTGGCGTTTTAAGTCAACCAAACGAAGCCTTTGTTGGCATCATTGATGATGATATCGTGGAGGGTATGTACAATTTGCAGTTTTATAGCATCTGGATATATTACGCTCGGTGAAAGTTTAGCACTCGAGGTGAATTGATCCGATTGTTTTGCATCTCACACACCGTTTATACCATAATTCTTATACGTTTTTATTACAATTACAATAATCATGTACCGTAAAAACTCGATAGTTAGCATATATGGTCGAATCCAACCAAAAGTGTCCACGGGCCAAAAATAAAAGTCCGAAATAAAAATGTCTCCACAATTTTTTCCTTTTGCCCATTGATTGATGACATATTGGCCTTATAGGAACCAAAAGTGCCATTACTAATCTTGAAAAATAAATCCAGGACGTGTGATAATAAATGTGATATCAAAACCCAATGTTATCTACGAATACCACTAGGATGCTTTCACTATCGCAATACTAATCAACCTAAAACAAATGGAATATTCCCATTAACGCTTTTTTTTCGTGTAATGTAGACCACAGGGTGTCAGGAAAATGCTAACTCAACCAGAAAATATTTGTTTTATTTTTATAACGCGATCAATATGATCTTAGTCAATTTATGCTAGTTTATTTTTGAAAATGAAGTTTAGGTCAGTTTCTGTATTTTATTTATCAAATGAGTATGAATCAATTTACACATTGTATAAGAACGAGTATGATATATGTTTTCAAGAATATTAGGAATTATACGCATACACCTAACGCTTTATACAATGAAAAGGTGAAGAAACCCGGGTATTCGTAGGTAACATGAGCGATTTAACAATATCTATATTGAGTTTATAGGTTTAAATTTTACTATTATGGTAATGAATTAATAAAATGGTAGTTTTAGATCCCTTTCAGATGGTACGTCCAAATGAATAAATGTTATTACCTTAGATCAAAATTTTGTTGATGCTTTTAGCAAGATTTTGACCACTTCATTTTGATATACAAGTAGTTAATCAGCAATTTTACATAATAAATAATTGTTGAATGAATCCGTATATGGGTAATAATAGTGTCCTGGGGTACCGCTTAAAGTTTTTGACAATTAATTTCCATTGGTAGGGAAACTTCATTACACATGTCATGTATTATGCTCTATTCGTAAGTAACATTTCAGTATTTGTATGTAAGAATTAGACTTTTGGTGGATATCGCAATCAAAACTTCATTTTATAAAGCACTTTGAATGTATTATTTTCATTATGTGCGTTTATTGATACTTTAGACCCTATCATGTATTGATAATGTCGGTTCACAACGGTTGAAAGAGGATTGAAGTAAGAAACAAAGGCACTAAAGTGACTTTAATTTGCTTAATTGCACACAAATCGCTTAAAACCGTTATTGCAGACTTGTGAAGTCCATCTTGGAGTCAGTTACGTCTTGTGGCCTTTCGTTTGAGGGCAACTACAATTAGCTTTATACCAGGGTCCATCAATGTGTTGTCTAGATCATGAGACAATGAGAACAGTCGTTTTTCCATGGTATTCGTAGGTAACCTTAGCAAAAACGCCAAAAGTTACCTTCGAATAAATCAATTTGGACACAAATTACTAAGAAACCAGAAGGTCGGTAAACATTTAAAATGAAGCACACATGACAGTTGACAAATCCAAGTATTTATCCCTTCTAATCTTCTTTGAATCTGATTTTTCTTTCAAATGAACAGACCGTCGTCTATTTCAGTACATATTTTTCACCAATTAAGCCGTATTCAGTTTTGCATGGTGGGCATGTATGTGAATTCACAACTTTCATTGACATATGATTTGATAGCAAACATACAGGCCTTCGTTATGTACCAATATGGGCATTGGCATGAATGGCGGTGTTTCACAATACTGTCATGATGTCAAAGTGTATTCGTAGGTAACATTCGGTTACCGAAATTTACCTACGAATACTTGCTTTTATTGTTGACATCTCAGAAATATTTAAACGCAGGTTATTGAAACTTGGTAGAAATAAAGAGTGTATTACCCTGCACCTATTGCTTAACTATTGTTTACTATTCTCTCACTTTGTGGAAATGGCACAGCTTTTAACATGTATTCGGAGGTAATGCATATTTTTTACCAAACCTACCTTTGTGCCATTTAGAATTTCTGGCAGCTAAACACAATAATAAAGATGTCCGAATGCAATGCATTTCAGTATTGGACATATCAAAGCTTGTATCAATTGCGCAATTATTAGTGATTTCCATTTTTTAAAGATATATCTAGTGCTATGAAAAATTGTATTCGTAGATAATGTAAAAAAATACCACTCAAAAAATTATCACAAAAAATTCATAATTATGTACAAATATGTGAAAAATTGAACAGGCAATCTTTGAATACACACCTTTCAGGAAATCAATTTAGATTCAATCCAATGACTTCTTTTCATAACTGATTCAGATGTTTTTAAAAATACTTTAAGAAATATTTTGAAAAAATGGGTAAAAATAGCATGTTTTGGGGTCTCTGTGTCTAAGTTTTTCACAGAAGGGGTCTTATTATATATGGCGCGAAGCGTATGATCAAGGCGAATAAACACAATACAAAAACGAATGCCAATTGATTAATACTTTTAAGTTATGGCCCTGAACATGCCGTGTACACTTTTCGTTGGATTCGACCATATGTGCTTACTATCGAGCGCTTTTTAAAACATAAAATTGTCCGGCGGCGCCACAGTCCGGCGCTTTACCAACTGAGTTAATGGGGTTGAGACACACATTTGCAGGTTTACTTGTTCGTATATAACTATGTTTATCGATGATTTGCTCAAAATTCTTTACACGTTTGTGGAAGGGCTCTTCATGTTTGCTCGATAGTAAGCACATAATGCCAACTATCAAGGTTTTACGGTTTTCTTTTTCAATTTATATATTTGCTAGTTGATTAGCAAAAATGAAGTATTGTTTAATGGCAGCTTTCAAAAATCGCAAACTGCAATTACATTATCTATTGTCTTGCATTTTTTCCCCTGTATTTTAGATATACCTGTTCTTCCAACATTTAAGATTGCTATGCAGTCTTATAAAGTATATGAATCGGAAGGACTGGTTACAGTCATGGTGACTAAGCAAGGAAGTGGTGATGCATCAGTTAGTAAGTACATTGGTCCATATTGTTGTTGTTGTTGTTGATGTTGCATGTTGTTGCTGCATAATTATTATTGTGTTGTTGTTGCTGTTGTCTGTTTTATCCATTCAATCTAACAAGCAATGTGAAAATAAATTGTAGGAAAAGAACGAAACGCTTATATCGTCAGATTGTATAAATACTGTTGTATTTTGAGCACTCTTGAATGGAAATATATAAATTTTGTACATGATTTACAAAATTTATTTATATAATTTTCATATTCAGTTTAGAGATGTTACTTAAAATTCCAGTGCGCTTGTGTCCATAAGCTGATTCGTCTGTGCATGCATGCAAATGTACCAACTTAACATATTGTCGTCATATATCCTTTACCAGGATTGGCTACATATCCATTAGAGAGTAGTGCATCAGTAACACAGGACTTCCTGCCTGTCAACGAGAGACTAGACTTTACGGGTGCAACGACAACTCGTACTGTAAGCATTCCTATCATTAACGATAATGTTCCTGAGTACACGGAGGATATCGTGGTGAAGTTATCCAACCCCATTAATGCTAATCTCGGAGAAATTGATGAAAGGAAAGCAGTCATCAGTGTCTGTGATCTAGACTGTGAGTATTCTATTCAATACCAGACGTTCATTTTATGGGACAACGTATCGTGTATCCTCCTTTTGGAAGACATTTCAATGGACGGGCATATGGGGCATTTTATTTTGGTTATTCATTTGAGGTTTATGATATGGTTTAGCCATTAAACGTTAGGGTGGGGTCAAGGTAACGGTTGGATTTGCAAATTAATCATCTTTTTCATACTTGGGTACTTTGGTACTTTTAGTACTCTTGATGCAGCTCATGATGCAGCTGTGTAAACATTTTGTAACCTGTTCATAAGACTAGATAGATGTGTCCAAAAACCCCTTCCTAGAATGTTAAATCATTGTAATAGGCCATCTAGAAGTGAAGGCATGTCAAAATCTTTCCCAAACTTGGATATTTTGGAACTTTTAGTATGGTACTTTGGGGGCCTTAAAGGAATGGCATTGCGGTTGCAATTAGTTCCTTAGTTACCCCCTAAAGGTGCCAGATTTTATTATAGCTCCTAACGTAAATTGAATCGTATAATAGTAAACCAATGACCTGATAACTCTGATATATTATGTGATTATTCTTATTATTCTTATTATTACTATTACTATTACTATTACTATTACTATTACTATTACTATTACTATTACTATTACTATTATTATTATTATTATTATTATTATTATTATTATTATTATTACTACTACTATTATTATTATTACTTTTTATTACTTTTTATTTGTTATTTTATGTTGGCTGCATTTACTAACAAACTGCCTGTGATCTGTTCGTATTTTAGCCATTGTGTATTTCCGTGCCAGTGAGGTAAGCGTTTCAGAAGGATCCGAATATGCTATTGTTGAGGTCACCCGCCAAGGGAACCTAGACGAACCTCAAACCGTGGGAGTCCGTAAGTGTATTCAGCAATATTTCGGAATTTTCACATCTGTACTTGGTGCTCCTCTAAACCAATGTACCCTTTCTGCAACTCTGTGTATGTGAGAGTTGCAACTTAGAATAATCGAGATATGGACAACTAAAAGAGAGACAAAGATAGAGATGAAAATGGCACCGAGGGAGAGAGCAGAGACGTACTGACCGGGGGACGTTTCTTCTAACTGGAAATACCGGGACAAATTGTTGTAATCTGCTTCTTCCTCTTAGGTCATAAATTTGGTGACTTTTTGATAGACAAATCCGGTAAAATTCCCAGTTATACCATCTTGATCACAGATGTCCAGGCTCACTGCACTTCCCGTCATGGGACTTGGTAGTTTCATTCCCACAGTTTCTTGATTGGTTTAGCAGCGAGGCGTAGACGTGATCCAGAGGATACATCCCTAGGTCTCGATTGATGGTTTTGTTGTCCCTTCTCCTGATCCACATGGCTTCGCGGATTATTCTAATTAAATGAACTGATTTGAGTCTTGTCAGCGTTTCGGTGCAGCGATGGGCAGTCCTGTGGGTGCAATCGTCGCCAACCTCTATATGGAGTGGCTGGAAGAGCAAGCTATGGCAGGCACCCCTTTGGACTGCAAGCTAAAGCTACGGTGCCGTTATATCGACGATATATTGGAAATCATTAAGAAAAACTCAACTGAAAAGATAACCGATCACCTTAACTCGGTAGACCCATCAGGAAACATAAAATGCACATACATACGAAGAGGAAGTGGAAGGAAAGATACCTTCTTAAATACACCTTGTCAGAAAATAAGACGGTTCTACAAAACTACAGGTTTATCGTAAAAAAAACCGCACACAGACCAATACTTAAACTTCGCATCCCAACACCCATTGCATCAGAAATTTGCATAATCCGGACACTACTTGATAGAATGTAGAACATAGTATTAAATTAAAAAAAAAGATAGGAAAGAGGAAGAAGAAAGAATTAAGAAAGCGTTAATAAACTGTGGTTATCCCAGATGGTCATTTGACAAAGTCAAACATCAAATGTCAAACAAATCGAAGAAAGAAACCAAAGACAAGAAAACTGACAATGACTCGTCGAAAGGTATGGTAGTACTGGCATACATAGCAGGACTTTCGGAATAGCTGCAATGAATGTTATGGAAGCACCGTATTGCCACCGCAATAAGGCCCCACAACACTCTAAGAAACCTACTCGTCCATCCAGAAGACAAAATCGAGCCCAGCAAGACTTGTGAAGTTGTATATAGCGCGGAGTGCAAGGCATTCGGAACCAGATTAAAAGAACATCAGAACGATGCAGAGAAAGTAAAGAGCAGACGTTACACCAGAGCCAAAAAAAAATTCTCATTGAACAGAACAAATCGTCCATAACAGACTACATCGCACAAGAAAACCACGTTATCAACTGGAAGGGGGCAAAGATAATAGACAAAGACTCAAATCAGTTCACTAGAAAAATCCGCAAAACCATGTGGATCAGGAGGAGGGGCAACGAAACCATAAATCGAGACATAGGGATGTATTGTATATGTATGGATCATGTCTTCGACTCGCGGCTAAACCAATCAAGAACCTTTGAGCGATCACAGACAGAGAGACAGAAAGAAAAAGGGAATAATAAAGAATGAGAACAGCATAAAACATATACAAAGAAGAAAAAAAGAAAGAAAACCAATAAAAAAGATAAATCAGGTACGTAATAATGAAGGCTAACTCAAAGAGCTGTAAACTTTAAAACAAAAAGTAGGTTGAGTGATATTAAAATGTAATTATTAATTCTTTGTTTTACTTCATGTTTTATTCAGTCTTGTACTATGACACACTACCTAATGAAGCAGATTTGGATGACTTTGAACCGCTTCCACTCGGTCTGTCCTTCGGGATTGGTGAGAGAAGTGCCGTAGCACAGATTCCTATTATTGACGATCTTGAAGTAGAAGGAATCGAAGTGTTTTTAGTTCGCCTTGCAGTGGATCCAAGTCGTCCTGGGACGTTGACCGTAGAAGAACCATCGGTCGTTACAGTCAATATATTGGACAATGACACAGAAGGACCTGCAGGAGGTTAGTGAAGACATAATGCTTGAAAGTGGTTATAACAGGGTGGCAAAGGTCGTAAGTCAAACGTTGGTTGTAGAGGATACCACAGAATCGGCTTGTGAAACGAAATTTAGGTATACTAAGGAAGTGGATTCAAAACTTGCTTTCTAGTCCTGTTTCCAGTTACCAAAAGGTAGTGATAAATGGTTCCTGGTTTTCAGGCATTTTAATATATTGAAATCGAGTCAGTCGCAAATATTCCCTTGCAGACGGACACGGTATAGATGAAAATGTTGCACAAACATGACAAAGGCAACAGGATAAAGTGTGTGCCGTGTTTTTATGTTTTTGTCTTGTTTTTTGTACTTTGCATGCTTTACTGCCTTGGTGGTATACAGAATAAGTTGTGTCGGTGTTTTGAAATTATCCTATTCAATAGAATAGCAATAGCATGTCAGCGGTGTTTTGTCTTTCAGGCCTACATAAGCCTTGTGTGGATCGGCCTTGTCTTTATATTGATCAAGCTATTAATGACACATTCTCTTAGTTGCGAAAGTCCTAATCCTCATTATATTCTGATGGTTTATTTTTCCGGATGACTCAAGTATGTAAACTGATGTTTATCTTGTTCACCGGGGAACTTGATCGCGAAGGGGAATTCATTAAGGCCGATATACTTGGAGACATGCTCCGTGTTATCATTTCTCGCCAACGTCTGCAAAGGTTCAGGAGACAATGTGCCCATGGTCTATGTAGAACTTCCAGATCATCCTCGGCAAACAGTCACGACCATTCCTCTCAGCGTCCAAACCTGGCGATGTTTTGGTCAAATCTTAAGAATATCCTTCCTCTTGAGCATAACATTGTTAGCGTCCACATGAGGAAGGTAAAGAAGTATGCCGATCTTGTGTTCCAACTTGAATGATCGACAAAGATTTCCTTGCTCTGGAAGCAGGAAATATAGGATATATTTCACCTTGAGAACTTGAAGACGTTGAAACAGCTGACTATAATGTCTCGTGTAAATTTCTCCTTCAAAAACATCCGTGACCAACTCAGCAAAATTGCTCTATACACCTATCCGACTTCGCCATTACTGCGGTGTCCCCGATGTAAAACTGCGGTGTCCCGAGGTCGGGGGTTCCATCCATTATTTATTTTGTGCTATATAGTATTGTACCCGGGAATTATACACACAGTGATATTCAATACACAATCATGAGTATTGAATTACGAATTAAATCTCCCGCTCTGGTACATCTGTGTTGCCGTCAATAGAGGGCCAAATACAGTAAACGCTTCTCGGATTGGTGTATATCCACTTCTTTTAGCATATCCTGTTCAAAATCTGAACCCACCTGGTAGGAACCAAATAATTTTAAATTGTAATTACGGTTTTTTTGTCTTTTAGATGCTTTTCCACAGCTTCACATTGTGTTTTAATCAAGTGCCTGGAGCCCATGGGCATCGGGTGCGTTTGTGGTTGCAGCACTGAAGGGCTGAGTGCGTTTGTTCCATCTTTTCTGCTTCCAAGTCTCCCGTGCTCTATCCTCTGCATCACGATGTCTTTGTGCTCCACGTACTCAGTATTTCCCTTAAAGGACTCGCTTGTCGAGTATCCTTATGTCTAGGGTATAAACTGCGAGCGTTTATTGTTAATGTTTTAAACTTTTGTGTTACCATGGTTATTGTATGTGTATACTTGTTTCGTGTATAATAAAGCTTGGTGATGAAATTTAAATTAATTTCTTTTGTCTTTCATAGATTCTAATCTGCCACTGATAATCGGTGGAAGTGTTGCCGGTGGTTTAATATTCCTCGGTGTTGCAGGGTTGGCTTTGGCTGTTTGTTTCAGAGCATTGGCAACTCCGCGTGTACCAGAACGGGTAACACTGCCACCCAAATATCTTGGGCCACAGCCACCGCCAGGGTACCCTAACCAACCGCCAGTAAGATACCCACAAGAACAACCACCACTAGGATACCCAAGAAACCCATATGATCGGTATCCTAACCAAGGTGTAAGTTTAATAATTCTTTTTTGTTCATAGAGTTTTGTAAATAAACATGATATTGGACATAACTTTTTGCAACTTTGATACGTTGTGTCTGCAACTACCACACTTCATCAGTCAGCTGACCCACTGGACTGGTTACGTCATAACATGAGTGTATGTATGCCCAAATTGTACCAAAACTAAGGCTTTCGGCATGTTGATTTGACACAATTTAAACAAGATTTTAATTCACAGTTACTGCATCATAATTTCTTTTAGTGTTAATCATAAATACTCCATTTTGCAATATAATTTATTTCACTCGAATATTGAACACCCTGTTTGTTCACGTGAACTAATCAAGAGGCTGGTTATTTCGTGACAAACTGAACTGTGTAGCCTATATGGCGCTTTCTTCCGAATAATGTTGTGGTGATCACCTTTTTGTTCCACTCGCAGAACAGAGATCTACCCGACAGCCTATATGGAATAATTTTTTATGTCACATCCTAGCTCATTAGTATTTACAATCACTTTCTTTTGTCTGTGCAGTACAGCGGGCTCTTACACTGTCCAGCGTCTCTAACACCTGAACACACTCAGTCTCAGGTCCAATGTCCTATTTGTTCCAACACGAATATTAGCTGGGAGTTATTATACTTTCATTGATTCTCTGATAAAAAGATGTAAACATATGGTACATCTTCTCGTTATGTGAGCATCGTTTTACACATGTTAGAGTCATTAAGTCGGGTGAACGGACGGACATACAGATAAAGACTAATTGGCGATTTTCTACTGATTATAAACTAAAACAATGTTCAATATGTGTTTCTTAACAGGCTGTAAACCCGGCATTCAACTATGGTGGCGTGTACCCACGATAGGTGAACATGGTAAAATACCAAATTTACTATATATTATTTCTGTTTTATTACTAGAGTTCTCATAACAAATCCAGGTATTCCCAATTAGTAGTGACGTTTCGCAACCTTACTGGCTGGTTGCTTCTTCTTGACTGAGCTGTATCCAGTACTAGCACTTGCTGTCTTAGCTGTAGTGTTGCCAGTTGATTTTTCTTGGATAAGCTGGTTGTATGCATGACTGAAAAAAAATAAGCTGCTCGCCCCGCATTGTTCATAGCGTGCTCGCTGCGTCTCTTGATCCATGTGAACAATTCTGCTCAGCTGGCGGAAGATCTGTCAGATGTCATGATTGAGGAAGACGACATGTTCATCTCGCATGACGTAGTTCCCTATTTACAAATACACCCACAGACAAAGCACTTGAAGTTATCAAATATCGACTTGCAGGGGACAAGACTTTGAATAAGCGGACACTTCTTATCGTAGATGACATCATGGAACTCCTGATATTCATTTTAACAACGACATATTTTACTTTCAAAGGACAAATATATCAACAACTTTTTGGAGCAGCGAGGGGCAGCCCATATCAATTTGTAAGCGCTCTTTAGCAAAGTCATAGTTCATTGAATTTACAACCGGATGACAAAACAGGCGAAAATAGCAACGTTTTACAAAAGATTTGCAACTTCAAGAGAATTGACCATTGCTCATTCTAGTAACGCTAGTATATGGACAATATATGTGTGCTTTTTCATTTAATGACATAAAATTTGAAAAATATTGAGAGGAACACTTGAGGTTTTGACTTTTAAAACCTACATTTTGGTCAAAAATTTCCTTGGATAGGTAGTTTTCAACAGATTTTCCACATTCACCTTGTAATAACATTGAATTGCGTAATAGGCCTATGTTGACCTAGTGACGAAAAGTGTTTTTAGGGGAATTATTTAGCTTTCATTTGATATAAAAAAATTCTGTTTGGATGAAGGGAACACTTGAGGTTTCGACAAAAATCAATCAAACAGGCCCATTTTTCAGCTTGAAGGTCCACAGCTCTTACATTGCTATGGACTCAATCGTGTAGTGTAATCAATGACTGTGTTGGATAAAGGAAGACACTTTGGAACTAGAATGAAAGAACATCAGAAAGAAGCAGATAAAATCAGCCAAAGGACATGTACCAGAGCCGCTCGTTTATCATCAGTTTCAAAACAACACAAGTCTGCCATTTCCCCCCATTTCAGATCAATCACATTGCAGAGCACAATCACATCATAGACTAGGAGGGGCCAAAATTCTTCATTGTGAGAAAGTGATGGATTCCAAGATGGATAAGAGAATCAATCTGTATCAGGAGGCGCAAAGAGCAAGCTATGAATAATGGGGGGAGCTTATTTTCTCAGTCATGCATACAACCAGCTTATCCAAGAGAAATCAACTGGCAACACTACAGCTAAGACAGCAAGTGCTAGTACTGGATACAGTTCAGTCAAGAAGAAGCAACCAGTCAGTAAGCTTGCGAAACGTTACTACTATTTGTGAGTAACTGGATTTGTTATGAGCACTCTAGTAATAATTTATATAGACAATTCTGATGAATCTCTTTAATGATGTTTTCCTGTTATTTTGCAAGAAATTTCCCGTTATTTTGCAAGAATAGAGAAATAATAAGCTATGATCTATGAATTACGTTCTTCCAGTTGAATGTCGTATAATTGATAAATAAACTTAGCCCAAAAGTATTAAAAGACAAGTTTTAAAGTTATTCAGCATTCGCTAAGAAAATACAATAATAGAATAGATGGAGGAATCCATTTTGCACCGATTAATTTAAAATGTTAAAAAATATGGGCATTTAACACGCCTGTAAAATTAAAATGCTTTTTTTGCAATGTCTTTGTTTATTTCTTCAAACCGGAATTGTACCATAACTTAAACTTAGAAATGTAATTTTATAGCACATGTTAAAATTATTCTGAGATTTAATCACTTTTATGTGTCTTTCATTCTTTTCAGGCTACAGATCTGTCGTAAATTCAAGATGTCACAAGCATAATACACCAACCCACAGCTGAAGTCGATTAAGGCAACAGAATCATGTTAATCATATTTCGAATGGCGATGGCGTTCGAGACTTACAAACCAAATGTTTTTCTTTTAATTATAGATGAACATACCCTTTGCAGTTTTGGAACAAATTAATTATTATTTGGCACCAAATTATCAAATAATAAGTACATACATTTTGAAATTCTATTTTTATTAACCGTGATTATATTTTGAAACAGATAGATTGTATAGTTTTTATGGTGAGGAATTAAGAAAAGTCTGTAAATAGGTGTTTAAATTAAATATGGCTAATGTGTATATTGTTCAACAATGTTATTAATAAATTTGATATATATTTTTTTAACTGTCGAAAAAACAAGACTTTTCGGCACAGTAGCAGTGGCGTAGTCGTGGGGGGGGGGCAGGGGTGCAGCTTCACCCCACCCGTGAGAACTCTTGCCCCCCTGTGGGAGGCCTTTTAATAGTATTAATATAT
Source organism: Amphiura filiformis (assembly GCF_039555335.1). Classification (NCBI taxonomy): domain Eukaryota; kingdom Metazoa; phylum Echinodermata; class Ophiuroidea; order Amphilepidida; family Amphiuridae; genus Amphiura; species Amphiura filiformis. The sequence goes on from NC_092632.1 coordinate 16,461,364, forward strand.
TAATTAGCACATTAATTATTGTTGCTTTGGGGTGCGGGGTGTGTGTCATATGTGTGGTACGTGAAAGGGTGGTGGGGTGATCAGGATGTGTGTATTATGTGTATGTGTGGGCATGGGGTGTGGGGTGTTGTGCGTAGTCGTTGCGTTGCAGTCTATTTGAGATACTTAATATTGTATCTATTCAGCTCAGCGCCTTGTCAGGCCTTTCAATCCCAGCAACCACAAAACGTTTTCGACATTATTCGTAAAAGTTACGAAAAGGTTGTCAGAAAACGTTTAAATATCGGGTTATATATAGGGTAAATAAATGGTATAGAACGTTATCATAACATTCAAAAATTTGATACACGTTTGCAGAATATAACATATTTAATGTTATTTAAGTGTTGGCGAATATTTTTGGCAAAAAATGTTTTCAACAAACATTTTACAATAACATTTTGATATTGTGTTTTCATAAAAAAACATTGTGAAGAAACGTTTTCATGTTTTTAAAATGTTTTTACCAACACCAAAACCCAAAATATAACCTTTTTAAAACGCTTTAAAAACGTTTTGTGATTGCTGTAAAAGATATCAACTGTAAAAAAGTTAGTGTTTTGTATTCAGTATTTTGTCAAAATAAAAAGAATTAGTCAAAGATACATTATTGTTATTCAAATAAAATTTAATATTAGCACTTTAAGAAGTTGCGTATTGAACTTTCATTATTTTATGTGCTCAGTATTTAATACCGTATGACATGCCGGGATAACATGTAAATATTAGGTTAGGGTTAGGGTTAGGGTTAAGGGTTAGGGTTTAGGGTTAGGGTAAAGGTTAGGGTTAGGGTGATTATATACGTATTTATTAGTACTAATATAATAGTAATAGTATATTATGTGTATGCACTTTATTCCGTAATCAATAAGTATGATAAACATCTCTCTGACACAACGACTCATAGCAAAGTGGTGTAGGTATTAGATTATGAATCCATAGATTGTGGGTTCGAACCCCAGGTAAACCATTTTAGGATTTTAAGTCTAGTAAATTTCTTTTTATTTTATTTAAGAGGAAATAATAACGGTAATAAACTCGTGTTACATCCGGTCTCATATACTTACATGTACAGGGTGTCCCAGAAAAAATTACCGGGCGAATAAATTTGGACGTAAGTCGAGAAATAGACATCAAAATCCAAACATCTAAACATCAGCGTGCAGCCCATCTTATTCTGCATCATATACGCCAATCTGACTGGAATCGGTTGACTGATTGCGAAGAAATGAGCGATTACATTACGCATGCGTCAATTCACTTCATTCCAAGTTTGAAAGAAAGATCGTTCAACACGATGCGCACTAGTGGTTAACTGTCAATGGGCTTCATATTTTGTTCTGTGAATTATTTTTCGTTCTTTTTAAACAATCTGTTTCTTGCAAAACATTTATTAGGTTTTGTTCAAATTTGAAAACCTACACGATATTTAAAGCTTGCATGTAAGATGATGCTCGGTACTTGGGGGTGTTAATGTTTTTGGAATATTTCCAAGAAATTGTAATGCAAAGTTTGAATCTTTTAAAACTTCATCATTAATGTTGCATGCTATCAAAAACCACACGTAAAGCTGTGAGCACTTGATCATTGTCATTCCTGGCTCAAATGTTCTTCGGAAAGTTGAAATATAACATATTTGCACAACCTAAAGAATTAAAGATGGAAAGCTTCCAATTGCAGAAATCAAAGTTTTCCCTTCAGTTAAAGCATGAATAACGGATTATAAAATAGATGATGTGGACTAAATTTAATGAGATACGCACACTTTAAGACACGGTGAGCGATCAAACTTTTGATCAAACTTGGAATGAACTGCATTAATGCGCGCATTATGTAATCGTTAATTTCTTCGCAACCAGTCAACCGAATCAAATAACATTTTCATATGTGATGCACAATAAAATAGGCTATGCATTAATTTAAAATGTTTGGATTCTGATATCTATTTCTCGACTTACGTTTAATTTTATTCATTCGGTAATTTTTTTCTGGGACACCCTGTATGTACTAGCACTATGCGTTATCGTATTGCGTCCCGTTATGGTTGCAGAAAAAAATTACGCACCCGGACACTTTGACATATTCTAATAGGACTATATCGTTTGTTTGTTCTATAAACATTAATACTAGTACAATAATAGTACGTGATAAATGCTATCTGAAAAAATCAAAACAATCGTTCCAAACTCCAATAACATTTGATCTAGCGCTCGTGTAAGAATTTATGTATGTGACGCCGTTTAAACGACCATTCAGTGATTTGCTCATCCGGACGATCGTTCAAATCATGAAAATTCAGATTTTGGTACCTTTGTCATTGTCATAGATGGCTAACATAGCCTGCTAGAAGTTCAGCTGAAAGCCGTGTTTTAAAGAAAAAATAAGACATTTTTACATGAATTTGAATGGGGCTTCAACTTCGTCAATACTGCTGTGTTCGTCGATTTTGCCAAATTTGTCATTTCAAAAATACCAAATGACAATTTGAATGACTTATCCTTCACTTTTAAGCAATTTATAAACAATTTTGATTTTTTTTACACTTGCGCTGGGATTACTTAATGGGTCTTTAAGTGTTTACTAGAACGAATTCACTGCTAGTTGCCCCGGTTCCGTCACCCGTTAACATGTTATGTCGTTGAGCTGATCCTGCGAAGAGTATAGTGGATACTGGTTAGGATATTATACTGGACATACAGATCGGTTACAGTGCCCACCCCGATTTCCTGATTCCATTTAATTTGGGGCATGTGTAAACATCATAAATATGCCAAAAAATCGAGGTTTAACAAAATGAACCAATTTTATATTATAAGATCGTACATCATAACTTTAAGATTAGAAGGATTTTAGCACCGTTGTCACCAGAGTCATGAACTTTAGAATTGCTGTGATTGGTCACGCCTTCGACAGTCCCTCTTCGACAGAAATTCTGGATACGCGCACATGCATAAATCAACGCCAGTACAGAGCTATTTATAATATACTGGCCAATCAGATGTAGCCAGGATGTCACGTCCTTATAAAGAGTGCAACGATGAGCCACATCGTCTGGGACAGAGACTACTACTGAAAGATCAATGTACGAGTGAACAAGGGCCCGTGTTTCAATTTAAAATAATCTGGCATAGATAAGATTTGTTATGGATTTGCTACAAAGTCCATCCACGATAAGATCGTCCTACGAGGTACATGTTATGATTTTGTTTGGTCCGATATTACAGGGTGAGTAAAAAAAGTGCAAACGAGAAAAGAAGCCATTTTTATTTAAGAACCGATTTGATTTTTAGGTTTTAAAACATTTGTGATTGGACACAACAAATCAGCCGTAAAGTCGGCCCGGTCAATTTTGTTTTATTTCGTGTTTAGAAAGAAGCGGGGTTATGTTTTGTTGAACTCTGTTCCTTCAACAAAATTGTACCTTTTTTCGGTTCTACAAGTGTCTCTTTTTCCACATTTCTGGTAATAAATATCAAACAGTCACAATTGGTGGTCATTTCAAATCATCCCCAAGTCAACGAGGTTCAGGAATGTCCTCTCATTGTTGGTTATACATACCTAGACAAAATACAATGCTTTGTTATCCACCACTTGAACAGGATTTAGCCAAAGCAAACAAAGACAAGAACTATTTAAGGATTCTATAGAAATAGGTAGAAGCTTATTATCCTCTTCAGCAATAGGATTATTGATTGGTTTATACAGTGTTTGATAAGATACTTGTCGCACCGAATTGAATACGACCTTCACGCACATTTTACACTGTAACTTGGAATACAATTTGCCGAGTTTACGGCTCATTTGTAGTGTCCAGTCACATTTCAGAAATGATATATCCCTTAGTGACCTTGTGTGAAAAAAAAAATACCGTGTCTTTTTTATGACACATTTTTCTACTCACCCTGTATATAGGAGACAAAGGTTCAATACACTTCCTCGTAGATTTGGCTATACTCGCAAACGGAACAATCCAAAACAACCCGATGTTGCTATTGTTTCAAGAATAGTTCAGAAGAGACAGCAAAGAAAGATTTGCTTCAATTGAATATAAGTTATACGAAATATTTATACAAAATGGTTTTCGCTGCATCTGTATTCAAATCTATGCTCCCAGCAGGGACAGATATAGATGTGGGCTCGTCACTGAGGGTCCTTGTCACCACTGTTATTCTCATGACAATGGTGATGCTTCTGGTTAAGCTAGGGCAGTTGATTCGACGAAGAATGGCATTTGAGAAGGCGTTGGCAGCTTTTCCTGTAGCTCCTGAGAGACATTGGCTATTGGGTCATCTTCCGAAGGTAAGCACTGCATTATTGTGGCCATTTTTAAGAAGCTGCTTGGTGATGCTTTTTTATCACATTAAAACAAACATTAGAGTATAGAAAATTCAGTGTTTTTTTGTTTTTTTGTTTTTTGTTTGTATTTTTTTTTTGAAAACCGTTTTTCAATCTTCGCTATGTGTAAAGAATAATCTAAGCCTATGGTTGTCCCGTCGAACTTTGATAATCAAAAAATAATATTATTATGATAAACGCATTCAGTTGAACTCGAAATTAGATGTTTGTCACACGTTGGCTAGTCAAAATATGAAATTACCTACCACTATTTGCAACAGAATTCCTAAAGCTCACACTAGAACATATCAAAAGTCCCCGAAAGTCCAAGTTGTGGAACAGTGGCTAATTATGCAGGAGGTGAAAGTTAAGAGTTGGTCGAATCTTGTTAAAAACCATACTGTGTATTTCTCTCGTCATAAGGATTTAGAAAAAGTACAGTTCTTGAGTTATAGTCGTGGAAAAGGGTAATGTCAAAATTTGGATTCCATGGGAGAAACAAATGAAAACATTCTCTGATTTTAATTAAGATTGTCTTCGATTGCTCCGCTAAAGTAACGTATTCAATAAATAGTCATGCAAAGATTTCTATCAGTCTCAGTGAAAGTACAGTTACAATCGAATGCAACATATCTTGATATAATTACAATGAGGGCTGCACTTATTCTCCGATTTTCCACCAAACCACTCGGTCTAATGGGGCCATCCTATAAGATTGCACTTATTACTCGGGATAAGGTTGACCGAACCTCGAGGGTAGATAATAGTAAGGAGTAATTGTTTTATCATTATTATCTTTTATCAGTTAACCGGGAACCTAAAGGAAAAGAGATGGGGTATGGAAGCTATAACCGTTCCATATCCAAAATACTGTGTATTGTGGGCTGGCCCTTTCTTGCCAATAGTTCTCGTCTACCATCACGAAGCGGCAAAGGCTATTTTATCTACTTCAGGTAAATCGTTATAATATGTTATTCTTTTATTATGTAGGTAATAATACGAAATACAAAGACAGGCAGTTATCAATTTAGCAACCCCGTACTAGAAATAATGTTTCATGAGTTGTCCATCTTTACATAAACTTATGTTTGGGGTCATTTTGAACAGATATACAAACACTACACAAAATATTGCAATAGGCCTATTGCTGAAAAAAGAAGAATCCCGCAAAATGTAATGGAACAGTGATCCAATATTCTGTCGATTTTACATGATCACGTACTGGATGGAATTGTTCTGTACATGAAATAAATAAGATAAGGCTATTAAATGGAGTAGAAGGTCTCATTTGTGGTGACATCATACACCTATTCCAGTGCTTATAATGGAGGAAAGACGTGGAATCCGTTTGAATTCACACGAATGCACAACACAAATACACTGTTTGATTAAGGTAACAAAATCTAAGTCTTTAATTGAAAGTGAGATATGATTGGTACATAACAACAATTGCACATTAAATTATAATCACACAATTACAATTTTAACTAATCAGTACTTAACCAGCAGTCTTGGTGATCATAGAGTTCTTGAAATATTCTGGACGGCTGATGTATATCTCCTTATTTGCTTATCCAGAAGAAAATGTCTGTTCAGCGATGTCATTGTACACTTGCATATACCGGGTGTCCCAAAAAAGGCTACATGTAGATTTTTGAAAATAATGTAAGTTAATGTTAACAAATATAAATATCCTTTTCATGACATAATCTATGTACCCTCTACTAGTACCCATGTGAATGTCAAGTTCACAACCTACGTACTTGGTCCGCATTCCACGTATTCCTGAGCAAGCTCTTTGCGTGACATAATGCAACACGAGGTTCATTGTACCACCGTCACAGCCACCGTGTGCATTTGCCGGGGCACATGAGTAGGCCGCGCCATATCATGGCAGATGCAGTATTTTATTTTGATAAACAAAGAATAAACTTGTTCAGTTTTATTTCAAGAGTTTAGTCAGAAATGTAAAAACAAACAACAGCGATTCAAAAGTCCACAAAAACCAAACAAGGCCTAAATGCAAAAGATTGTTATTCATTTCACTATGTTGATCGCAACTATATTCAGAGTTTACAATCTCTCATGACATTCTGCAATGACCAGACTCAAGCTTTCTACTTAAAACATACAATCTATTAATAGACCATTCTACCATTCACTTCCTGGTGGATTTCCTAAAATGATGCAATATAGAGAATGTTCGAGAATAGTGGGATTTTCCCAGATTATATAACCCTGATCTACACAAACTCTTGGTTTTCCCCTTTCTCTTATGAAATACTTTCAGCTTGTAGACAAAGTTAAATTAAATTAAATTACTCAGGGCACATCACAAGACCTCTCTTTCGTATGAGTCCTCCAGACCTCGATGGAACTTTATCGTCTTATGGGGGTAATTTCTTCCACTCGACAAATAATGTGGATCATTTTCCCACTACCCCTTTTCTGATATTTGGCACTAACCAATTTTTCCTTGTCTCTGCATTCAAACTGATTCCGTCTTTCCACCATTGTAAGAACTGGAATAGGCTCATGACGTCACCACAAGTGACTAGCCCTTACCATCCCATGTATTAGCATAGTCTTACTTAATTCAGCAAAGAACATTTCCTTCCAGTACGTCCGTCATGTAAAATCGACAGGATATTGGATCAAATGTTATACAGTCTGCGTAATTCTTCCTTTTCCAGCAATGTTGCAAAACTTTTGTGTAGTGTGCATATGGTCGAAATAGGTAAAGATCTGAAACACATATATTTGGGAGGAAAGATGCCCTAAAAAAACCCGAAATGTAAATGCAAATACAATATCATTAATCATGATAAATGTAGCCATTTGTAGGAGTTACACGTAAATATCAAAAACCTTGTGAACAATTTTATCGACAGAACCAAAGGAAGACTACATCTTTGACATGATACGGCCGTGGTTAGGGGATGGTTTACTTCTTAGCTATGGAAAGAAATGGGCTCGTAATAGACGACTACTTACCCCAGGATTCCACTTCGATGTCCTTCGACCTTATGCAAAGATATTTCAAGGATCTGCTAATGATCTTGTGGTAAATGAAAAATGTAAAATAAGTTGTTCGATAATGGTTATTGCTCCTTAACCAGCAATATATGCGCGCGCATCAAGTTTCGTTGAAAACACGTGATTTAAAAACAAGTGCCAAAACAGATTTTGAGCAATAAGGCTATCGAACAGTTATATTAGATATATGGTTATCACACAGCGTCATCATCCTTATATCGTCAAAAATTGCCGTTTTAGTACGGCGAATCCACTCGTTCTTCAAAAGCTACGCATGGCGATTTTGTTCAAGATAGGCCGAGCGCCTCAGGCTAAGCATACTCACACGAAATGAGATACCGCAGCGTTTCCTTTCATACACGTTTATACGATCTGCGCATGCTCAGTACCCCATGTGGCGTTGCCATTACAAGAAAATTCGATTTGTTGTCTGAAAACGCAGATTTTGTTTTTAATACACTAACTGGAACTTCAATACACTCAGCTACGATTGCTGTTTTCTTTAAACACATATATTTAACTGCATTTTCACCGTAATGTTTTAAATCGTACATTAATAATGTGATATATTCAACTGTTTGAGAATGTTATAATTATGAAAATATGAAAATTATGCAGAATATTAAATCACAAGTCTATAATACAATACAGCACCGTGTGACAAATATACAACTTTCTTTATCTGCGTCAGTAATAGAATATTGATTTAAATGAAATTGAATACATCTCTACATCTAAGTTTGTACTATATCACTGAGCGATCTAGCGATCGGTTTCTAGCCACTCAGATAGGACTCCTTTTCTTGTGTTCGGAAAGGCGAGGTGTCTTATTGGTTAAATACCAACCGCCCGTCGCTCACCAACGGAGTATTAAATGGTAGAATATTTATTTAGAGGCTGTCGACACTGTGTATCATACTGTTATACTGACAATGACTGAGCATGTCAAATACGCCTACAGTCCTTTGTTTATAAGCGGTCACCTCATATTTCGCTTGAAAATAGAGCTGCCTGTTGATTTTGTTGCAAGCACTGGCTGTATCCATTACCAGGACCATCTTTGTGATTTCTATTACAGTCTAAATGGAGACGGATGTATCATGACGGGGAACCTCTATCGAGGGAGATGTTTACAGATGTCAGTTTGCTGACATTAGATAGTCTACTGAAGTGTATCTTCAGCGTGGAAAGTAACTGTCAAGAAGAAGCTGAAACGTACGTCATTATACTTTTATCGTATCGTCTTTGAGGTTTCTTCACTGATAAATAACTGAGTTATAAATTTGATACGAAAAGGTATTATCTCGTAGGAACTAAGAAAACAGTATATAATTGTGCATTATTGACAACGTATCAAATCGGATCAATAACCGTGCCAAATATAAGGCTTGTCAGTCATATTTAAAATGATCGTATTTGAATAATAACTGATTGACGATGTTAACTCTGGCAAACATTCTGGGAAGGGAGGAGGGCATATCATCAATTATTTGGTGGATATGCTCTCCGAATTCGGAGATGTTGGATCTTTGGAACGGCGTACCGGCAAAAGGGGGGTTTGTCGGAGCTGCGAACGGTCAAAATCAAGGGTCTTTCTTGGCTTTCTGGTAGCATATGGAAAGGTTTCTATACAAAAACGATTCTATATACGTATAAACCATCATGAGCGCAGTTTCCACCTCGATACACCTGAGCACACATTTTCGTCCAAGAGCTCTCAAGCAAGCAATGAATTGTCTTCACTACACTGTTGAGTGCATAGCAATGTAAGAGCTGTGTAGCTTCTAGCTGAAAAATTGGCCTATTTGATTGTTTTTTGTCGAAACCTCAAGTGTTCCCTTCATCCAATCAGATTTTTTTATAATTATATCAAACGAAAGTTAACACTTCCCAGTAAAAACACATTTCGTCACTAGGTCAACAGATAACGCAATTCAATGATAGCAAGGCGAATGTGGAAAACATGTTGAAAACTACATTTTTGACCAAAATGTAGGTTTTAAAAGTCAAAACCTCAAGTGTTCCTTACAATATTTGTCAAATTTTATATCATTTAATGAAAAAGAACAAATATTGTCCATATACTAGCGTCACCAGAATGAGCAATGGCCAATTCTCTTTAAATTGCAAATCTTGTGCAAAATGTTACTATTTTCGCCTGTTTTGTCATACGGTTGTAAATTCAATGAACTATGACTTTGCTAAAAGAGCGCTTACAAATTGATATGAAAACCGAGTTACATAAAATGTTTTGGTAAAATTCAGGGGTCTTTTGGAGCTGTGCTGTCCCAAAACAGGGATCTTTCTGGGGGAGCATATATATACATGTACCCGCATGGTCATTTGTGTTACGTGCCACCCCAGGTTTTAAGAGGAAAATCTCACTCACATTATTGTGTTTTTTTTCCGTTTCATTTCAGAATAAAAATCAATCACTACTGACTATTATGTTTTATATTATAGAGCATCTAATGTTAAAGGCGTATTTCGTGATCCTAACATACTCTTTTTATGGCATTTTTCAGTAGATATCCACGAAAAAAGCTTATTCCCAAAATTTCAGTTGATTCAGATTTTGCGTTTGCGAGTTTTCATGATTGTGTGTATTTCACTGCTCCATAAACATTGTGTTGTAATATCGCTCTGGTATACCAGAACGTAATTCAAATTTCATGTTATTTTTGCTAAACGAATTGATCTGCAAGACATTTTTTGTACATAAACATTATGTAGTCAGAGGTTTCCAGTGGTATAAAACTCTCAACTTTTTTGAGAAAAGTGGGGGATGCTGTGGATCAAGAAATGCCCTTCCTTTTAACGTATGGATTTCCTTTCTTTAATTCAGAAATCAGAAGCATCCGTATATCCGTGGTGTAGTGGAGTTATCACAGCTTATCATGGCACGGTTTCGTTTTCTGCCTCACCATATCGACCTCTTGTATCATTTGAGCTACAACGGTTACAAATGGAGGCAAGCCAACAACCTAGTGCATTCATATACCAGATCAGTCATCCAAAAACGAAAGGATGCTATCCAGCATCCAGAAGCAATCAAGGATGAAAGAAAATACGTGGATTTCCTCGACATTTTGCTAAGTGCTAAGGTAATGTTATAATACGGACCGTAAAAGAATTAAGGTACCAATTATTTTCACCCCTGTATATCCGAAACAAAGATAGATATGCCATGATTTCAGGCCTCATTTGTTAAAATCGGTTAAGAAATAAATACACAGTGATTTAAAATCTATCCCAAGGAAGATGGCAGGTTCAAAAAGCAGATTGCTCCACTTGGATGTGCTATTGATTTGTACAAAGCGTTCTCGAACAAGAGAACTAGCGCCGTGCTCTCAATATAGATTAGAACATTAAAATGCAACTTTTGATTATTTTCCTGCCTTGGGTCTTCGATTACAATTTCTTTAATTCTCAAACGATTAAAACAAAATGAGATCTTAAATCAGAGCTTAAGGAAATTTGACATATTGTTATTGTTTATGATATACAGGGATAAACATAACAGTGACATCAACGTAAATTATGCGCAGTGAGATTTATCACATTAGATTTGTTTCCTGCTGAAGAAGAGCAAATGTATTCTGTACATGCAGCACAATGTTTTAACAGAACATCAACACCAACAAAAACAACAAGAACAACAATTTTCCTGACAAAATGGTGTAAAAATGAGTCCTCAGATGATTAGATGTCTAATTTACTTTATTTTGGATGTAAGAGCATGACACCTTTGGGTGTCATTTTCATTTTGACACCTAGGGTGGCCACCTGAGGACCCGTTTTCAAAAAGGTCATTACACCCAAAATGGGGTGTAACATTGGCTCTCTAAGGTGTCATATTGAGATAAATTTACACCCTAATTCGGGTGTATATTTTTTGTTAGATTTTGCCCATGCTATTGTTCAAGTTTATTTTTTTATTTCACCATCATCATATTATTGAGCCCATTAAGTACCAAACTGCTACATTTCCAGACATTTTTGATAATATTCATGATAACATGATAACTTATCCTATATCATCCGATACATCCATTGCATCATTTCATGATTTTATTTTTCACACGATTCATTGTAAGCTTACCAGATCAAACATGCAACTAGTAAACTTACCAACAAACCCCCCAAAATCCACAAATTCTGAGTCTCTGACAATAACCTTTGACAGTGTCTTTTACAGTTGACTGCTATAATAGAAGGTGTCGCTGTGACGCCAACTTTTTTTTTCAAATTTAAACAACTTTGTATTTCATTTAAAAAATCTTTTGTCTTGCACGAGACTATGATGAAACAAACTTTATTGTGGTTGGTACAATGTTTTGAACAAATCAACAGGTTGTTAAATAGGTCCTATTAACAAACCAACAACAACAACAACAACAACAACAACAACAGCAACAATTTGATTCACATTTAAACAACTTGTTGTTTCTATTTCATTAAAAAAATCTTTTGCCTTGCGCGAGACCAGGTGAAACAAATTTCTGAACGAAGACCTTTAATATTGTGGTTACATAAAAGATACAGCATTGGAGAACAAATTGAAAAACAAAAACAAAATATAAAAACTAAAAATCCACCAGCATAAAGAAAATAAAGCAGTTTTATCGTCAACTTTTGTGTCAAGAGAAAAGACATTCTACATCCAATCATTTTGTTTGTAAATGATATCTTTGATTTTTGTGTGAAAAGGACGAAGATGGTTCAGGCCTTACGGATCAGGAAATCCAAGATGAAGTCGACACATTTATGTTTGAAGGTCATGATACAACTTCGAGTGGTTTATCATGGTTTCTGTTCAATATGGCGATAAGACCGGAAATACAGGTCAAATGTCAAAAGGAAGTAGACGATTACTTCCGGAGTAAAGGAAAAGATCAGCTTGATTGGTAAGAGTGATAATTTAAACAAATCTGGGGGACTTTATTTATACATGGCAGCTTTCTAGAAGAGAAGAGTAGAAAAAAGTTTTAAAAAGTTTAAAAAAATAAATCAATACAAATAAATAAATAAATAAATAAATAAATATTAAAATAAACATTGACATTAAAACGATTCCCTTTTTATTGTTGACTCGTTTGCTTATGGCATCGTTTTATTGTTCAATAGAGCTTCTTGATTGGATATATTTTGTGAAATGATACTTTTCACAAAAATAGTAGTATTGACCGATTAAAAAGATAATGATAGCTTGAAACAATTTCGCAGCTATATAATATTTTATATATTGAGCATAGTATTTCATTTATATTTTTTCAGGGATGATCTAAACAATCTTCCTTATTTGACTATGTGTCTCAAGGAAAGTATGCGTATGAATCCACCAGTTCCAAACATAGCACGAAGGCTAACACGAGATCTCACTTTCCCCGATGGCAATGTTGTCCCGGCTGGTAAGCGATTTCCCGGAATAATTCTTCTTGATGTCGATCTATGTATATAAGTCTGGAGCGTTAAATGTCTAAGCATAAATCTCACCGGTCTATTGCCATTTGGTCTAATACCATTTCGTCTAATTCCCGTTTAGTCTATATTCAATTGGTCTATTACCAGAAAGGCTAATTGCCATTTAGTCTAATAATCATAATAGTCTAATGTCTATTTAGTCTAACATTGTTTGGTCTAATAACCGGTATGTCTACTAACCATATAGTCTAATAACCATTTGGTCTAATATTTCTTTAATAACCATTTGGTCTAATAACCGTTAGGTCTAATACTCCTATGGTCTAATTACCATTTAGTCTAATACAATTTCGTCTATTTATTAATAAACTAAATGTTTGTAAGACTAAAATGGTTTATAGACCAAATGGGTATTAGACCAAATGGTTAGTAGACCTAGTGGTTATAGACCAAATGGGTATTAGACTAAATGGTTGTTAGACTAAATGGTTTTAGACTTAATGGTTATTAGACTAAATGGTTATCGGACCAAATGGTTATCGGACCAAATGGTTATAGGACCAAATGATTAGTGGACGTAGTGGTAATAGACCTAATGGGTTTAGATGAAATGGATGTAGACGAAATGGATATTAGACCAAATGGTATTAGACCAAATGACAAATCCCCATCTGACCTATAGCAACTTATGTCGTCATTTGCATATGGCCTATATTTCAATTGATGGTGTAAATAATTTGAAAAGTATATAGAACATACAATTTTCATTATAATCCACAAAACAAGGTTTGTCGACATTACAGCCCGTGGTTTATGGTCACAGCAAGTATAAACCTTATACTTACACCTTGGTATGGAAAGTTTTTGTTTTCCAATGCGCATTTTCAATTGTAGCATAGATTTAGAAAATAATTTATAATTTCATTTCATTTGTTGATATTTACGTTAAATAGAGGTGCATAGTGTACGTCAAATAGCTCTTTATTATGTGATCGCATTGCCAATAAAAGTATTAGCATTTCTTCTGCACCCTAATTCTCCAGATGTCAGCTCCCTGGCAAAAGTGTTTCTAATCCTAAGTAGTGTGAATCGTCTTTGGGCACTACTGCAATATGCGTCCATATTTGATTTACAGGAGCTTTTATTACAACTATCATCATGGGAGTACATCATAGCCCGCTAACATGGAAAGAGGCAGAATTATTCATACCAGAAAGGTTTTCTTCTGAAAATCTAAAGAACATGCCACCTTATTCGTATGTGCCATTCTCAGCTGGACCAAGGTATTTTATATTTTGAAGTGTTCATGATTCTTAGGCCAAACAAAATTGTTTGATTGTCCCGAGATCCTCTTCGAGGTTTTTTTTAAATATTGTTGAAGGTCATAGTCAAAACATGTAGGCCTATAGGCCTAATTAAATTATTAAATAACCCAAATAGGTGTCAATTAGATTATTTCTCTATTGTCTTTCGGTATGTCAAAAAGTTTGAAAATTAGGGTGTATTCTTTTGTAAAAAAATCTTCCAGATTTTATGTAGATTAAGGTTGGTCTGAACCCTGGAATTATGGAAACTTTCGGGCCTCATAACTGCTAAATTGTTGGTCTAAAGTATATAAAAGTATACATATTTAGAATGGCAAAGACTTGATAAGTTCATCTGTGAGTCAAATTTGGGCCAAAATGCCATTTTTGGCCCAAAATCCCAAAAATAACGTTTTTTTTATTAATTTTTAAAAATTAGATAAAAATATCTAGGAGCCATTTTTTCATTATTTTGAATTTCGACCAACTTCGAGAAATTTGCACCAAAAATGGTCAAAAAATGCTGAATTTTCAAAAAAATCATAAAAAAGCCCGATTTTCGCCCAAATTTCAAATATTTTTGGGGAAGTTGGTCAAAATTCAACAAAAATAAAAAAACGGGTCCTAGATATTTTTATCTAGTTTTTAAAAATTAATTAAAAAAAAATTGGCCCAAGAATTTTTTTGTACGTTGCACGAAAAAGAAGTGGGCCAAAAAACGTTATTTTTGAGATTTTGGGCCAAAAATGGCATTTTCGCCCAAATTTGACCTCACAGATGAACTTATCAAGTCTTTGCCATTCTAAATATGTATACTTTTGTATACTTTACACCAACAATTTAGCAGTTATGAGGCCCGAAAGTTTCCATAATTCCAGGGTTCAGACCAACCTTAAGGTCGGTCGCTTGCAGACAATCAAACAATTTCTTGTTGGCCTTATCAATATGCGACTATTAAAACGAAGAGTCATACAGATAATTTCGGACCCAGAGTGACAAGATCAGTTCTTTTCTTAAAAGATAGATGCGTGTTTGGTGTTATCACTTCCTCATGACAACACATCTCCCCTACAACGAATACCAAGACCTACAATCTTAGAAATTATTGTTCGAACACTTTAAAGCCCTTATTGCAAATGGTCCCCCTTCTACCCCCGTATAATGTTGGCATGACCAATATGCTCATCTTCACCATATCTTCTCCCAACATTGTTTGGCGGGGAAAGGGAGGGGTATGCGTAATATGAACATTGGTTTCCAGTGACTCATATAGCGTGCAATACTAAAAAGAACATGGGATTTACGCAGGGTGTTCGAACACATTTTTTCCGGTATTTTAGATAGGCACGTGTTCTCAAAACGAATGTCCTCTGAAAACATCGTTAGGGGCGCATCATTAGATTTCCAGGGGTGACATGGGAGTGTCTTTAAGAAAAAAAAATCGGCCACTAGCATGACTAGTGAGACGATAAGAATTATTTTTTGCCAAAAAACCCCCCAAATTTTCACTGATGAATAAAAAAAAATCCCTCACCCAACTCTGTGTAAGGGTTTATTATAACTGAAAAACAAAATCGCAATTTTCGTCATTTGTCGGGTCCTCGGGCATTATGTAAGTGGTAAGCAATGGTAAGGGTGAGATGTTTGATGAATCTGTGTACAAGACTAGTATATGGCTGTGCGTGAAGCGTTCTATGTTCGAGTTGATATATATTTTGCCAGGAAAAGTACGTCATGTTACTTGTTTCTGGAATACCATTTATTAACTTGAAACCTGTATTGGAAAATGACAATTTTAAACTTCAGAATAGAATCATAAAAATCGCTGATTACGGCGATTGTGTTTAAAAAGAAAATCATCATTATGATCAATTTTTTTAAATTTAGGAACTGTATCGGACAAAATTTTGCCATGAATGAGATGAAAATCACCTTGGCAACTCTCTTACACAACTTTGACTTTACACTCAATCCAGCTGTGAAAGTAGATATAGACGACAGCGTTATTCAGAGAGCCGCCAATGGCATCCATCTCTTCATCAAGCCCAGAACATTGCAGGACTAAATAGACAGGGCAGTCTAAAAGCAGATAGTGTGCTGAATATAATGTAAATCCCATTTATTTTTGGGAAAAACAATATGGGTCATGTCGGTGTATGTTTCATATACTGCGCGCGCCATAAAGGGGAATCGAATGAACATATCAGAAGTTGGGATAGTTGGCATGGTTTGGTTATGTACATGATTTTGTATAGTATGTAGGATGTAGGGCCCTACATAAACATTATAACAAAAATATGAACCATGTAGGCTGTACATAGAACATAACAAAAGTATGAATATCCTTTTATTCCTCTTAATCCATTGTATTCGCTAGGGGTTCCCTTAGAATACTGACAATATTATATCTAAGACGTAACAAATATTTAACAAATAGTCAAAGTTACGGTCATTGAATCACTTGGTCGCCAATCCAAATTTAGACGTCAGCAGCGCGAGAAATTATGGATCAACAAACTTCATTTCCTTCAACCTGAAGGCCTTAATCTTATTGAATAGCCCCCCCCACTTTTTCACGCACGCGCTTTATAGATGCGCCTTCACACTGCGTTGTTTTTAAGTCGCGATCTTTTCATGCTTGTTTTTTTACGCGTTACGCATTAATTTTCACATTGCTTGTTTTTAGAGTGTTTTCTTGTGTCATTTTATAATAAAGACTGAAGAAGGTGCGCCTAGTACCGAAAATTTGCTGCTAATGCACAACTGTTTCCCGTCTTCGTGATATTCAAGTGATAATTAATTCAAGTTCAATTAATAACACGGCGGCGCAGCGGTTTGCAGTGGCGTAACCAGTGGGGTGGCCGGGGGGGGCAAGCTGCCCCCCCGGACACAAAAAAACTGGGAAGAAGAGCAAAAATTGGGAAGGGGAAAAGGGAAGAAGAAGAGAAAAAAGAGGGAAGAAAAAAGGGGAAGGAGAAGAGAAAAAAGGGGAAAAAGAGGGAAGAAGAGAAAGGGGAAAGAAGAAAAGAAAAAAAGAGGGGAAAAAAGGGGAAGGGAGAAGAGAAAAAGGGAAGGGAGAAGAGAAAAGGGAAAGAAAGAGGGAATTTGAAATTTTTACTCTGAAACACTGATTTTTTAGCTTCTAATATGCCAAAAACCAGGAGCTTCAGGGGGCTCCGCCCCCTTGACCCCCGCCGGGGCTTTGCCCCTGGACCCCCCCACCAGGGCCCCTAAGGCGGGCCCCTGGACCCCACCCGTTTAACGCTTCGCGGCAAGCCGCTCGCGACTTTTGGTCAAGAATTGGGAAATTTTTCGATTTTGCCCCCCCGGAAGGTCAGGTCTGGTTACGCCCCTGGCGGTTTGGCAAATTACTCTCAAAGTGCTGAGCGGAGCTGCACAACGGTTGGTCTATGTATACGTGAAATGATTCTGATATATCTCAGTGACAGTGGAAGAATTTGTTGTTCAGTGCTTTTTGAAAAGGCACTATAAAACTTATAGCAGTAAAACGTATCTTTTACATAACTGGTATTTTTCTGAGTTGAGATTTTTATGCTCACTGGAAACCTCTGGCTACATATTGTTTCATAGTTTATGTACAAAACAATTCTTGCAAACTACGATGACTATCTTAAGTTAGTGTATGGTTAAGGACAGTGGCGTATCGTGGGCGAAATTTCCGTTGTAGTGAGAGGGGGAAATTGCAACAGCATCCCGTTAACTGTTCATATGAACTTTACTGAACAAGCCTACGTGCGAATAGTTCAAATTCAACGGTCCCACATCCCCCTACCTACACCCATACAAACCCCACCCCTAAACCCCCACACACGATTGGTAAGCCACTTGTTAAGGGTATTATTAAAAATAAGAATTAATAATAATATTCTTCAAAACGGAATTTCAAATTGTTAAAAATTTAATCTAAATAAAGAAAAACAACAAATGATTATGAGTGTAACAGTTTTATTTTTAGACGCACACCCCCCGGATATACTATAATACTATATACTGTCATACCTCTGCGTACATTGATGCGCCCATTATCACCAAAAAGTCATAACAAATTTCGAAAGCCTTTAAGGGGGTACTACACCCTTGGCTAATTTTGTGCCTATTTTTGCAAGTAGTTATTGATTTATTGATCAAATATTGGTTTTCCCTCATTTTTGACGGTAACTCCACAACTGTTGTCTGTGGTGAAATAAAATTTCTAGTCCAGTAGTTGTAGTCCTTGCCCCTGTAATATACATATCTTACTTGTTCCCAATGCGCTATAATTTATGAGCAAAATGCAAAAATCGGCACAAAATTGGGCAGGGGTGTAGTACCCCCTTAATACTCTTGTTATAATACTTGGGTTATTCAAAACTTTTGTCTAAACTCGACAGTTCTGTAAATGGTACCTGACACTCTGCATATACCTTGCATTGGTTTTTCATAATATAATATAAGTCGTATATCTTTATTGCTTGGAATCAAGCTATACGTTTCATACAGGCTCCAAATTTCTATTTCAGTTTTTGTCAAAGGCACACCAAATGATTCCTCAAGTCAAAACGATTTAGAGAAAGTACAATTTAGTTAGTCTACCTGCGCGTGTGGTTCTCGAGGTAAAAAGGTTAAAGATCGCATTTTGGGTTCCATATGACCATTAAATTTCGCCCTCTAGTGACCAGATCAGATGTTAGTCTTTGTTCCAGCCGCCTTGTTCTCTTTAGTGACGAATGAGAACAATCCAGCTTGGAACCGAGACTAGCAATATTGAACGCCGTTTTGAACACCGTATTAACGCACGTCCACGCAGGATGTATGGAACATCGCAACCTGTATATTAAAGCCGACTCTGAACCTAAACCACGGGATTCTACATGCTTTTTGACTATTTTCAGATTTGCTCGAGTGAAATATCTTTCTTTGTCATCTGACCTTATTTTCAACGTTTCTATTAATGTATGCTTCCATTTAGTTGACATAATAACTAAGACATAATAATAATGTCTCTATAATTCGGTCTGTTTATGATCATTTTCCGTTGCACTGACTTTTAAATTTGACGCTCCCTGCATGCCACAAATATACAAAACGTATCCAACAAGATTGATCAAGCTAGATCAGACCCAATAGTGTAATTGCTTGCAGTGGTAATGGCCTACCATTTACAGAAGTGGATACTAGTATAAGAATGCTGTTAAAGATTTAAATGACCTAAGTAGTTTCATCCGTATTGTTTATGGCGGCGGTAAAAGTGTTGGTGCTGGTGTTGGACAACCGAACTCATCTGTACCATCTATACAATCTACTAGCCCATCACAAATCCATTCATTCAGGTTGCAAACATCCACATCACAAAGGAAATGACCGGGTTCACACACTGAAAATTAAATAGAATATATCGCAATAATAAAAGAATGCACGGCTTAATATTTAAAACAATGTAATAAATAAAACATGCAACAATAAAGCATTTTGATTATGTTGATTTAAACCCATATTGAATTGTTTCCATTATAGATTTGTGTTTCTGTCACACAAAATGTTAGTTTTTACTGTCAGGTGTGCCCGCTTGCAAGGTTAAGCAGAGGAACTATAAAAGAGGTAAAGCAAAGAAAATCGCAAGTTAATTCCAGCGACTAAGTCTCCAATGCGTGTCACTCCATGTGCGTACAGTGTTATCAACATCGTGTATGCATTCGACTAATAATTGTATAAATAACGGGACAGGCCATTTTATTTAAAATATCCGATTTTGTCACAAATAGAGCACCTAAAGCCTTAATTTTTGAAAGGTTTGTTAGTTTATAAAAGTACATTACAATCATGTAAAAATTAGAATTTGGATAAGACATAAGAGCGTCCTGCTAAGCAAATATTATGCCAAGCAAATTGAACAGAACGGCATTTGAGAGCTAAGACTGCGCCCTTGACGTTGATGTAAGCATAATGTCACAACATACGATTATGAACATTATCATCGTCAAGATATTAGATCGCGAAAGCAGATGGTTTGAGAGAGGAGTCAAGGAAGCGATTTATGTTAAACGGGAGGAGCCTTCACTTAACAAGGGAGGCGGGCTACGACACAACTTGGCAGGGGCCTATTGTTCAGCGATAAAGAAGATCCCTCAGAGGTTGGGCTCATCTTCGACCTGTGACGTAACATCCTCTTCACAGGTCAACGAACTTTTGCCGCTTTAACATCAGTTGGCTTGATGATGCATCCGAGATAGGATGTGAAATATTGCCACTCACAAAAACGTAAGTCCAGTAGATCAGATTATAATAATTTCATAATAATGTCACAACAGTATTTTCTAATTGCCAAAGAGGGCGCTTTTCATGATCTTTTTTTTAAAATTTGTACTGTACTTACTTATTGGACAACCTTTTTCGTCAATTCCGTCATTGCAGTCATCAAACATATTACACACTAAATCAGGTGGAATACACACAGGCCTATCTCCACTTACGCACAGCAACTCGGTAGCATTACACGTAACTGTTCAGTAAAGAAATATGCGTTATTAATCATTGTTTTGATTACAAAACTATTTTCACTTGGTCAACAGATAACGCAATTCAATGTTTATAGCAAGGCGAATGTGGTAAATCTGTTAAAATCAACCTAATCAACGCAAGAATTTTGACCAAAATGTAGGTTTTAAAAGTCAAAACCTCGAGTGATACTAAAAATAAAAATAAAATAAATGTTGGTATTTATACAGCGCCTTATGTACCAAAGCGCTTTACATTTATTCCGCTGTCGTTAGAATATGTCAGCTGCCATACAATGCCCAAGGCATGCTCATCCCTTTGGGCGGCGCTCAATGAACAACATTCACAACAGCTCCCCCATTTAATCCCTGGGTAGAGAGAGGCAAGTAAGGTAAAGCGCCTTGCCCAAGAGCACAACACGATGGCACCGCCGGGGCTCGAACTCGCAATCCACCGATTACAAGGCAGAGCCCATACCGCTGCGCCAAAGTGCCCAACGTACTTACAATATTTTTCAAATTTTTATTTTGCAAAAAGTTACTGTGATTTTGCTAAAGCATATTGCAGTTACTGTTCATTTTCCTATACACAATACACAGTGCTCTCACCATTGACGCGTGACCTCTACAAACAGTGTATGTTATAGGCATAGGGCATTGCCTAGATAACTGTATTCAGCATGTTCAGGAGGAACCTTTAAACAGAGGTTCAATATGCATACCAAATCATTAAGATATGGAAAGTATAAAAAGGAAAAACAGAACTTTTAAAAAGAAAAGAAAGTATCTAATGTATCAATTGGAAAATCTTGAAATAATCAAACACAACAACATGGCTCAGGACAATGCAAACTATGCATGGAAGAGCAATTAGAAATATTGCGCGCGAAAGGACACAAGGAAAGCAGTAAGCCGCGCAAAGAGGAATAACAGTTCAGAATTTAGCAGCAATTTCATCTGATGATCACCGAGGGGGCGTAAAACTTGAAGGTAATCAGGTATAATCATAAATCATGCTGTAAGAACAGTGGCACTTGGTTTTGCGGCGAAGGCGATAAATAGTTTTTTTTTGTGTGAAAAATAATAACAACTTGAACGTTTAAACTTGTTGATATTCTTTGATTTTACAAATACATTAAATATAAAAATATAAATTGGGGAAAGATTTTACCCATCATTTCGGTCGTGGCATCCACAGTTGTAGTCTCGAGCCCGGGGGTTGCTGGATTGGAATAAAAAAATCTTTATTCTTAAAAGTATACTGAAAGTTTACGGAAGTATTTAAGCTTTATTATGTAAAAAATAAATTTTGAAAAACTGTTTAACCCCTATCATTGCTGTCATAAGACTATACTAAACTAATATTAAACCACGTTTTATCCACAGCCACCCCTAGTCCCTAGCCCCATGATGTCAATGCTTCTGGGTTTTTTTTTTTTTGCGTTTGAAGTCCCATTATGCTGTTTTTTCTCCCACGGGAAAAGTTTTTTAAAGAATCAACTGGTGGTAGTGATTTTGATTTGAGTGGTGATGCATGTGTACCTAAAATTCTGAATACTGACCCGTCAATCAATCAAGTAGACAATCAATTGACAAACCGAAAGATCAATCAATGAAATAGTCAATCAATCAATCAATTAAGCAAATAATCAGTAATCATTTAATGCAATCATTCACTAAATGACATACATTTCACACTCATTAAAGGCGAGATGCAGGGCAGAAGCCAATTTTCCCAGTTTTAGCCATTCAACTAAATACAATTTTAGTGTACTTCTTAATATTAATACATTGATCTAGAAATCTATTAAGCCATTTATATTTATATAATGTCTTGCGGTTCGTGAATAGACTCCAATTATATCAAAAAGAAAGTTTTACGATTTCCACACCCGAAGAAAAATTATGAACATGAACATGATGTAGAAATGACACCCTTTATATAAAGCCTTGGAATCTCGTTTATAGAACTAATACTAATCCTATTGCGTGAAATGCTCCCTTCCGATTTTACACATTCCCACATTTACTCGATGAATACTTCAGTAAATACATCAAATCCGATAAGTCTGTGACATTCACATTGCCCATTTTTTTCTAAATAAATCAAATCTACAATTAGTTACTAAACTTGTTCTACTTATTCCAATTCGTAAGAAATCAATACAATAGTTAATATAAATTTTCCTTACTTAAGCACATCTCATCTGAACCGTCCGCGCAATCGGTAAAACCGTCACAAAACCAAATATCTAAAATGCACGCAGAATCTTTACACGGCGAATAACCAGGTTCACATGCTAAAAATACATAAATAAAATATCAATATAACGTCTTCATTCATTCATTCATTCATTCATTCATTCATTCATTCATTCATTCATTCATTCATTCATTCATTCATTCATTCATCCAGTCATCCCCCCTCAATATCCATTTTCTCTTGAAAGAATAGGAATATACAATAGGATAGTCAAAATCATTTACAAAGCTGCATTTTGCAGAAAACCCCATTGAAACTGAACAACCAGTTCCAAAGATATGAGCAATTAACGAGTTTCCAAAACAACAAAAAACAAAAGGAAATATTTCCTTTGTTTGGCTATATCTCAAAATCAATATTTCCGCGTTCCGACTGATTTTGCTTGTTCGCATCACATGTATTCTTTTAATCGGGCAACCAGTATTCACCAACTCTAACTAGCTCCTAGGTTTCTCACCAATACATTCAATAAGTTCACCAATCACTCGATATATCATTAAACGTTCATTTAACTTGGCCTACTTAGTTGACAATTTCGTCACTCCCGTCATTTACAGTCGTCAAAAGTATAGCAGCTGGAATATACATATCTTGCGCACAGAAACTGCGTAGTTCTCACCAATTCATTCAATCAGATTATTAATTGATAAAGTATATAAACTATTACTTATTTTCTTTTATTTATACTTTGCTTACTTATTTCACAATCACTTTCATCACTGCCGTCATTACAGTCATCAAACGTATCACACACTAAAGCAATTGCAATACACATATCTCCACGTGTGCACAGAAACTCGGTAGAGTCACATGTAACTGTTCATTTAATAAATAATGGACAATAATCGTAAAAATTATTATGTAATATAATGATCTCTAATGGGCTGAATTGAAATAGCAGGAAGATTTATTCCGGTTATGTAAAATTATACTTCGCCTGCTAAAACAGCTTTGTTATAGCTGATCACAGATATTGGAACACAATGCAGTGGTGAAAGCCTCACTTGAGGATGACCTTAATGTTATAACGTGAAAATTGACGAGTTGACTTGTGACGTCATGGCAGGGCAAATTTACGGCAATTCCCATTTTTGTTCTTTGCCTGACAGTATGCGCGCGCATCATATTTTGTTCAGGGCCCGTGCTTTTAAAATTCCCGAATCACAAGAAGGTTCTTGAACAGTGTAGTGGTTGTATACACTTCACACAAGCATATCGATATAGCAGTCCCTTGCCTTTGTTGATAAAATGTGTCACTATTAAAAAGCAACTACCTTCGAACAAAGCATCATTATTTCATTGGTGTCAATGCATAGTACGAATGAAAGAAGCAGATTATGAAATTAAATAAATAGAAATGTGAGAAAGATATTACCTATTACTTCGGTCGTGACATCCTCTGTGGTAGTCTCGAGCCCGCGGGTTGCTGTTTGTGAATATAAAAGTAACTTATACTTTAAATTATGCAGAGAGTTTCACACAATTATTGATGCTTTAATTCCGTGAAAAAACTGTTTAAACCATATTGCTGTCATAAGACTAACACTGAACCACCTTTCCTTTCCAGTCACCCCGGCATTCCCATGGTGTATTAGACATACGCTCTTCTACGTTTGGCAGATCCACGATGGCGGAGTTGTTCCAAAATGTCTGTGAAAGGGAAGCTTCAGTGAAGAATCATATGGGGGTTCCTGATTTAGGTTTTGTGTGGTGATGTACACCTAAGATTCCGACTACTAACCCGTAATTCTACCAATTTTATAGAAAAAAACCCAATCACTCACTCAATCAATCTATGAAGCAAAATATCACCCAACAATAAACAAATTGATTAAACAATTAATGAAGTCATCAATTAATCAATCAATTAACCAATCAAGTAAATACTTCTACATTTAATGAGTAAATAAGTATAACAAATCAATGATAAGTCTTTCACACTTACTCGCTTGTCTTAATAAAACAATTGTGAGTTAGTTACTTATTTAGGTTAGCATGTCTTGGTAATACAAATTGACCTTACTTGGGCATATCTCATCAGCGCCATCTCTGCAATCGGTAAATCCGTCACAAAACCAATTATCTGGAATGCATGTAGAATCGGCACAAGGCGAATAACCTGGTTCACACGCTGTACAAGTAAAAGCACAAAGTCGCAGTAAAAATTAATAACCATTTATTTATTTATATGTTTGTTGATTGATTTATTTATTCATCCACTCCTTCACTCTCAATTCCTCACTCTCACATTCACACTACTGTAATCTCGTCAATCGCACAATCTATCAACCACTCGCTCCAACCAGCTTCTTATTTCTCACCAATTTATTCAATCAGATTATTAATCTTTATTGTTCACTTCATCTTTCGTACACCTTGAATGTAGCTAGCTATTTCATTTTCATATCATTTGATCAAGTAAATAAACTACCGTAAACGTTCGCCTAATGGCGCTTTTGGATTCTTATAAATGTGAGAGCGCCATCCTTGTAAAATCTCAACAGCATTAAGGATACGTGTATGTTAAATTGAGCAACCTGGACATAATGCCTCAGAAAAAATATCGTGACATGACCCAATACTTTAGGTCACTAGGTTAGTTGCTAGAGCATCAAATGTTTTGGGGTTTCTTCAGGTATTCTTTCTCAAAGTGCTATTGGACTTAATTTGTAAATCGATTCATACGTTATACGTAACTCATTTTGGTAAATCTTTTTATAACATTGTAATTTCTTCATATTTTTTAATATTCTTCAGTTCAAAATTACACCCTTCTATTGTCTGACCCGTTAGCTCAGTCGGTAGAGGGTGCGCCTTGAATGGTGAATGGTACTTGTTCGAATCTTGATTTCTGCCCCCACCTTTATGTGAAGAAGTGTCAAGAAATGTTTTTGGATTTTGTCCCCATTTTACGAACGAATATTGTGAATTTCTTTTAATTTAATTTGTAATTTTCTTATTTTTTTTATAGATAAATAGGCACTGCGAACAAACGGCAACAAAAACCGCTGACAAAATTTGCTCCACCTGCTACCTATCAATGCGTGATATATTCCACTACATTTAACAGTTAAATGACCTTTGAAAAATAGAACGGCCTCAATGTTTCAAATTGGGTAACTACATTACTTTATTCATTTATGCATTATAAATGATCAGCTATTTTTTTTTTTTTTAAAAGGATATCCCAAGTAGATCAGACCATTGATCATATAACTATCAGACACGAAGTAGTTACGTAACTCCGTGATTGTATCGGAACCAAGCACTGTTTGTGGTTTGTACATAGACTCTGATGGTTTGTATGGCGATTATTACGATCACGCTATTTTGGTACGCCTTGTTTTGTACTGATTGTTTCGATCGTGGTTCATTACTTAAGCGCGTGATCCCGTTGACATAGTAACATTACGTAACTTCGATACCGGGCTTCGATACTGAATAGTTGTTGACTGCACATAATATGGAAAGCCATTGGGGTATTGTGTGCCCATCAAGGCGCCTTATAACATGTTCTCATTGTGTTGTGGAATCCTAGCCAGTATTCAATGATAGCTATATAGAGGCCTTGCGTTTATCGATTGGCTCCAAATAAAGGATTTGAACCGGTTTCTTCCCCGTAATCATGACGCAGTGCAGTCCATTCAATCAAATGTTGTCATCAACCTATTTGATCATAGTGCATTTTATTATGTGTGTGAGACGAACTGTCGCGGTCGATGCAATCATGCTTTTGTTGAATGCATTTGAGTAGTCCGCCATATTTACGGAATGATACGTCATATGCACAGCCTCTATTCAGTTTGTTCGTTTACTCATTTAAATTTTATTTATATCATTTGAAGACTGAGCCTATTATGATACATCCTCCGTGGAACAGTTTCAAACAAATATAGCTAGGGATTATTGGGGCAGAGGTTATCTTTTGAATCCTCTTAGAGGGCTATCATTTTTTTTCGGAAGGGGGGGTCCCAAATTTACAAAAAGTCTCCGTCAATAAAATTGCGCACCCCCTATTTCGGCAACAAAAATTGTATGTTCCCAAACCCCAAAATTGTATTGAAATCAGTCTTTTTGAATAAAATAACACACACTCATGTGGTCATCGTGTGACTCCCTACATTTTGGTCATAAAACATTCTTTCCAAGACTTTATGACCCCCGTATATTTGGGACCCCCCTTTCGAATAAAATGATATACCTCTTATGACCACTGATGCATAGGCAAGGACACCCGCGCGAATTGAAAGACTTGTCGGACGCGACAATTCGTCTCACACACATAACAAATGCCTATACAATCAAATAGGTTCATTACAACATTGAATGAATTGAGTTACAATAAAATGAAACGATAAAAACAAAGAATCATGAAAAAAGACACATACAAGATAAAATAATAAAATTATATAAACAATGTTAAAGATAAAATCAAGAAAATAGAGAATAAAATTTCCTCAAATCAGAAAAAAACATTGACAGACATCATAATCTGTCAGAAATTACTGCATGAGATTCGAACCATCAATCTTCTCCACAAGTTCTCTTTATCCTTGCACTATAGTCTAATGCTCTGCTCACTGGGCCACAACGTATCAGGTGAATGATTACCGCATTATCATGAACAAGTTTGTTCGATCTTGTTCATAATTGTATGTGTCGATAGGTTTCACCCTTTAACTACACGTACCCTTAATGATCAGTGATAATAGTCGACTTTTACAGGGATGGCGCTCTCTCATTTCCATGTACTCTATAGCGCCATTAGGCGAACGTTTACGGTATTACTTATTTTCTTTTATTTATACTTTGCTTACTTATTTCACAATCTATTTCGTCACTGCCATCATTACAGTCATCAAATGTATCACACACTAAAGCAATTGCAATACACATATCTCCACTTTTGCACGGAAACTCGGCAGAATTACACGAAACTGTTGGTTAAAGAAAATACGTCATTATCTTTGCTGCTGTGAATGCAAAACAAAAAGTTTGTGGCACGACCATTAACTTGAATACGGGGAAGAAGACATTGCCTATTATACTTCGGTTGTGGCATCCTCAATGGTAGTTTCGAAACTGGGTTTTGATGTACTGTATGTGAATGAAAACCAGATCTTTTGCTTTTTACAGGCTGTCTCAAAATGATTGTTACACATCTGTTTCCATCGATTATGACATCCAAATGCAACACAGGATCCACATAATGTGTTGATTATGTTGCATTTGGAACAAGCACGTTTTTCAATAACCATCAAAATTGATGGGTACTAATCATTTTGATACAGCCTGGATATAAAATTTCTTCAAACGCGATTAATTGTTGGCATATTTGTAATATTGAGCCAGTCATGTTGTGTTTGCAGGACAATAGAAGAAGTTTTAATTAATGTCGTAATTAAGACATCCGGAGGTAAACGACCAAGATTAGTCCGGGTAAATTGAGGAAATCCAGATTGAGGAATGTGATAAATCTGGAAACACATTGCCTGATATAGAAATATCGATCTCACAATGCATTGCGCATAGACTTACTCAATTCAAAGTTTGGATTGTTTAAGTATGATTTTTTATTAAATATTCTACAGAAAATAACAAGGAATGTTGGTACAACAATTTTATAGTAAAATGAATGATGACCTCTATCATTTAAATTTGAGAAAATATATTAATTAATTACTTTAATTAATACACAAACCTCACATTCGATCGATTAATTTACCAATCAATCAATTAATAAATAAATCAATCAATCAATCAAATAATCAAGGTCAAACTCACCAGCTCACTATATTGACTTACCGTTTCAGGCTCCCGCCTACCAACTCATTCATTCACTCATAATCATACGCACTAACATTTACTATATCAATTTATTTATGAATGTATTTATTCTATTAATGGGTAATCAAATCGTCAAAACGTTTGGTTGGCAAAAAATGAAACCTGTCCCAATTGATCACTCAACTTTTTCCACATTATTGGCTATTTTCCACCTCGTCTGCGACAAATAATTATGCATTGACAAAAAACGGGGGTCAAAATTCGGCATTTTTTTGTGTAAAATGGCAAATTATGGTTGTAATTTTAGCCTCATTTTTTTGGTGGTGCAAGAATGACCTCATCGTTATATTAATATCGTGTACAAAAGAAATTCTCCTTACCTGTTGACTGCGTTGTATAACTTGGAGTAGTAGTTTCAATATCTACACGTGAATTAAAATATCATAGATTAATGATGTTGATGATGATAATTATCTTACTATAATTTGGCTAATGTTGTAGGGGTGTATGTGTGGGGTGGGGGTGTGTGTGTAAAAGGCTACGCCAGTTTTTATCCGAGCCTCGCCAAATTCTTCTGGGAGATCGAGAAAAATACGAGGAGCATTCTAAGCTACCTTCGGTCGAAATCGGAGGTCGAAGGTCAAAGGTCAAATTTTAAACTTGGTCCGATTGGGCTGTAACTCGGTGGGTGGAATAGTTGATGTGAGGGGAATGCGAAGGCCACATTTAGTTGAAATCGGTAAAATAAATCGGAGGAATCTTAAAGTAATGTCATCTGAGGTCAAAGGTCATCCAACAGGTCATCCGGGGTCAAAGGTCATATGGGGTCAACGGGGTGAAACATTATCCTATCAGCTGGATTGGGCTTAAACTTGGTAAACTATATCGGAGGAATCGGGCTCAATAAAAGTCCCCAGGATTAGACCTATACATCACATTTGGTTGAAATCGATAAAAGAAATCGAAGGAATCGGGCATTATCCTATCAGGTGGATTGGGCTTAAACTTGGTAAAATAAATCGGAGATATCGGGCTCCAGGATTAGGCCTATACATAGCTGGTGATTGAAGTAGAAAGAAATAGTCAGTTAAATAAATACATTAATTTAATCAATTAATTAATGTCATCCGAGGTCAAAGGTCATCAAACAGGTCAAATGTCAGATGGATTCAGGCTATGTTGCTGTTATGCATACGGGCATATTGAGCTAAATGATCATTTATAGCATTTATAGTATATAGCTCTAGTAATAATAATAATACTAATAATGATAACCCTACCAGGGCCCAAGCGTGTATGGGCCAGGACCGACTGATTAAGAAAAACGAGATCGTTTAAAAACGAACTTACTTAATTCGCAGAGGAGTCCTGTCCATCCAGTAAGACATATGCAGTAAAACATATTGATGGCATCAAAGCAGACGGCTGTATTGTTACTACAAGGACTAGATGCGCACTCATTAATATCTAAGAAGAATAAAATAGAAACTAGACTTAGCTGTGGTCTAAGACCACGAACACAGCCGTGTTGTGACCCCTAATGACCTTTAACCCCCAAAATATATGAAAACGCCCATAGACATTGGCTAATGTCAATGCATGGGTGCACGTGGCACAACTTTGCTATGTTATTTGTGGCAGAAGGGCATTTTGAAGGTTTTTCGTCTCAGACCGGAAGTGACCCCTTAATGACCTTTGACCCCAAATAAAAAAAATACCACATATGAATTAGGTAACCACAATTCACGTGTGAACATACCGTTACTGTCCTATGTTTTTCTTAGCAAATAAAAACTTTTGAAGGTTTTTCGTTTTATACCGGAAGTGACCCCTTAATGACCTTTGACCCCAAATCTGTGAGGACCCCATAGAGAAGAATCATTTTAAAGGTATTTCGTTTTATACCGGAAGTGGCCCCTTAATGACCTTTGACCCTAAATAAAAAAAATACCACATATACACAGGGTAACTACAATTTATGTGTGAACATACCGTTACTGTCCTATGTTTTTCTTAGCAAATTTTTGAAGTTTTTTCGTTTTATACCGGAAGTGACCCTCAATGACCTTTGACCCCAAATCTGTGAGGACCCCATAGACACTGGATAATAACAATGCATGTGTGCAAGTGGTGTCACTGTCCTACGTAATCTGTGAGAGAAGAAGCATTTTGAGTTGAAATCACGTTTTGACCCCTATGACCCCTGCGTGACCTTTGACCCCACGAGTTTCATATGACATGTAGGGGCATGGTCAATGATGGTTGTGACCAAGTTAGGTCAAAATCGGTGTAAGCATGTAAGTGCTAGAGCAAATGTAGTGGTCGGCAGAAAGAAGAAAGAACTGGACTTAGCTGTGGTATAAGACCACGAACACAGCCGTGTTGTGACCCCTTAATGACCTTTGACCCCAAAATATATGAAAACGCCCATAGACATTGGCTAATGTCAATGCATGGGTGCACGTGGCACCACTTTGCTATGTTATTCGTGGCAGAGAGGGCATTTTGAAGGTGTTTCGTCTCAGACCGGAATTTACCCCTTAATGACATTTGACCCCAAATAAAAAAATACCACTGTCCTATGTCTTTCTTAGCAAATAAAAATTTTGTGCAAGTGGTGTCACTGTCCTACGTAATCTGTGAGAGAAGAAGCATTTTGAGTTGAAATCACGTTTTTGACCCCTTTGACCCCTGCGTGACCTTTGACCCTACGAGTTTCATATGACATATAGGGGCATAATCAGTGATGGTTGTGACCAAGTTAGGTCAAAATCGGTGTAAGCATGTAAGTGCTAGAGCAAATGAAAGAAAGAAGAAAGAAACTAACGTCACGGCTGTGTAACGATTAGTTTTGCCGCAGTTACTTTCATAATGTCGGGCACGTAGCCAGTCTAGTTGTTCCGAACAGGCAAAAAACCCGTAATTACGACATTTGTCCCTGCTGGTTGTGCTAGCTATCTTCTGAAGATAGCATGAAACACTGATGTGTGCTATCTACTGAAGATAGCATAATACATTGATGTGCACTTTTTACTTAAGATTTTTGTATTTACTGAACATAGTACAAAACACTGATATGTGCTATCTGATAAGACAGCATATCGTACATTGATGTGTGCTATTTACTGCAGATAGCATGGTACACATGTACTATCTATTTAAGATAGCATCAGTTGGTAAAGCGTCGGACAATTTCATGTTTTCAAAACTTTTTACGGCATTCATTTACCTATTTCACAGAGAGGTCCAGTCCACCCTCCTACACATGCACATGCGTATGCATCAGTTCCATCCTCACAGGTTCCTCCATTCATACACGGGTCACTGGCACACTCATCAGTATCTGAAAACAACACACACAAAATTAATATTCTTCTATAAATCATTCTTGTAATCTGATATTATTATCTTAATGAGGGTCTCTGATCATCTGTGTTTATGCGCAAATATTTGAGTGTGTATAGAGGGGGTGTGTTGGGTGTGGGTAAAGGGGTGTGGGGGTGGGGGTGTTGTGTATTACATAATACACATTAATGTGATCTGCGTTGGGTGCTTGGAGTGGTGGTGATCTGCGTTTGTGCACATTTGAATGTTCATGATGGGGGGGGGGTGTGGTGTTGTTGCAATTTAAACACTGAAATGTAATAAAACCTGTACCTGTTGTTGTAGTCTCCTCGGTGGTTGTGCCAATCTCAGGGGTAGCTATGGGAAAACCAAAATAGTCCAATTATTATCGTATCACAGACTATAAATACTGCGTGCCTATCTTTGCGCAAGTTTTGTGTGTAAGCGATTTTATGTAGAATGAAGTAATTGTTAATATTCTATGTGAAATTATTGACTGTTTCATTATAATTATCTAAATAAGATTGAAACTACACTAGAATTAGAAATATTAATTGCAAGGTTTTAAAACGAAACTAGAATTAAGCATTAGAAATATTAATGGCAAGGTTAGTTTCACAGCAATTAATAAAAATAAATTAAAAACTGAGTAAAAAATACTTTCAAAACTACGCAT
Organism: Amphiura filiformis; assembly: GCF_039555335.1. Lineage (NCBI taxonomy): Eukaryota > Metazoa > Echinodermata > Ophiuroidea > Amphilepidida > Amphiuridae > Amphiura > Amphiura filiformis. The sequence continues at coordinate 16,494,067 of NC_092632.1, forward strand.
TTAAATAAACTACCACCAAACCAAAGATGTAACAAATATTAATTCAAGTGCATTTTTTTTGCTTTTAAGAATTTAATGCTAAGTCAAGAATTAAGATTAGTGCTTTATATTTAACCTTTTAAGGGTCTTTATGCATTTTAAATATTACAAGATTTACAAGAATTCTTAAACGTTACAACCAAAATCAGCTTTTATCAACAGACAAAAAAAAACCAAAAAAAAAAAACTCTTCAAAATTTTGCCAGAATTTGATGTTTTTATAATTGTTTGGAATTAATGAACTCTAATTAAAAGCAAGACGACAAGAAATTACAAGTATTTTGATAAAAACAAAGGAAAATTGTTTCATTTCTTATGTTAACTTTATATATTTTCGTCACCAATGGCTTAAAAATAAAAACGTCTTTTGACAATAGCGCCACCGGCATAATTAAGCAGCATCGGCTTGTATTTTGCATATTAGCCACGCCTTTTCAATGCGCCCTCCATTAAACCGGCATATATTATCATGATAAACCGTGCATATATTAGAGGAAAATCCTTTGTACGCAGGACTCCGTCATAGATTATGCAAATTGGATTGAACCTGCTGCACCCATATGTCATCCGTATATCATCGTAATGATATGCATGGGATATTGCAGACTGAAAGCCCAGATGAATTGAAAATCTAATATTTATATGCTGCTTTTTTCACATCCAATATTAATCAATATTAACCAATAGCTTGCTAAGTCAAATGGACAAGACAAATACTTATATTGCTAAGGGTTGCTGTTTAGGTAAAATTATTTTACCTTTTTTAATCAAACTGAGCGGTTGCTGTAGTGTTATAGTAATATAATATCACACGTGTTTATGGAATGGAAAAGGAAAACGCCGAATCTATTATCTCCGTCGCAGTTTTTCAGTACTCATCTTTTAAATATTATTTAAATCATAAATTATGGTACAACGTTTAATTTTAAATATTTTTTTTCAATTATGTATTATTTTATATGATAGTACACTATATTATAGTACTGTATTATATTATATTATATTATATTATATTATATTATATTATATTATATTATATTATATTATATTATATTATATTGTGTTATACTATACATTACTATACTTAATTAAATAAAATCACTTCATTGAATTATAATTATAGCATTAAACCTTTATTGAAATCGTGCTTGTTCATATAACATACATGTATACTCATACTCTGTATAATTCTATTTATATTTTCTGTGCATAGTTAATGATTGACTCTTTAAATGAATATCTTACTAGGGCATGCAATCTCATCCGAACCATCTTGACAGTCTTTGACACCATCGCAAAACCATCTGTCAGGGATGCATAAGGTATCCATGCACATTGACTGACCCGCTGGACATGTAACTAGACGATAAAAGCAACAACATTTTGTGACGCAGTACAGCATACAAGGAGACAATATCGACAGCCCCAATTTTAAGATGAATAACTATATTTTGATTATAAAATGCTTTGAATGTGACACAAAATAAACTGGTAGTCAAGATACCGATATAATGTGTCTGAAGTAATAAAAAAAAACCACGAAATTAATTGATTTGTAAATTTACGCATATCGACATTGATTTCATTTAGTTCGATCGCGACGTACCGTGCTGGTTGTTAACAACCAATACTTTATTTGAAGGTACATGCTTACTTTACGGTATTATAAAAATAAATACTTAAATTAATATTAAAAAAATATCAGAATCTTAACACATTTATCCGTTTATATTTATTTCAATACATTTGGAGTAAGATCTGATTCTTTTTAATATTTTAGAGGCAAATTTTAAATGAAGGTTGTTCAGCGACGTCACATGCGCAGAGAAAGGTTTACTGCGGTTTTTGACCTTAACGCAAAGACGTTGTTCACAGTGGTTGTATTATAATAAATGCTGAATTGATCATAAACGTTAAAATAAGTAATAATGTTTTTCAACCAAATATATACTGTCTTCAATCTATAAGTGAATAACATAGTGCTGATTTTCAAACTCGCTTTAAAATACCCTACAGCAATATAATACTTTTCAATAATATTGCAGCATTTCATTAATGCACGAACACACGAATACCTATTAATCCGTTGCACACATATAGATATGACGCAGGTGGAAATGGTAGCGGAAGCATATATTATTATATTCTTTATTAAGTTTTAATGTGTCAAAAATGGTAAATAAACACATTGATTTCATATATAATGTTCGTATAAAGACAAAATGGCGTACTTCTACTTGCTCGTAACGGGCAACTCGTTATAGCAGGGAAGAGATTAACCGTATGAATCATACTAGTCATCATTTTAAGTGATTGTCGTGAACATTCTGAGCGTATATTTTGCATCTTAATGTTCCATATGCCTTCCCATCATACCTTATTTTCAGAATCATTGTTACAAGAAGTAAATTACGAAAAATACTGCATGTTTAGCTAGTAGTATTACTGACTTGTTCTATGAACAATGACCGGGGTGACACTCGACTTTGGAAGTGATGGGGATGTGTGGGCATGCACCAGTTCGAAACTATTTGGTGAGACAAAAAAGGGTCATTGCATGATTGGGTGAGAAAGCCAAAAATGGGGTATTTCCGTGAGAATACACAAAAGAGGGGTCTTCCCATGCACTGTGAAAATGTTTTGGTCATAAAATTGTAGAAATATTTTAAAGGTTGATAAATTTGTGATACGCCATACAAAATAATTTTGTGTGTAAAATTTGGAAAATTTGGTGAGAGATTAACAATTAGTTTTTAGAATTTATGAAAAAGTGGTCTTTGGGTGAGCGGGAGTTGATAAAAACTGGGGTCACTGTGGCCGCACATCCCAGTCACCCATTTTTATACCTAGTTTAAAGGAAAGTATACATGTATCAGCCGAGTGCCAAGTGTGATGATCAATGTGATGCATCATGGGAAGGCTTGATTGTCTGCTACGGTAGCGTTTAATATCTTTTGGTTGTATTCATCCAATATGGCGGCTTAATTACCGCTATGATGTTTCTCCTCTGTTGCTATGAATATTTTATATAGTTTAATATGATGTCGCAACTGTAGTAAATATTATCTTCGGCTAAATTAGTTATTACTATCTTGTCAAGGTCCTACATTTAGGCTTGAGCTAATTATGAATTGCCTTTGGTATAATAATTACCATAATTACTGAAACTAATTACAATATTTTAATGACAATAGTCATCATGATACGTCAGAATGATTTGATTGTAAAATGGCTTTGTGGTTTATCAGAATAATGCATAAAAATTGTACCTAAATTGAAAGCTGATATAAATTGCTGTAGGGCTTTATATTTATTTCATTAAATGTATATTTTACCTTTCTTATTAGTTTGTAATTATCATAAGTAACAGTCTCTTTTTTTCTAAACCAATTTATCGTAATAATAATATACCTATACCTATTAAATCTTGAATTACTACTACACTATGGAGTCAACAATTAGGGCCCTCAATAATTTCGGAGATTTCGTTTGAAATTGATCTTTAGGTATTCTTGCAATTTCCAAATCACGTTAAATTCACGTATATTGGAAGGAAATTCGTATGTAATGAAACATGTGCCTATTCTTTAACAATTTTTGTCCTTTTAAATATCCACATCATGCACGAAGACTAGTCGTAATATGAAAGAAAAGCTAACGCACTATTTCACGTGAACAAAGAAGCATAATTTATTTCACATCCTTAACACAGGCTTTTACAAGAAGCACACAATGTACTTGAATATATGCAGCATATACATTACTTAAGCAGGATACAGTACAATACTATATTGTATTTGCACAATTTTTTGGACACGTATAACAAATTGATAATATTTATTACATTTGGATATATACATAACATCAAAATTTAATATAATTACATGTAGTTTTACATTGCAAATTTGCAATGGATTTTTCCTATTTTAATTACATGTACCATTACGAAACACATTCACATAAAAATGCACAATATATACAAGGAATGCAAAATAATGAAACATTATATGTTTCAATTTTTAAAGATAGGTTATTTACATAGATTAAATATGATACATGTATAATTAATTCCAACGGGAAATACATAGTATATATGATAGTAAAAAAACAGCTATTATAAGAGCGGACTTAACAGATTTGGTAAATAATGCACCTTTTATGATATTGAATTATTATGAAATTACTGATAATTTCATATTTACATTAAATTTCTTAAGTATTTCTAAAGCACTAAAGCAACATCTACAATTATGCTGACATAATTTAATGCAGAGAGGATTTTTGTTTTGTCTGCAAATACCATTATGATGATCGTGTTGATCAATGAGGACAGACCCAGTATAAGGCGAACGAGTGAGTGTACCGAGGTTCATGGGCGTGTAGCCACACGCAGATTGCTTTAGTTTAGTCTCTACACAATACGTTATTAGAATACAGCATTGATTTATTGTGTAGGTGTAAAATAAGACCTGAACACATATTTCATTTGTTTATTGATACAAAACGTCAAAACTGAAAGGGCGGCTGGTATTATATCCAGTACGGTACTTGAACCAGTAATCATATTATAATATTTATGATAATGATAATGGTTATTTATGCTAAAGTAATTAAGGCTGCATTTGGAACTCAGCGTTGCAATGAAATGAAATATCAATACGTTTATATACTTGTCAAATTTGATATATGTTACAGATTCCATTATCAATGATATTTCCCATTTAAAGTATCAGTATTAAAATGACTTCTATAAATTCAAGAAAATCGTTTACACAACAATATTAACGATTTAAAGACCAAGCTTTTGTAAATTTGTTTTCGCTTTTTTGTTTTATATTATGTTAGTAATCTTGATCTTTCGTATTGGGGCGTGTCCGTAAGAGGAATTAATTGTTTTATATTGTAGTATCTGATGGCCTGACATATATAAACCAGCTCAAATGTACATCGATGCATCCTACAGAAATGGTATTTTGAGACTTTAAATAACATCTGATATACAAATGATCCCGTGATGTCTTGTTGACTCACTGCTCGCAAGTCATCATACCTTGACAATTATTCACAAGTTAATATTAAAACCGTAGTCAAATTGCAAACTGCAATTTTAACAGCCATGCATATTGTGGTCAACACACAAAATTGTCAATTTTATTGTTAATGATATATGAACAAAATTATGTTAGTAAAATATATAATACTTAAACAACGATAACAGTATCTTGTTATTCTGGTAGGATGCTTGTAACATTCCTACTGCACATTTTGATGGATGATTTCGTTAAGGAAAACGCCTAGATACAGCCATGGCTACCGTCGATGGCTACACGGGGGCGGTGTTCTTGAATTCTAGTTGGGTTTCTATGATCGTACATTAACACAAAAATGTGGAAGTAGCGGTAAAAAAGGGACTACAGTATACTAAAATGTTCCCGAAAAGGTATTTATCAAATTTTGTGTTATAAAGGAAAGAAAGGGTATCAAAGTCGATTTTCATTTTAATATCATGGAAAGGGGGTTGGTAATTGACGTTTCTTTTATACTTGGCGTCCGGTAACTTGCCATTTTATTATAATTTCAAACCCTTTGAGGGTTACTTATCTCGTATACCTTTTACACAACAGAGGGGACCCAACCGAGATCGAAGAGCCTCCCCCGGGGATGGTTATTCATTGACATTATTGCCACCGGCTAAAGCTGTACTTGTCGTTAGCATTGCTTCACCCTTAAATAAAAATTAATCAGTCTGAATAACCGGCTTACTAGATTTATAATATTATACGGGTTGTGTGTAAATTGTGCTAATACGCATGTATCCTTTATAATCAACCCATCACCGTCTTTCCCTTGGAAATCAAATAAATAACATAACGAATATTTAAACACCGTATATATTTAGTGATATTTAGTGTAGTAGCCTGCTAGTGTTTCTTTCATCGTGTACACACATGTATACCATTATTTGTCATCAATGCACTGCATAATATATTCCAACCTTTTTGCCGTCGGCTGAATACCCAATATATGTCGGCTGAATTACCTTTTACCGTATAAAGTTGTCGTTCACCATTACTAACAAACAACATATTATTTGCTTTCGTTTTTGTTTTGTTTTTGCTTTTGTACATTTTTTCTTCTTTTTTTTTACAGAATATTAGTAATAAAATTCTCAGTGGTTGCACACAAATATCACATTCAATATCTTGCGTATTGGCTACAATAAAATATTGGTATTTTTTCTCAATTAATCAAAGGGTCGCTAAAACGTGTTTGCAAATAATTATTCTCAGAATGCATTGTACCACAATTAGTCTTTTAATTTGGACATTAAAGAACAGTCAATTGATTATTGTAAGACTGGGTCTTAGTAAAGGATCATGATTAGCTATGTTTCATCTTGAAAGACAGAATAATTTCTAATTTTGATAATAATAATAATAATAATAATAATAATAATAATAATAATAATAATAATAATAATAATAATAATAATAATAATAATAACACTAATAATAATAATAATAATAATAATAATAATTATTATTATTATTATTATGATTATAATAACAACAACAACAACAACAACAACAAAATGAGTGCTGAATATTTCTGGAGATAATTACATACATGATATCATACAATTGAAATGTATATTTACATGTTACATTAATAAGCATTTATGAACACCCATTTGTATATAAGCATACCGTACAATGTATAATGTAATTTCTTCCCATATTTTACATGTTACAGACATAAGTAATATATAACACTTCTTTTAAATTACGTATGCATTATTTTTTCTAGTGGTAACTGAAGTACACGGCATTCGCTTCATTTAGTAAAACATAACAAGGTTGCCAAGGTAGACATGCTTGCTTTTACAATGTGATATAAATATCAGTACAAAAGGTGTTGGAACAGGTGGAGAGAAAACGTTATTTTCTCACAGTCTCAAAGTAATTATTGAAATTTACCACAAAAAAATAAATGAATAAATTAAAAAAAGTAAAATAAACTGAACTAATTGTGAAACAATTTTTTTATGAATGCCAATATTTATGGCCTATTAGAATCATGTGCTTTGTAGACGGTTGCCAGGTATAAATTCAAAGGCGGTCCCAGAAATGGTAAACGTGCATGTTTCCTTAATAGAATATGTTATCTCCATACACATTTTAGGCAAATATGAGAAGGGTGTTTAATTTGTATGCTTAAAGGGGAAACGGAAAGTAAGTTAATTACCAAATACTTCAAACCATAGACTTTATTTGACAAATGTCTTTGTAATTTTTAATTTTTTTTTGTAATTTAATACAGAAATTCGTTATCAAGATATTAATTTTACAGAATTAAAAAATTCAAACTGCTTTTCTTTGTGTTAAAAATCTAAATTTTTGGATAAAAATGATGATAAAAAAATCATCTACAAATGTTCAAACGATATGCTAAATCTTGAATGTTTGCTAATGTGAATGTAGCATATCAAATTTGGCCGATTCAATAAAATGTTAACACTGTTTGTTATGTGTTTCCTAGTTACTGACCACAAAGTACCAAATATTTCGTTTTATATTTGGGATTATATTAAAAAACCGGTTGAGAAATGGATTTAAATTTTGTTTTCATGCTTGAATTCTGAATCGTCACTGTTTTAGACAAATGTTTTTAACCACATCAAGTCACCAACATTGAGAAACGCCTCCGTATTTGTGTAAAACATGTAAAATCTAGACTTAAAACTTGTAACCAAACCCACCAAATTACAATCTTATAAAATGACGTCCAAGTCTTTCAACAGCCATTGACCAAATAGGCACTCAACAGATAACACAAACATCGAATAATTGTATGCAATGCTCAAATCAAATAAAAGCTTTAGTATGAGGAAATGGAACAGGCATTCAACATGTTCAAAGCATTGACGTTTTATTGTCGAGAACGAAATCGTAGAGAGATGCTTTCTGACACCAGGGCAAGTATTGTCAACAACAAAATTAATATCAGCGAACCAGACATACCAAGAAAGCAAAATGTGGAAAAGCATGGTTTTATACGTATAACTACACAGATAGTAATACAAGGATGAGCTGCTAATCAAATGAACAGACTTATTCTTGCTCATGTCTTTCTTAAGCTTAATGTCCTATTATAAAATTCATCAAAAACCTCTTTAGGTAGAAGCACTTTTCCTTCTGGGTTATTTGGATCCTCTAACGTCATGTATACACGTTCACGCTCTTGTTGCCTTTGCAGTGACACATACGCAGGGTCTGAAAAACGGCTAGGAGGTGTAGGAGCATTACGTTGCCCATTTCTAACATCAGACGAAATGTTATGATATTTACAGCACATTATGATAGTTGTTATCAAAAATAGTAATGTCAATAAGCAAGTAGCAGCTGTGGATATTGTTAAATAGAAAACCATATTAGATGAAGATGGACACTTATCATTGCAATTAGCCACAGGCTGAACTGAATCAACTTGTGTCTCATCTCTTGGACTAAAAGTTGTTATACTAAAACCATTTTGGACATTTTGGGAGGAGGATGTTACTGAAATAGGTCCAATTTGACACGTTCGCATGCGATCAGGAAATCCCTCACTTGTCATTTCACAACGAAATATAGCTCCATCATGCGCCATTTTTGTTTGGATAGAAAGTCGTGAAGATATTAAATCACCTTTGGATGTGTTAGTTGATTTCAGATATTCATATGTTGATATTAAACGCCACTTTAGATTTACTACTGGAGTGGTCTTGAAAGTGTTACATGTAAGTTCTAACATCGTATCTTCTATTAACAAATTATTTGTAGGTTTACTTATGCAAGATGGCTGTGTCTCATCCGGGAAGGAACAAACTTGAACATTAGTAGAATAGTATCCAATCTCTCTTAACCGTGCCCCTGACATTTGCATAATTGAGCAAGAAAATTCGCCACTATCAGAAGAAAGAACATCCAGCATGGTTAGAAAATAAACGATCGATCCATCTGGAAATGTTCTTATAGCCAAGAAAACTCGTTCTGCTACTGATGATCGTAAGATGCTATCACCCGATGAAATTTGTTCACTTCCTCCTTGAAATGTACGTGCAATGATAACGTTATAGCTATCTTCAGCATTCCAAATCTGGCACTGAAAAACCAGTATTCCATTAACAATAACAGGGTGTACAGGTGTTGTGACTTCTACCCTTGGTTCACCTCCAACTTCGTAAGAATATATCAGCAAAATAAAAGTTAATAAGAAAGGAACCATTTCAAGTAACATTGTGGTTTGTCCATCGAAAACGAAGGAGTAGAACTCTTATATACGTTTGTAAAGCATTGTATTTCCTCATTGGTTCAATTTCGAAAGGGGAACACAGTTGTCTCCATGAAATAAACGAATCTTACAGATTTAGTTATATTATGGATCTCAGAAGCACCATTAACTTCATAGCAAGAAATTCCGAGAAACTCATCGAAAAAATTCCAACAACAGAGATTGCCAATTGAAGCTGATTGAGACACCTTCAAAGATGTAATGGTGTCGAGAAAGTATGAACATGCCACATTTCACAATTCATAATTTAATCTGCATAATACATTTAAACGCTTAATATTCATGAGAATCATTTAAATATTTAAAACAAATTCAACACAACAGTAGATGGCGTTGTGGGAAGAAAACAAGGAACCAAACCATAATGAAACATGATAAAATCAGCAATAAGCTTCTCCTAATAGTAATACATGCATTTGTTTCATTTTTAGAGCGAAAATGTCAAGTGAAACAAATAAACAAACAAACAACATTAATGTCTGAATACAATTCATAATATTAGCAATAGAATGTTGATATTTGTTTTAAAATGTAATTAAAATGTAAATGAGATATAAGATTTTTATTTTTTGTGCAAATTAATGAATAGAATGTTGGCAAAAACCTAAAAATAAAATAATCAAATTTTTTCTGCCATCTTATTTCTTCCATACACCAAGCTACTGCATCCATATATTGTAAGCTATGGAATGAACTGCAACTAACATAAATAGTACCTGTTGTTTAAGTCTTTCGTAAAGTTAACGTTATATTATAAAATTCATCGAAAACCTCCTTTGGAAGGAGTACCTTTCCTTCTGGATTATTTGGATCATCTAAAGTCATATAGACACGTTCACCTTCGCGTCGTCTTTGTAAAGACACATAATCAGGGTCTGGTGCGCGGCTAGGAGGAGTAGGCGCATACTGTTGCCTTTGTCTAACAACAGATGATATTTTGTTATGTTTACAACACATCACAATAGTTGTTATGATAAATATAACTGTTAACAAACACGTAGTAGCTGTTGATATTATTAAGTAAAATATCGTCTCAGATGAAGACAGGCAAACATCATTGCAATCACCTATAGGTTGAATTGAATCAAATTTTGTGTTCATTCTTGGATTAATTGTTGTTAAACTAAAGTCGCTGTTGATATTTGGTGATAACGAATTTACTGAAATTGGTCCTATTTCACATGATCGTACGTGATCTGGAAAACCTCGACTTGTCATTTCACAACGAAATATAGCTCTATTATGCTCCATATTTGTGCGAATAGAAAGTCGGGAAGATACAACATCACCTTGTGATGTGTTAGTCGATGCTAGATATTCATAGGTCGACACTAAACGCCATTTTAGATCAACTGTAGGAGTAATTTTGTATGTTCTACATGTAAAACCAATCATACTCCCATCTATGAAGATAAGATTTGGAGAATTATTGATGCAAGATGGCTGACTTTCGTCCGGAAACGAATACACATTAACTCTAGTTGAATCATACCCTATTTCAGTTGCTCGTGGCCCCACCATTGCATTAACGGTGCAAGAATATTCACCACTATCTGAAGATAATACACCCAGCATAGTAAGAAAATATAACACAGATCCATCTGGAAATGTTCTCACAGCTAAATAAATCCGATCCTCAACAGAAGATTCTAAGATTCTGGTTCTAGACGAAATCTGTTCGCTCCCCCCAGCGAAGGTACGAGCAATGACCACAGTGTGACCATTTTGAATCTCCCATATTTGACATTGAATGGCCAGAATATTACCAACGGTGACTGGATTGTTCCGAGTTGTTATCTCGACTCTTGTTTCTCCTTTGACTAAGTTAAGCTCCAATATGAAAATAACCACACATATGAAATTGATAAACACCAACACCATGTTATACAACATCTTAGTTATCGTCCACAGCAAAACTGATATTTCGATTCCTTAATCCGTAAAGACCAGTATAATACTCCGCCGTTAATTGGTACTCATAATCTTTATCCAGATAATTGGTTTTCACCATATCACATTACAACAAATTCTTCACATTTTGGATGTTTGACACTACAGATATATAATACATGACTGCTGAATTCTGATGTCTTTGAAATAGCAATGGCGTCGAGAAATTATTAGCATGCATTTTGTGATTATGCACAATTTATGTTATTTAAAACTAAAACAAGTGAATATTCATGACATTTATTATAATTAGATAGTTAAACGCGACAGTAGATGGCGTTCTGCCATTTCTTACAAAAACTGATATAGTTGTTCATGAAAGTTAAAAGCAAATCATTGCACGAAATGACGAAAACCATTTTCAAAATATTAATGTGATGAAAATACACGAGTTACTGGCATGTTACAAAATCAGTTCAAACTATTATAAGCCCTTCGATGAAATAATTTGACATGTCACTAAGAATATGTGAGAAACTCTTAATGGTCACTCATATATCAAACTAGCTACAAATTTGAATTTACATTTGGAAACAGAATCTCATGTCTTCCTTAATGTCAATGTCCTATTATAAAATTCATCAAAAACCTCTTTCGGGAGAAGCACTTTTCCCTCTGGATTATTTGGATCCTCTAAAGTCATATAGACACGTTCACCTTCACGACGTCTTTGTAAAGACACATAATCAGGGTCTGGTGCGCGGCTAGGTGGAGTAGGAACATAATGTTGCCTTTGTCTAACATCAGATGATATTCTGTTATGTTTACAACACATTATGACAGTTGTTATGATAAATATAACTGTTAACAAACACGTAGTAGCTGTTGATATTGTTAAGTAAAAAATCGTCTCAGATGAAGACGGGCAAATATTATTGCAATCACCTGTAGGTTGAATTGAATTAAATGGGTTCATTCCTGGATTAATTGTTGTTAAACTAAAATCGCTGTTGATATTTGGTGATAAAGAATTTACTGTAATTGGTCCTATTTCACATGATCGTACGTGATCTGGAAAACCTCGACTTGTCATTTCACAACGAAATATAGCTCTATTATGCTCCATATTTGTGCGAATAGAAAGTCGGGAAGATACAACATCACCTTGTGATGTGTTAGTCGATGCTAGATATTTATACGTCGACACTAAACGCCATTTTAGATCAACTGTAGGAGTAGTTTTGTATGTTCTGCATGTAAAATCAAGAATACTCCCATCTGTGAAGATCAGATTTGGAGAATTATTGATGCAAGATGGCTGACTTTCGTCCGGAAAAGAATACACACGAACCCTAGTTGAATCATATCCTATTTCAGTTGCACGTAGCCCTACCATTGCATTAACAGTACAAGCATATTCACCACTATCTGAAGATAACACACCCAACATGGTCAAAAAGTATAACACAGATCCATCTGAAAATGTTCTTACAGCCAAATAAATCCGATCCTCAACAGAAGATTCTAAGATTCTGGTTCCAGACGAAACCTGTTCGCTTCCTCCAGCGAACGTACGAGCAATGACAACGGTGTGACCATTTTGAATCTCCCATATTTGGCATTGAATGGCCAGAATGTTACCAACAATAACTGGATTGATCGGAGTTGTTATCTTAACTCTTGTTTCTCCTTTGGCTAAGTTAAATTCCAACAAGAAAACGGTCCACAGTAAATTGATTATCACCGACACTGTATACATACTATATAACATCTTAGTTATCATCAACAGTAAGTCTATACTACAATTAGAAATCATAAGACAATCACTTCGCCGTTATTTGGTACTCATAATCTGTATTCAGATACATGCTCTTCATCATATAATGACAGTAGATTCTAACAGCAAACTCTTATTATTCGCATTTTGTCTCCCCGTGATATTTGACACTGCAGATATACATGACTGCTGAATTCAACTTCTTTAAAACAGCAATGGCGTCGAGAAAGTATTAGTATTTTTATGTGAATCCTCTACTTTGCATTATTCATGTTATTTCAAAAGTTAAAAAAACCCTGAATATTCATGATATTTATTCTAATTACACAGTTAAATGCGACAATAGATGGCGTTCTGACATTTCTTACAAACCCAGATAGATACTCACATCATTCAAATTATATTATAGAGAAAGGACACTTTTGAATATTTAAAAACCGACTGTTTGCATTGAAAATGAAAATGAAATAAAAAAAGACAACTTTTTTTTTTCCAAAATGTTAATGTGATGCAAATGCAAGTTAATGACATGTAATAAATCACGTTGTTTTGATCTATTTTAAATTCTGTTGGACAATTGTATACTGAGAACTATGTGAGAAACTAAAGAATCCAAAGCAGATTAAAATATTGCAATTTAGCAATAGAAAAAGAATCTCACGTCTTCCTTAAAGTTAATGTCCTATTATAAAATTCATCAAACACCTCTTTTGGCAGAAGCACTTTTCCTTCGGGATTGTTGGGATCTTCCAGAGTCATATAAACTTGATCATGCTCATTACGTCTTTGTAATGACACATAATTAGGGTATGATAGTCGACTTGGAGGGGTAGGAAGATGGCGTTGTCCTCGTCTAGCATTTGATGATATTTTGTTATATTTGCAACACATTACTATTGTGGTTATGAAAATATTAATGTTAACAAACACGTAGCAGCTGTGGATATTGTCAAGTAGAATATCGTAGTCGAGGAAGAAGATACGCAAATATCATTGCAATCTCCTGTGTGTTGAGTTACTTCAAATCTCGGATCCTCTTTTACATTTGCTGTTGTTAAACTTAAATCACTGTCAACATGTTGAGACGATGATGTAACCGATATAGGTCCTATTTGACAAGATTGTACACGATCAGGAAATCCAATACTTGTCATTTCACAACGAAATATTGCTCCTTGGTGTTCCATACTTGTTTTTATGTAGAGACGCGAAGATACAGTATTACCATGTGACGTGTTAGTTGATTTCAAATATTCATATGTTGACATTTGGCGCCACATTAATGTTACAATAGGAACCGTCTTATAGGTGTTACATGTCAAATCTAGCATGTATCCTTCTTTGAATGAAATGCTAGGTGAATTATTTGTGCAGACAGGCTGTGTTCTATCCGGTAATGAATATATTTTGACGTTAGTGGAATCGTATCCTATTTCGGTCAAACGTGCCCCGGACGTGGTCATAACCGAACAAGCATATTCACCACTATCAGATGAACGAATGTCTAGCATGGTCAAAAAGTGTAGAACTGATCCATCTGAAAACGTTCTTATAGCCAAATAAACTCGGTCCTTGATTGACGAGTCAAGGATGCTAGTTCCGGATGATATCTGCTCGCTTCCTCCAATAAATGTCCGAGCAATGGCTACAGTGTCTGTACTTTGAATCTCCCATATTTGGCATTGAATAGCCAAAATGCCATCAACAGTTACAGGATTTATAGGTGTTGTTACTTCAACTTTCATTTCTCCTTCAGCAACTTGGTAAAATTCCATTAACAGAATACGTAAGAGAATACAAAGCACAAAACAGATATTGTTCACCATGATTGCACAGTTGTCTCCCAAAGACACTCTCTCGCTTCACTATGTTGTCATTTGCTACAAATTATCACGGTTTTGTACTGATACCCGCAGTCCATTTGTTGCCATTTGTAGAAGACTTTGGCAGTAATATCTTAATATACGTGCTGGTTTATCAACATGTTTCTGTTACCACAGCATGGCATATATCATCATTAAGAACCATCATTATTTAGCGAAGAAAACAACTTGGTGCTGAATTCAACAATCTTCCCAATCATAATGGCGTCGAGAAATTATTAACAGACTCATTATTTATATAATATTCAAAACTTCGTAACTCTAAATATTCATTAACATTATAATAATAACATGTTGAAATAAAATACGACAATAGATGGCGTTCTGTTATTCCTTCTTACTAAATATGGATAGGTCGGTGCTTCTTTTTGAGCAATATTGAAAGAGTGCATGAGTGCAGTGCGTATGCAGTATTAGTTTATCACAATGCTTCTAATTACATTCAAACTAATTTTGTTTTTGTTTCGGAAAACAAAGTAAAAAATTACAGTTAAACAGACATAGTGGTCATATAAAAAATCCCACCCACAAACAAAAACTTAATTTTGATATTTGAAACACGTCAAACTTGCAAGTGATAAAATATTACGTTTATAATATAGCAGGTTACCACACAAATCATTGCGAATTAAATAATATGATGCGACTTAACATACTATTTGCAATTTTATGTATTTTCTGTACAATTGACATTCGGAAAAAAAGCGAACACTGTTCAGGTTTTTCTCAAACTTAGTGTCCTATTATAAAATTCGTCAAATACTTCTTTGGGTAGAAGAACTTTGCCTTCAGGATTATTTGGATCCTCCAGAGTCATATAAACTTGCTCATTTCCCCTTCGTCTTTGTAATGACACATAGGATGGGTCTAATTCCCGACTAGGAGGAGTAGGAAGATGACGTTGTGTTTGTCTAACATCGGATGATATTTTGTTATATTTACAGCACATTATGATAGTTGTTATGAAAAATATTAATGTCAATAAACAAGTAGCAGCTGTGGATATTGTTAAATAGAAAACCATATTAGATGAAGATGGACAAATATCATTACAAGCAGTCGTAGGCTGAACTAAATCAAATGTTGCCTCGTCTTGTGTTCGTTGAGTTGTTTCATCAAAAGCCCCGTGAACATTCTGTGATACGAATAACACAGATATAGGCCCTATTTGACATGTTCGTATGAGATCCGGAAAACCAGGACTGGTCAGTTCGCAGCGAAATATGGCTCCATTGTGCACAGCATCTGATTTAATAAAAAGTCTTGACGATACAACATCACCCTGTGATGTATTAGTTGATGTAAAATATTCATATGTTGACATTAAACGCCATTTTAGGTTTGCGATAGGAAATGTTTTATAGGTGTTACATGTAAAATCTAGCATGGTTCCTTCTGTAAACACACTGCTAGGTTCATTATTCGTGCATGTTGGTTGTGTTCTATCTGGATATGAATAAATTTCTATGTTAGCTGAATCGTATCCTACTTCAGTTAAACGCATTCCTGTCTTAACAGAACAAGCATATTCACCTGTATCATATGTACGAACATCAAGTATAGTCAAAAAGTACATTACTGATCCATCAGAAAAAGTTCTTACAGCCAAATAAACTCGATCTTCCACAGAAGATTGTACAATCCTTTCGCCAAAAGATATTTGTTCGCTTCCTCCAACAAATGATCGGGCAATGGTTACAGTGTCACTGCTTTGAATCTCCCATATTTGACATTGAATAGCCAAAATATCACCAACAGTTACCGGATTGATAGGTGTTGTCACTTCGACCCTTGTTTCTCCCACAACAACTGGAATTAGCTCCACCAGCACCAATATCTTCATACCTAGGAGAACCCATATCATAAAAACGATATGGTCCAACATGATTGTAAATATACATCCAGAACCAGGCAAATGAAACCCAAACACCGATTCTCCAACCTTGCGTGGTCAATAGGTACAAGCTTTCTCCGTGATTTTAGTTTTATCCAGATAGCCACTATCGACTGCTTGTTATTTTACGTAGAAATCTCAATTCCAATGATTAGTTATCAAAGTGTTATTGAACATTATTCAGCAAAGAAAATACATTACAATACCATTTTTTACATCTTAATGGTGTCGAGAAATTATCAACAAGCATGCATTAAGTTGCTCATAACTTATGTAATATTCAAAATGTTTAAACACTAAATATTCATGCACTATATGATAATAATGTTTGAAGAAACGCGTCGGTAGATGGCGTTCTGTAATTTTCTCTTACTGCACGATTTATATTAGATTATAGAGTAGTTTAAAATCAGACTAGTTTCATGTTCGTGAACAGACATTTAAGTCTTTTAAGTACTTTAACTTAAAAGTACCTATTAAGTGCCATTTTGACCGTATAAAATGCAAAGCGCCTATAACTAGTCTATCATTATATCCCTAACTACACAAAAACAAACTTGTTTTGCAATTCTTTTGCAGGGAACAAAGAAATAACACAGTTTGAAATAAGTAGTTTAAATGCTAAAAGTTCAGCAATAATGTTGAAAGAAATACAGCATGTAAGACATGCTTTGACGTTTTTATACGTTATTTTTGCTAGTGACAAAATACCTTAAAATCCTTTAGCCTATTAATCAAAATATAACTGAATTACATGAAACAGTTCAACAATAGATCTGGATCATGAGTGAAAAATATGTCACAACAATTTAAAATTTGATGTTTTTCTATTTATATGAAGAAAACCCACACATATGGCTCATGTTTTTCTCAAAGTAAGTGTTCTGTTATAGAATTCATCAAATACTTCTTTGGGTAGAAGAACCTTGCCTTCAGGATTATTTGGATCCTCTAGAGTCATATAAACTTGCTCATTTCCCCTTCGTCTTTGTAATGACACATAAGATGGGTCTAATTCCCGACTAGGGGGAGTAGGAAGATGGCGTTCTGTTTGCCTAACATCAGATGATATTTTGTTATATTTGCAGCACATAATGATAGTTGTTATGAAAAATATTAATGTTAATAAGCAAGTAGCAGCTGTGGATATTATTAAATAGAAAACCATATTAGATGAAGATGGACAAATATCATTACAATTATCCGTAGGCTGCACCAAATCTAATCTTGTCTCTTCTCTTGGGCGTACAGTTGTTACATCAAAAGCCCCATGAATATTTTGTGATAAGGATGTTACTGAAATAGGTCCTATTTGACACGATCGTATGCGATCTGGAAACCCTCGGCTTGTCATTTCACAGCGAAATATAGCTCCGTTATGCACCGTATCTGTTTCCATAAAGAGTCTCGAAGATATGACATCACCCTGGGATGTATTAGTTGATTTCAAATATTCATATGTCGACATTAAACGCCATTTTAAATCTGTAATAGGAAATGTCTTGTGGGTGCTACATGTAAAATCTATCATGTTTGCTTGTTTGAACATACTGGTAGGTGAATTATTCGTACACGTTGGATGTGTTTGATCCGGAAATGAATAAATATGAACGTTGGCTGAATCGTACCCTATTTCAGTTAAACGTGTTCCTGTACTAACGGAGCAAACATATTCACCAGTATCAGATGAACGAACGTCTAGCATAGTCAAAAAGTACAGTATTGATCCATCGGAAAAAGTTCTTACAGCCAAATAAACTCGATCTTCCACTGAAGATTGTGCAATCCTTTCACCAAAGGATATTTGCTCGTTTCCTCCAACAAATGATCGAGCAATGGTTACAGTGTCACTGCTTTGAATCTGCCATATTTGACATTGAATAGCTAAAATATCA
The DNA here is from genome assembly GCF_039555335.1 of Amphiura filiformis. Lineage (NCBI taxonomy): Eukaryota > Metazoa > Echinodermata > Ophiuroidea > Amphilepidida > Amphiuridae > Amphiura > Amphiura filiformis. Next base: position 16,512,778 of record NC_092632.1, read on the forward strand.
CCAACAGTTACCGGATTAATAGGTGTTGTCACTTCGACCCTTGTTTCTCCCACAACAACTGGAAATAACTCCACCAACATCATCATACGTACGAAAGTCCATACCAGTACACCAATATGGCTCAACATGATTGTATATCAACATCCAGAACCAGACAACTGCAAACCTAAAACACCGTTTCTTCAACCTTTTGTGGTCATATGGTACACTTTCGGCATGTTCCTAGTTTTATTCAGATAATCGCTATCCATTGGTTGTTATTTTACGTAGAAATCTTATTCCAAATGATTATTTATCAACATGTTATTGTAACGTATTCAGCAAAGAAATACATAGGTGCTGAATTCAACCATTTTGATATCTTAATGGCGTCGAGAAATGATCAACATACATATGCATATTGTTGCTCATAACTTATTTATTATTCAAAATATTTAAACACTAAATATTCATATACTTTATGATAATAATGATCATAGAAACACGTCGTTAGATGGCGTGCTGTTATTTCCTCTCACTACGAGATTCATAGAGCATTTTTGTTTAAAATCAGACCAGTTTCATGTGCATGAACCGACCTAAATACTTATTATTATGCAAAGCTCTTTTAACTAGTCTATCATTATACCCCTTACTACACAAAAACAAACCTATTTTGGGGAACAAAGAAACAAATAACCAACAGTTTAAATGATATAAGTTAAACAATAATGCTAAAAGGAAATATAGAATGTAAGACAGCTTTTGACATTTTTATTTGTCATTCTTGCTCGCGACAAGATGCCTTAAACCCATCAGCCTATTAATCAATTTTACAACTACATTACATGATGAAACAGATCAACAGCGATAGATCTGGATCATGAGTGAACAATAATATCACAACTTGACTATGTCAAATTTGATGTATTTTCATTTATATGAAGAATACTCAACAAGGCCTATGGTTCAAGTTTTTCTCAAAGTAAGCGTCCTATTATAAAATTCATCAAATACTTCTTTGGGTAAAAGAACCTTTCCTTCAGGATTGTTTGGATCCTCCAGAGTCATATAAACTTGCTCATTTCCCCTTCGTCTTTGTAATGACACATAAGATGGGTCTAATTCCCGACTAGGAGGAGTAGGAAGATGCCGGTGTGTTTGTCTAACATCAGATGATATTTTGTTATATTTACAGCACATTATGATAGTTGTTATCAAAAATAGTAATGTCAATAAGCAAGTAGCAGCTGTGGATATTGTTAAATAGAAAACCATATTAGATGAAGATGGACAAATATCATTACAATTATCTGTAAGCTGAACAGAATCAAATTTTGTGTTGTCTCGTGGACGTACAGTTGTTATATCAAAAACCCCGTTATCATTTTGTGATACTGATGTTACCGAAATAGGTCCTATTTGACATGATCGTATGCGATCCGGAAAACCCTGACTTGTCATTTCACAGCGAAATATGACTCCATTGTGTACCGTGTCTGTTTTCTTGAAGAGTCTTGACGATACAACATCACCCTGTGATGTATTAGTTGATGTCAAATATCCATATGTTGACATTAAACGCCATTTTAGGTTTACGATAGGAAAAGTTTGATAGGTATTACATGTAAAATCTACCATGGTTCCTTCTTTAAACACATTGCTAGGCGAATTATTCGTGCATGATGGCTGTGTTTTATCCGGATATGAATAAACTTCAACGTTGGCTGAATCGTATCCTACTTCAGTTAAACGTATTCCTGTCTTAACAGAACAAGCATATTCACCTGTATCATATGTACGAACATCAAGTATAGTCAAAAAATACATTACTGATCCATCTGAAAATGTTCTTACAGCCAAATAAACTCGATCTTCAATAGACGATTCTCCGATTCTACTACCCAATGATATTTGTTCGTTTCCTCCAACGAAAGCTCGAGCAATGGCTACAGTGTCACTGCTTTGAATCTCCCATATTTGACATTGAATAACCAAAATATCGCCGACAATTACTGGATTAATAGGCGATGTTACTTCAACTCGTGTTTCTCCAACAACAACGGGAAATAATTCCACCAACATCTTCATACTCGCGAACATCCATAGCACTAAACCGATATGGTTCAACATGCTTGTAGATTAACATCCAGAACCAGACAAATGCAATCCTAAAACACCGATTCTTCAACCTTTTGTGGTCATATGGTACACACTTTCTGCATGTTCCTAGTTTAATTCAGATAACCGCTCTCCATAGGTTGCTATTTTATGCAGAAATTTCAATCCCAAATGATTATTTATCAACATGTTATTGTAACTTATTCAGCAAAATAAAATACATAGGTGCTGAATTCAACCATTTTAATATCTTAATGGCGTCGAGAAATTAACAACATGCATGCATTGAGTTGCTCATAACTTATTAAATATTCAAAATATTTAAACACTAAATATTCATATAATTTATGATAATAATGATCAAAGAAACGCGTCGTTAGATGGCGTTCTGTTATTTCCTTTTACTACAAGATTTACAGAGTAGTTTTATTTAAAATCAACCTAGTTTCATGTGCATGAACAGACTTGAGTACCTATAAAGTGTCATTTTGACCGCATAGAATGCAATGTGCTTGCAACTAGTCTATCAGTATATCCCTTACTACACAAAAGCAAACCTGTTTTAAGGAACAAAGAAACAAATAACAAGCAGTTTAAATGCTAAAAGTTGAACAATAATGTGAAGAAAATACAGAATGTAAGACAGCTTTTGACGTTTTTATACGTTGTTTTTGCTTGTCACAAGATGTCTTTAACCCATCAGCTTATTAATCTATTAAGCAACTACATCACATGATGAAACAGATATCAATAGATCTGGATCATGAATGGACAACATGTTCACAACTTGACTATGTCTAATTTGATGTATTTTCTATTTATATGAAGGAAACCCACACAAAGGCCTATGTGAGTCAAGTTTTTCTCAAAGTAAGAGTCCTATTATAAAATTCATCAAATACTTCCTTGGGTAATAGAACTTTGCCTTCAGGATTATTTGGATCCTCTAGAGTCATATAAACTTGCTCATTTCCCCGTCGTCTTTGTAATGACACATAAGATGGGTCTAATTCCCGACTAGGAGGAGTAGGAAGATGCCGGTGTGTTTGCATAACACCAGATGATATTTTGTTATATTTGCAGCACATTATGATAGTTGTTATAAAAAATAATAATGTTAATAAACAAGTAGCAGCGGTGGATATTGTTAAATAGAAAACCATATTAGATGAAGATGGACAAATATCATTACAATCAGCCGTAGGCTGAACTGAATCAAATCTTGTCTCGTCTCGTGGACGTACAGTTGTTATATCAAAGGCTCCGTCAACATTTCTTAAAATGGACGTCACAGAAATAGGCCCTATTTGACATGACCGTATCCGATCCTGGAAACCATGGCTTGTCATTTCACAACGAAATATAGCTCCTTGATGCATCGTGCTCGCTGGTATGAAGATTCGTGAAGATACAACATCACCTTGTGATGTGTTCGTTGATTTCACATAATTATATGTCGACATTAGACGCCATTTTAGATATACAATAGGAAATGTCGTATAGGTGTTACATGTAAAATCGAGCATGCTTCCTTCTTTGAACATACTGCTTGGTGAATTGTTCGTGCACGTTGGCTGTGTTTGATCCGGAAACGAATAAATATGAACGTTAACTGAATCGTACCCTATTTCAGTTAAACGTGCTCCTGACCTGACGGAACAAATATATTCACCACTATCAGATGAATGAACGTCTAGCATCGTCAAAAAGTACAGTACTGATGCATCTGAAAATGTTCGTACAGCCAAATAAACCCGATCAGCGACTGATGATCGACCAATTTGTTCACCAAAAGATATTTGTTCGCTTCCTCCATCAAATATCCGAGCAATGGCTACAGTATCAGTGCTTTGAATTTCCCATATTTGGCATTGAATAGCCAAAATATCACCAACAGTTACAGGATTAATAGGTGTTGTTACTTCAACTCTTGTTTCTCCTTCAACGACTGGGTATAATTCCACTAACATCATACATGTCATACGGACGAACATCCATATGACCAAACTGTTATAGTTCAACATGATTGTGTAGCAACCTCCAAAACACGAAGACTATAAATCGAAAAATACCGATAATTTAACCTTACTTGGTCATTTAGTAGTAGCTTTCGAAGGTTTTATCCAGATATCCGGAATCCATTTGTTGTCTTTTTATGCACGTGCTTATTGTGATTAATACGCACACTTTTAGTTCTGTAGATACCATCAATAAATAGCAGAGAGCTGAATTCAACCATCTTCATGGTCTTTTAAATCCTAATGGCGTCGAGAAATTATCAGCACGCATAGTATTGCTCATTATTTATGTCATATTCTGAACTTTGAAAACTGAATATTCATTGGAACTATGATAATAATATGGTAATTAGAAAACACGACTATAGATGGCGTTCTGTTTTTTCTTGTAAGTACAATAATGATGGTTTTGGTGGTTTTATATCACAATTTTAACATATTTTCACATTGGTAAACAAATTTCAAATTACCGATTAACAAACTTTCTCATTGAATGCAATATAATATAGTCAATCAAAATGTGGGTTCTAATTGCATAACAATAGTTTTGTTTTGAAAGCAATTAAACAAAATAAGTTTACCAAGATTCTTAACTTTACAAATACATGAACATTAATAACACAATATTGCTAGAAAAATTAAGGGTAAGGGTAAGGGTTTAACAATGATGCAAAACGAAATACACAATGTATCTTTGTGTCATGAAATCGGGTGACAGTTTTTGACGTTATTTTTGCTAGTGACAAAATAGGCTTAAAAACCTTTAAACTAACCAGATTTTTAATTACTTTATGTCACACTAATTTAAATTTAGCAAACTATTTTAAATCTGATAATTATATTTTCTATTCAAATGGAAAAAAAACCAAACACGGATCAATTTTTTCTCAAAGTCAGTGTCCTATTATAAAATTCATCAAACACTTCCTTGGGTAGAAGAACCTTGCCTTCAGGATTATTTGGATCGTCTAGAGTCATATAAACTTGCTCATTTCCCCTTCGTCTTTGCAATGACACATAAGATGGGTCTAGTTCCCGACTAGGAGGAGTAGGAAGATAACGTTCCGTTTGCCTAACATCAGATGCTATTTTGCTATATTTGCAGCACATTATGATAGTCGTTACGAAAAATATTAATGTCAATAAGCAAGTAGCAGCTGTGGATATTGTTAAATAGAAAACCATATTAGATGAAGATGGACACTTATCACTGCAATTAGCCGGAGGCTGAACTAAATCAAACCCTGTCTCGTCTCTTGGGCGTACAGTTGTTACATCAAAATCCCCGTGAACATTGTGTGATACTGGTGTTACAGAAATAGGTCCTATTTGACATGTTCCTATGCGATCTGGAAAACCCCGACTTGTCATTTCACAGAGAAACATGACTCTATTATACAACGTATCTGATTTCATAAAGAGTCTTGACGATACAACATTACCCTGTGATGTGTTAGTGGATTTCAAATATTCATATGTCGATAATAAACGCCATTTTAGATCTACAATAGGAAATGTCTTATAGGTGTTACAAGTAAAATCTAACATACTTCCTTCTTTGAACATACTGCTTGGTGAATTATTCGTGCACGTTGGCTGTGTTTTATCAGGAAATGAATAAACTTGAACGTTAGTGGAACCGTATCCTATTTCGGTGAAACGTGCCCCTGTAGTGGTCATAACAGAGCAAGCATATTCACCACTATCTGAAGAATGAACATCTAGAATAGTCAAAAAGTACAGTACTGATCCATCTGAAAATGTTCTTACAGCCAAATAAACTCGATCTTCAATAGACGATTCTCCGATTCTAGTACCCGTTGATAATGGTTCACTTCCTCCGACAAATGATCGGGCAATGGCTACAGTGTCACTGCTTTGCATCTCCCATATTTGACATTGAATGGCCAAAATATCACCAACAGTTACCGGATTAATAGGTGCTGTTACTTCCACCCTCATTTCTCCTTCAACAACTTGATAAAATTCCATTAGCATCATACGTACGAAAATCCATATCACTAAACCGGTATGCGTCAACATGATTGTATGTCAAACTGCAGAACAAGACAACTGCAACCCCGGGTGCAACCCTACAACGCCGATGCTTCAACCTTTTGTGGTAATTTGGTACAAGCTTTCGGACTATTATCCTGATACTCGTAATGCATTTATGCATTTGTCGTTCAAAAGATGACGTAGAAATCCAGATACTTATTAAACAACATGTTCATTTTTATTAGATATCATAAAAAAAAAAAAAAAAAATGAACTCGAAGCTAAATTCAACCATCTTCATGATCTTGAAAATCCCAATGGCGTCGAGAAATGATCAACATCAATAGTGTGGCTCATTATTCATGTAATATTAAAAACTTTAAATATTCATTAGCGTTATGATAATAATAAAGTTTAAACAAATGCGACTGTAGATGGCGTTCTATTATTTCCTCTTACTACGAGAATAATTCTATACTTTGGTTTAAAGTCTAACATAGTTTTATATGCATGAACAAAACATTCTAGTTATACCTATATGATTAATATCATACTTTTTACGGCATAGTGTACAGTGCAATGCATTGAGTATACGTCTCCCCATTCCATAAAAAATACAGCACTTTTTTTTTGGGGGATAAAAAAGAGCCAAATAAAATAACAGCTTAAACATTTGTTTTAAAGACGTTTTTTTCGTATGATGTAACAATCAAGCCCAAAGACTATGAAGTTACGCATTCTAATTTTGGAATCTAATCTTTTTCATAAACAATTAAAAAAAAATAGCATAAAATATTAAAATTATAAGCTAAGTCATGGTCTATACTCAATATTTTGATTGCTTAGACTTAGACAAGTCTTAACATTTTATGACTAAGTAAGAAAACATGCAAAATAGCATATTTTGGCCCATTCCCCCCTCCCCCAAATTGCAAAAATATTTAAATATGACTTTCATTGTAAGTTAGAACTAACTAAAATATTAGGATTTAGCTGTGTTTTATTTGGCAAAACAAGATAATATTTTTTTAATTCCCAAAACTTAGTGCTGTATTTTTTTGGAATAGGGCTTAGTATCACAATGTCCCTAATTACATCCAAACTAATTTCACGCATGTTTAATGCGGAAAAACAAAGAGAGACTGTATATCAGGAGTTAAAAATTACGTAAGTAAGATCATGTTGCTCATGTTATGATGCCAGATGAAACGTAAGACACGTTTCAGACATTAAATGACAATATGCTATATTTGCACTAACCAATTCAATTACATTACACGTAACAGGTTACCATCAATAGATCACGCATGAAAAATATTCAGATTTAAAAGACTTTTTTTATAGTGTTATGCAATTTCTACCAATTTGACAGAAGGAAAGAGCCCGAACATAGTTCAAGTTTTTCTTAGCGTCCTATTATAAAATTCATCAAACACTTCCTTTGGTAGAAGAACCTTGCCTTCTGGATTATTTGGATCCTCTAGAGTCATATAAACTTGCTCATTTCCCTTCGTTTTTGTAATGACACATAAGATGGGTCTAATTCCCGACTAGGAGGAGTAGGAAGATAACGTTCCGTTTGCCTAACATCAGATGATATTTTGTTATATTTACAACACATTATGATAGTTGTTATGAAAAATATTAATGTCAATAAACAAGTAGCAGCTGTGGATATTGTTAAATAGAAAACCATATTAGATGAAGATGGACAAATATTATTACAATTAGCCGGAGGCTGAACTAAATTAAACCTTGTGTTGTCACTTGGACGTGCAGTTGTTATGTCAAAAGCCCCTTGAACATGTTGTGATACTGACGTTACAGAAATAGGTCCTATTTGACATGTTCGTATGAGATCCGGAAAACCCCGACTTGTCATTTCACAGCGAAATATGACTCCATTGTGCGCCGTATCTGTTTCCATAAAGAGTCTTGACGATACAACATTACCATGTGACGTGTTTGTTGATTTCAAATATTCATATGTCGACATCAGACGCCATTTCAAATCTACAATAGGTAGTGTTTTGTATGTGGTACATGTAAAATCTACCATATTTCCTTCTTTGAAAACACGGCTAGGCGAATTATTCGTACATGTTGGCTGTGTTTTATCGGGAAGTGAAAAAATTTGAACGTTAGTGGAACCGTATCCTATTTCAGTCAAACGTGCCCCTGTAGTGGTCATTACAGAGCAAGCATATTCACCACTATCTGATGAATGAACGTCTAGAATAGTTAAAAAGTACAGTACCGATCCATCTGAAAAAGTTCTTACAGCCAAATAAACTCGGTCTTCAATAGAGGATTCTCCGATTCTACTACCCGATGATAGTTGTTCGCTTCCTCCTACAAATGTCCGAGCAATGGCTACAGTATCAGTGCTTTGAATCTCCCATATTTGACACTGAATGGCCAAAATATCACCAACAGTTACCGGATTGATAGGTGTTGTTACTTCAACTCGTGTTTCTCCAACAACAACAGGAATTAATTCCACCAACATGTTCGTACGTACCAACATCCACAGGACTAAACCGATATGGTTCAACATAATTGTATCAAGGAGCAGACAACTTCAAGCCTTAAACATCGATGTTTTCAACCGTTCATGCTCCACGTTCTCGGTACTTTTATCCATATACCTGTTGTCCACTGATCGTTATTTTACGTAGAAATCTTAATCCACATATTTATCAAAATGCTATTATATCATCATTATTTAGCGAAGAAAACACTCCAGTGCTGTATTCAACCATTTTTCGCATGTTAATGGCGTCGAGAAAATGTTTAATATGCATGTATTGAGTTGCTAATTATTTATTTCATATTCAAATTTGTTAAATACTAAATATTCATTAACCTAAAATGTTAAAAAAAAATACGACAATAGATGGCGTTCTGTTATTTCCGCCCTTCGAGAAGTATGGTGTGGTTTTGTTTAAAATTAAATATTCTTTCATTTGCATGAACAAATTTAAAGTACATAATTATACTTTTGACTGCATGTCACTATGTCCCCACGTACAAACAAACAATTAAGATTAACCCAGCAAACACAAAACGTTTTCGACATCATTTAAAGGTTTGCCAGAAAACGTTTAAATGTCGGGTTATATAAAGGACATATAAAGGGTATAAAACGTTTTTATAACATTCAAACACATTTGTTGCTAACCTACTACAAATATCCTAACATATTGTTATTTAAGTGTTGACAAAATATTTGGCAAAAAATCTTTGCAAAAAATATTTCACAATAACATTTTGAAAACATTTTAAAAATATTGTTGCAGTGTGTTTCCATGCAAAACGTTTAAAACGTTTCCATGACCTTTATATAACCCAACATTTAATGTTATTAAAAATTTTATCTAAACAAAAACCCAAAATATAACATGTTTTTAAATAAATAAATAAATAAATAAATAAATAAATAAATAAATAAATAAATAAATAAATAAATAAATAAATAAAATGTTTAAAACGTTTTAAAAACATTTTTGTGTTTGCTGGGAATTTACTACATTTTGGCTAAGAAACAAAGACAAGCTGTAAGTACTGTAAGAGTTAGACAATGGTGTAAAACGAAATATAGAATTTTACTCTCGTGTGATAAAAACTTCTGATGTGATTAAAACGTTATTAATTTTAGTGACCAAACCACCTTTAAAATCTTTAAACTGACCAGGTTTATAATGCAGTTACTACATAACATAGGCATCCTGTGTGAATAGTATGTCTCGACTCACATGACTCAGACTATTTTCAATTGATGTATTGGTTTTTTTTTTTTTAGATGGACTGAAAACCCGAAACTGTTTAAAAACCGTTATCAAACATAGTTCAACTTTTTCTCAAAGTTAACGTCCGGTTATAAAATTCATCAAATACTTCTTTGGGTAAAAGAACCTTGCCTTCAGGATTATTTGGATCCTCCAGAGTCATATAAACTTGCTCATTTCCCCTTCTTCTTTGCAATGACACATAAGATGGGTCTAATTCACGACTAGGAGGAGTAGGAAGATGCCGGTGTGTTTGCCTAATATCAGATGATATTTTGTTATATTTACAGCACATTAAAATAGTTGTCATGAAAAATATTAATGTTAATAAACAAGTAGCAGCTGTGGATATTATCAAGTAGAAAACCATTTTAGATGAAGATGGACAAATATCATTACAATTAGCCGTAGGCTGAACTGAATCAAATCTTGTGTTGTCTCTTGGACGTACAGTTGTTATATCAAATGCCCCGTGAACATTTTGTGATACTGATGTTACCGAAATAGGTCCTATTTGACATGATCGTATGAGATCCGGAAAACCCTGACTTGTCATTTCACAGCGAAATATGACTCCATTGTGCACCGTGTCTGTTTTCATAAAGAGTCTTGACGATACTACATCACCCTGTGATGTGTTAGTTGATATCACATATTCATATGATGACATTAAACGCCATTTTAGGTCTACAATAGGAAATGTCATATAGGTGTTACATGTAAAATCTAGCATGGCCCCTTCTTTGAAATGTCTGCTAGGCGAATTATTCGTACATAATGGTTGTGTTCTATCTGGATACGAATATATTTGAACGTTAAAAGAATCGTATCCTATTTCACTCAATCGTGCATCTGCCATTGAAACAACAGAACAAGAAAATTTACCACTATCTGATGAGCGAACATCTAGCATAGTAATAAAATACAGCACAGATCCATCTGAAAAAGTTCTAACAGCCAAATAAACTCGATCTTCTACTGATGATTGTGCAATCCTTTCCCCAAACGATATCTGTTCGTTTCCTCCATCAAATGTACGTGCTATTATAACTGTGTGGCCATTTTGAATCTCCCATATTTGGCATTGAATAGCCAAAACACCACCAACTGTAACAGGATTGATTGGTGTAGTTACACTTACTCTTGTTTCTCCTTCAATTCGGTGAAATTCAGTGCAGAATAAACTAACAAGTACTGCTAAGAAAGATCTAGCCACCATCATGGTTACTTTATAATGCAATCTGAGAAAACCACGACGTCTTAAGCTTCTGCAATCGTTTAATACAACTCATGTGGGTTATTATCTACAGTCATATTTCCATCATAGTATAATGTAGGTAGCTTCATTTATACACCAACATTCTCCAAGTTAAATTTCAAGCTATTCCATTAAGAGAATGATGTACTATACCTTTGATTGCAATATGATATGTTTCATAACATGGCTAAAGTAAGTGACCAATTTGCCGAATTCACCTCCGTTACTATTTTAAGGCTTGATGGCGTCGAGAAACCAATAGCCGTCCATGGCTGTAATTAGCATTATTTATGTAACATTTATAACTGAATATTCAATAGTAACTATTATAATTACGCATTCTACCAAAACGCGACCGTAGATGGCGTGCTGTTGTGTTTTCTTGATTTTTGGTAATATTATTTTTACAGGACTGTCATCTATTTCTACAAAGGGAATCTTTCTATTAGGTGCTGTTTTCATGGTTTTAGTTTGAAATCAGATATCTAAACATGTTTGTCAAACAAATCTAAAAAGTAATAAATAAACAGCTTTATTTTCTGGCCTGAAATATATCCTTTATGACATTTTGTCCAAAGTATCCACTATTAATCATAATCAAAAATAATACTGATTAAAAGCAACTATGACATGTTAGATAGTACCATACTTTCACATGTATACAGCATAACGATCCGCGAATAAAAAATACCAAGTTTTCTGTCAGTTGCCAAATGAAACAATGGTATACATAATAATAACCTTTAAATGCGTGTACATACATGTATATTATTATCACCACAATCATCATAATAACAATCTAAAAGTATAACAATCATAGTACTAGGTTTTGCGTAAACTTAGCGTCCTGTTATAAAATTCATCAAAAACTTCTTTTGGTAGTAGCACTTTTCCTTCTGGATTACTTGGATCCTCTAGAGTCATGTACACACGTTCACGCTCATTACGTGTTTGCAGTGACACATATGCAGGGTCTGATAACCGACTAGGAGGGGTAGGAACATTACCTTGCCTTTGTCTAACATCAGATGATATTTTGTTATATTTACAACACATTGTAATAGTTGTAATGAAAAATATTAATGTTAATAAGCAAGTGGCAGCTGTTGAGATTATCAAGTAGAAAATTGTATTTGAAGATGATAAACAAATATCATTGCAATCACCAACAGGTTGAGTTAAGTCAAATCTCTTGTCCTCTCTCGGAGATATTGTTGTCGAAATAGAATCACTACCAACGTTTTGTGGCAATGATCTAACTGATATAGGTCCTATTTGACATGAACGTACACGATCAGGAAATCCCATACTTGTCATTTCACAGCGATATATTGCCCCGTGATGTGCTATATTTGTTTTCATGTAAAGTCGCGAAGATACAATATTCGCTTGTGATGTGTTTCTTGATATTAGATATTCGTATGTTGACATAAGGCGCCATTTTAGATCTGCTGTAGGTAACGTCTTGTAGGTGTTGCAAGTAAGATCAAGTATGTCCCCTTCTATGAAAATCAGCGTAGGTGAAGCATTGCTGCATGTTGGCTGTGTTTCATCAGGAAATGAATAAATCTGAACGTAAGTCGAGTCGTATCCAATTTCATTAAAACGCTCTCCAGACCTCACTGAACAAGAGAATTTACCACTATCTAATATACTAACATCTATTATTGTTAGAAAATAAATCACGGATCCATCCGGAAAATTTCTAACAGCCAGATAAACTCGATCCTCTAATGACGATTGTGCAATCCTGTCACCGAATGTAACTTGTTCACTTCCCTCATCAAAGGTACGTCTGATGAGGACTGTGTGGTCATTTTGAATCTCCCAAATTTGACACTGAATGGCCAAAACACCACGAACTGTAACTGGGTTTATGGGTATGGTTACTTCAACTCTTGTTTCCCCTTCAGTTAAGTGAAATTCTATATAGAAAATCTTGAAAAGCATTATCAGTAGAATCCTATTTACCATGATTACAGTGTGATTCGATTCCGCATAAGACAAAGCTAATAATGACGATTAATAACGCTGTTGTACATCTCTGCTTTGGTATAATTCCTTGATGGTATTATCCATGGAATCATTCCTGATCAAACAATGTTGATTTAATACAGATACAAAATATCAAAGTATATCCAGGCTTTCCAACAAAGTACAGGTGTAACATATAAATGCTATATACAATAAAATGACTGGTTGACGAATTCAACTGGGTGTTTAAACAGTAATGGCGTCGAGAAATTGTGTTCATTATTCTCCCCTTATTAGCATGAGCATCTATAATTTATAAAACTAAATATTCATGACAATATTATAATTTTACGGTTAAACAGAATTGGACAGTAGATGGCGTTCTGTTGATTTCTATTGACCAAGGATGTGTCTTCAAGTAATAACATTTTACATAATTTGTCAGCACATCAATTATTGATTGCACATTCAATGTAATTGTGATTTAATGTTACATCTTACTTCCTGCCAAAATGAAAAACAAATTTTACACTGTACGAAACGCTTTCTTTCAGTGATTTCTATTTAAAATCATTTGCTTATGTTTTACGTAAAGTCCTATTATAAAACTCATCAAAAACCTCTTTAGGGAGTAAAACTTTTCCCTCTGGATTATTTGGATCATCTAAAGTCATGTACACACGTTCATTTTCATTACGTCTTTGTAATGATACATAATTAGGGTCTAATGCTCGACTAGGCATGTTGACATTATTCCTAATCTCAGAAGATATACAACGGTATTTACAATACATAACAATTGTTGTTATTAGGAATATCAGACATAAAAGGCCTGCAGATGCAGTAGAAATAGTTAAGTAAAATACTACATGTGATTCATCTGGACAAATATTAGCACAATTGTCAACTGGTAATGGAATTTTGTTACGTGTACTATCTGTTGCACCTATGTCTGGCATCGCCGTTATTGCATTACTACCTCCAACTTTAGTTTCTGTGGATGAAATCACTGTTACGGGGCCTATTTGGCATGTCTGTATTCTATCTGGGAATCCTGTACTTGTCATTTCGCATAGAAACATAGCACCATCGTAATTCGTTTCTGTTCTAATAGACGCAGTGGAAATCACATTGGTGTCCTCTGTTCTGTTCATAGATGAAATATATTCATATGTTGATAAATCACGCCATTTTAATTGCACAGGAGGATATACAGTGGTATATGTAGAGCAAATTAGATGCAACATAGTATATTCATGTACAATAAGATAATCAGGGTTAGTTGTACATGAAGGCTGCGTTTTATCGGGGAAAGAAACAACCTCTATCTTTGTAGAGTGCTTCGCAATTTCAGTAAAACTAAATCCTATCAAAGAAGACACTATGCAGCCATAATCTCCTCGATCATTGTTTGTAGCCGCTAATAAAGTCAAGAAGTAAACAACAGACCCACCAGAAAACGTCCTTATAGCTATGAAAGCCCGATCTCGAATATGTGTTTGCAAACTATCACCTAAATATATGGGCTGGCTTTGTCCTTCCATTGTTCGGACAATTGTTACTGTATTACCTTCTTGCTTATTCCAAATTTGACATTGAACAGCCAATATACCATCAGCCACAACTGGATTAATAGGTGCTGTCACTTTTACTGTAGTTTTAGTGGAAGCTGAAAAAACATGCTGAAACGTAGTTCCAATCAAGAGCAGTATTAGAATTTCGGTTGCCATTTTGATTAGCTTTATACTTAACTATCATAAATAAATCTCACGTATAATTACATGGCCAACATCCTTCACACATATGATAAAGTCTTCAAAGCTAATCACCAATTATATCCATTTCGAAAAGAAGTTAAGGAATCCAATGCTCTTTTTTAAATATAATTATGTAGCTGATAGAACGATCGCACTTTGAAAGGTAACATTCACACAGGCTACACGAGTCACATGAAAATTGTATCATCTACATCAAAATTACTTTCCAACTTTCAAGAAGGCATGATCACGAACACCGTCAAAGGTATCATCCATAAAATGCTATAATCCTTAAAGTTCTTCACTTAAAGCATCCAACAGCATACGGAATTCAAACACACAAAGTAGTACATGGCTTATAATACTGAACAATGACATGTTAAAACTCAATGGCGTCGAGAGATCGCAAAAATTATAATCATGATTACATATGCATGACTCTAATGAATATATACAAACAAATATTACAATTACATTGGAAATCGTGACACTAGATGGCGTAATTCTCAAGCAGCACAAAACAGGAATTAATAACTTTTGAAATGCAGAAAATAAGTTTGTTCTACATCAAATACAGTTTATTTTTGCTTTCAAGAAACAATTTTAAATCTGGAATTTCAAATGAACATTTTTATAATAATGCAAACATGTGCTTTTACAAAGACTTCTGACAGTTTGATACAGTTTTACTTTTTAATGGGTTATAGGCAACCGACAAGAATTAACACTGACGCGCCTTATTTTACAACAGTTGCTCATATGTTTCTCTACTGGGTCGATAACTTCATCAACAACCTTGTTTTAAACAAGCATTTTTCATTTTGGATTATTTGGAAAATTATAACAATTTTAAACTGTTCGAAACTTTGTTTTTCTGTCGGTTATTTCTACATAAGAACAATTTTTTTTCAGAAATTAAACTTGTTCTGCATGCATCTAATAACGTTATTTTTTGTTTTCAAGAAGCATTTTTAAATCTGAAATTTCAAATGAACATTTTTGTTTTAATATAAACATGTATTTTTCTTATTACGTTTTTCTTAAAGTTCTATTATAAAACTCATCAAAAACTTCTTTAGGGAGTAAAACCTTTCCCTCTGGATTATTTGGATCATCTAGAGTCATATAGACACGTTCATTTTGATTACGTCTTTGCAATGATACATAATTAGGGTCTAATGCTTGACTAGGTATATTAACATTATTCCTGATCTCAGAAGATAAATAACGGTATTTACAATACATAACAATTGTTGTTACAAGGAATATCAGACTTAAGAAGCCCGCCGACGCAGTAGAAATAGTTAAGTAAAATACTACATGTGATTCATCAGGGCAAGTATTACTACAATCGTCAGCTGATAATGGAATTTTGCCATTAGTACTATCCGTTGCCCCTATGTCTGGCGTCTCCGTTATTGCATTATTACTTCCAATGTTAGTTTCTGTGGATGAAATAACTGTTACGGGGCCTATTTGACATGTCTGTATCCTATCTGGGAATCCTGTACTTGTCATTTCGCATAGAAATATAGCTCCATCGTAGGTCGTTTTGTTCTAATAGATACAGTAGAAAAAACATCAGTTTGTTCTGTTCTGTTTAAAGATGAAATATATTCATATGTTGATAACTCACGCCACCTCAATTGCACCGGAGGAAATACGGTAGTATACGTAGAGCAAATTAGATCCAACATACTATTTTCCTGTATAATAAGATTATCAGGGTTACTTGTGCAAGAAGGTTGTAATTTATCAGGAAAAGATATGACTTGGATACTAGTAGAATGCTTAGCAATTACAGTAAAACCGATGTCCGACAAAGAAGAAACTATGCAACCATATTCTCCACGATCATAGTTTGTAGCAGCTAACAAAGTCAAGAAATAAACAACAGAACCGCCTGAAAATATTCTAACAGCCATGAAAGCTCGATCTCGAATATGTGTTTGCAAGCTTTCGCCTAAATATATGGGCTGGCTTTGTCCTTCCAATGTTCGGACAATTGTTACTGTATTACCTTCTTGTTTATTCCAAATTTGACATTGAACAGCCAATATACCATCAGCCACAACTGGATTAATAGGTGCTGTCACTTCTATTGTAGTTTTAGTGGAAGCTGAAAAAACATGCTGAAACGTAGTTCCAATCAAGAGCAGTATTAGAATTTCGGTTGCCATTTTGATTAGCTTTACACTTAACTATCATAAATAAATCTCACGTATAATTACATGATCAACATCCTTCACACATATGATAGAGTCTTCAAAGCTAATCACCAATTATATCCATTTCGAAAAGAAGAATCAAATGCTCTTTTTTAATATAATTATGTAGCTGATAGAACGATCACACTTTGAGTGTAACATTCACACAGGCTACACGAGTCACATGAAAATTGTATCATCTACATCAAAATTGTTTTCCAAGTTTCAAGAAGGCATGATCACGAACACCGTAAAATGGTATCATCCATAAAATGCTATAATCCTTAAAGATATTCACTTAAAGCATCCCACAGCATACAGAATTCAAACACACTAAGTAGTACATGGCTTGTGATACTGAACAATGACATGTTGTTAAAACTCAATGGCGTCGAGAGATCACAAAAATTATAATCATGATTACATATGCATGATTCTAATGAATATTTAAAAACAAATATTACAATTACATTGAAAATCGTGACACTAGATGGCGTAATTCTCAAGCAGCACAAAACAGGAATTAATAACTTTTGAAATTCAGAAAATAAGTTTGTTCTACATCAAATACAGTTTATTTTTGTTTTCAAGAAACAATTTTAAATCTGGAATTTCAAATGAACATTTTTATAATAATACAAACATGTTCTTTTACACAGACTTCTGACAGTTTGATACAGTTTTACTTTTTTAAGGGTTATAGGCAACCGACAAGAATTGACACTGAAGCGCCTCTTGACAAAAGTTGCTCATATTTTTCCCAGACGCAGGATCGATAACTTCATCAACAACCTCATTTTAAAGAAAAAAATTCCTTTTGGATTATTTGGAAAATTATAAAAATTTTAAACTGTTCGTAACGTTTGTTTTTCTTTCGGTTATTTCTACATACGAACAATTTTTTCAAAATTTAAACTTGTTCTGCATCAAATAACGTTTACATTTGTTTTCAAGAAGCAATTTTAAATCTGAAATTTCAAATGAACATTTTTTTGTTTATATAAACATGTATTTTTCTACTTACGTTTTTCTTAAAGTCCTATTATAAAACTCATCAAAAACTTCTCTAGGGAGTAAAACTTTTCCCTCTGGATTATTTGGATCATCTAAAGTCATGTACACACGTTCATTTTGATTACGTCTTTGTAATGATACATAATTAGGGTCTAATGCTTGACTAGGCATATTAACATTATTCCTGATCTCAGAAGATATACAACGGTATTTGCAATACATAACAATGGTTGTTACAAGGAATATCAGACTTAAGAAGCCCACCGACGCAGTAGAAATAGTTAAGTAAAATACTACATATGATTCATCATGACAAGTATTACTACAATCGTCAGCTGAAAATGGAATCTTGCCATTAGTACTATCCGTTGCCCCTATGTCTGGCTTTTCCGTTATTGCATTACTACTTCCAATATTAGTTTTTGTGGATGAAATTATTGTTACAGGACCTATTTGACATGTCTGTATTCTATATGGGAAGCCTGTACTTGTCATTTCGCATAGAAATATAGCACCGTCGTAATCCGTTTCTGTTCTAATAGACGCAGTGGAAAACACATTGGTGTCTTTTGTTCTGTTTACAGATGGTATATATTCATATGTTGACAAATCACGCCATTTTAACTGCAACGGAGGAAACACTGTAGTATATGTGGAGCAAATTAGATGCATAATACTATGTTCCTGTACAATAAGATTATCAGGGTTACTTGTACATGAAGGCTGTGTTTTATCCGGAAAAGAAATAACTTCTACCTTTGTATAGTGTTTTGCAATTTCAGTGAAACTAAATCCGATCAACGATGTCACTATGCAACCATATTCCCCTCGATCATAGTTTGTAGCAGAAAGTAAAGTCAAGAAGTACACAACAGATCCCCCTGTAAACGTCCTTTTTGCAATGAAAGCCCGATCTTGAAAAGATGGTTGTAAAAAAGTGCCCAAATATATAGGTTGGCTACGTCCTTCCGATGTACGAACCAGTGTTACTGTATTATCAGCTTCCATGTTCCAAATTTGACATTGAACTGCTAATATTCCATCAACTACAACTGGATTTATAGGTGCACTCACTTCCACTCGTGTTTTAGTAGAGGCGGAATAGACATGCTGAAAGTTAGAGCTAATCATGAACAAAATCAGAATTTCAGCTGCCATTTTGAAGAGCTATTTTACCCGAACACTTTATATCATAACTAAATCACACAAGAGAAATCCGTCACACATACATGTACTGCCAAGTCTTCAAAATTAATCGTCAAAATTTAATGCTCCATTTCCAAAACAAGTATCAACATTACCTTCAAACCAATACCGTACTTCCTTGCTTTTATGATTTGGTACCCGATAGTGTGTTCACAATTGAGTATAACATTCACACTTGCTATACGCTCTGCATGAAAATTGTATTACCTTCATCAAAATGTATGTCCCAATTTCAAGAAGGCAAAAGTACGGATTCACAGACATCACAAAATGTTATATATCCATAAAATGTTATATTCCTTCAAAGATAAGCATCCCACCATTTACAAAATCATACACAATGTACAGGCCTTGTGATACTGAATAGTGTCATGTTGTTAAAACCCAATGGCGTCGAGAAATAACAAACGTTATAATCAGAATAAAATATGCATGAAAACAATTAATATTCAAAATATTATAATTACATTGCAAATCTTGACACTAGGTGGCGTTATTCTCAAACTAACTTTTGACATTCAAAGATGAATAGTATTGTACATAAAGTATAGTTTGATTTTGTTTTCATGGAACCAGGTTTTCAAACGTAGGATTTTATGAACATGTTTAAAAATTATATAACCATTATAAACTTCATTTATATAAGGTTTTATAATATAATATTCATCGAAAAATGCAATGTTTAGATATAACAAAGTCCCTCGTGAAAAAATATGCTGTTGATGCTCATATTTTCCCAGGCTGAGGGTTATGTTATAAAATTAATCAAAAACCTGTTTTAAAAGAAGAGACTTGCTTTCTGTATTCTAAGTCATATTTCCATGTCGTATCTGTAGTGATTCATAGGCTCTGAACATAAGGATATGGTTTACTTTGTTAAGATACAATACATTACAATTGATGTGATAAGAAATACAACACATAACAAGCTTACTGATGCAGTTACAATTATCATGTAATACGAGTTTGTACGTTTAAGTTTGTACGTGTAACAAATTAATCAAATTATCAAACAGAAAATGGGTTGATAATATTCTGCATCAATTATCAAAATAATATAAAGTAATACTAGTATTAATAAATTCTTGATTAAGATTTTCTTAAGCTTAACGTTCTGTTGTAAAATTCATCAAAAACTTCTTTTGGAAGCAGAACTTTTCCTTCTGGATTACTTGGATCCTCTAAAGTCATGTAGACGCGTTCATTATCACGACGTCTTTGCAACGACACGTAATCTGGCTCTGATACTTGGCTTTGTCTAGTGACTTGTCTATTAGTAACTCTCGAAGATACGCTTTGATATTTGCAGCACATAACTATTGTTGTTACAAAAAATATTATAGCTAACAAGCAGGTTGCTGAAGTAGAAATAGTCAAGTAAAATACCGTTATTGATGTATCGTGACATTTATCGCTGCAATCACCAGCTAGCAAAGGTGTTTTGGTATTTAAGTCTTTAATTCCAGGTTTATTTGGGCTTACCATGCTTTCTGTAACTAAAGCTGCATCGACGTTTGAAATAACTGTGATTGGACCAATTTGACAAGTTTGTATCCGATCCTGAAATGCTCTGCTTGTCATTTCACAAATAAATACAGCACCGTTATGTTTCGTTTCCATTCTTATTCTGAGATTTGACAGAATCGTGTCTAATCTGGTTGAATTCGAAGATGGAACATATTCATATGTTTGTAGCGAGCGCCATCTTAAGTTAACAATAGGAAATACTTTGTAAGCGGCACAAGTCAGGTCAAGCATGGTGTTCTCTTGTAACACTAAATTAGATGGGTTATGTGAACATGTTGGTTGTGTTTTATCTGGAAATGAAACAACATCTATTGGCATGGCATTCTTGGCAATTTCAATAAAACTCCCTGTAGACCAAGATGATACAGTGCATGTGTAAACACCAAAATCATTTTCATTAACCTCTACTAAAGTCAGGAAATAAACTACAGATCCATCTTCAAACGTCCTTATAGCCAAAAACACACGCGATGCTTGCGATGATGATGGTATGATGAGTTCTCCCGTTGTTATAGGTTTGCTTTGTCCATCCTGTGTATGCAGAATTGTCACCGTGTCATCGGGTACAGTATTCCATATTTGGCACTGAACTGCTAAAATTCCACCGACAGCAACTGGATTAATAGGCGCAGTTACTTCGACCTTTGTTTCAGAAAACACTCTGTGTAACCAAATAACTACAAGCAGAACGAGACATTTTGCTTCCATCTTAACTACAACAGCTACCCATATACACGATACCAATTTCAAACAGCAAACGATGTAGTTATTATCCAATAAATTGATCCAATGGCAGCATTTCTTTGTAATTTTGACCAACGAAACATCTTCTTAATAATAATAATAAAGTCTTTCCTGCAATTAACGTCTTCGTTAGACAATAATGCAGGATTGGTAAATGACACGTCAAGATGAAAATGGTTGAATGGTTGGAATGAATGGCGTCGAGATATCAATGATGACATGCGCATTATCATAAACTATTTTGCATACATTGAATATTAATGCACACTGCAACCTAGACAATCTATAGATGGCGTTCTACTCGTTTTTGTAAATAGCCAAAACATTCACTTTCCATTACAAAACAATTTTGAAGGAAAATATGTTCAAATTAATACACAATTTCGAAATGTTTGAAGTTTGTCCGCCTTATTAATTTACAAATACGTAATCCACAAGTAAATTAAATAAGGAAAACATATAATTAAATGAAGTTTGCGTGCACAACCATATTTTAAGATCAAGATTGGCAAACCATGACAGAACACTAACAATGTATTCATAAAGTACAGACATGAATGATAATTCACTTCACCCTATAATTCTGTCAACCAGATATACCTTAAAACCTCGTCTACAAGCATATAGATTTGATTTTGAGCCTATATTAAAACGAAGCAGCCATAAATATCCCAAAGCAATAGATTGATCTAACAATATACTTGTTTGTATTATGCTTATTTTCTAAAACTCCATAATGTTCTAATTTTGTCGATGGATGGCGCCTGGATTAATTTAGCTTTCATCAAAAGCACTCTATATGCTTATAGACGAGGTTTTACGGTATATGATTAAGCAACATATCTTAAACCTGCTTACTGCTTAATGGTTCTGATTACGTTTTCCGAAGACTTAGTGTCCTGTTATAAAATTCATCAAAAACTTCTTTTGGAAGGAGAACCTTTCCCTCTGGATTATTTGGATCTTCCAAAGTCATATAGACACGTTCACCTTCGCGACGTCTCTGTAAAGACACATAATCTGGCTCCGTTACTTGGCTTTGTATATTGACTTGCCTGTTAGTAACCCTCAAAGATACGCTTTGATATTTGCAGCACATAACTATAGTTGTTATGAAAAATATTATAGTTAACAAGCACGTTGCTGAAGTAGAATAAAATACCGTAATTGATGTATCTTGGCAATTATCCTCACAATCATCGGCTATCAAGGGTGCTTTAGTCTTTGCTATATCTCTTGTGTCAGGGTAATTTGGACGTATTGTTGCCAGATTTGTATCGACCGGCTTAGATGAAATAACTGTGATTGGACCAATTTGACATGTTTGTATTCGATCAGGAAATGATCTGCTTGTCATTTCACAAATAAACACCGCACCATTATGCATCATTTCTGTTCTTATTCTAAGATTGGATACAACCGATTCTAAACTTGTTGAGTTCAAAGATGGAACATATTCATATGTTTGTAGTAAACGCCACCTTAAATCAACAGTAGGAAACACATGGTAAGTGGCACATGTCAGTTCTAGCATGGTGTTCTCTTGTAATACTAAATTAGATGGGCTGCTTGAACAAGTTGGTTGTGTTTTATCCGGAAAATTAACTACATAAATGTCCCTGGCATTTTTCGTAATACTTCCTGTAGACCATGATGATAAAGTACAACTGTATTCACCAAAATCATTTTCATTAACCTCTAATAAAGTCAAGAAATAAACTACAGATCCATCGGAAAACGTCCTTATAGCCAAAAATACACGCGACGCTTGTGGGGATGAAGGCATGACGTATTCTCCCGTAGTAATAGGTTTGCTTTGTCCCTCCTGTGTGTGCAAGATTGTTACAGTGTTATCGTCTTCTAAATTCCATATCTGACATTGAACTGCTAAAATTCCACCGACAGCAACTGGATTGATCGGAGCAGTGACTTCAACCTTGGTTTCAGCAAGCACTTTATGTGCATGCTCTAAACAAACGATGATAAGTAGGAAGAGTAGTTTTCCTTCCATGATGACTACGAGAAATAACCATGTGCACTACATGTATATCATGACGATTGCCAAATGCAAGCAATTGAATCAACCATTTGGATCCACTAATATTATTCCTTCGTGAATTTCGTCGAAGTATCCAAGCATTCAAATTCAAAATTTCAAATCAAACCTCAGTGACACAATATTTAATACTATGCAAAGTCTAAATGACAATCATTATGATATACCGTCATTACTGTTTTACATATTGCAACACTGAATAAGAATGGCGTCGAGAAATATTTGATAGATAGTGGTAATGGCAAAATTATCATAAACACATTTGCATGCGTTTAATATTCATATAATTTTACAAATTCAACGAAAGGTGGCGTTCTACTCTAAATGTTAGCTTAATCATTTGACATCCACAGTTATACATATGAATAGAAAGAGGGAACATGCATTAAAAATGTATTAATAAAATTACTAATAATCAATTGACAGATTGTTTGATATGATCGAACAGAGATGGAGATATTTCACCCACAATTATCGTAAGTGCCAAGTACACTGTGGAGTAGCCTTAAAAGAGCGATTGTTTCCAATCGGGTCATATTCTAAGTAATAATTAAAAGTTATATTAATCCCATTTACAAACGAACATTTCCTTTGCGAATTAATGTTTAGGCCTATATTAATTTAGAGTCACATTGAAATTTGTTTAAGAAAATATTTCAAAAGTCAAGAGGATTTGTGATAAAACTGTATGCAGACTTTATGTTCTTGTTTTCCTGATTAACGAAGTAATGCAGTAAAATAGCAGAATATCCTTTAATGAATCAGAACCGCGTGCACTAATTTTACTCAATTATTATCAGGAATGTGTAAGTAAATAAGCAATTGCGAAAAAGCACAAGTTTCCATCTATACGCTCGTACTTAACATGCTTAAAAAGTTACAAATACATCATAAACACAATTAATAAAATATCTTAACAAAAATTATTACAATTTACATCATTTCTAGGGTACCTACACAATCTTTGAATTTGTTACCTATGCTCATAATCCTGATTACGTTTTTCGTAGACTCAAAGTTCTGTTATAAAATTCATCAAAAACCTCTTTTGGAAGCAGAACCTTTCCTTCTGGATTATTCGGATCCTCTAGAGTCATATAGACACGTTCACCTTCACGTCGTCTCTGTAAAGACACATAATCTGGCTCCAATACTTGGTCTTGTCTATTGGCTGGTCTATTATTTATTCTCAAAGATACGCTTTGATATTTGCAGCACATTACTATTGTTGTTAAAAGAAATATAATAGTTAATAAGAACGTTCCTGAAGTAGAAATAGTCAAATAAATTACCGTATTTGATGTATCTTGACAAGTGTCTATGCAATCATCGATCATCGAAGGTTCTTTAGTATGTGTTAACTCTCTCGACCCGGGCTCATTTGGATGACCCACAGCAAGGCCTGTTTCGGATTTTGTAGTTCCTTTAGATGACATGACGGTGATTGGACCAATTTGGCATGTTTGGAACCGATCAGGAAAGGCTCCACTTGTCATTTCACAGAGAAAGATGGCAGTATTATGTTTCATTTCTGCGATAATTCTGGCATTTGAAACTACAGTTTCTAATTTTGTGAAGTTCGAAGATGGAACATGTTCATAGGTTTGTAGTGAACGCCACATTAAATTAACATTAGGAAATACTTTGTAAGTTCCACAAGTCATTTCCAGCATGGTATTCTCTTGAAGTACTAAATCAGATGAGGTGCTTGAACAGATTGGTTGAGTTTTGTCCGGAAAAGAAACAACATCGATAGTCCTTGAATGTTTTCCTGTAATAATAACATTTGCACCTGACCATGAAGAGATCGTACAACTATATTCACCACGATCTATTTCATTTACCTCCAATAAGGTCAAAAAGTAGACCAATGATCCATCTGGAAACGTCCTTATTGCTAGATATACGCGTGATGCTACCGGTGATGACGGTATGATATATTCTCCTGAAGATATAGGCTCACTTTCACCATTCAATGTGTGCACAATAGTGACTGTTTGACGATCTTGTATATTCCATATCTGACACTGAATTGCTAAAATACCACCGACAGGAACTGGATTTATAGGTGCAGTTACTTCAACCGTTGTCTCAGCAAAAACTCTATGTGCAAAATATAACCAAATGGCCACAAGCAAATAAGGCAGTTTGGTTTCCATGATGACTTCGAGAAATAACCTTGCCAGTTGCATGTACTCTATACGTTCATCATTGCGATACAATACTGTACAGTGAGTAATTAAATATACCATTCAGTGGGTCTGCGAAGTGGGTCTGTCGATCGGCGAAGAATCCATGCATTTCAAGTTCACATTTTCAAAGAAATCCCTTAAATCGCTTAACTATGTGTATGCAAAGACTACATGACAAAGGTGATAATCCATCGCTAATACTGGTTTACCATGTTTACATGAGGACTTGTTACTTATTATTGATTTAGAACGGCGTCGAGAAATCTTTGATGAGCAATGATATGACAAAATTATCATAAACACATTAGCATACATTCAATATTCATAATCATTTAACATATTGAACGACAGATGGCGCTCTTCTCTAAAGTTTGAAAATTGCTCAATATCTTGATATCCACATAAGGAAAAATAACCAAATTGATTGAGGGAAATGATGATATGACGGTAAAAAGCAAGAAATATTTGAAACGTTTCAGGTTAAGTGAAACTTCTAAAATAATAAAAGATGTTTGATTTCTCCATGTATAATTGAAATAAATATTATGCACAATATCGTGAGTGTCAAGTAATATATGTGAATAATAAAATCAAATCAATTACTGCAATTCACAAATAAAACTGCTTTGATTTGCCAATGTAATGTTACATTAAAGTTGATTTGATGGATGAGTTAAAAAAATGTTACTGTGTAAAATTCCGTTTACCACGATTAAAGCTTTTTTGAACAGTGTCGTAAGCGTTACCTCTGTAAGTTTTAAGTATTAATTTCCAACTTTTCAATATTATTATGCTATGTAGTCTTGCTATGAAATGTGTGTAAGTGGATACACTTTTCAATTTCTTTCAAGAATAAGGTCTAAAATGTTATTAAAAATACATACAAAATAAGAGGGTCATTCAAAATGTTCTACCGCTATCCTCATATCTCAGCTTCTGCATAAAGCAGTGTGTGTATTAGGTTAATTGGACGCATTTTAAACCTACTATAAATGTGTCACTTGAAAACAATCTAATTTCAAAATAGCAAGAGACAAAAAGTGGTTTGGTGTCTTTTTTTTAAAACTTTCAGCTCTGAGACGGAACTTAAAAGTTATTTCATGCAGATGGCCCCCAAACATATTCTCATGTTCTGAGAGAACATAAGACATAACAGTAAACATTGGATGCTAGAATAATTTTTTAAAAGTTAAAATGTATTTTTTTATTACTTGCGTTCTTGCTGGTTGGTTGTACATTTGATGTTGTTAGCATAATTATAACACTTGTATATCGAGCTTATTTCTTACGATAACTGCACGTATTTTTACCGTTTACAGTGTATCAAATCTTATTTTGGTTCTAAGTTTACTTACAAAAATATGAAAAAGTATCATTATACATTTGCCCACATTTGTAGGTGATATACCAATGTATAATCATGCCGAGTTTGCAGGCACTACAATTTACAGAACCACATTTTAAGAGTGGCGGTAGAACTTATTGAATGACCTTCGTAAGATAAATATTAAGGTACCTTTCAAAATAAATGAACTAATTGCCATACAACATGTTCCATAACTCGTTAAAAATTCGAATGACACTGATTACGTTTTTCGTAGACTCAGTGTTCTGTTGTAAAACTCATCAAAAACCTCCTTTGGTAGGAGAACCTTTCCTTCGGGATTATTTGGATCCTCTAAAGTCATATAAACACGTTCACCTTCACGGCGTCTCTGTAAAGACACATAATCTGGCTCCATTAATTGGCTCTGTGTACTGGTTTGTGTATTAGCAGGTCTCGATGATACGCTTTGATATTTGCAGCACATTACTATTGTTGTTATAAGGAATATAACAGTTAGCAAGCACGTTGCTGAAGTAGAAATAATCAAATAGAATACTGTAATTGAAGTATCTTGACAGGTATCTGTGCAACTATCGACTATCAACGGTGCTTTAGTGTTCGTTATTTCGTTTGTTCCAGGCTTCTTTGGACTTATTGTAGCCAGACTTGTACCTACCTTTGCAGATGTAAATGGTATAACTGTAATGGGTCCAATTTGACATATATGTATGCGATCAGGAAATGCTCTGCTCGTCATTTCACAATTAAACACGGCGCCGTTGTGTTTCACTTCTATTCTTATTTGAATATTGGATTGGACCGTTTTTAAATATGTTGAATTCCAAGATGGTGCATATTCATATGTTTGGAGTAAACGCCACTTTAAATCAACAATATGAGATACTTTGTATGTAGTACAGGTCAATTCTAAGATGCTCTCCTCTTGTAAAACTAAGTTCGACGGGCTGCTTGAGCAAACGGGCTGTGTTCTGTCTGGAAAAGAAACAACATCTATATATTTTGAATGTTTTCCTATTGTTATTATATTGGCTCCTGACCATGAAGAGATTGTGCAACTATATTCACCATGATCCAATTCTGTGACATCTAGCAAAGTCAAGAAGTACACCGAAGATCCATCGGAAAACGTTCTTATTGCGAGATACACACGTGATGCAACCGGTGATGACGGCATGATGAATTCTCCCGTTGATATAGGTTTGCTTTGTCCCTCTAATGTGTGCACGATTGTTACTGTATGGTCAGGTTCTAAATTCCATATCTGACACTGAACTGCTAATATCCCACCAACTACAACTGGATTTATAGGAGCAGTGACCTCAACCGTTGTTTCAGCAAATGCAATCAGTAGATGCTCTAACCAAATGAGCACGAATAAAGTCAGTAGTTTGACTTCCATGATAAAAAAAAACTGTCCATGTATATTCTATATTAAGCCAATGTCAAACCGATAACGATGATACAATTACAACTCATCAAATATGTTGATCCGAATGACACTATTCCTTCTTAAATTTGGCCAAAGATATCCTGGTATGGATTTGCAAATTATTACCGTGAACATAAGACATCAATTCATGCATAATTACTCAAAGATACGCAGATCCCTCCAGGTTACATGACGATTGAAGAAATGGCGTCGAGATACCTATTTGATAACTACAATTTTGCAAATTATCATGACCTTATTTGCATATAATGCATATTCATATATTTAAGCAAACAGACTCAACAATAGGTGGCGTTTTATTCTGAAATTTTGATCAAACAACCACATTATTCGCTATTGATACTCGGAAAATGAAACCAGGGAAAGGACGTAACGATGAGCACTGGATTTTGAAAATAAAATTCAGTCAGAGTTGATCTGAATATGCTCAAAAATCATCAAATAAATTACTGTTTTAGTCATAGGGAAATAATATTGCCTTAATTTGCACGTCTGTAATATACGGTCATGTTTATTTTACATTCATAAATTAAACGACATTTTCTGGTTCTCACATAGTGTCAAAGAAATGCTAAAATGCATGAAATATTTTAATGATCCGATTATTTAAGAACAAAACGTCAGAAATCATATAAGTATTTAGAATAACCTTACAAGCTTAACCATATTACCTTTCCCTAATGATGAAGTCAATAACAAACACAAACATGATATTTACACACCTAAAAGGTATATAGGCATCATATTCCAACTTCTAAAATACCTGAATTGCACGATTTAAAAACTGCTTTGTTCATATTACGACATTCCTTATTCCGTTTTTCGCAGACGTAATATTCTTAATGAATCAAAATTAAGAGGACACTTTTTTGAATCAAATAATAGCCATTCCACATATCATATTCCACATTACGATAAACAACCTTAAAATTGGTCAGCTAATGCGATTACGTTTTCCGTAGGCTCAAGCTCCTATAATAAAATTCATCAAAAACTTCTTTGGTAAGAGAACCTTTCCCTCTGGATTATTTGGATCCTCTAAAGTCATATAGACACGTTCACCTTCGCGACGTCTTTATAAAGACACATAATCTGGCCCTGATTCTTGACTTTGTCGACTGACTTGTCTATTGGTAACCCTTGAAGATACGCTTCGATATTTGCAGCACATAACTATTGTTGTCATAAGAAATATTATAGTTACCAAGCATGTTGCTGAAGTAGAAATAGTTAAATAAAAGACCGTTATTGGTGTTTCTTAGCACGCATCGTTGCAATCTTCAGACATCAAGGGAGCTTCAGTTTCTAATATGTCGTTTATTTTAGGCTTATTGTGGCTATAACTGTAAAGCCTGCATCGTCATTTATAGTCCCTCTAGAGGAGACGACTGTAATTGGACCGATTTGACATGTTTGTATCCGATCAGGAAATGCTCTGCTTGTCATTTCACAAATAAAAATGGCGCCATTGTGTTTCACTTCTGTTCGTATTAAGATATTTGATTGGACAGTATCTAAACTCGTTGAGTTTGAAGAGGGAACATATTCATATGTTTCTGACAAATTGACCTATTTATCAAAACAAATACAAGTTTAGAGGCCACAATATAAATTACTGTTCCCTAAATAAAAGCTTCCATATGTCAATAATGACGCATCTCGGATGATCCGTGGTCTGAAATTGTTGACGAACCACTCATATCATCGGAGTTTACAAGAAGACTTTCAGTTTTATTTCTAATCAAAGCATTCGTTTTTAGACCCATTTTCTGGTAACAATCCTGTTTCTTAATATCTAAAGTGTATCACAAAATATCTACGAACATTTGGTGCAACAGATATTGTTACACCTTCTATTTACTGGCACCTTATAGGTCAGGAGAGAGGATAATATTAATCCAGTCTCAACGGCACAGAGAGGCTTGATGTTATGTATTGCCCATAGGCTTAGGAACCGGGGGTTGGGGGGGCTCAGCCCCAAATAATAAGTAAACATTTTGTGATAAAATAGAGGGAGAATGGGTGCATGTGATCTATAGTTTGCAAAATATTCTGACTCCCAGTGGGGTAACCCCCTCGCGCACCCCCAGGGTGTGCCCACCAAATATTTTTTTCAATTTTCAGCGCTCACCCCAATGTTGAAAATCTTCCTGAGCCAATGTTGTCTATGTCATACCAAAACATGATGGTCATATTTTTATTCGACTCTTAGATTTTTGGTTTAAATCATGTTAAAAAGGGTTTTCAACTAAAAGATGCCGGTCTAAAAATCAATGTTCCTGGCAGAAATCAAACTAAAATTCCTACTACATAATTATTAATTGTATTTGCCACATAAAAAATAACGCTTCTACCTATGACGATGGCGTAGGGATTATGCTTCTTGCGTGGTCAGAGGTCAGCTTGTTTGAATTGTGTCAGGTATACTCATTACTTGACATTCCAAATTAATAATTTTACACGATTTGTTTTTTTCACACATTGGAATTGTATTAATTGCTAACAAGGAAGCAGACACTGTATTTCACAATAATCTTTGTTTATTAATATTCAATAATTTACATAATGTACATTTAGTAGTAATGCTTGTAAAGGAATGCGCTTTAGATTAATTAGCCGTTAATGCTACATAGTATGATCAGGTTGGGCAGTCTTTAATATACAATTTCCTTTAAAGGTATTATATCGAAAACGAACGAAACATTAATGAGTATTTTTTAATACCCATAATTTGTTTAAAGCTATGTGAATAAATCTATCCGATCTGAATTTGTGTCCAAATATATTTAGATTTGCAGATATTTATCCTTTAATTTTTATTGTTGTGAAGTTTTACACATAGATCAAAATATAGATTTAGTCGTTAAACATGAAAATTATTGATTGATTTTTCATCATCAATTTCTTTGCTTTGAGGTATATATTCACTTTCAATATTCTGAACGAAATGAATAGTCAATAATGATATCACGCTAAGTGATTAATATCGCCTCAAACTTAATGTTTTATTATCATGATATTGCTGAAATGGGTCTCTTGGAAGCATCACTTTGCCATCAGGGCTATTCGGATCCTCTAGAGTCATGTAAACACGTTCATTGTCTCGTCGCCTCTGCAGCGATACGTAAACTGGTTCCGATGCACGAGGATGAGGCCGACGATGAAAGTACATTGGTCTTTTTCTCAAATCAATGTTTTTACGGCGATATTTACAACCCATTACGATTGTAGTTATAAAGAACACTAGGAATAATAGACCACTTGCTACAGTGGAAATCATGAGATAGAATATGGTGGTATTAATTCGACGGCAAGAATGTCCGCACTCGTTTGAAAGAAGTGAGTCGCGATCAACTTTTGAGCCACCCTGATTGTCTTCAGCTAACCTTGGTTTATTTGGTGTAGGATAGAATGTATCAGAATTCGTCATCGGTATTATAGTGAATGGCCCGATTTGACATGTCCGCTTACGATTAGGAAATCCAGAACTTGTCATTTCACAGATGAATATGGCACCTTGATCATCTATTTGCATCTGCAGGAATAGCTGAGAATGCACATGGTTCCCTTTCATTATTTTCGTAATTATCATTTGTTCATTTAAATAACGCCCAGTCCATTTCAATTCAACTGCAGGCTTCCCTTTTACGGAGGAGCATTCTAATTCTATCCTACTGTTTTCTTCTACGATCCGATCTGTCGGATTACTCGAACATGTTGGATTTATCCCATCGGGAAAGGAGAAAACATCGATGACCTTTGAACCTTGAGCAATTTCCTCAACATTGGTTTTAAAAGATAAAATTCTACAAGCATATGTTCCTTGATCGGAATGTGTTACATTCACCAGAGTTAAGAAATATGCCATAAAACCATCTGGTAAAGTTCTTACAGCTAAGTAAGCGCGTGATCGGACCGTTTTTCCAATGCTATCCCCAGTTAATATTATCTCGCTCTCTTCATTCAATGTACGTACGATTGTTACAACATGATCACTCTGGAAATTCCTTATTTTGCACTGAAATGCCAAAATTCCGCCAACCGTTACTGGATCTACTACCGCTTCTACCTCTAAGGTGGTTTCACTTTTTGCCGAATGAAGTTCCAACACTAAGATGACAAAATATATAATATGCTTTACATCCATATTGAAGATTGTTAAATCACATTTGGAAAATAAAGATGCACTATTTGAATACCGCGCTCCAATGGTGGAGAACATTCAGCTAATCAGTTCAGTCATTTAGTAATTATTCAAAGATGACGTTTTAATCTCTCGTAATCAATTACATAAAATATGGAATAATCGCAAAACAAGGCAGCAAATATCCACCTATAAGAAATATCTTCACTGTGACGCAGCGAGACAGGTATCCGATCATCTAAATTAACATCCACAGATGGTAAATAGATTACTCATAAGACCTGTGTATTGACAAATATGAGAATAACATTTAGTTGCAAGGTGACGCTTGGTGGCGTTGCAATGATTATCGATTTATTAAATATACATCATGTTGATGTAAGCAAAATCAAAATCAAAAGCAAAATCAAAACCAAAAATTAACCATTTAACAATTATACATTAGTTCTAATGTTTGTTCTCATGGTAACTGTCTACCCTTTTCCAATCAAATTACGTGTTATTTTTGAAATTCTTGTCAAAATACATTTTTTCTTGGGGGGGCATTTTGAAGGGGTGGGGTCAAATTGTTAGAAATCACAGAGCACATCCTTCAATTTCAAATCTTATCAAGATAATATCAGTATTTTCTCGTTCAAAGATATTTTGTTGAAATATTATTATTCACTTGCGTAAAAATGTGTTCACAGACCCAATACTGTTCCGTCCCTTCTTGATCAGACGATAAAGATGTTTTAACTTTAACATCAGTTTTATATGAAAAGAATACATGTATTGTACACATTAACCTTTTTAACACATTTTAATGTGTTAATTACACTTATCTTCCGTTTGAAGCTTTGTCCATGAGCAATAGGAAAACCTGTATTGTCCGTTAATTTTTCTCCAATTTGTAGAACATATACTAATAATTATAATATCTGATTAATTATGGTGTCAAATGTGTGTTACAATACGTATGCATGACGTTGAAACAATCATGATTAAAAAACACCAATGATTTTAAATACAGTCATCGCCAATGACTCAGTAAATCGTATTTCTTTGATTTATATCGTGAAGCTGATCTTTCACCCCCTGTCGTTAATTACTCTACATAGCGCCCTCTGTTGTTGATTAATCGCCAAATTCCAGCCTCGGAGTTTTGAGACCAGAATCTTGATGCCGATGAAATCAAGGAATAATTACGATGACGTCATCAATTTCTATCGGGGTTTACTGCTAAATACGAATGGGTGTGCAACGGCACAGATTTTTATCTGCTAATTCTGTCACACGTTGCTATACCAATTTTGCGTTGCTATGTCAGTGACGTCAGCAAGATCTTGCTGATCTGAAAGCTGATCGGCGTGACGGTACTGCAGTAAAGATGGAGGCAAGGAAGAGAAAATGCAGTAGTCCTGCAAGTGAAAGGTGGGTATAATTCTTTCTTTGGAAGTATTTTGAAAACATTTTCCTTTCGTTGCGGAGTAATATTACATCTACGGATGTCTATTCAAAATTGCAATAGTGGGAATTTTGAAATTACATGGAATTTTGGTAGTATTTGAGAGAGGTAATCGGTCCCTTTCTCAATTCTATGGTGTTAAAACGTCAATGTCACGAATTTGCATCACTCAAATTGCTTGACCTGGGTCATCGGTCATGTCGATCCTTTTATTATTTAACCTGGTTTGACCTAAATTGTTTCGAATGCACGATCGAGACGGAAAAAAATTGATATTTGAAGGTATTTGGTGACGATAATGCAGCGAATACGAGACAAATAGCTGGTAACAGTTGTGGAAATAATGGATGGCAATTGTGAGCAAATCGCTGCAAAAAGTTCCAGTCCTGGGCTCCAGTTCAATCCATATGAATGTGATCTGTGATTGTGAATGATACGTGGATATCATGACATGCAATGCATGTACAATGACAAGGCAAACGTCAACTGCCATGACTGTTTTTAATACATTCATGACATTGTGTATGATAATTGATATGTGAATGCATGGATGCTGTGCATTTCGACAGTCTCACTGTAAGTCACACCAGCCTGCAGGGTAGGCCCGGATTTTGCAGTACGGTAATCAAACTTGGAAGTCTTGAGTCTTGTACTCTTGCATTTGCATGTCATGCAAGTTGTTTAAAAAGAAAAGTAAGCTTTTAAGCATAAAAAACATAACAAAACCGTGTACGTACTATAGCTAAAATAATAGTTTCTCGATTATGAGAGCTCAATAGGCACGCAATGACAATTGCGTCGCCGTACAATGCCTTCCACACACCCTTTGGGTAGCGCTGCATTTCCTGTGCGTGCACAATCGATCGCGCTATCATGTCATTCCACTAAACTTGCAACATTACGCAGTGCACGCAGTACATTCATTCTCTCATGATCGAGAAACTATTATTTTAGCTATAGTACTGAAGTTTGTTCGGCTTATATTACAATAAAGGCGGAAAAAATATGACTCGTAACACTGTTACTACTCATGTACTAGTACTTACGCTAGTTGTGCATTGTGTAATTGCGTGACTAGCGCACGCTATGTGAATTTACGCGAGGCTGAGTTGGGACTTTATTGACGCATGCGCAGTACGTAACAAAAGCCAAATAAATTCCGCCTTGTATAAATAAGCCGAACAAACTAAGTTACAGGTAAATTAGTAATTCTTGGCCAAGCTAGAAACGCTATGAAAGCATGCGCACATAGCGCGGTAGAGAAGAAAGCATACACACGCCTTGCATTTTCTGATTGTGTACACGCTTATACTGCACTGGGAATTTCAATTGAATGAACACAGCCTGACGTAACGTGACGATTTTTTACGTACATGGTCATGGTGTATGGTGCGATGTATGCCAGCGTGTGTGCGTTATGCGGAAGTGAATCCTACCATGCCAGCGCACTCGTCGTTTGCCTTGTTGTTTGAAATATGCGATATACAATTGCGGTTGTGTCACATACAGCTGTTGAAAGCTGTGTTTTCTTTCAATTTTTCACCTTGCATGTGTGATGCGGCAGTGACGTCAGTGTGCATTTAATTGGCCGCATCCTCAAATTGCTAGCGTTCACTCACAACGCTGGCGTACTATGTACACAGACACTATAGCCAAAATATTAAATTCTCGATCATTAGAGCCAACTTGGGTACGCACAGTTATTTGCGCCGAGCGTACTACGCAAATACCGGCGCTTACCGCGCAACCACAGCTTTTGAGAATTGACCAATCACACGGTCGTTGCTAGGCAAGGTCAAGGTTCGGTCATGCAGGTCACGCGATCGTGTTATTCTATGAAAAGTACTCTGACGCAGAAGGTACATCCTCTCATGATCGAGAAATTGTTATTTTGGCTATAATTACCTTAAAGACGCTAACCCAGAATGCATATGCGCGAGCGAATTTCAGCGAAACAGCTGCCTCAACGTGTTGACGTCAGTGCCACACCAGAGGGAAAGTTTGGCCTATAATTGCATCTCTCATAATTACGATCAACAAGTACGCGAGCTTACTCGCGGTGATTACAGGTGTTTGTTTGCGCGTTAAGAAACAACACGCAAACGCCGGTCAATTGTGTGCAACATTAGAACAATACACATTTTGCGGTCAATTGTGAGATATTAATGACCTCGATTTGCGTTCGCGTTTTTACAAATAACTAAATGTGATTCATAACCTCATTAATAAACGCGATGAGTGCGATCCAATCATATTTTATTATTTGTGAAAACGCGAACGCAAATCGAGGTCATTAATATCTCACAATTGACCGCAAAATGCGTAATTGTTCCAATGTCGCACACAATTGACTTCTGCGTGCGCCATATTGTGCGTCCAACGAACTGCGCGCGCGCTGGCTGCCGTATTTGGATTGCGCGCTACCATATTTGCACAGATTCTGATACGCACTTTTGTTATTGGTCGTTTTGTTTTAGCCTGATCGATTTTGGGAAAGGGAAGATGTAAGAATTGTTTATTTTTACAAACTTTTGAGGAAAATTTTGTGTTATTTTGTAAAGTTAAAAGATCAAAGTGACGGTTATGAATGAATGAGGTTAATAACTTTGCATCGGTTATATGTCGGGCATTGTGAAAAATCTAAACATTTTGCTTCGGACCTCGGGATATTCCTCGGTTCCAAAGGCAAAATGTTTAGATTTTTCACAATGCCCTCCAAATAACCGATGCGCAGTTATTAACCTCTAATTGATAGCACGCATCGCGTTTATTAATGAGGTTATGAATGTTTACTTTTGAACAATTACGCATTTTGTGGTCAATTGTGAGATATTAATTACCTCGATTTGCATTCGCGTTTTCACAATTAACAAAATATAATTGGATCGCACGCATCGCATTTAGGACATTCATGCCCACATGAATTACATGTGATCCAATTATTTGTATTTATTTACCAAAACACAAAATGTGGTTACTAATATTCAACAGTTTCAGACGCTGGCCCTTCCAGTGCTGAGGGAGATGCAACCCACCTCCACCCACCAGAAGCTGTAGGCAGCCATGGTTTTTTTGCTTGCACCAATGTAATTTTTGAGCACCCGAGGCACTTCTGCACAGCACATTCTCCAAGGACAAGCGTCAGCTTACTTATGGAGTTTTCATCTCAAGACTCAAGTTGACCTTTGCGCCGTCAGGTAAATGTTAGTGCGCCGAACAAACTGCGAGTGGTGGCCGCTATTTGGATTGCACTCTACCATATTTGCAAATTGTGATTTGCACTTCGAATGTTATTGGTTGTACTGTTTTAGCCTTTTTGATTTTTGGAAAGGAAATTGTTTATTTTTGCGAATTTTGAGTAAAATTGTATTATTTTGTAAAGTGATGTGATGGTTATGAATGAAAGTGATGATTATGAATGAAGTTAATAAGTTAACCGTACGTAGTACATTTTGTAATGTGTTCGGCATTGTGAAAAATCTAAACATTTTCATTTGGACTTAGAATATCCTTGGGTTTCAAAGGCAAAATGTAGATTTTCGTTTCCCACCAAATTACATCATGATCATGGTCCAAAATACTTTCAGATTATTTTGAAAAAATAATTGTCACAACCTCAACTCTTCATATCAAAATGGTCCGTCCCTAATTCTGTTCCTGTTATTTTTTTTTTCGATGTGTATTAATAACCAGACTTAGGATTTGTATATACATTCTATGGTGTTTGTGTGTGTTTCTGCGAGTCTGGTCTTTATCACAAAATAGCGTGATTAACGTGTTTCCTTGGCTATTTCTCCACAAAAAAGCATTTTATTCTTGCTAGTCACTAAATATGACATCACAATTATATAGATCCGACCTTTGAGTGCTGGATGATCCCGGGTAGATAGATGATTAGCGTGGTCGAGGTCCATTTCAGCATTTATATTACATAAGGGACTGTGCAATAATTATGAGCACTGTGGGATGGTAAAAACTTTATAGAAGCATCTTTTAGCCAGCCAAATGGGGGGGGGGGTGGTAAGCAATTTTTGGCAAGCCAAGGGGCAAGCGATTTTTGGCACACATTCATTGCAGGCTTTGACATTCATCGGGTGCCTTTTTAATAAAATGAAAACAGTGAAACAAGTAGCAAATTTTCCTGCTCGCTGCTCTCACTATTCGGCGATCATCTCAAAATGAGGTTCTACCCCGGGGAGGCACTCGAATATGAAAGTGCCCACAAGCGTACTATTGGTGCAGAAATTTTCTGAAAAATGGGGTCATTCGTTGTCGACAATCTCAAAAATGGGGTGATTTTGTATGGGAGCGCCCAAAATTTCAAATCATCGACAATAAAAAATAGCTTTTTACCCAGTTTTACAGTACAAAATAGACAAAACTCATTTATTTTGCTCAAAATGTGTGTCGCGCACCGAAATTTAAATTTTGAGGACTACTTGTTAAAGAAAGGGGGTCATTCAGTGTAGGCTACTGAAAAAAAGGGGTCATTGGGTATAGGATTTGTCGGGGTTTTTTTGTGGGCACTTGACGTATGTCAATATATGGTAGTGTCCCCGGGGGTTTCTACCCGCCGCAAAAAATGCCGCATACTCTTTGCAAAAGCCTTCTTTTTTTACAGGGCCGGGAGAACCTCGATTTGGGATCCTTGCAAAGAGCGAATATATATTTACACAATGCTATGGTATTGAGATCCCAAAAATTTGACATGTGCGTGGGGAGGAGGACAATATTTTTGGCAGGCCGAGCGGGAAGCAAATTTTCCCCAGACTTAAATTTCCCCACTCCTGTGAAACTGCACGCTTTATCTACAGATAAATAAGTGTTTTCATTTCTTTTCCTTTTATCATTATTTAAAATTCTTATTCAAGTGGCTTCTGTTATTTAAGAAACATTTTTTTACGTATATATATATTCTATGGTGTTGATTTTTCAACCATGACATGATTTTTTTCCCTGCACGTTCCAGTGTTATTGTTTCACGTTTAATTAAAAGTACTGCATTTTCATATCATATTATTTTCGTTTTCTCGAGAATCGATTCTGGTGTTTGAGGGTTGTACAACCAACATGTTGCATTATTAGTAAGTTATTTCAATACACCACCCGCGAAAGCACCCTAAACAAGGATTTAATCCTTGTCTAAAATGATACTCTAAACGGGTAACACAAGCCTGTTTTCACACCCTAAACAGGGATTTTATTCCCTGTATCAACTTTCATAACCTAAATATCATTTCCGCGTATGAGCAATTGCAATTTTGCTACCGTTTTTACCAATTTTTCTATAATATTTTGTAGTAAACCTTTGAGTTTGACAAGCATCTACTATAATTTATGTGCAGTAAACCTTTGACAAAAGTGTATTTTAAGCGTACATTGCATATTTACTGTGTTGAAATGCGCTTGTCTGATTGGCTGCTTAGGCGTTCTGCTGTTGCCGAGTGGAAATTAATCATAGATTAATAAACACACAGATTAATAAACACACAGATTGGAATTTTCCATGCCTGTGCCCTCCAAGCGTACTCAAATTCAGCTGACGCAGGTCCATCGTTCAGACCTGGCAACATCGCTCATCTTACACAGTTTCTTTTGTGTATGCTTGCACTATTTGTGCTATTTGTGTGTTTGCTGACGCAGATAGGCAATATGCTATGATTCCACGGTATGAATGAACTTTGCGCCGTACGCGTTGTGAGCTCTGACTTTGCAACATCACGGTAGTACACGCTTGTCAAAGGTTTACTGCAAAATATTATACCGTGATGTTACTAGTACAAAGTCAGAGCTAACAACGTGTGTGGTGCAAAGTTCATTCATAAATTTCCATATGGCAACAGTAGATCACCTCAGCAGCCAATCAGAGACTAGTGTGTTTCAACACAGTAAATATGTGATGTATGCTTAAAATACGCTCTCATCAAAGGTTTACTGCAAAATATTATAATTTCATAATCATTTTTAAACTTCCCACCTGACATGTTTCAAGAACTTAGATATGTTTAAAACCAAAATGTTTTACTTTAATATGAAATTTCCAACATGACAAAAATCACAAACAAGAAATACCTTCACTGGATCAAACTCTTTTTATTACAGACCATTTGCTACATTTTGTATTGGATAACTGAATCTAGGAAATAAAAACTGATTAGTAATGCACATTTTGCGTATCTCGACTTTTAATCATGTTGCGCATAACTGGGACACATAAAAATCGTATTGTCCTAGTTCCTAGTTCTAGGATCTTTTCTTGTTTAAAGCAATTACTGATCAGTTGTAAGTGAATAATACCTAAATTGCTTTAATATTACACTTTCAGATTTAAAATTTAACAATTTTATGATTTAAATGCATGCTGTTTTGATAGATCTTATTTTTGCATTATTGTACATTTGTACAACTTCACCAAGAATTTGTATTTTCTAATATGAATGTTTTGTTAACTCTTTGTTTAATATCAGCCGCCCTCGAAATAAGCCGTATCGTAATTTGCACCTCAAAAATTGCATATCATGATATAACTTGCAAAACAGATTACATAAGTAAGTAATAAACTATGGTGGTTTAATACTTAAATATTGGATGAATGGCACTCCAACTTGAAAGTTGAGGTACAAAATGAGAAATCCTTATTTCGAGCACTGGTTATTGATATATTCACTATATTCACTAATATTATTAACAAGATTTGAAACTTCCTTTGTG
Source organism: Amphiura filiformis (assembly GCF_039555335.1). Lineage (NCBI taxonomy): Eukaryota > Metazoa > Echinodermata > Ophiuroidea > Amphilepidida > Amphiuridae > Amphiura > Amphiura filiformis. The sequence continues at coordinate 16,553,717 of NC_092632.1, forward strand.
TTCAATTCATATTGTTTAATTCATATAGTTGGCGAAGGGTCTTGTGCGACCACCTGATGAGCTATATAGTAGTTTTGACTTCCATCATGATGTCAAAGGACCACACATAGACTTGCCACTAACCCACTAACAATAGGTCCGAAACTGCTCGAGCATTGAAGCAAGTATTTAATATGAAATTACTAAAATGAACATGAGCTTTACAATCTTAAGCTACAAAACATATCTACAATTTTGGAAGGTTCTATCTTATTTTGAAAGTCTAAGATACTAACTTGATTTTTGGTTACATAAACCAAAAATTGAATGGCAAAAAAAAATTGCATGCTTCACTTGCATCCTTTTCTACAACTACTTAGGATAGTGAGATGCACATAAATGATGAACCGGCATGTGTCACTGAAGTCACAAAGCATGCCACTATATATGCCTGGAGCTAAATAATAGTTGTTTAATACTTGATAATGCTTGAGTAGTCGTGGTCACTATAAATAATACCAAATTGGAAATGAAGGAGATGGGAGAATGTCCACAAGCAATAAACGATATGGCAGAATAAAAAGCACATTATGATATATTAGACCTGCACAATATGCTTGACAATTTCCCAGTCTGTTTCACTTTCAAGCTGGTGACCTTTCAACTTCCATGACATCTAGGGGTAGAATTTTGGCAGTCACTACATGAACCCTATTGAGTTTTTTGGAACAGATCTCTCAGAAGAATCTCTCTGGGTTCTCGGAGTAATCAACAAAATTCTGACCCTTGATTTTGTTTCAAAACATTCGAATCCCTATAGAAAGAGGCCATGGCATTTTTAATTGGTCTTTACAATCAGCGTTTTTCTATTGAACTTACGGTATAATAAAGAATCATTCTGGTTAGAGATTAAACCGGAATATTCCTGTTCACCGTCATTTTCTACTGCGCTAAATACCGCATACCGCTGATGTCATTTGCATATTTGTCGGTTGACACCCCACATCGTGATTAAACCTTTCAAAGCTTCAGTACTCCACTGCACTGTGGCAAACCGGAATACGGAAGCTGTACATGGTTTTCTATTGACGAAAGCCGGCTTTCATCTCCGGAAAAAATCCTAGTTTTATTAGCATAAATGCCGGCGAAATAGCAGAGAAAATTTAACCGGCATTCGCGGCCAAATACCGGAGGACATCATTTTCTACTGGTAACCTTTAATCCCCAAACCGGATAAAAGCCGGCATTCCAATAGAAAAATGCTGAATGAGTCATAAAAGTTATTAATCATTACATGGACATGCCCTTAAAATCTTTTACCCCCAAATAGCCAGTATCGGGGGGGGGGGGGGGGAATAAACTTTCTTTCCGATCGGCCTGATCTTATTTTCAAATACCACTGTCAGCAGGGTAGACAAGGGCAAGGGTTATTACACATGTCTTGGTTGGAGCTCTGGTTGGAGCCCTGTCCTGTTATGTGAAAATAAGATCAGGGAAAGAAAATTTATTATCCCGATACTGGCTATTCGGGGGTATAAGTTTTTAAGAACATGTCCTCGTAATATGATAATGGTGTTGTTTTTCATCCACCTTCATACCGTAAAAACTTGAGAGCGCTTATAAAACATGCTAACATGAAGAGCCTCATCCACAAAAGTGTAAAGGGTTTTTGAGAAAATCATCGATTCACATAGTTATACGAACAAGTAAACCTGCAAATGTGTATCTCAACCCCATTAGCTCAGTTGGTAAAATGCAGGACTGACTTTCATACAATTTCATGTTTTCAAAAGTGCTCGATATAGTAAGCACATCTGCTAATTATTGAGTTTTTACGGTACTGGTTCCTGCAAAGTGAATTCGTTAAAAAATATATCATTGAAACAGCAAACTACTCCTCATTCCAGAAAAGTACAGAACAAATTTTTTGAATTAAAAAATATTATCCTGAAAATTATCCATGAAACATAGCTAAATCCTAATCCTTTAGTTAGTCCTAACCGGCAATGAAAGTAAAATTTTTATATTTGGTCAATATTGGGAAACAAGGGCCAAAACATGCATTTTTGGGGCGTTTTTCGAACATTTTCTTATTCTGTGTCAACAATCAAGCCTAAAGACTTGGGTACAGGCTAAATTCAAGTTATGCATTGATTCTAATTTTTGGAAAACACATTTTTGAATCTTTTTCGTAAATCCCATAACCCTTTGCGAGTACACCTGAACACTCGTCATTTGACGTCACGCTGACTTGCAATGCGCACTAACGATGTTCCATGAACGATGTGCGCATTTGTTTTCAAACCACCCGTGAGCTTTGAGACAAACATTTATTTTTGTTGGCCTAATATTAAAATTAAGAGCTAACTCTTACCCTACACTCAAGATTTTGTCGGGGATTTTGTATGCTTAGACTTGTGCCAAGACTTACAATTTTGTGACTACAATAATGGTAAGAAAACATGCAAAATTGCATGTTTTTGGACAAATTGCAAAAATATTAAACTTTGACTTCTATTGCCAGTTAGGACTAACTAAAGGATTAGGATAATAATTTTTTTTTCCGAAAAAATTAGTTCTGTATTTTTCTGGAATGGGGAATAGAGAGTAATCGCACAGCAACATATATGAGGTTCAGCATAAATTTACTGTTTACATAATTTGTGACCAGTACATGTAATTCTTTTCAAACAAAATTTGTGTGCAGTGTACAAATTATTTTGATTTATATAATCATATAATTATCCATTACTATGTTCATTGTCTGATTAATATGATTCTTTTGTTTTGCTTTATCAGGAGAATTGACCAGCAACATATTTTCTACAACCCTGCCTTTCATTGCAATAGCTGGAGGTTGCAAAAGATAAACAACATCTTCCACTTGATGGCTTTAGAGATAATCTCCCTTTGCTCCATGTGGCCAATTTAAGGATTTACCAATCTCTACTTTCTCCATAAATCTGACCTGGACTGTGTCATCTGTCCTTTTCACAACCTGTATACAGATACAGAAAAATGAGAATATCACCACTTTAGAAACTTACAAATGTGACAATAAGCCATTACATTTACATTAATACATTCAGCAATTATTTAGTGCTCATCTTGATATGGTGAAATAAGGCTCTGAAGGTCACTGCCCTGGTGATCAACCAATGAAGAACTTCTCTTGTGTACATGCCGGGCCGGGATGCCGGGTGTACGTACATGACATGATACTGTGGTATTTGGGTTTATGTCAAAATATAATTGCAGTCAAAGCATGATGTTATTTCTTTTTAATTACAATATAGATACATATCATTTAATACATCAATTTCTTGGTGGCATCAAACATATCACAGTTTAACATTATAGTGATATTTTGTTAAAATTTACTAAGATCATTTAAGAATCATGATAGTCATTATACTCACACAAGCTATATATAGATAATTGTTGTTGTGACATTGCCTCTCTGACCCAGCTGGGGCACCTTCACAGTAACAAAATCACCAGTAGAACAAAGTGCAGCATTACCTATCAAAAAAAAAGTTGACTATTTTGATGAAAGGAATTTCTTCTTGAGATATGTTCGATAAAGAGTACATTGCATTGCAGTTAGTTAATTTGAGATTAAAGAGATTTTTAAGTCAGTACACATAGTTGGCAGTGGTGATACAACCCACCCTTTTTATTTTATACCCTTTATACCAAAACTATTTTGCACGTAAGTCTATGGAAAGCTATTTTGTGGCATGTACCCTCAAGATTCTCCCCTTCAGGTCTGCCTTTGTTTTCAAGCCAACCTTACGAAAAGGCTGACATTTTTGATGGTGACTGTGTGTTGGCTAGATCTAGTACCATTTCAGCATACTGTTCCGGACTACATTTTGAGGAAAAAATCACCAGACTTTTGTGATAAATTTGAATTTTAAAATTTACGTACCTTCTTTGGCATAAAAGAATACATTTGCATTCGCTGCCAGCTGTCTAGCCTGAAGTAGTATTCACATTCAATGTAATTTCTGTAGACAGAAAAGTAAAAACACATTAAACACATTTCGCCTGATGATCGTTTTAGAAACGTGAAACACAGTGTAGCGAGTCCAATAAATGCTGTATTGACATATGTGTAATAAAACACATTAATATATGTTATGAAGGATTGACCACAATTACCAATCCACCCAATCTTGTGTGATTTATTGGTGCTTGTCAGCATGCTTACTACATCAGCCTTTTTACACATAAACAGTACTTGAATCACTAGTCTTGCCTGCGCTTTCGCCACCATTGGCTTCACAGATATTTGAAAATCTTTCATAAAGTCTCTATCAGTGCATTATTTGGAGCACAATATCATCAATTATAAGCTACAAATATTAGATCTATTACCCCACTAACCTTACACCACCACCCACTATTACCACCCAGACAACCCTACCCCACCACCACCACCCAGACAACCCTACCCCACCACCACCACCCAGACAACCCTACCCACCACCCTAACCTGCCACCCACTATTACCCCACTAACCTTGCACCACCACCCACTATTACCACCCAGACAACCCTACCCCACCACCACCACCCAGACAACCCTACCCACCACCCTAACCTGCAACCCACTATTACCCCACTAACCTTGCACCACCACCCACTATTACCACCCAGACAACCCTACCCCACCACCACCACCCAGACAACCCTACCCACCACCCTAACCTGCAACCCACTATTACCCCACTAACCTTGCACCACCACCCACTATTACCACCCAGACAACCCTACCCCACCACCACCACCCAGACAACCCTACCCACCACCCTAACCTGCAACCCACTATTACCCCACTAACCTTGCACCACCACCCACTATTACCACCCAGACAACCCTACCCCACCACCACCACCCAGACAACCCTACCCACCACCCTAACCTGCAACCCACTATTACCACACTAACCTTGCACCACCACCCACTATTACCACCCAGACAACCTTACCCCACCACCCTAACCTGCCACCCACAATTACCCCAAGTAACCTTGCACTATACCACCCACTATGCACTATTACCACCCAAATAACCCTACCCCACCCACCACCCTAACCTGCCACCCACTATTACCCCACTAACCTTGCACCACCACTCACTATTACCACCAGACAACCCAACCCCACCACCCTAACCTGCCACCCACTATTACCTCACTAACCTTACACCACCACCACCCACTATTACCACCTAGACAACCCTACCCACCACCCTAACCTGCAACCCACTAGGGACGCACCATTGGATATTATCGGGGGGCTAGGGAGTTTGGGTCAGGCAGAATTTTTTTTCGCTGACTTCGGAAGCAAATTTTATTTTTTAGCTTTTTTCAATTTTAATTTTAATTTTATTGTATACCTTTGTACAGAGCTGGGTAGGGAAAATATTTTTTTACTCATCATTGAGGCAAATTTTTTTACTGCACTACCACCCACTATTACCACCCAGACAACCCTACCCCACCACCTAACCTGCCACCCACTATTACCCCACTAACCTTACACCACCACCCCCTATTACCACCCAGACAACCCTACCCCACCACCCTAACATGCCACCAACTTACCCTGACAAGGCAACAACCCTACTCCATCACCACCCTTACCCCCGCCACCCACTATTATATAACCACATCACCATCTACTATTACCTCAGCACCTGAGACAAAAAACAACAACAGGGATCGGAATTCACCAGTGTGCAATGAGCCAGGTCTGTTACGGATTTATGTGCATGCATGCTCAGATCAAGCAACCCAATTTTCTGCTCAATAACTAATTGTACCTAATGTGCATGAGCAGTCCAATTAGACTGGCGCGACATTTAAAATGACCTCGCTTGGATCAAAACAAACTTGACAGGATGAACGATGTGTATGTGAATTGGGAACAAACTTGTGCTTCAAACTACATATTATTGAGACTTACATCATGATTTGTAACCATTGCAATGCAGGGGGGTACTACACCCCTGGCCAAATTTGTGCCTATTTTTGCATTTTTATCAAAAATTATAGCACATTGGTGACAGGTATTAAGATATGTATATTAAAGGGGCTAGGACTACAACTACTACACTGAAAATTCAGGAACTCAGGGCAAGTAGTTATTGATCAAATATTGGTTTTCCCTCAATTTTGACTGTAACTCCACAACTGTTGTCTGTGCTGAAATAAAATTTCCAGTGCAGTAGTTGTAGTCCTTGCCCTATAATATACATATCTTACTTGTCACCAATGCGCTATAATTTTGAGAAAATGCAATAATAGGCACAAAATTGGGCAGGGGGTGTAGTTCTTAAAGAAATAATACACCATGTCATGGGCAACTTAAAAATATTAATATGTAGTTTGAAGCACAAGTTTGTTTTGGACGCATCGTTGTTAATCGGTGACGAACAACGGTGAAACATGATTGAATCCCTAAATCACCACCTTATCCTACCCCATTACCCCACCACCCTCACTATTTCCCCACCATGTACCTTAGGGACGCACCATTAGATTCTCAGGGGGGGGCATGGGAGTTTGGGTCAGGCAGAATTTTTTTTTTTCGCCTCCAAGAGCACCAAATTTTTTAATTTTTTTCAATTTTAATGTAAATTTGTATACAAAGTTGGGTGGGGAAATTTTTTTTTTTACTCATCAGTGAGGCAAAATTTTTTGTCTCACTAGTGGGCAAAGTTTTTTTTTCCTCACTAGTGGGCAAAGTTTTTTTTTTTCAAAAACTCCCATGCCCCCCTGGAAATCTAATGGTGCGCCCCTTACCCCTCTTCACTTTACTCTATACATTCTTTGGTCCTCTGTTATTTCGGAAAACCCAGTCACATCATCGCATGTGAATATTTCTCTCTTGACTCTTGGAATGAATTTTAGTAACTTACATAAATAAAATTTCCACAAAAATTCTTCTTCCCCATACCTACCAACCAAGCATTAAAGACATTGTTTAATACTTAGTGGCAGCTCTCACGGGGAAGTGGGGCATTTGCCCCCCCAGTATATTTCTTTCCCCTAGTTTTGAGGCAAAAACCCAAATTACATACATTTCCGCTTTTTGCAGCAACATTTGCACAAACTTTGTCAATTCCCCCGAAATTCACTTTGCACCCCAATTCCCCCCTGAAAAAAAATTCCTGGTGCCGCCACTGTTAATACTGTGTATTTCCTGACAAATACAGAGCAGAATATGTCGAGATTTTAACCGCATGTTAGCTAAGCTCAACTGATGGTTTGATTTGGTTTACACAATGCATTTCACATTAAGTTAATTTTTAATTGTAAATATATTGAACGGTTTTTTTTTTTTAAAATTTGCTTACCGTTGACCCTTAATTTTGGATTTACTGTAAGGGTCCATTTGGATCCCTTAAAGGAGGATTTCGTGATCCTAGCATCCTCTTTTTATGACATTTTTCAGTAGATATCCACGAAAAAGCTTATTTCCAAAATTTCAGTTGATTCCGATTTTGCGTTTGCGAGTTATGCATGATTATGTGTATTACACTGCTCCATAGACAATGTGTTGTAATTTCGTTCTGGTGCACCAGAACGAAATTCAAATTTGGCGATATTTTTGCTAAACGAATAAATCTGCAAGAAATATTTGGTACATAAACATTATGTAGCCAGAGGTATCCAGTGGTCTAAAAACCTAAACTTTTTTTGGGAAAAGTGGGGGGATGAGGCTGTGGATCACGAAATGCCCCTTTAATCTTTGACATTAATGCTACCCCTGGCTGGCAATGGTTTGTCTAGATAGCATTTCCAAATATTTTAAATTCCCTAAAAAACATGGACAAAAGTGAGTCCTGGTAAGCTCAGAGTAAATCCTGGTTCGAGCTAACATTTGGTGAACCAGGTCCATGACTCACTTTTTTCTCCAAAACTGAGTTCTGGACGAAAAGCAGTTAATTTCACCCTTGACTTTACCTTTTGTTTTAGTTCCTCAGCAATTTCTCTCTGTCTCTGTATAATGTTTGTCAACTTTCTTCAATTGACTGAGCTAGTCATGAAGATCTGAAATAATAAGAACATGGGCAATGTGATTATTAACTGCATAAAAGTTAACTTTTTACTTTGGGAGTATATGAGGTGAGGACCAGACATATCATTTTGTGGCATGATGTCCTACATATACCCAGGCCAGTGCAATGTAGGTGATGCGATCAAGCAAAATCAGTCGGAACATTTCCAAAGATATGAGCAATTAAGGAGTTTCCAAAACAAGAGGAAAAAAAGGAAATATTTTCTTTGTTTAGCTATATCTCAAAATCAATATTTCCGAGTTCCGACTGATTTTGCTTGATCGCATGATTCGCATCACATAATGTTGTTTAAAATTTGAAACACAAAATGGTAAATCAGTACAATAATGCACCATATTGCTCTCAAAGGTGCTAGATAGGATGTGTGATGATATGATGGTATCAGTGAGACACAATAACTATAAATCTCTTGTTTTTGAGACAAAATGTTTCTTTTTGCTATGTGACTGTACACCACAAATGGGCTGTTGGCGGCAATTTCACTTTGTGAAATAATGGACAAGCATTTTTTGCTCAAAATAAGCTTTACACTGATATATTAAGGGTGCACACAGCACACCAGTAAATCCTCCATTGACTTTCTGTACAAACATGGTCCGGGAAAACATCATTTTCTTGACTTCAGAGCGACTCAGCTCTTCAAAACTTACACTTTCTGCAAGTTGAAGGTCAGCTGAAGACATCTAGTCCAGAGAAATCATACGAAGTCCATCGGTTTTTTTCAGAAAATTGATAACTAGATCACCCTATATAATATATAGCTTATGGCGACTCACAAATAGCTTGCTGTCTCTGAAATGTACATTTTAGGAGATTCCTATTTACTGGTCACTGGTGTGCACTCTAAAGAATTTTTATGTTTACATGTTTTAAATATAATATATCATAAATTTGGATACTGGTAAACATAATTAGACAGGTTTGATTCAATTTTGAGGGTTTTTACTATGCATAAGCTAATTTACATGGTATCATATTTAGCCTTTTTTGCTATCTACTGCTGATAGCAATGACAAAATTACACACTTAAATAGCTTGATCAATACACTGTAACGACAAAATTACACACTTAAATAGCTTGATCAATACACTGTAACATTCTTACATTTTATTGTTCATTTGCAAATGTTTTTATACATTGAATGATAGAAAAATTGTATTAAAATATTGCTTGAATTCAAAAACAAATGCCTGAATCTATTTTCTGTGTACTTTTTGTTTATTTGTATAGAGTGGGGGTCCAATGAAGGGACTTGGGCATGTATTGCATACATACTTTGAGTCAGGGTTGTCACTACACTGGTCGGTGCCGGTCGGTAGTAACCAGCACTCAGGCAGACCAACCGGCACTCAAGGGAATATGACTTATGAGGACTTTCCAACTGGCACTAAAGTAGAGAAATTGTACTTTTTACTCTAAAAACAGCTAGAAAGTGACGCATGAGAGTATTTTGGACAAATATCATGGAAATTTAGCCGGCACTAAATTCAGTCTAGTGACAACCCTGCTTTGAGTTCAAAACAAGGTATATTGTACACCTACTATCTCCCCAATATACATTGCTTGAGAAATTAGGCCGACATTGAGAGGGTTTTTTTAAATTGTGTTAGTGAAGCACTTGCAGGAAGTTGCAGCATAACTAAAGAGCATTTTATAGGCCTACATGCATGTATATGAGAGTTGCAAACTATTATATCATTTCTCAAATTGTTACTGGATGCAGTACGTGTAGTTGGCTGCAAGTGCTTCACATAGCCACTGGTACTGGCATATGGCAGTTCACACTCTCTCTTTCTTTTGAAAGCCATGTAAGAGGCTCTGTGACTGTGTGCACTCACCAAGACACTGTCCCCTCCAATTGTCAAATGGACTCTGCCATAACCACATACATTGGTGCACCCATTCCACTCCATTCTTGTTTCGAATTTGCCGCTCAATTCTCTGTTGCAGATTCTCAAAGAAGAGTGCAGGGTTGATTTCCTTGGCCATGTCAATATCTCTATGTGCAAACAAACATTAAAACAAACAAATTGATAAAATAGAGTGAAAATTGGTGTTTGTGAAAAAAATAAAAAAAAAAAATTCTGACTCCCAAGGGGGAAACCCTTCTTGGGCACCCCCCAGTGTGCCTCACCAAATATTTTTCAATTTTCACCCCACCCCCATGTTGAAAATCTTCCTAACGCCATCTTAATTAAATCCTGTGTCTTAAAGCTGCCGCGCGCGTTAGTAAAATCGTGCGCGTTGTCCTCTTTGAAAATCAAGAAATTCATTTTTTTTATCTCTTTTTTTTATTTTTTTTTTACAAAAAGGAGAAAATAAAACTCAAAATTCGTATTTGATTTCAAGTTTTCGATTTTTTCGCAAACTTTGGACGCAAATATAATAAAAGAGAAGAATAATAGTTTGTAGCAGTGACTACTATCACTACAGTGATGTATAATTACTGAGGTAGAACCGATTTGCCACTTTAATATACATCATTATTTCCATAGTAGAGGCGCAATATTTATATTTTTGAATAGAATAATAGGTTCCCTGATTTGGCAATTCCAAATTATGCCTTATGAAAGCTAGATTTTTACACATTTTGAAATTTACAGGAAATCACAGCTAGCAGCTAGAAGTGTAAACAAATAAGTTTCCTGCAGAGAGAAAATTTGAGAGTAAATATTTTTATTTTTTTTTCTTTATTTTTTTGGGACAGGTTTCAAATTCTCGTCAGAACATTTGTTTACCAAATTTTTATTTTAAACTTAAAATATAAATTCTATGGTGTTACTATAGAATAATGAGTAGGGATTTCATTTCAATTAGGCACATTTTCAAAGAATCTACCAGCAATAAATATTAATCGGCGGGTGGTTAAAAAATTAACGTAAAAATAAAACCAATACATCTGGCATAAATAATTTAAAAGCGTAAAGCAGGCTCTCGTTTGCACATGCATGTCAAGAAGCCAGTGTGGTCTGGTTAATCAAGCTAACTTTAAAGACGCCCTAAATTGAAAATACATGGCCTAATGCAATATGTGGAAACAACAGCCAAGATTTTGTTTTTGTTAATGGAAGTTTATATGAACAGTAACATTAATGTGGCGACTCAGTGAATATTAATATACATCCACGGCTCAAGTACGGCCAAGTGATAGGATTCCCCAGCCTATAAATGTGGGCATCCTTAATTACTAGCAAACCACAGCCATGTTCACGGCCCATTTTACTGGTTGGAAAATCCCGGGTGAGTTACAACATAATCCCGGCCCTCGCCCCGGTAAAGTCCCAGCCCAATTTCTTGCCTGTGAATACGAGCTGATCATAGGACCAATACGAGGAAAATCATGATGGTACGGTAACGGTACCAATTAAACTAAAAACTATCCATTTTGGCCCCCTCTGTGGGGCACAGTCCTGGGGCACAGTGTCATTGCGCACCCGCTACATAATAGTACATATGCCCCATTGCACCATCTTTGTCTGCGCCTGTACCACACATGCATGATACGGTCTTGGAATAATTTGCTAAGAACTGTTACCTTTTAACTTAAATCTTTTTTGCATCTTCACAAGGGGCAGGCAATTGTATTTATTGGTAACAAATGAGAAGGACATTTTCAAAATACTCTTCAAAATCTTTTGCACAGGCCGATTTGACTCTCACAATGTAATTAGGAAGTCAGGTTCCCATGATTCATATATCATCATCACATGGGCACCTCAATCGACCAAAAGAAGCTGCATGCCATAGCATCACATGGAACAGGCATGACCTACAAGCAAATAAAGTAATTCTTGGCCAAGCTCGAGCGTAATGCGTACCTGTTGCTGCCATCAGTGTCTGCAATAAGTGCGTAGCAGTAGCAAAATGCTACACAATTTTCATCATTTGCTACACAATTTTGGAATGTGTAGCAATTTTGTACCATTCATAAGCATTCACTCCCAAATTTGGTGAGCTTATTTGCTACACAAATAAAATTACTTAATGCGGACCCTGGGCCGGCTGCCATGATGTAGCGTATTAAGCGTGTACTACCAGCCCCGACGTCGATGTCGTCAATGTGTGTCACTCCATATAACATGATAAAAGAAAAGATTTTTCAAGGAAACCTACATTTATGTTGTCTATACTTCACTTGACCCAAAATGATTTTTTTTGTGTGATGAGACAATCGCACATGGAATTTTAGAGGATTGTGATAGTGAGTTCCACAGAGAAAAGCTGCACTCTCAAACATGAGACTATATGCTGTGTCGTTATTTAATTGATGCATTAAATGTTGGCTGAATTTTTTTTATGAAAGTCAAAGTTGACAAGATGTAACTTTGCTATGGAAAGTGCTATATGTCTATGACAAAACGGTTTTCAGTTTTGGTTTTCTTTACTCAAGGAAGGGCTTTAATACTAGCATAAAAATGATGCGGTTTGATGGCAAATTTGAATTCACCTTTCATACCTACATCATTACCATGATTACATGGCCTGGACCTGGTCATGTGGTGATGTCGTCACATTTGTTGACAAAATTAATAACCTTGAATATACCAGCATGCCAGGGGAGTCCAAACCACTTCCCTAAATGTTAATGTGCCAGCAAAATTCGCAAGCGTTTAAACCTCAAAATTAATACAGCACAGTTCTCAATGCACACTGACACCATGCATGCATGATTGACACACGCACATTGAACCCATTGAACATGATGAACACTGAATGTGAAGTACTGTTATTCATGAAGTAACATGGATGTATGGTAAGCTTATGACCATCCAATGCCATTGATCATGACTTGTGCGCCGAAAAGCCCTCAAAATCAATTTTACCGATGCCCAAATTCCATTGAAATTACATCTGCACCCTCTTTAGATTTTACTAAAATAATAATAATATTGAATAAAACCGACAGTACTCACCAATCCTTTAGTTTTGTTTTCCCGGTGATTAGCACAGCGTTGACATATCACATCTGCCGTGTTTTCTGTTTACATCCCCTCGATGACCTTGAAATTTGCGTTTTTTTCACAATGACGCGCGCCGAAAAAAGGTCATGGAACGTGACAAAACTGTCAGAAATTGATTCTTTAAAATTATGTATTTCACGAAATATGATTGGTCAAAGTGGGTCACGTGATACATCGTTGCATACCCCTTCGTATTATTAGTATGGTAAGTAAGATGCTGCTGACGTCACTGTAACTCTTGTGTAACTCTTAGTCGTGAAAATCGCTTAGCAAATTTGGCATGGAAGAGTGTCATACATTCAAATTATAACATCTCAGCCGTGATCTCACCAGATGTGCTGCTTTGTCGCCGAAGTCGCCAACAGAGGGCAGTATTTAATTCTTATTAATAGAATGATACTGCCCTCTGTTTATCATTTTAGCGATCGATAGAGGGGGGAAATAGGCAATTTCTAATGACAGTGGGGGTATAACAGTAATTTATACATTAAAAATACACATTTGACACCATTATTTTTATTTTTATTAGAATTTTAATGAGTTTTGTTCAACATAATTCGGAGAAATTGACGGATAATACAGGTTTACCTAAAGCTCTTGCTTTGTCTAAAAGAGATAAACCTATAAACATTGTATAGTGGTCCCATGAATAACCCGTAATCTTTTTTTAACTTATAACTTGCACATGTTGTTAAGGGATCTAAAATGAGCATTTATTGCGTTTCGACAGTATTTTTTTTGGTACATGAGAGCACCTCAGACCTATCGAATTGCATTCTGAATACGAAGCATGTCTTTCTGATATCAAATAATTTTCATTTTTTGAAAATCACAATATAAATACAACTTTTATGACAAATTATACAAATTTGATATTTTTCAAATTTTTGATATATAACAGTCCTCGAAGTAAATTATATAAATCTAATGACATATTCTTAAAGTGTATGTAGCAGGGAGGAAAAGCCGACGGTCAATTGAAAAATTTGACCTTTCATATTGAAGATATGGATTTTTTTTCCCAAAAGACCTAATTTTTGTTGGTGTTTTGGGAAAAAAATCCATATCTTCAATACGAAAGGTCAAAATTTTCAATTGATCGTCGGCTTTTCATCCCACCTTCATACACTTTAAGTATAAATCATCAGATATATAAAGTTTACTTCAAGTACTGTTAAATATCAAAATATCAATTTTAATGATTTGCCATAAAATGTGTATTAAATTGCGAATTTCAAAAATCAAAATTATTTGATATCAGAATGACATTCTTCGTATTCAGAATGCAATTCGATATGTCTGATTGCTCTAATGTCCCACAATAAATACTGTCCAAACGTTCATACCCCAGCCCTTAATATATATTTTGTAAAATATTCATTGAGCGTGGTTAAAGTCTTTTTCATGCTTTCAACACTCAAAGTTTATTCACAATTGTCAATATCACATTGTCAATTGTTTTTCCTAATAATTGCTTTTCACATACTGCTACATTAACAAGAAAAACAATATTATGCGCACTATTTCGTGAAATAGCGATAATAACTTTTACCATATTCATTATCTTATAGCAAAGCGATACATAAAATGTCAACAGTTTCATCATAAACACACAGAATTATATACATTAGTTGCACCATAAACACATGACCCAATGATTAAAAAAATGAACACACATTGTTATCTACTTGAAGACTTGGAAAGAAATATATGTCTTAATTAATTACTATTTCTTATCTTATAAGAGACTTGAATTTTCATGGAAAAAATGGCATGTATAATAATTGTAGATCGGTAAATTAAAAGTTGCAAGCGACGTAAATATTTTCCAGCTGGTATTAAAATCGTTTTTATTTCCAATACAACACTTTAAATTGCCCTAGTTCTTATTTCGTGTATATAGATCGTTATGCTAAACAAACGCTACGCTACAAATGCGTACGTACAACATCGACACATAATTATTATAGCATACGAGACATGATGTATAAGAAGGTCCTGACAACGTTTTATGATTTCCTTAAACTTAACGTTCTGTTATAAAATTCGTCAAATACCTCTTTTGGTAGCAGAACTTTGCCTTCGGGATTGTTTGGATCATCTAGAGTCATGTAGACACGTTCATTCTCATTGCGTCTTTGTAAAGACACATAATTCGGGTCTGTTACCCGGCTGGGAGGGCTGGGTGCATATCTATGTCGCTGTCTAATTTCACGTGACTTTTGATGATGCTTACAGCACATGATAGATGTAGTAATGATAAATATAAGACACAATATACTTGCAGCGATTGTAGAAACAGTTAAATAAAATACTGTATCAGATGCATTATCGCAGGCATTAATGCATTCCTTGGGCAACAAATTATTTTGCGAATCTTCGGAGTTAGTTGAAATATCTAATCCTCTTGGACTCAACGTTGGGGATAATGATCCACTAGACGGAGTTTTATCTTCCTGGAGAATTGCTATTGGTCCTATGCGACATGAACGTTTGTTATCCGGAAATGCGTGGCTTGTCATCTCACAAACAAATACAGAATTTTGGTACATTACGTCCGCTTTTATTTCAAGTCTTGAATAAACATGCTCATCTTGATTGGAGTTCAATACTGTGAACCGATCGGTAAATCCATGCCTAATCCATTTTAGTTCAACAGGAGGAATTCCCTCATCAGATGAGCATAATAGTGTCAGATCACTATTTTTGTGGTAAACAATTTCATTTGGAGTAATCTTGCATGATGGGTTACCTTTAACAGGGAAGGCTCGGATTTGAATATTAGCCGAATCCCGTGCAATGACCTCTGTGTCACCGATATCAGATATTGTTGATACCGTGCACCAATATTGACCTTCATCTACTAACGAAACATCAAGCATTGTCAGGAAAAATATTTTAGATCCACCTGGAATGGGCCTAACAGAGAGAAAAACACTCGATTCCACCGGCGATGCCAAAATGACTTCACCCATTGTAATACGATCTACTTGCCCGTTTACTCTGCGTACAATCATAACGCCATAATCGTCTTGCATATTCGATACTTGACATCGGATTGCCAAAATTGCACCAACGGTCACTGGATTAATAGGTGTGGTTACTTCAACTGTGGTTTCCGATCCAGAAGAATAGACGAAGCAAGAAATCAATGTAAACAAAATGCAAAGCGTTCCCAGATCCATTTTTAAGACTACACGGTGCTATTGTATGGTGCACCAGTCATATTTGAACACATACGTCGTCCTGATGGTGACTATTAGAATTCTTTCACCTCTCGTTCTTCCCTATATTGCAATGAGTTTTGCTTTGAAGAATTTGCTATTTTCATTTACATTCAATCATAAACATAGTAAGCTAAATAAAAATCCGTCTCCACGCATATGTATCAGCATGATCATCTCTTCTTTGTGACAAATGTGAGTAACGGTGTCGAGAAAATTACAATTGCCCGTCATGAGTTAATTTACATATCGGGAAGTAGAGATCGTTAATATTAATGACTTTCATGAATATTAAAGTACAAATTTGCCTCTTGGTGGCGTTCTTCCTTTTCTAAGATTGTGTTTATACCGTCCATGTTGTACATTTTCATCAAAGTAATCAAGGGAATGATTTTTATGTATTTATATTAGAATTCTCGCGTAATATTATACCTGTACGTAATATAGAATTAATATGTTAAAATTTACTATTTAATTAATTTGAAATCTTAAATTGAGACATAATGCTTCATCAAAATATGTTAATCTGCATTTGATTTCCACCACCAGATCTTGTTTGTGAAAATGTAAACAAACTATACATAGGAAACTGAAGATCTGCGCATGGTTAGTTGGCAACCCAATTATACTTAATTCAGAAAGAATACATTTCTGTTTTAAATCTCATCGACTTATAAAATACCATGAAACTTGAAAAATAAATGTCATCTTTTTGACAGTAGATAGTGGTATTCGAGTGCATACATACTGAAACAATATTATTTAAGCCAATGAGAACTAATTGATCCAATCAGTTTTCACACAATACCTATATGTAAGTACCATTATTACAAAATGTAAAACAATCATTAAACAAGTAATTTACATAACATGATGATGTATATAACATGTCGAAACCAGATACCATCATTTACCTATTATATCCTATCAATTCTTCCGCAAACTTAATGTTCTGTTGTAAAATTCATCAAACACCTCTTGTGGTAGTAGAACTTTTCCTTCTGGATTATTTGGATCATCTAAAGTCATATACACACGTTCACCTTCACGACGTCTTTGCAATGACACATAATTAGGATCCGTTGCCCGGCTGGGAGGGCTAGGTGCATGTCTATGTTGTTGCTGTCTTACTTCATGTGACGTTTTGTTATATTTACAACACATAACAACTGTTGTTATGATGAAAAGAAGGCAGAGTATACTTGCAGCAAAAGTTGACACAGTCAAATAAAATACTGTACCCGACGAAGAATCGCAAATATTCCTACATTCATTTGATGGTAAGTTTGTTTCAGCACCTGCTAAAAGGGGAATTGGCGTAGTTAATGCGGACCCTTTAGGTTCTTCTATATGCCGTATTGCTATAGGACCAATACGACATGATCTCTTTCTGTCAGGAAATCTTTGACTTGTCATTTCGCAGACAAATACAGCATTTTGGTACGTAGTTTCAGCTTCAATTACTAGTCTTGAGTGCAACTTATCATGTTCATTGGAATTGAATACCGTAAAATGTTCAGTAAATCCAACCCTTACCCACTGTATCTCAACGGGAGGAATACCTTCATCAGATGAGCATAGAAATTCCAACCTGGTCTTTTCCTCGTAAATTAGATCATCTGGAATACTACTGCAGAAAGGGTTTCCTTCTCCGGGAAATGAACTAATTTCAATATTAATGGAATCCTGTGCGAGCAGCTTATAATCACCAATTCCTGCCATTGTGCTCACTGCACATCCATATTCTCCTCCATCAGACAGCAAAACACCAATGACAGTCACAAAATACACAGTGGATCCACCAGTAAATGATCTAATTGCCAGAAAAGTCCGTGAAGATAACAATGACGATGATACAACAACGTCGTCCGATACAATGCGCTCAAATTGTCCATCTATTGTACGTACTATATCTACATCATACTCAGTTTGTGTCTCCCATATCTGGCATTGAATAGCCAAAATTCCATCCACCGTTACTGTATCCACCGGTGAGGTAACTTCCACTCTAGGTTCCATTTGTACACAATCAAATGCTATTGCAAGAAGCGTTAGAATGCTTCTAAATGTTAAGTTTTCCATTGTAATGATCCTAAGAGACCTGGAACGATATTGTATTAGAAACTCCAACCAACCTATATTGCACATTCAGATATAAACACGTCTTTGTTCAAACTGCCATGTACACACCCAGCGAAAGACACACGTAGTGCCGTTGGTGTTTATAACCCACAAAAAGTGCTATTTGCCAAAAAATCGAAATTATATCCATTTTGTTCGTAAGAACGTAAGCTCCAACATGCAGTTACACTGCACTATGATTATAATTTTAAATGGCGTCGAGAAATTTACCTTCGAATACACACAGTCATTAAACAGGCGGGCATATCTAATTTATCAGAGCAAATTCACATAAAGACATGAATATTCAGTTATATTTTGTATAATTTATGAAATCGTCAAGAGGTGGCGTTTTTACAAGTGGTATGACATTATAGGTTTGAATTCAGACACAAATTCGTTACGAATAATACACGGATTCATTTTCCTATGCCCTAACATTCAAATCAATTTTACAGGGATATTATGATTACCCATTCTTGAACAAATAGTATATGGGCAATGTCAAGCGTTGCGGAATGATGCAAAATGCCTTTGTACGAATGATACGCACAGTTTTGGGAAACTCTGTAAGTTTAGTTAAATTTTCCACTACAGGTTTAGGATGCAAAGTGACAATATTATCTAATAATCTTTGTTTTGTTTACACATTTGCTGTCGTTAACAACATACCGTAACCGAATGCGACTTGTTTGCGTTGGACATAGACGAAGGGTTGAGCCGCGTCACGCAACGCGAATCGCGTGCGTAATCACAATATTTCGCATTCACGAATTCCAGACTCACTCTTTCCCGCCAATTTACTTTTTAGAGTTAAAAAGAGTGAAATAATGATTTTAAATCAAACAAAAATAGGAAGAAATATTATTGTATTTTACCAGTTTTCAAGTGAAAGAATACATCTTAGGTATCAAGAAATCGCAAATTCCGGCGTGGACGAATGTGTCTCTCCTTATTCTGTCCTTACCTTATTTGCCCCAGTAGGTGGCGTTTTGATTCACAAATTTTACCGAAAAGATAAAGGCAAGCTAAAAAATATTGCGATAATATATTTTGTTCCAAATATGTGAGAAAACAAGTATTGAAAACAATATATAATAAATATTTTTAGACGCGTATATTAGTGCATGTTTTCGTTATTATTATATTGTTATTATTGTTATAGTGCATAATGTCTGCTACTTTGGTGTTTAAATATATATACATTAAGCAAGCTGTAGCGATATTTATTATTATTTTGGATATGCGCAGTAATTTAATATTGAGAGAAATTGCAGCCATTTTAGTAATACTTTTTCTAATTAAATGTGCGTAAAATATAATTTAGCATGCATGTTATGTTAAGAAATAACGAAAGTTAAAATTCCTTTATGTTGATAAAGAGAAAGCAACAAATAAAAGATGGGCTTACCAGGGCAGTCTTGTTCGTCACTCTCGTCTATACAGTCAACGTTTCCATCACATTCGTAAGACGCTGGTAGACAGGTTCCCGTATCCAGACAAGCGATTTCATTTTCACTACACCCTGTTGCACAATATTATTATATGGATAATGAACCTTGATTCTTTCTATACAAATTTGATGCCATACTAATAAACACATTTTCAAGAATGTAAGTGGCTGATGGCGATATGTAAGTTTCGAAATGTTAGTATTTTGTTTGTTGGAGTTGTTTAAAATTATAAGCATAGGCAATATGCAAAAATAAGCAAAGAAACTGCTTTTTTTTTTTTCTTCAAAGTTCCAGAACCACATGACCCACTAAATAGCATGAACAATATTTAAACAACTTGAAAAATTATCTTTAGGATACATTATAAAATTACTGCGCTTTCTCTTTAATACATAACACACAAAAATCTTTGACATAATTAAATCGTACATTACATTGATCAGTTTCAAAGCCGCTGTCATGAAGGTACGAAATGGTATCTAACACACTCAACACAGATACGCACACACAAAAAGAAAAGAATGAAAGTGTATATACGATATATCAATGTTAAATATAGTTCTTTGATTATCTGATCTTTGTCCTGAGAAGACTGCTCCCATTATAACCTGGGTAACAACAATGCAGACAAATACGCAATTAAGAAAAGAAGTGCCTTATTTAAAAGTATAATGTGTATGAGTCGGAAAATGTCATTATATTTGATCAATTATATCGAAGGTGGTAAAGCAATTTTTTTTCTTGTGGTATGGTACGGTATTGTATTTTGTGGATAAAATAAGTCTGTAAAATCGCAAAATAAAGATCTTTTTCATGGCTACCAATAAAACAAAGTAGTAGTCGGCTTTGATCTTGTTTCCTTTGTTTGCTTGTCTTTTACTGATGGCAACTTGACCATTTCAAGAATGTTCCTCTTTAATCCCAAAACATTTTCAATATATTCCGTCTTCAGTAACATGATAAAGATTTCAGGGAATTACTACGGCTCCGGAAATTCTTATTACTCTACTTGGTTTTTGCGAATCTTGCAAAATAATAAAGTAAACAAATACCTGCTTCTTGTGTGGTGACGACGACGTCTATAGGTACAGTGGAAAACATCGTTTCAGTTCTCTCTGTCACGGGATTAGTCATTGTTGTATATGATTCTCGGGTTACTTGAAAAAACGACAAATAAACATTACATGTGATATTACACAAATATTAATTTATCATAATTTAAGAAAATCACAACACTACAATAAATTTGAACTTACACATGTCAGCTGCCTTCGACTATACATTATTTATAAATACGACGGAAAAAATATTTTCGACGGGAAATGTTTACAATGTAATCACAAGGTTGTTGAACAAAATAGACAATTTTGATACACACTCTCGCGTTGTTTACCACCCTTGCATTCAAATGTACAGGATGATCACCCGCTATGTAGAATGTCAATTCAAGACTCACTGTCTACACGCTGTTATGGCAGCGCGGATGTGGTCACATGCGTATTTATAAATATAGTCGAAACATATTGCATGTGTTCGACCTTACCACTTATTGTTCCTCTCACAGGAGTGGTTGTATCCGCCTCCACTGTTGTAACGCTCTCCGTTGTTGCACCAACAGTAGATGGTATCACTGAAACTATTGGAAAATGATACCATTATAATTATTAAAAATACTTCATGGCTAGCACATGATAATTGCAATTGATTTTTGAATCCCCGCTGCTTGATTCGGGTCTCGGCTGTGTTTTCCCGCTCAAATAATGAACGTTTCGTACTGCGGAAAACGCCAAGGCAAAATATGAACACGCAACGGCAAAATTGTCACTCCGCTTGTTAGAACGGCAAAACGCAGGACAAAAGGCCGCACTCCATTATGGCCTTAATGTTCCACTGTTACTTAAAATAAGCTTATCGATTCTTAAGGTACGCTTTTAGTCTCATTCTATATCATCATTAACTATTGTGCGCCAAGTATGACCGAATTCTTACATCTTCATAAAGTTACTTTTATTTTGTAAATGAATGTCACCTAACAGTTTTTGTTTGTTTGTTTGTTAGAAAAATTTTAGAATAAGAGAGTGTAAAAATAAAACTCACGTGTACTGATATATTGAAGTGGTAAGCCTAAATCCACTAGTAAAAACGCACTATTAATTCCATCTACCTCCAATGAGTATGTGCTACCTTCCTGTAGATTAAAAAATGTCCATGATGCTCCTTCTACAGCTCTAATGGTTCGAAAAACCTCCTCACCATCTTCTGATACGAGTTTGAGGAAATAGAATTCTAATGTAACTCCTCCAGGCGGTGGATTAGGAAAGTTTGCCCGGAAAGAATTTGTTGTTATCATATCAAATGATGCTATTTGCATTAATGGAGTACCTGAACCAGAGCAAATAAATAACATAAGAATTCAGTGGTTTTGTATGGATACACAAATATGCATTTATGGACATTCTTTCTTTTTCACTTACATGTATCAACAAATAATCTTTAAAAAAAGATAACCTCCCAAGGAACGGAGGTACCGTGGGTTTAAGACTTACACGTATTTGGTATTATATTCTGATCATCTGACTAGCCTTGTACGAATATGAAGTGCATTATTGTTATGACTGCGTGCAGTGATTTATTCTACATAGATATTGTATCGATATTTTCATTGCTTTATCTTTTGTTGCGTTAATCAAACATAATTTACTATAAATATCGCATTACCAGAAAAACTTTTCAAATTAAAGTTAAAAATCGGTAGTTGGTTATTTTGCCGAAAAAATTGTTGCTTAAACTTTACGCAACAAATCTGACAATTCAAATCAAATTATCGGAGAAAGATCGATCATGTTTCTCTCTTATACTGTGAAAATTACTTTGGTATACTCACGTTCTGTTGTGTATGATAATGATGTTAATAATTTGGTAGTTTCGTATGGGACTGATGTTGTGGTTTCAAAGACTGTTGTTGCGTCCGCTTGCACATCTGGTGTAGTTTGTAATGGCGGCATAGATGATGTTAAATTTGATGTGGATACCGTGGTGGGTATCCCTGGTGGTCCTAAAATCATTGATAGGACAAAATTACACAGGAATACGATGAAGACTTGCTGAACTACACCTTTTTCAGTAATGTTTTGTATTTCTAAATTCCTCCAGAAGAACTACCAACAGGCAACTTCAAGATCAGCGCAGCGCTGGATATCGCTCGCTGCCAGTTGCAGTTACTACTCATCAAGTGTTCAAAAAAGAACCATAGTCGCTTAAATATATACAGTTGGCTCATTTTCTGGGTCAGATGCAGAGAACTTTGTTTTCTGAGTTTACCCTGCCGATCCTGATGATTTTTAAAAATCTGCGCAAAAGGTGAGCGACACCTTAAGACAGTTACGTATTTAGCTCTGAGATCATCGTCTTGCTGGCTACTGTTTATCCTTGGCTACTGGTTATCCCATAATGTCGCATTTTAAAGAATCGAATAAAAAAAATTAAAAAAAGACAAACAGACGGTTAGCAATCCTTTGATGCAGTACAATCCTGCAACATTTCATAACTTACCTAGTTCACAATTATTTCCCATATATCCTTCTGCGCACAGACATGCATACTGTCCTGGTCCATCAAAACATGTACCGCCATTTTGACAAGGCATGCTTCCACAAACCTGTACGTCTAAATCACAAATGGAAATACATATAATTTTTTTTATACTAGTAGTAGTAATTTCGCATATTTACGGTTGTCTAAGGTTGACAGAACTTACCTGCTTGTGAACATATGAATGCGTTCGTAAATTTGCCTACTTGTCTACTTTTTAACTCAACGCACTTGATTTGTTTAGTATCTTTTCATGGATTACCTACTTAGTGACGTCACAACCTAATGAAAGATAATTTTGTAGGAAAAAACTCATTTTAACCTACATTGTCCACAATTCTGTCCCGTAAAGCCGTCATTGCAAGCACAGAAGTATTCACCCTGTCCATCATTATAACATGTCCCGCCATTCTGGCACGGTTGGCTTGAGCACACAAATATATCTGGATTTAAATATATAATACAAGAAAGTATTGCTGATAAAGAATCTGTAGTAAACTGTGCTTCATTGAAGTAAGACATGCTTATTTTGCTCTGAGCTTATCTTGTTTGCTACTGAGTTCTATTTGAACTTGCCTTCAGTTTTTGACTCGAATTTGTTTTTAAACTACAGCATGTAGTTTTCGTTGTTCTTTTATATTTTGTTGTCTGTCCCTGAAGAAGAACAGTTTATCTGCTCGAAACGTCGGTTGTTTTTTGTCTGTTTGGTTTTGTTTGTCTGCTCCAGGTTACTTTATCCTTGTTGTTTTTGCAGATTTAGCACTTTTGTGAGCCTTTGAACTGGTAATTTTTGGCTATCGAACTTTGCCTACTTCCTATGCCTACATTTGCTGGTTTTGCCCCCCCTGCATATTGTCTAGTCTGTATTTTACTTGTTTCCCCACATCAAGTTGATGTACCTTGCTCGTTTTCTTTTCTATTGCTGATATATTTTTGCCGTCAGCTTCTAGGATACACAATTGCTTTTTTTTTTTTTTTTTACTTATAATAAATAAATTCTAGTTAATTCAACATTTATTATCACCCACGCGACTCTGCGTGACTTGCGTGTGCGTTTCCTTTTAGACTCACCGATTTATTTATTTGTAAGATATTGTCAATGTCTCTCGATTACAAATCAAATTTTAACAGAGAAACACGGTTTCGTTGTAGAATAGTGTTTGTTTTTATCAAACACTTTTTGGAAACTCTTTTAAGGAAAGAAGAGAGTACACAAGACGGATATCATACTTCTTTTGACGCAATTTGTATACGTGAAATATGATTACTTTAACTGTAACTTACCTATTTCGCAGTTATTTCCTATAAATCCTTCTGCGCACAGACATGCATATTGTCCTGGTCCATCAAAACATGTACCACCATTTTGACACGGCATGCTTCCACAAACCAGTACGTCTAAATTAAAAGGGTCGCATAAATCTAGTTTGAATATTATTTTGTTGTTGTTTTCTAACATTTACCTGCGTGTATATATGCCGTCATTAAACGCAGACACGAATTTGGGTCTATTATATGCCGTCATTGAGCGCAGGCGTAAATCTGCAAGTCCACTTTGTGAACTGCATTCGCGTAAGTTAATATCGATTCAGCCATAATTTGAGTAAGAAAGGCCACTAGTAGAAATACATACGTAAATTGCCTCATAAACATGATAAATTGGATGCCGTCATGTTCATTGTTCGATTACCACATTATTTTGCAGATTGTACTTTAAAAGCACATCAAGATTAAAATGATAAGTTGATTTTCACGACATCTGCATTTTCAGTAGTACGTAACATAATAATTATACATATAAAACCTACATTGTCCACAATTTTGTCCTGTAAAGCCGTCATTGCAAGCACAGGAGTATTCCCCCTGTCCATCATTATAACATGTGCCACCATTTTGGCACGGTTGGCTTACGCACACCTGAATATCTGGATTGAAAAATAAAATATAAAAAGTATTGTTGATGTGAAATATCTCTTGTTAAAGTTTTATCATCAGCTTCTAGGATACACAGTTGATTTTTATATATCTTATACATGGATTCTAAACAAAACTACCATAAAGCTATATGCACAATACACTGTG
Organism: Amphiura filiformis; assembly: GCF_039555335.1. Classification (NCBI taxonomy): domain Eukaryota; kingdom Metazoa; phylum Echinodermata; class Ophiuroidea; order Amphilepidida; family Amphiuridae; genus Amphiura; species Amphiura filiformis. The sequence goes on from NC_092632.1 coordinate 16,579,220, forward strand.
ATCTGCTTTTTTAATAGCCGTGTTAGCCATTCACGGTTTGCGTGCGTAGTGGAGTGAAAAAACATTCTTGTGTTCCTTTTATATCACTGCTCTATTTTCTAGTTAAGATAAATGTCTGATAACAATACAATATTTTTACCATCAGCCAACACTTTTAATTAACAGAGGTTTTGACACCTCCAAGAGTTATGTACATGTGAAGCAGAACTTGTCACCTATAGTGTGAAAGTAGAATGATGTGTGGATATTATAACGCCATGAATGATGTACAGCATATTTCCAGTAATCTCCTTTTATTTCTTTTATTTCTTTACGATTCTTGCAGCCTTCGTAATGATGTAACCAGGAGAATGGGAGTTTATAGGGGCAATGTCGCGTGAGTGGTTACAAACAATTAAAGCTATATTATAACATTTGCTGAGGAGAACACCCTCAAAAAAATTTTAAATTCTGGTTTTACACGATTGTAATGTACTTTAGTCAATAAAGATACTCTGCAAAAATCAAGAATTTAGGTGCGGTAGTTGTGTCAAAATCCGAGATTTTGAATAAAACGATGGAACCGGCGTTTTATTATTACGATGGAAATATTAGTCGAACACGTATGCACAGTACGTACACGGCGTGCGGGATACACATACAAACACACCCCGAGGATCGTACCGTAATAACATGCATGGGCGCTAGTAGTAAATTACAATTTTCTATGCTTTACCTCACTTGTTCGGCTCAAAATTAAAAGGGGACATATCTGACAGTAAAAGCTAACATTTTATGGAAAATAAATACTAATCTATTTTTACAGAAATGTTATAATATGGCTTTAATAACTTAAAATACACACTACTAACGCATGCGTGTTTGTCAACTATAGCTCTCCTCCGCCTTCGCGGCACGACGGTGTCATTCCACTCACCATGTGGAGTGAATGGAACCACACTAACGGCGGAGGAGAATACTAGCTGGTCAGACGGTCTAATTCTACCAAGCATAATAATATCTAAAAATCACCATCATATTCCATTGATTCATTACAAAATACTATTGTATACTTAACTTATAATTTGAAATGTTAACAAATATATTTTTAGATAAGTATTACAACACTTATAAATATCATGTAAGAAGCAAAATGTCCGCCAATGGCGCCTATTGTCTAGACCTAGGGTACATATTCTAAAATCGGGTTGTAATTCCACTTGCCCTACAATATTGCATCAACGTTTTGAAAATGGTGGTGTAATTAATCAAATACATGCAGGGCATTACTATTAACTCCCTCTGATTTATTAAAATTTCTATTACACATTTTTAATGGTATACTTCAAACCATTACTTTAAGTCACTCACCAATAGTTGTCGTTGCAGAATTTGTAGTCTTATAGCCACCAGTTGTTAAAGTTTCACCAGTTGTCACATCACCAGTACTTGTCGTAAGGTCAATCCTTCCCGTAGATCCTATTTTGGACGTTGCTATATCTGTTTCTGTGGTACTTGTTTCGTTTGTTACCACTTGTAAAGTGCTACTTTCCGTTATTGACACATCCGTAATACTTGCTTCTGTTGTCATTGCGGAAACTAATTGTACGAAAAAGATTGCATGTTTTTGTCAAACCAGCCTCCAATAGAAATTTAGAATATTTATAGGTTAATAAATGCGTACCACTTGTTGGGAGTGAAATTGTACAAAATAATGCACTCGTACTGAGATCAGTGGACTTCGGGTATATATATAAATGCGCATTTATAAATGCGCACGTGACATCTACAAGTCGCCATACCGTGTTCAACGATGTAAGGTACCCGGATGTGCACAAATTCCACACGCAAAAGTATAGGCAAAAATGACAGGTTACAAGGAAAATTGGTTTTGCAAAACAGTGGCATTGATCGCAAAGGGCAAAATAATTTGACCCGAAACATAAACTCTTTATTTGGATTTTCCATTACGGAAAAAACAAAATTTATGACGGAAAAGCTAGATATAGCTGATTTAAAAAGTTATATTTCATTATTTCCGTGCTAAATGGGCGTGCCATATTGATGACGAAATGTGATTCTTACTGGCATTAAGGTCAGAACTGGGTAGCTGCCGATGATGTTATTTGATAATGTTTGCACGTAGGGAACTTAGGGGCTGTCATTTTCTTCGGAAGGAAGGGGTCATGGATTTATTTATTTGGGAGTCAAGATAAGTATCCCCCGTAGAGCCGCCAATGAACATAACTCTGACCCTAATTTTAACTCTAATTATAACGTAAATTGAGGAAACTATAACTTTAGCCCTTTTCGGTATAATGACCCTCTCAAACTAGGCTAGATGTCCCCGCCCGACCTCCTCAATTCTAATTTACTCATTCGCTCGCAAATGGACAAAAAACAAATTCAAAATGTGTTTTTAAGCACCTTTTGTGTCCCCATGCTAAATCGGTAATCAGTACACCCTTTGTCACCCTTTGACGTACAATTTAGAGTATAAACACGTAGATGACTGTACATGATCTAATCATCCCGGCTGGAAGATGTTGAGGAAGACTCGTATACTATACATCACGCTCATACGTTATATGACAATATGACGTACAATCACGTATGTGATGCATGGTTTGAGGTTTTTCAGCTAGTAAGTTAGATCTCTCGTCATACACATTATTGTTATGGTATATTGTAATTGTATACGTCAATTTTGTTCAGTTTGATTCAACCGGCTTATAAAGTTTTACTTTACACGGAAGGGGAAAGTTAGCAAAAAACAATTAATTTATGAGTGTAAAGGGGGAGGGGTGGTTTTGGGGAAGGGGGGACAAATAATATTTATAAAATTATAAGTAAGGCGAGAAAGAGAGAAACCCTGTTCTTTCAAGTAGGGTCGGTCGGTCGGTTGGTATTTTTAATTTTTTTTTTAAATAACCCAAAAAATCACAAAAATCTGTAAATAAATTTCAATTTGAGAAAATACAAAAAAATTGTCCTGAAATTACCCAACTTTGGGGTCGGCATTCATTTGTACAGGAAAAATTTGTTTCCCAATTTGTTCAAAATAGAACAGGGTTTTCATTTTCGTCGCATAAATAAATAAATAAATAAATAAATAAATAAATAAATAAATAAATAAATAAATAAATAAATAAATATAAATAAATAAATAAACATTAGTTATGTTTGTACATGGGGTGCTGTGCAATAATCATGATCCTTTGATATCCATGATTTATCCTTGCAAATTTATAGCATCGAACCTCCAGCCAATGTTCCTTGCCAGTGCTAGCCACGAAACAAGGTCACAACTGTAGCCACTCCTTCAATGGTCGCCATTTCAGTGATTGACAGTGATGTAATGCAAATATGGCGCTGGCCATCTGGTCACGTGCGCATTTATAAAAGCGCATTTATATATACAACCGAAGTCTACTGGAGATGTTGATGCGTCTAATGCACGAGCCTCGAAGGGGAGTGCATTAGACGCATCAAATCTCTGTACAAGTGCATTATTTTGTACAATTTATCGAGCAATAAGTGATACACATTTATTAACTATTTCATACACGAGAACAAAATCTCGTGATTTTTGCTATTTTTATAACAAAATTGTCACTAAAAATATTGGAAAAGGCAAACAAATATAAATGCATCCACCCGCAAGAAAAATGAACGCGTCCGAAAGCACCGCGCGTACTACGCAGAGTTCGCGGCCGTGCAATTATGGGCAATTATACAATATTTATGAACGGCTAGTATTTACTAACGGAGGCTCTGATTCTCACTATCACTATCAAAGAGTGTATGAAATTAGATTGAAAACCTTTATAAATGCTCCAAATGGTATAAATATAACATACCATTTATTGCCCGATAACCAAAGAAAAGTATACATAACAACTTAAGCACCTGTCCCATTCTCAAATTCTAAGACGTATGAAAATATTCAAGACAACATTATTAATTTTGAGCTAAAAGTTGATTATATACATTATTTGTAAGAATTTATCAAACTCACTCGTTTCAATTCTTTGTGGAGATGTTCCAATATCATAGACTAACTCGCCCTGACCATCAGTATTTATAACGGCACCAATATCTACGTTATATGTTGTTCCTGGCATCAACCCTGTTATTGTATATTCTGAACTTACTTCAGCAGGAACATAAACAGTTTGTGAAGGTCCACCATCTTGTGGCGTTACTGTGACAGCATATTGTGTGATTTGACGCTGAATATCACCTGATAGTTGTGGTGGAGGATCCTCCCACCTTACTGTGAAAGTCGTGTCGGCAATATTTATGAAGGACGGAGGAGGTAGATCTGGACCAAATGATAGTGTTGAAAATTAGTGATGATATTTGCGCTCAAACTGAGTGAATGAAGGCATTATTTTCGATGGACGAAACACCTTTACATAAAAAGCAACAATGAGAACGTACCGACACAAATTTGGTTTTCGTCGCTGTTATCTCGGCAATGATTTCTTCCATCGCAAACATTATCTGTAGTTGTACATCTGCCATTTGTGCAGATGAATTGAAATGGACACGTAGCACAAAAGTCTTCATCCTCATCACTACCGTCAGCACAGTCTTTAAATCCTTCACATACCCAGCTTGTTGGGATGCACGGTCCATCGGTACACCTGAACTCATCAGGTGCACACGTGGGTCCTAAACGTAGAACATAAAATAGCAATACTCTGAACGTTAATTTGGGTCATTTAAACGATGTTTGTATAAATAACATAATACATGTAATACTAACAACAACAACAATAATAATAATAATAATAATAATAATAATAATAATAATAATAATAATAATAATAATAATAATAATAATAATAATACTATTATTACTACTACTACTACTACTACTACTACTACTACTACTACTAATAATAATAATAAAAATAATAATAATAATTATTAATTATTATAATAACAATAATAATAATTATTATTATAATAATAATAACAATAATAATAATAATAATAATAATAATAATAATAATAATAATAATAATAATAATAATAATAATAATAATGATAATAATAATAATGATGATGATAAAACGTGTAATAATAGAACGAGGAATATATGAAACGTTAATTACCAAATGCTATATAAATAGCATACACCAACTCATTATTGATGAAAAAAAAATCTGAAAGTACCTTCAGTTACGTTTTCCGTAGTTCCACCAATTGTTGTTATATCTTGTGTAGTTTGCCTACCCGTTGTTCTTATTTCAGAGCTGGTAGAACTTGCTTGTGTGGTTCTCAAGGAGACTAGAAGAACGTGAAAGATATATCATATTAAGACGTTGTTTCATTCCAAACCACTAGTGAAATGTCTTCAAATAACAACCAATACACTTGTTATAATTTAAGTACCCTTAAATCTAATGCAGTGCATTTCCAATTTGAAATAAATAACAATACAATAACTAAGACCACTATATGCACAAAACTTTCTCTATAATTTAATGACTTGAATATTCAAATTTTAATTGTCAATAGTTTTGGAAAAATGATGCCATTTGGTATGATCAAGATTCTGAGATCAGCCAAATCTATTCAAGTAGGCATAATGAGGATTAATGGACGCACCATTATTGAACGCATTATTTCTACGCAGTTTATGAAATAAGGCCTTCAAAGATTTCCGATGGAAAAGAGTATTACATATTTGTGGCTTATCAATTAGCATAATATTGTTAAAATTTAACAGACTGAAAATACCTTCACTTATTCCACTTATATCTGTTGTTACATCTTGTGTAGTTTTCACGTCTGTTGTTCTTATTTCGGGACTGGTAACATCTGGTTGTGTGGTTCCAGTACGAACTAGATATAAGTGAATAACGTAGTCATACATTAATGTCATTCTAAACTGAGCTCAAAAGAAACTTATATTTTTTTACAACTTGTGAATCACAAGGTCATATCTTAAAATACTGTCAATCAAAATGAACCAAAATTACACACAGGATTACTTTTGCTGTTGTGTCAGTTGGATAACTACTTGGTTACTGACATGTGTTAAAAGTAGAGTATTGAAGTAAACCTGTGTGTAAGTTTGGTTCAATTTGATGAACAGGATTTCAAGCTATGACCTTGTGCAAAATTATAAGTTTTTTTGAGCTCAGTTTATATTCGCTCGTAAACCTTCTTCAAATATCAGAAAAAGTGCAATAAAACGATTTAAATTGAATATTTTAAAATAAGATATTTGAAAGCTGAGATAATATTCGTTTTACGCGTGTTAAGATTATATCGCTCTTAATTGGGTAAAAGCAGGATACTATAAAGTTGAAAAATTATCGAAAATAGTTTTAAAATAACTATGAAATCAATCCTTGAAAAACATTCACATGTAAACACATACATTCTTTTGAATGGAATGAAATGTAAGTAAACCATCAAATGATAATCTAGAGCAGTCTCTTTAAATTGAACCTTTAGAGCAATGGGCAAAATATTTTCAAATAAAAAACATGGTTCATGGAGTTGTATTACATGCACAAGTTATTCATGACAAGCTCTCAAAAATACCTTCAGTTACAACTTCGGTTGCTTTGGTTGTTACATATTGTGTAGATCCATCGTCTGTTGTTTTTAATTTAGGACTAGTAGTGATTGGTTGTGTGGTCGCTATGAGATCTAGACGAAAATAAATGATATATTTCATAGTCAAGACGTTATTATATTATTATGGACTCGTAAAGTTTCTGGGATTTTTTACAATTGCGATAAAAAAACAATGACCACATAATACCAACCAATGTAATATTCTGCTGCAGACAAATTGTTTTCTATGATGAAGTAAATGACTTGAAAATTAAAATATCTTCATGTTTTCACTAGGTTTCGAATGAATGTTGTCATTATTTTAGTAAAAATGATTTTTCCTAAAATCTACCTTTCAATGATGCAACAAGATATTGAGAACTACATTTATGTCACTTCTAGTACGTTCAGGTGAGTTTTGAGTAGGTTGGCATGTTAGCAGGCGATTCTTAGTTTTATGCAGTTTTCAGTCAATTTCAGGGTGAAACAGTGAAGAAGTTGGCTGGGTAATTGCGGCAATACGTAACGTTACAATACGTTACGAAGAAATTTAGACATTTTTTGAAAAATAATTTTTATATCATTTTGGAAAATTTTTGAACAATGTGATATTTAAACCAATATTTCATGTTACATTTGGTTTTGTGTTATGTATTGCTGTAATCAGCCAGTCAAAATAAGAATTGCCTGTTGTCATGACAACAAGCAAAACTTGTAACATGCTACAAAAGTACTTCAACCCCAAAAGGTATAAGCAAAATCTATTTTTTTACTTTTGCCAACTCTACTCAAAAATTACTTGAAATAAGAACTTACTCGTATTAACACTCTGTGGAGATGTTCCAATACCATAGACTAACTCTCCTTGACCATCCGTATTTATTACAGCACCAATATAAACATCATATGTTGTTCCTGGAGTTAACCCTGTTATTGTATATTCTGAACCTTCTTCAGCCGGAACATAGACAGTTTGAGAAGGTCCACCATCTTGTGGCGTTACTGTTACAGCATACTGTGTGATTTGACGTTGATTATCGCCTGTTAATTCTGGTGGAGGCTCATCCCAGATAAGTGTGAAAGACATTTCTTCAATATTTACAAAGGACGGGGATGGTAGATCTGGAATAAAATAAAATTGGAAATAAAAGCAATTTTCTTGACCGGCATAAATCACAAACATCTTGGGAATATAAACAGTGAAGTTACTTTAATATACACACAAAACATTTACATGAAAGAAACATACCGACACAAATTTGGTCTTCATCGCTGTTATCTCTACAATGATTTCTTCCATCGCAAACATTATATATATCAGTACATCTGCCATTTGTGCATATGAATTGAAATGGACACGTAGCACAGAGGCCTTCATCTTCATCACTACCGTCAACACAGTCTACAAATTCGTCGCATACCCAACTTGTTGAAATACATTGCCCGTTGGTACACTTGAACTCCTCGAATGCACACGTCGGTCCTAAGCGTCAAAAGAAATGGGAGAATAAAAAAATTGCATGTGTCTGGAATGTTTTTGGAAAGTCCATTTTAAGTGCTTTCAGATTCCGTTGCACTTACATAAAGTATATCGTGGTTTCAAATATAACAAAATACATATTATAGACCTTTTATGACATTATACCAATAAGCCTATTGATGAAAAACTTTGAGAATACCTTCAGTTACGACTTCTGTAGTTCCACTTATTTCGGTTGATACATCTTGTGTAGTTTGCGTGTCCATGGTTCTAATATCGGGACTGGTAGAACTTGGTTGAGTAGTTACGATGCGACCTAGGAAGTAGAGAATGATATATATTTTTAAATTTTAGTTTTACGTAGTGTACCAAACACAGACATAGTTCTATAGGCACTTTTAAGACATGGTAAGAAAATGTACAATAACTATAAAAAACTTGAAACACATCCCCTCAAAAATACATAATAATATTTACTTGCAAAATAACTAATGAAATTAAATAATTGAGCGCTATCTCTTCCAAAATGTCTTTAAAATTGGGGCAGTAGAATAAGACATGACAATCAAACAATTTCAAAATGATACAAAGATATATTTTAGGACTTTTAGTATCCATACCAGTATGAAGAAGGTAGATTTTGAACAGCTGAAGAAACCAGAGATCCGAATGGAGTATTCCATCAAAGTGGAGAACAGGTTTGAGCAACTTACAGACGAAGGAGAAGAGATGACATGGGAATCGATGAGGGATATCTTGGTTGAAACAGCAGAGGAATGCCTGCCAAAGAAGAAGAGAGAAAGTAAAAGCAAGTGGATGACAGAAGAAATTCTATCAATGATGAGAGACAGGCAAAAGATCATGGACAGGGATTTGAAAGAATATAGAGAGTTGGACAGGTAAGTAAAGAAACGTTGCAAGGAGGCCAAAGAGACCTGGCTGAATAGTGAATGTGCCAAAATTGAGAGTCAATTTGGACAGAATCGGAATGTGTACCAGAGGATAAATGAGATCTCAGGCAGGAAATCAGGCTGTTCAAGCTCTGGGTGCATCAAGGCAAAGAATGGTAATATGCTGGTTGGGAAAGATGATGTAATGAAAAGATGGATTGAATATGTTGGGGAGTTATTTCACGATGTAAGGGATGGTTTGCCAAGCTTTCCCGATTCTATTGAGGGTCCAAAGATATTGCAGTCAGAGGTTCGATCAGCTATAAAAATGATGAGCAGAAATAAGGCTGCTGGGCCAGAAGGAATAGTTGTTGAAATGATTGAAGCATTAGAGGGTTATGGAATTGAGAAACTGACAGGAGTCATCAACAGAATGTATGATGATGGGATATTTCCGGAAGACCTGAGCAAATCAATCTTTATTGCTCTTCCCAAGAAACCTGGCGCTGTGGATTGTGAACAACACCGTACAATTAGCCTTATGAGCCATGTTACAAAGATAATTCTAAGAATCCTGTTACTCCGTGCAAGAAGTAGAATAAAACCTGAGATTGGTAAAGAGCAGTTCGGCTTTGTAGAAGCATTAAGAGAGGAGTCAGACAGGGATGTGTGATGTCACCAGATCTCTTCAATTATTACAGTGAGCTGATTCTAAGGGAGCTAGAAAAGGAAAATGGTCTCAGTATAGGTGGACATAACATCACGAACATAAGATATGCAGATGACACTGTCCTATTAGCTGAGTCTGAGGAGGATCTGCAAAGGCTTCTTGATGTGGTGGTTCAGGAAAGTGAGAGGAAAGGTTTATCGTTAAATTGCAAGAAGACAGAATGTATGGTGGTATCAAAGACTGAAAGCCCAACATGCATATTGAAGGTGAAAGATCAAAGAATTAAGCAAGTTTCCTCCTTCAACTACCTTGGCAGTCTAATCACAGAAGATGCCAGATGTATTAAGGAGATTAAGAGAAGGATTGCACTGGCTAAGTCTGCGTTCTCAAAGTTAGACAAGATCCTAAAAAACAGTGCCCTCAGTATAGAGACCAGAATTCGGGTACTCAACTGATATGTCGTCCCTGTATTAATGTATGGAAGTGAAGCATGGTCAATAACAACAGACATTAAAAGAAGATTGGAGAGCTGCGCGATGTGGTTCCTTAGAAGAATGATGAAGATCCCGTGGACTGATAAAGTGTCTAATGACGATATCCTAAGAAGAGCGAATGTGAACAGGAAGCTGTTACGTGAAATCAGAGTTAAGCAGCTCAAATTCCTTGGTCATATCCTTAGAAAGGATGGTTTCGAGAACCTAGTATTGACAGGAAGAATAGAAGGAACAAGGAGCAGAGGCAGGAAGAGAGTGATGTGGTTATCAAATCTGAAAGATTGGCTAAAAGAAAGGAGAGCTGAACATAAAGCGACAGAGCTTCTGGAGATGGCTTATAATAGGTATGTCACAGTGGCTGCACAATAATTCTGCTACACTGTGCATGCAAGCATAACAGTGAATTGAAAAGGGCGCGCTTCAAATTTGGCCAATTTTAGAAAACATCCATGTCGATAAATGAATTTCTTCATATGCTTCATTTATCCAAATTGTTTAAATTTTTAATATATGATGTGTGAAGCCTTTCCGAGGCTAACATCGGGTCCTCAAAAATTAAAAAATTGTTTTGTTTAAGAGCTACTGCCTGTTTTTAAGGATTTTTGAAGATCGCTCATAAATCAGTAAATATAGGCCTGTTGAAGTAAAGGAACTACCACCATTTAGCTGAAATACTAATCTTTCTTAGCATGTAAATTAATTCCGTCGACAGCAAATGAAACACTTCCCTAAAACCAGTTGAAGCAAAACATTAATCAATGTTTTTTTTAGGGAGTAATTTTCCAAACCACAATAGCTCTAAGCCATTGTGTGTGTCCAAGGCCATACTATTTTTGTATACGCGGTACAGTAAAATTGCTGTTCACTTTACCGATTATCCCATGTTAATCCAGATGACAAAATGTTAATTTAAAGTCTCATTGCAACTGAATTTTAATTTTTACTTTTCGGACTTAGCTTTGAGTAATGGTGACACATACCATGTTTACAGTAAAAATGAAAATTATATTCTAGACACCGTCAAAATGTCAAACTTTTTATTTTTTTGTATTGTTTTTAAATAATTAACTGCAGTTCATTTATTCAACCTCATAACAGGATCATACTTAAAAAAATTATGATGAATGAACAGACGTTCATTAAATATTGAAAAAAAACCTAAAATTACTCATGCCTAATTTGCATAATAATATCATAAATACATAATTAACTGTAATTACCTAAGTTGCATAATTAATTACTTTTTGTGTATTTTTTGTTATCAATTGAAAGAACGTTGTATACATATGTGTGCAAAAAAAACCGCACCTTTATATCATGTACGGTTTTCTATTGGCATCAATTTTGCATATTAATTAGCTGAACTTAGTCATTTTTTGAGATTTAATTTGTCTGCAGATTGGCCGAAATTGCTAAAATAGTATATTTGGTTAATTTATTATGATTATTCAATGATAGATTTTTTAATTTTGTTTTCTGTAACGAAGTCAGGAAAGATAGGCATTTAACATGTGATACTTAAATTAACGCTGCTTTTTCAAGCAAGCGTCCAAATATACCTTCAAAATCTCGAAATGTGCCAATTTTGTCATTACAGCCATTTGTGGCAGGATTTCATTCCATCTGCGAGCATCTTTAAATTGACACTACATCACAATGCATTGACCGATTTCAATTCTGGTTTTTTTTTGATGCTTTAATAAAGCTCAATAATGTAGGAACATTAAATAACGTGTTTCTGCTGCGATTATTTTTGAGGTGATATGCCTACTTATAACAGAGAATTGTGGCATGACATGATCGCCAACGTCTTAGGATATGGCACCTAGAGAGAGAGTATCCATGCAATAGTTATTGATGAAAATACATGAAAATACCTTCAGTTACGACTTCCGTACTTCCACTTATTTCAGTTGTTATATCTTCTGTTGTTTTCCTGCCCGTTGTTCTCATTTCGGGGCTGGTGGCACTTACTTGTGTGGTTCCGATGGAAACTAGGAGGAAGTTAACAACATATTGCATATTTTAAACGTCGTCACCTCCTTACTAACTTTTAATCAAATTTGATTTTCTATATCACGCCTTATGCTGGTTTCATACTACCCTGCCGCTTGCCGCTGAGCGGCGTGGCGCACGCGCATTGCAGACAAACGGACACAATAAAGGCTTGTCATTGGTTGAAACGCCCTGCTGCTTGCCGCAGCGGCAAGCGGCAGGAAAGTATGACGGGCGCTTTTTACCTTTTTATCAAAATGTTCTAAAGATCTTTAATAACTTGGAACAACATGTGACAATTATTCTCATGAAGGTCTGTGATCAATTGTTTTTTAATATATCTTAAGAGTCCTGTCCCTTTCTTTAAATCCATTTCGCATGAAGATATTCAGGGCAACATTGATTAATTTCGAGCTAATCTGTTCATTATTTAGATCTGTTGTAAGAATTTATCCAACTTACTCGTTTCAATGGTTTGCGGAGATGTTCCAATATCATAGACTAACTCTCCTTGCCCATCGGTGTTTATAACAGCATCAATTTCAATATCATATATTGTTCCTGGGGTTAACCCTGTTATTGTATATTCTGAACCTTCTTCAGCAGGAACGTAGACAGTTTGAGAAGGTCCACCATCTTGTGGCGCTACTGTAACAGCATATTGTGTGATTTGACGTTGATTATCTCCTGTTAATTCTGGCGGAGGTTCATTCCAGCTTAGTGTGAAAGACATTTCTTCAATATTTACAAAGGACGGGGATGGTAGATCTGGAATAAAGTAAAATTGGAAATAAAAGCACCTTTCTTGATCGGCATAAATCACATACATCTTGCGAATATAAACAGTGCAGTAACTTTAACACACACATAAAACATTTACATAAAAGAAACATCTACTAACCGACACAAATTTGGTCTTCATCGCTGTTATCTCTACAATGATTCCTTCCGTCGCAAACATTATCTATATCAGTACATCTGCCATTTGTGCATATGAATTGAAATGGACACGCAGCACAGAGGTCTTCATCTTCATCACTACCGTCAGCACAGTCTACAAATTCGTCACATACCCAACTTGTTGAAATACATTGTCCGTCGGTACACTTGAACTCCTCGAATGCACACGTCGGTCCTAAGCGTTAAAAGAAATTTGAGATAAAAAAAATTGCATGTGTCTTGGAATGCTTTTTGAAAGTCCATTTTAAGTGGTTTCAGATTCTGTGGCACCTACATCAAGTATATGGTGGTTTCAAAGATTTCAAATAACAAATAAACAAATAAATATTATAGATCTTTTATGACATTTTACCAAATAGCCGTAGCTCTTCTTTCCTCTAAAAGGTATAAAAGGAACGTATGATTAAACAAAGTATCAAATGTAGCACACGAATTGCTTCAACGCGTTACCTTCAGTTACGACTTCCGTAGTTCCACTTATTTCGGTTGTTCCATCTTGTATAGTTTGAGTGTCCGTTGTTTTTATATCGGAACTGGTAGAACTTGTTTGAGTAGTTACGATGCGAGCTTGGATGTAAAGAATGATTTATATCTTTAAATTTTAGTTTTTCGTAGTGTACCAAACACAGACATGGTTCTATAGACACATTTAAGACATGGTATGAAAATGTACAATAACTTTTTTTTTATGATGTGATTAATAAAGACTGATTGAATGATATACATAATTCTACTTGCAAAATAATTAATGACATAAAATAATTAAGCGCTATCTCTTCCAAAGTGTCTTTAAAATTGGGCCAGCAGAATAAGACATGACAATCAAGCAATTTCAAATGATACAAAGACATATTTTAGGACTTGCAGTATCCATGCAATAGTTACAGATGAAAATACATGAAAATACCTTCAGTTACGACTTCCGTACTTCTACTTATTACAGTTGTTACATCTTCTGTTGTTTTTCTGTCCGTTGTTCTCATTTCGGGGCTGGTGGCACTTACTTGTGTGGTTCCCATGGAAACTAGGAGGAAGTTAACAACATATTGTATATTTTAAACGTCGTCATCTTCTTAATAATTATTAATCATTTTGGTTTTGTATTTCCCGCCTTAGTATCTTTCCTTTTTTTATCAAAAAGTTCTAAAGAATTTCGATAACTTGGAACTACATGTGCCAATTATTCTCATAAAAGTCTAAGATCATTGTTTTTGAATAAATTTTAAGCACCTGTCCTTTTTTCAAATTCCAAGGCGCATGAAGATATTCAGGGCAATTTGGAGCTAAATGCTGATTATTCAGATCAGTTGTAAGAATTTATCCAACTCACTCGTTTCAATGCTTTGCTGAGATGTTCCAATATCATAGACTAACTCTCCTTGCCCATCGGTGTTTATAACAGCATCAATATCAATATCATATATTGTTCCTGGGGTTAACCCTGTTATTGTATATTCTGAACCTTCTTTAGCAGTAACGTAGACAGTTTGTGAAGATCCACTATCTGGTGACGTTACTGTAACAGCATACTGTGTGATTTGGCGTTGATTATCGCCTGTTAATTCTGGTGGCGGCTCATTCCAGCTAAGTGTGAAAGACATTTCTTCAATATTTACAAAGGACGGGGCTGGTAGATCTGGAATAAAGCAAAATTGAAAATAACTATACTTTTCTTGACCGGTATAAATCACATACATCTTGCGAATATAAACAGTGCAGTAACTTTAATACACACATAAAACATATACATAAAAGAAACATCTACTAACCGACACAAATTTGGTCTTCATCGCTGTTATCTCTACAATGATTCCTTCCATCGCAAACATTATCTATATCAGTACATCTGCCATTTGTGCATATGAATTGAAATGGACACGTAGCACAGAGGTCTTCATCTTCATCACTACCGTCAGCACAGTCTACAAATTCGTCGCATACCCAACTTGTTGAAATACATTGTCCGTCGGCACACTTGAACTCCTCGAATGCACACATCGGTCCTAATATTGGAGATTAAAATTAATTGCATGTGCCTTGTGCTTTTGGAAAGTCTATAGTTTCCGATAAAGTATATAGTGGTTTCAAAGATTTCAAATAACAAATACATTTTACTAATTAGCCTATTGATGAAAAACTTTGAGAATACCTTCAGTTACGACTTCCGTAGTTCCACTAATTTCGGTTAATACATCTTGTGTAGTTTGCGTGTCCGTTGTTCTTATATCGGGACTAGTAGAACTTGGCTGAGTAGTTACGATGCGACCTAGGAAATAGAGAATGACATATATGTATATAGATTTGCAACAGTAAATATTTTAATCCTTATTAAACTTCCAACAAGTTAGTCGCATATTTGTATACATTGTCGGTCTGCATAGTATGCAGTACATAATATACCTCATCAGGTGAACTTATAGGCTCTAAACATTAGATATCATGAATATGTTGACAAACTTAAATTGGGTCTACCGTGACCATGTTGTGATGTAACAATATTAAGTAAAATGATAATTGGTATCACATAATAGTACTCAGACTTTGCTTTGAAGACTGGAAATCAATGACAGATTATGTTGCAATTACTTCTACATAACATACAACGTTTACATGGTCCAGCTTAAGTTACGATATAAGAAGATATTATTTAGTTCAAATGAAACAGAATGACTAAAATACCTTGTTCTATGGGACTTCAATATTATATACAGCAATATATTATTAGCGATAATTTCTTACGCCATTGGACCCTTTCTTTACCTTTAGATACGGTGTCGGTAGTTGCGATGATTTTGTTGGTTACAAATTGTGTAGTTGGTCCCTCCATTGTACTTATCTCTGAAATGGTCGCACTTGATTGTGTTGTTCCAATTGCAGCTACGACAAAGTGGATGACGTTTTATTAAATTAATATTATTATTGTCAAATACGACATACGGATACTCTAGCTAATTTTTATATTTTATAATGAGAAGCATGATTTAATAAGATATTTATTTGTCCCTATTTGTAGGTCTTGCTAGCATCGTTCATATACATACTAGCATGCATTTAAGTTTAAATGAAAATTGTATTTATTTACACTATCATGAAAAGAAATTTTCTCCTACATCTTAGGATGGCTGAAAATGCACCCTAGTCTAAATTAAATGGCTGAAAATGCACAGCGAATCTAAATGATATCCCCATATTCTCATTTCCACTAAGAACGCCCACCCCCACTAGGTGATGTTTCCCAGACCCGCAGAGGGTGGAAAGGGTAATTAAAGAAGCTAGTAGAGTCATATGCTCAACACGACAGGATTTCGAGACAGTGTACACTGATCTTTTGTTACAGAAGCTCACCGATGTGATGGAGGACACCAACTCAAAAACTGGTCGTATGCAACTGTCGCGTGCAAATACAGACAGGTACCTGAACTTATTTGTCCCTCAAGCTATTTTTATCATAACTCCAAGTACCGTCGTTAAGTTATGTTTTCATACCATTTCTAGGGAGTGCCTTTGAATTTCATTTTGTTTATAATACCTGTGTTATTTTTTTGTATTATGGTTGTTCTCCAAATGTAGTTTGTTTATGATCTCTTGTGCATATTTCCAGAAATGGATTAATAAAGTTTAACTTGACTTGACTTGACTTTCTGTGCCTAATGTATGTTAAAGACCAATAAAGTAGCCTAGTACTTACTTGTGTTAATGCTTCGTGGAATTATTCCAATATCATAAATTAATTCTCTTTGACCATTGGTGTTTATAACAGCATCAATACCAACTTCGTATGTTGTTCCTGGGACCAATCCGGTTATTGTATATTCCGAACCTTCTTCCGCAGGAACGTAGATGGTCTGCGAAGGTCCGCCATTTTGTGGAGTTACCGTCACAGCATATTTTGTGATTTGACGCTGAATATCACCTGATAATTCTGGGGGACGTTCGTTCCAGCTTAGTGTGAACTTCGTGTCCCCGATATTTACAAAGGACGGAGAAGGTAGATCTGAAAAGAGTGATGTTGCTTTAATTAATGATGCCATGTGAGATAATGAGTGACACTTACTAGGAATGACCACCTTTACCCAAAACAAAAAGGAAAAAACCCAAAACTAACCTACACAAATTTGGTCTTCATCGCTGTTATCTCTGCAATTATTTCTTCCATCGCAAACATTGTATGTCTTAGTACATCTGCCATTTGTGCAGATGAATTGAAATGGACACGTAGCACAAAAGTCTTCATCCTCATCACTACCGTCAGCACAGTCTTCTAATCCGTCACATACCCATAATGATCTCATACATTGTCCGTCTGTACACTGAAACTCATCAAGAGCACACGTAGGTCCTAAAGTAACAATAGAACATATCGAGCAAAAAATGTTAATGTTAAATAAAATCATTTAATAATGCATCATAACGTAAGCATTAGAAAAATGGTGTTTCGAAAAAGACAAGCGATATGTGCATTACTCGAGACAGTGGCGTAGCGTGGGTCAACCGATTGGGGGCATCGACCATGATTGGAGGTACCGAGTATGATATCCGATCACCTTCCTTTAAATAAGCTTAACAATACTGAAATACCGTCATCTTAATTTAATTTTAGAATTTTAGTTATTTTGAACTGCCTACTTTCTTTTAGACTATTCTTTTGATTATTACTCTTTTTTTTTGCTATATTTTTATATTTAGATTTTCTATCATTGGTTCAGTGGACAAGGTTATGTCTTATGTCTTACGTAGGAAAATTATGTTTAAACAAATGTACAAGAGGTCATAGTAAGATTTCGGTTTTTGATCAACAAAAATCTTGTGAAATACCTAATGTTACGTTTTCGGTAGTTTGACTTATGTCAGTTGTTACTTCTTGTGTAGTTTCACTGTCCGCTGTGCTTATCTCGGGAGTGGTAGCACTTGGTTGTGTAGTTTTAACGGAAGCTAGGAGAAAAATAACAAAACAAAAAGATTTGGACAGTTTCATTTTAAAATAACAAAACAAATGTTTACATATTAAATATTGCTGCTTAACCCACCAAGAGAAATATTTGCATGCTAGGTAAATCGGTCTTACAGCAGTAGTAATTCTTAAACCAGTAATTGAACTAAAAAGAGGATGTCTGCTCTACCCAAAAGAATAAATGTATTTTAAATACAATCATTATTTGATTGAAAAACTTCTCTACACTTACAGCTACTTACTCTACTAATACTTCGTAACTCTGCTGTATGGCGATATAAGATTAATGCTTCTTCGATAAATGGGAGATCACGAAAGCCGCCTAAATAAAGCACGTGTTCCTAGGCTTTCACTTCTGCAACTTAGATATTGGCCAACTGGCTAAAGCCTGGCACATTAATTAAAACAGATTCCAACTTACTCGTATTTATGCTTTGTGGAGATGTTCCAATATCAAAAACTATTTCTCCTTGACCATCAGTATTAATGACGACACCAATATCAACGTCATATGTTGTTCCTGGTGTTAATCCTGTTACTGTATGTTCTGAACCTGCTTCAGCAAGAACGTAGACAGTTTGTAAAGGTCCACCATCTTGTGGAGTTACCGTGATAGCATATTGTGTGATTTGACGCTGGATATCTCCTGATAACTCTGGCGGAGGCTCGTCCCAACTTAATGTGAAAGTCGTGTCGTCAATATTTACAAAGGACGGAGGAGGAAGATCTGGAAAAATTGATATCAAAGGGAAATTTGAATGCATATTAGGTGTGATATAATTATACGAAGAACTCTAGAAAAATACCTTAAACCTGCACATGAACAATGATAGCCACTTACCGACACAAATTTGGTCTTCGTCGCTGTTATCTCCACACTGATTTCTTCCATCGCAAACATTGTCTATATTTGTACATTCTCCATTTGTGCAGAGGAATTGGTAAGGGCATGTAGTACAAAGTGTTTGATTTTCATCACTACCATCAGCACAGTCTACGTACCCGTCACATACCCATATTGTGGAGATACATTGTTCGTCAGCACACTTGAACTCATCAGGCGAACACGTCAGTTCTTAACATGAAATATAGTCATGAATAATGATTTATTAAATCACACTTCAGAAATAATTTGAGAAAGCGCAAAGTGTGATAATTCAAGATTATAATAATGTTCTGAATCCGTTATAAGTAAAAGCGTAAAATGAGTTTTATGGAGATCTGAAATGCGAGCCAAAATAAGATTAGATAAGATTTCTTGTAGTTATGTAGACTTAAAATATTATCTAGACCCTGCCTGATGATATTTTAACTCTAACCCCATTAATTAAAGTAGCAAATGAATAAAAGCGAAACGATTCGATTACTTTCAGAATTTCCCCCTTCATTTCATCGCATGCGTGAAAGTTTGACCCCGATCCAACATACACAATGACAAACATTTAGCAGACAAATGGGGTACCCAAAATCAACGACTTACGTAAATAAAAGGGTGCTTTAGCTACCGGTATCATAAATGCATGTTACTTTCACTCTAACATTCATGCACAAAACAGTTTTTTAGTTATTCACTACTAAACTAAACGGAAAAGTATCTCTACAACATCGACCATTATATTTTACTACTTTTCAAAATACACCCTTTAGTAATGTGCTAAATTCATGTTATAATTTCACTATGAAAAAAGATATCATTTAGAGCTATTTTTACAAATAAACTACATGCATTATTGCTGAAATAGGATTTCAGTTAAAGGAGGAGGGTTTACTAACTAAGTTTTGGGGAATCTTTTCATGCATTTACATTTTCCCTCGCAGGGTTACGATGTGGTTGACATGTTATGGGAAAGTACTTTTTTCTACAAAGCAAGGTTAAGGGTATGAGGTTAAGGGACGTAGGGTATTGCATCATAATGTCCATTCGCCATCGTCGCAATTGGACGCAATTATCAACAAAGTCATGCTGTGCTACGTTGTACGGTATGTGGATATCAAGCACCGTCTGGTATAAAACAAAACTGTCACCATTTCTCTTATTTTTGTACGAATTTTTCTACTTTCTTGTAAATATTGTTTTCTCTGGCTTTAACCACACTACGGAAAAATTCCCACTCAAACCTATCATACGTTGAATTAAACGAATAACACTTACGTTTGATTCCAAATGCATCAATTCCATTCATGTTTCGAATGAAATGTTGATGAAGCAACAATTGCTCGACATGCGTAATCTGCTCTGCAACATGCAACTAAAGCTTGGGTGTACAAAGTTAGGCGGGAAAAGCATGGGCGGTTCGCTTAACTCCTCGAAATTCAAATTAAATTCAAAATATCGACATAGACGTGCACACGTGGTATACAATGTTCCAATTTAATACTCCCGGACCATCAATGTTGAATGTTTCGATAAGATTCACGAACCGACCCTAGGTCGTTTTCACATTTTGTCTATAATCATATGGCAGGTGTTAGCGGTATTAAGAATATAATAATAATAACATGCAATATTGTTCATCTTCATGTCAGAAACTATTTCATTTTATTACATGAAAAGTGGCACGCCAACGGGTAAAACATAATGAGGGAACTAGCATGAAGACAATGACAACGGCTTTGAGGTTAAGTACTGATCAAACTAAAATATATATCTATACACATGTAGCACCAAGCAAGAACTTTATCAGCCACAATAACAATAATTGAGATCACTTGGTCGTTAGCTTATTTCAGAAAGAAACAACAATAAAATATTTGGTCTTTCTTTAACGAAGTAAGCTTACCAAAAGGTAGTTCAACATGGTAAACATAAAGTGATCATAATCTTCGGTCTTAGGTAATGTTCTTGCGAGGTCCACAGTACAAAGGACATCATATAACAGGATATCTGTTAAGCTATTTGGGAATGTTAGATTTGCTGTACAAATACCATCATGCAATTTTGTAATACAAACCTTTACATGTTAACTTACCATCGCACCCGCTTTCATCCTTCCCATCGACACAGTCCACGATTCCATCACATAGAAATGCATTGAATATACACTGATTGCCGTCACATAGAAGTTCATCTGGTTCACAAAACTCTAAAAATAACATATATTTGAGGATTGGTTTGAAGCATTTCACTCTTAGTTCTATTTTCATCCAAATTATGTTCTTGTATGCCTGTACGAAGGCTGGAAATGCTTTTATACATTACAATATTAAAACTTTGTATTGTAAGCTTGTACAGAAATAAGCAATGCATCATGAATCATGATCATAGCTGGTACGGAACATGTAAATAAACTTGTTAATCATGGTTATATGTAAATGCAAACACGGATTCTGTTAAAAGGTCTAGTTAGTTGTTAATGTTTTTTTCTTTATTTCACTGATCGGAGTTATATTATAAAACCAACAAACCAAGTAAGGTAAAATAATTCTCGATTTCCTGTGTCGCATTTGCCTGTACGAAAGCTGGAAAAGCTTTTGTACATCACAATGTTAAATGTTTGAATTTGAAGCTAACAAATGTTGATCTTAAGAACCTTACCTGGGCATTCCATTTCATCACTACCATCACCACAGTCGTCGTCTCCATCACAAACCCATCTTTGATATATACATCTCTGATTGGTGCAGATGAATTCCCACTTATTACATATACATCCAACTTCATCTGTACCGTCATCACAATCAGGTATGACGTCACATTGCCATGTACCAGGAATACAGAGAGAGTTGCTATCACATATGAATTCATCTCGTCGAGGGCACGTGACTATTAAAACAATCGGAGTTCAAATGTTTACCCAGTTAGAGAGAACATACCTCTGTTGACATTATTTTAATCCATACCTTTATTTTATATTACTGCGTGATTCGCAACCTCATTCCACAATTTACTTCATTTAAGTCCACATTTATTCACCAACCTAACTCAGTGATTGTGTGCATATACCCTTTCTGGAATGCTTGCTTATGTTGGAAATCAAACCCAATATACCTGGACATGCTAACTCCGTTTCGTCGCTGCCATCACCACAGTTGTTTCGTCCATTACAGACTAAAGCTCGATTTATACATCTACCAATGTCACATTCAAATTCCCATGGATCACACTGACACTCTTCATCGGAATTATCCTTGCAATCCGAATGCCCATCACAACGCCAGTAGAGTGGAATGCAAGTACCGTCACGACACTGGAATTGGGTTGCGCTACAAGCTTGTTAACAAAATAACAATATCAAATTAATAAGCTGAAATAGTAAGCTTATTTTGCATGGTCGTTAATTCAGGGTCAACTTTTTGGACGTTGAATGAGAGATTGCCCACAAGCTATACCCAAAAGGCTTTAAACACATCATAACTGGGATAGTGACGTATTATGGAAATTTTAAAGAAACATTACTTAATATCAAACATCATAGACACATGAAATTTCCCAGATTGTGTCCATCAAACTAGTCATTTGCAAGATTTGATTTGGGGGATTTAAAAATAAAGACGATTAAACATTAGATAAAATATCTGTGGGTCAGGAGCACTATTTAACTAATGTAACAGATAAAAAAAGGTTAGCCCAACCCCTACCCTACCCCTTGTTGAATCGCTTTCAAATTTTCGATGGATTTTCAGTAAACGAAAGCTGAATAAATACTGTAATATTTATGAAATAGTTAAGCTGATGAATTCAATAGAAATATACTCTAAAAATATAGCATGTAATACAAAAAATATGGTTACAACCCTTCAAGGAAAGAGCGTCATGAAATAGTATAGTGCTTGTTTGTTTGTTTTTATCCAAGTGCTTGTCTGTTTGTTTTTATTCAAGAACAAATTATACTAAATTCTTATGGTAGTGCTTAAAAAGATTGTCTTTTCCTAAACCTTACTGATAAAAAGAAGGCACCCTAGTTAAAATTACACAAATCAAACAATAGTGTCCTATGGATATACAACGTGTTGTTTTGTATCGTCTTTTATCAATCTTTCGTATTCATTTGTTTCTCTTAACTTTCATATAGAATCAATTAATTGTACTTATGCTGTTGGAAATACCTGATGGGATGTCCTGTCTCTTCCATCTTTGTTTTTCTACCAATCTATGTTCCTTACTCCTCGATTCAGATAAAATGGCTGATTGCAGTGATAAGTCTATGGAAAAGTTTGAAACATTTTTAAACATCAATACATAGTGTCTCTGAAAGATCTGTACCGTCGGTAATTGTAATTATTTAGAATTTTCCTGAACCAAAATTATAATTATGCAGTTGTATAATAAATTCTTGAAATATAAGAGTTTAACGATGATAGTTCAATCCAAACCCTTTTCAGGGATTCCATACAGCAGTCAATACCTTAGTACGGTATGGGTAAAATTTTATTATGATCATGAATGGAATGAATTAAAAACGAGGTATGATTTTCACATTGTTATAATTAACGAGGGATTAATTTTCAAATTCAAGAAATATATGGTAGCTATTTTATTACTCAATAACATCGACCTATATTCAATTCTGTTTCCCTGCGCCATTAATATACTTTCCGAGATTTTTAAATGTGAAAGGGTGTTATTGTTTAATTCATTCACTCTCTTTGATTTTATTAGGAAAGGATTCCGGATTACTGTTGAAAACAAAACTAAATTTGTTAATATTTTACATTTATATATCTTCACATAAATTTGTTTCGAATTATCTATAACATTTTGCCATTTCTAGAAATCACTGACTTACCGATGGTTAAAAAAATTATCGCAATTAAGAACACATATCGATAATGAACTACAGGGATGAGTGCTTTCCTTGGCAAGTGCTTTATTATTCCTTTGTGTGCCCACGTGAAGTGACAAACCTGCGTGTTAAAAATATTTTCAGGTTAAAATAATACTCCTTAAACGGATGTTGACATCGATGTTCTGATATGTTTTCTTTGTATAGTTGTGTCCTTTTCTGTTCTGTTCAATGTTGTTATTGATGTTTTGGAGAAAGCAATTACGTTGATCGTGACATGAGCAATTTTCTGTTTGTTTAAGTGTGGGTTTAATTGCTTCAAAACATGTAGTTTTTTAAACTTTTTATCATGCACGTTTTCTTACCCACTGACATGAAACGGGGGACAAAAGAAAAATAACGCCAAAGCAATACTATAATTAGTGACACGAGACCAACAAGGTCAACTTGTTCTAACTAACTAAAATGTAAATATTGACGTAACCTGTTCAACAGAGTTTCAAAAAAGGTTATTTTTGTTGCACTTCATGGTACAAACACACCCCCACACCCCCGATATACGAGCATAATCATAAACTCCCGGTCCCACATATGTGCACCACCACAAACACACCCCCACATCCCCACAAACAACTAAGTGCTTAAAAGCAATGTTACTAAAAAGTTTACCTATAAACATATCTCCCTATAATATGTATTTCCAAAACTGCTCAGACATTTTAATTACATAAAACCTGTAATTATTGATAAAATTACACACACTAAACAATCTTGACAAGGAACTATACAAAATCAACCGTCGGCACAGTGTCATAGAAATGTGTACAATGAGACACATTAAAAACGCACTGAGCCCATCGGAATGTCATGTACATTGTATTGTATTTTTGAAATGCAAGACTGGTTTATGATTTTGTGTTCATATTGCATTAACGAGAAATGTAATAATATAATTATACACATACCAGAGTACTTTCCTCTTGAATATACGTCTGTCTCTACGTCGTCAAAATATGAATCTTGTCACTCAATAACGACACTTACACCAAAAGTATTAGTTTCTTACCACGTTCTTACCACGATCATATGTAGCATAGAAATTTTCACACACAGTAAAGTAACTGTTGCTAAGTAATAGTATGATAAAAAAAGTTTTGACAGAGATAAGCTTACCTGGCTGCTGCTTTCAATCGCCATAATATAGGAATATTTCATGCAGAAGAACTTATACTAAGTAAGTGTTAAAACACAGCAGTTATTTCAGTGACATTGTAATTCCTAGATCCGTGGCATAGCCAGTACGATTCTGTGTGTTTGACACCGTAATAATAGGTTGTATTGTCGTTGTGACATCAGGCAAACTATTGGACACACGGCTAAATAGACCGTTGCCAAATCAAGTGCATTACTATTTGGTATTCAGCTTTGTCAAATAAAGTCATTCAAGTATCAAATAAAATACAATATGAAAAAGGATATAAATTGCTATTCGTGATTTTTTTGTCTTCCTTTACATACCTATTATGGAGGTCGTATGCTACATTTGCACGTAAAAATAAGTTCAGATGTCATTTTGCTTATCTTTTCCATTTTTGTATTTAACGAAGTGCAAACAAACAATGTTAAAATATTTACATCTTACATACGTGCATAACCAATTACAGGAAATGTAAGATGATACAGGGTACTTGTGCTGTTTTTGATGACATTGTGTGCCTTAATTAGTGTCTTCGGAAAATCTGTGCCTATTTTCTTCTTCTTCTTCTTTCTTCCTTTTTTTCCTCGTTTCGTTTTAACTGTCACGATTTTAAATGCACATTCTCAGATGTTGTAGTGGTGGTTCCCTAAAAATTTAGATAATTCATACTATAAATTACAGGATCGGATAATTTTTCAACAGTATTCTTATAACACCCAAACTGATGGGATTAGGTATTTTTGCGAGCTCATTCCGATGTTAGATAAAATGAAATTTTAAATTATATCCCTACATAACCAATAACTCATATCATAGGCTAAAGAAACCGTTTGTTTTTGTTTTGTTTTATTAATTGGTTATGATAATGATTACTTATTTTGTATAGTTAATTAACGTGTTTTAGAAATTCGCATGTTTTCCTATGTTTGCAACCTTGATTATTGATGAGTAAAAATCACGATGGTCAGCCAACTTTGGTTTGATATACTTGGCATACTTATGACATTATTTTAGTAATTAGGAATTCCTTAAGTGATTATGAACAATTACAATCTAGAGAACAAATGTTACTTTCATCATCCTCTATATATCATTCATAATGTGGTTTTACATGATTCTTAATTTACAAGCAAGGTGAATGTATCATGATAAAACGATAGAGATGAGTTATATGAGAGTGAGTGTTTCGTGCGTGTTGATGGTTAACATGGTTAAGTTGGAAGTGAGTAATATTAGTTATTAGGTGAAGCGGAGGTATGGTACGGGAAATTATCGTGCGAGAAGTGCCATACTGGGTGAAGCCGAAGGCTGAACCCAGTATGACACTGAGCGCACGATAATTTCCGTACCATACCGACGCTGAACTAATAACGAATTTATCATACCACTAAGTCATTCTAAATATTGAAATAATTACATTTTAAACACTTTAATTGCTGCTAAATAGGAAAAACATTACAAAAATAGATGACTGTTCCGCGTATTACAGATTGCGTGCATTTTACGCTCCCGGTTTACGCGAATCGCCTTTAAACGCGTACCTCGCCGTACACGCGTATCGGCCTTGCGAAATACGCTCTCACTGACTAGATATAAAGCGTAAAATACGCACTCACTGACTAGATACGAAAATATATCAGGTTAGCGGTGTTTTTTGATGTTTCCCTTAGTGGTATGATAATGTGGGTTTAGAGAGGTGTTTTCAGAGTTAGTTAAGTTTTGTAAGTTGCAGAAGGAGGATCACTAAATAAATATCACAGTCAAGCAAAAGGAACATTAACTTTGTATTTTCATTGTAAATTCATCAAGTCTCTACCCCCAATACACCGTTTTAGCCCGGTTATAGTAGTATAACATTACAATTGTGATCCCAGCACTAACGGACCACGTGAAGTTATGTGAGATGCGAAATTTAACGTTTGAAGTGTGTACGACGTATACTTTACGTAGGGACACCATAAAACAAAGTTTATGGGAAACATAATGCTCAAAATCTCCGAATGTCTCATTAAAAAAGTAATAAAAATGCTTGCATTAGAGAGCATAAATCACTAGACAATTTCGTTATTTCGTTATTGTCTTTCCATCTTCAATTTTTAGTATTACTTCAGTAATTTGAACCAGTTATGCCAATTATAGTCTTATGGCGGTAAAACCCGTAACTGTAGTACCTCCCGTGTACAACAGCGCCATCTGCTGACTGAATGCAAACCTTATCTCATTATTAATTCTAATAATGTGCAAATCATATTCAGCATAATATATTATAATTAGTCTAGGATGTCGGGAATATATATTATCTTGTGAATGGGCGGTTCTATTTTCATATCATTATCAACATGTCAGATGAGATGGGTACCTTTTGATGATGAATAATCGCTGCCAAATAATGATGAATTATTGAGGAATTATAGTTTATAAACAGTCTTCAAATTTTACCCAGAACAATAATGAAGAACCTGAACAATTCGAGAGGATAATTGAAACGATTTACCCAGGTTTTGTGCTATCATCTCCAGTCAGTTACATATAAAACAAGATGGCAGCGTTAGCTGTATATGTTATGCTTTCAGTGGCTACAGTATTAACGTCATGGACAAGTACGGCAGAAGTACAGGTTGAAATGTCTACGCCAAATACACCTGTAGTTGGTGGTATTTTAGCATTTCGTTGTCAAGTGTGGAATCTTCAAAATCATTTAACTGTTAATTTAGTTCGAATGTTAAAAACACGAACCGAACAATTGACAAGTGGAAGTGATATACATGCATCCATTGGATCAAATGTGTTTCTAGCAACAAGGACTATTGCAGATGGATCTATAGTACATTTTGTGACCATGGTTGGTATATCTGACGATGACAAAGGTAGATACCTTTGCAGAGTAATTGATATCACTGAATTTATAATTATTGCTGAGGATTCGATTGACATTGAAATATATTCATATCCGGCAAATATGTACCCAATTTGCTCTAGCATTCCAAATCAACCAATAACGGTAAGGGTACATGATACATTAACTCTCAAGTGTACATCAGAAATGGGAGTACCTACTATTGATATGAAATGGATTAATGCTAACTCTAATCAACTCCTATCAACCTA
This sequence comes from Amphiura filiformis, assembly GCF_039555335.1. NCBI lineage: Eukaryota > Metazoa > Echinodermata > Ophiuroidea > Amphilepidida > Amphiuridae > Amphiura > Amphiura filiformis. Next base: position 16,607,247 of record NC_092632.1, read on the forward strand.
TGAAACAACGGACGGTAATTTAATGCACTCTATAGTTACCAGTCCAATTGATGAATCTTTTCATGGAACTTTATTTAAATGTATAATCACAAGCGATGATTTTCCAGACTGGACGCGAACATGTACTATAGGTCCCATAGTATTAAAATCATATGATGGAAACGGAGACAATGTATTAAATTCACAAACAGCCATTGAAGACATAGGTAATCAAGGCACACATGCATCAGGAAATCCTCGATTTACTGGAAAATGCGGGAAATGTTCATCTTCTACTGACATGGTAGAATTTTATTTGACTGTAGCTACTGTTGGTACAGGTATTCTTACTATTGTATTCCTTACAACAACAATAATGATGTGTCGTAAATACCACAACATATCTGAACAAAGTCGCAGACAACCTGCACGTGTACTTACATCTCAACAATCAGTTGAACCAGTTTATGTGTCGCTACAAAGGCGACCACAGAGTACATACAGTGAACGAGAATACATGACTCTAGAGGATCCAAATAATCCGGAAAACAAAATTATCCTTCCGAAGGAAACTTTTGACGACTACTGCAGGACAATGAGTTTAAAGCGGGTGTAAATACGTGATCGTCACGTTTAAATTCTAAAATGATCTTATATAGGATAATGTATTAGGGGTAATGCATGTATATATAATCATGTGCTAATTGTTCTAATTAATGGTGTGTATTACGCTGTCAATTAATTAAGTTCAAATTATTATTAATATATTGATTGATTGATCGATTGATTAAATGATTGATTGAGTGAGTGAGTGAGTGAGTGAGTGATCGATCGATCGATTGATTGATTGATTGATTGATTTATATCGACAAGTGTTCTGCAACTATGACGCTTTTTCCCTCTTTCATAAAAAATAGACTGAACGTTTGATTCCGCAAAATTAATATAAATAGTGAAACTGTCTTTAACTCAAAAATGCATATAATTTCAGAAGGAACTGGAATTTAACTGCTATTCAATATAATAAATGTAAAAAGCGTGTATCGCTTCTTTTACTTTTGAGATGTCGAATATTTCTTCTATAAAATGTTAATATATATATGACAACTAATGTGATCAAATTTAACTGATATCTCGTGTAAAGACGATAATAGTAACCAATCCATGTTAAGGTATTCTTTAATATAGTGTCATTAATAGTAACAGTGATGGCATTGATATGTCTATGTGATTTAGTTAATATTAAAGCACGCCATCTGTTGTTCAAAATGATAATGATAAAATATTCTAATGAGATGCCCAATTAAATATTCAGCATAATGTATGATGATTAATCTAGGATGTCGGGGATATAATTATCATTTTATGAACAGGCGTTTCCACTCTCATGTAATATGGTATATGTAGAACAGTGTAGCTTCGTTTCGTTTGGATATTGACAAAGATTGTTTTCCGTTTTGAAATCGATTGTGTTTATATAAGTTAAGTCAAAGAACCAATGCTTCAGAAATTAATTTCTACATTTGATCATGGAAAAGATGCATTTGTGAATAAGGCTACAGGGTTTTCGTGTTGAAAACCACCAGGGCTGCGGTAACATTATCTACCTATTGTACGACTGTAATAACGGTTTGTTTTCAAAATGGCGGCGATCGCTGTATTCGCTTTCTTTGCTACTGGTTTAGCGCTACCGTCTTCGTTAAAGGCTTCAAGTATACGAGTCTCCATTTCTACTCCTATTGATACAGTAACTGTTGGTGGAATTTTAGCAATTAAATGTCAAGTGTGGAATCTACAAGATCATTTAACTGTAAATATTTTCCGTGAGTCGAGTACGCATGCTGACCAAATCACTAACGGAGACGATATTTCCCGACCATCAGAGAGACAAAATGTATTTCTGGCAAAAAGACAATTTTCAGATCGGTCTGCGGTATATTTTGTCACAATTATTGATGTATCTGATAATGACAAAGGCGAATATGTGTGTAAAGTGGTAAATTTTAAAGAATTCAGCATGATTGCTCAGGATTCTATAAACATTGATATATACGCACATCCAGAACAAATATACCCGCTCTGTACCAGCACACCACATGCATCAGTATCGTTGAGAGTACATGGTTTACTTCAGTTAAAATGCACCTCTGAGAAAGGTAAACCGACCGTTAATTTAAAATGGATTAACACTAAATCTGCAACTCCGTTATCATCTAATCATATATCTGAAGCAAAGCTGATTCATGCTGAAGTCGTTATTGACGTAGACGAGTCTATTCACGGTGCTGTGTTCAGCTGTGAAATTACAAGTGAAGAATTTCCCGATTGGAAACGTAAATGTACTGTTGGTCCTATCACGATAAATTCATATTCTACTGATGTCAAAGTTCAAGTTGGAAACCAGCAAACTGCAGACTCAAACAAAGAAATACAAGGACCTATTAATACAGGAAACCCGCAATTTACAGGAAATTGTGAGGAATGTTCGTCTTCTAATGATGTGCTTGAATTTTACTTGACTGTAGCTACTGTTGGTACAGGTCTTCTCACTATTATATTCCTTACGACAACAATAATAATGTGTCGTAGATACCACTCCATATCTGAACAAACTCGAAGACAACCTGCACGTGTACTTACATCTCAGCAATCAGTTGAACCAGTTTATGTGTCATTACAAAGGCGTCCACAAAGTACATACAGCGAACGAGAATACATGACTCTAGAAGATCCAAACAATCCGGAAAATAAAATTATTCTTCCTAAGGAAACTTTTGACGATTATTGTAGAACGATGAGTTTAAAACGGGTGTGATAATCGCAAATAATCATGAATGGTTTCACGTATAGGTTATTGGAAGTTTTAATAACATATGAGTTATATCAGTTGCAGCAAAAAGTGCATCATTTGCACTTTTATTACAACATGTACAACATGATGATGACAGCTACGTAATGTGCATGAAGCCAATGGTTGCAAAACAAATCAAATTTTTGTTGTTATTGTAAGTTTTATATATCTGAATTTATCTTAATATTTAAAATGAAGTTTGTACATGTTGAATGTAAAAGTACGCCTTTGTTGTTATAAATTACTGAATTCAGTATGTTAAATTGCAATCTATAATACGTTTTGCTCGTTGTATGTTTGCTATTTGCGAATGTTTCCGAATCTCGAAAATACACTTTTTTCTGTTGTCTAAGAATATTGTTCAAAAGAAATTAATAATAATATTGAGAATGATATATATCCTCCGCATGTAAGCAAACGTAAACACTGATATGTATTTTGGATGGTATCGTGATTTAAAAATCAGATTATAACCAAAATGCTTTGATCCTCAAAGACTAAATGTGTTTCTATCGACAAGGATATAAAAAGACCCCTAGTCAATTGTTATGCTTCCTATTTGTTTCAACACAGGTGAATTATGTAATAGGACAACAACATGTTTCATATAACTCATGTGAGTCTAAACATAAAGATATTATCTGCGGTGTTCCCCAAGGGTCGATATTAGGCCCTCTACTCTTTATACTTTATGTAAATGATATAACCAACACTTCAAATGTTCTAGATTTTATCCTGTTTGCTGATGATACAACTATTCTGTACTCGCATCCCAACATTAAAAATCAAATCAATCTTATAAACGAAGAACTAAAGGAAGTTAACAATTGGTTCAAAGCTAACAAATTATCAGTTAATGCTAGCAAAACGAACTATATGATTCTTGGAACACCGCATATGGTATCAAATATTGATAAATCTGATATGAATGTAATAGACAATACCTGTTTGGAGATAGTTAAACATACCAAATTCCTAGGTGTGTTAATTGCCGAATGTCTTACATGGAAACATCACATTGATTGTGTGTCCAAAACAATTGCTAGAAATATTGGTGTAATAAATAAACTTAAACACTTTGTCCCTAACCGTATATTATTCACTCTTTACTGTACCCTTATCTTGCCATATTTGAACTATGGTGTACTTATCTGGGGAAAGTGGGCAATAAGGACAATTTCTAATGTTCACTACAAAAGTCATATTGCACCCATTTTTGCTAAATACAATGTTTTAACCGTCACTGATATGTATACTTTTGACTTGGGTGTTTTTATGTATAGATACTCCGTGAATGAGCTACCTTCCTCATTTAAATATTACTTTAAGAAACGGTCTGATATCCACAACTATTCGACAAGACACTGTAACAACTACAATCTAACTAAAAATAAGAAAACATTTTCGGATCATTCTGTTCGTACTAGCGGTCCCTATCTTTGGAATACACTAGAAAATTAATTTACGCAATCTAAATCAGTTAAACATTTCCGTAATCAATTTAAGCAAAAGCTAATGTCAACTTACGTTTGATTTTTTTCTTCTCTTTAGAGCACTTAAAACAAACTTAACCTATGGTTTATAAATTTCTTTGAGCCCCGTCCTTGTCTTGTTCCGTAGTTGTACTATTTGGCTTTGTTTTTGTTTTTTTAATATTTTTTTTTGTTTGTGTTTGTTTTTACCCCTATAGGGGAAGGCATTTGACATGCCTATTAGGGTGATTCACAAAAATGAAATTGGTATTTTTCAACGGGACACCCCCTCATTTTGTTCATTTTGATAATAAAATCATACCTGCAAAATATGAAAAAAATTCAAAAAAAGTTTAGGGGTGCTACCAGTCAATGAACTTTTGTACACAAAGTCAATGGGATTTATGAGCCATTTTCTTTACAACACAAAAAAGCCATGTTAATTTTCCCTGATTGTGCCAAAAATATTTGATCATAGTGTGAGTAATGTCCTTAAAATAAATGCTAAAGAAAATTGTAAAAATGTTAACCCGCTTTCCAGAAAATTTCATTTTTGTGAAAACTGTTACATTTGGGGCAAGGCAGTTGCTGGAACAGCCAAAATATTATGTTACTTGGCTAATATAAAGTTGTGTTTATGGGGCTCTAGTTCTTTCTTTTTTTTTTAAATGTTTTTTTTTTGTTGTTTCTTTGTTTGTTTTTGCTTTGTTTTGTTTTTACTTGATCATGATTATGTGTTGTTTTGTTTTGTTTTGTTTTGTTTTGTTTTGTTTTGTTTTGTTTTTGTTCTGTTATGTTTTGTTTTTGTCTTGTTTTGTTTGTTTTTACTTGATCATAATTATGTTTCCAATATTGTATTTTGTTTGTTTTCTCAGAGCATGTAGGTCTAGTGTAGAAAACTCAAGATGGTATGATTTTTTCTTTTTGATGTGTCAAAATGATTGAAATGTATGTAGGTTTGTAACTGTAAATTATGTTATTCAAGTGTTGAATGTGTGTAGGTTTGTAATTTTATGTAAGTGTAGTGTAATGTTTAATGTGTAATCCAGTAGTAAATGTGTCTTAGCCACTCTAGCTCTTGTCACAAGTACCTTGCACAAGGTGTAGTTTTGAACTGGCCACTATCCAATGTTGTGACTCCAATTTATATACATTTCTTTTCAACCATGGTGAATCTAATCCTTCCTGTGGTCATTCAATTCAAACAATACAAATCTTCATCAGGTATGGCCATAATGACCACCCCTGATACAGATGTATGGATTTTGACAGTTACTATTACATAAGATTTCAAAAGCTGGTATCACCATTGGGGTAAACTAATATGTGAAGAATTTTAATCTTTTTTTTTATCAACAGTTCAGTTCAATAAGGTATAAATTTGGGGTGCCTGGTGGGATTCAGGGGATATCCCAGGGTATTCTTTTCTTGAGCTACACTCCCTCTGTCACTTTTGAAACATTTTTTATTATTACAGTCAACTATGAACTTTAATTTGGTAAAACCCATGTTTTCACAAAGTTAGGTATATCATTGAACATTTACTTCAGTTTTGCAAGCCTGGTAGACTTTTTAGGCCCTGAAATAAGCATTTGAAATTTTTGACAAAAAATCCCATTGACTTTGTGTACAAAAGTTCATTGACCGGTAGCACCCCCTAAACTTTTTGAACTTTTTTCATATTTTGCAGGTATAATTTTATTACCAAAATGAACAAAATGAGGGGGTGTCCCGTTGAAAAATACCAATTTCATTTTTTGTGAATCACCCTAATGCCTATATGGCCTTCCAGCCTTCTCCTCCATAACATGTCTTGTTAATGTTGTAATTAAGTTATTTTTCTGATCGAAATACATCAAGTATTTTAATAATTTAATATTGTCTGATTTTTATGTATGTAATTATGTATTTATTTGATATGAAATAAATGATGACTGAATGATGAAAATAAATGATGAATATACGCAGTACGCACATCCCGCAAAAATGTATCTAGTCTACTCTGTACCAGCATTACAAATGCTGATGTACATCGTATATATACTTCAATTAAAATGCACGTCTGAGGAAGATGTACGGACCATTAACATGAAATGGATGAAACAATAAATTTAATCTTCGGTTATCTTCAAATGACATGATGACACCCTGATTCACTCAGACACCGCCGTTATTCAAGCCGACGAATCTTTTCATGGCGCAGTGTTTTAGCTGTGAAATTACCAGTGAAACATGTACTCTCGGTCATATCAAAATGAATTCACCCTTTTCTACCGAACAAATTCACATTTATAAACTTTAGTCTTAAATCAAAGCTTGGGAAATTCCATATTATATTTGTTGCATTCTAAATTGGTATTTATGTTAATATAAATTAAGTCCAGTAAGTTACACAGTTGAGGTCTTTTCACTTTCTCATTTTTGTTACATTTTAATCATAGGTAGGGTTAGGTATTGCGAGCATTCAGTTTTTCATTTCCAAGATTTTAACATCGGTCTGACCAGAAGAATGCTTGTTCAGTATTTCAATAATCAACTTTCTCACATCGCTGTTGATGTGTGTTTTTTTTCTGTCAGGAGTATGTCTCAGTTGTTGATCAATGACCAATAATCGTTTGACTGCTTTGTTTTTGAAATCCTAAACTTGAATGGAGTTAAACCATTTGAACAAGTAGCTGTTCAGACCAGTGTAGCATATTGCTATCTATACATTAAAATCGTACTTTTTAAAAAAGAAAAACACGTGTTCATATATACAATTCCCAAATTTTAGTTATATTTCATGACTAAAAATTGGGCTATTCCAGAAAAGGAGTAACTTTTCAATAAACGAAATGTCTGGATTTCCAAGTTTGCTTTCTGAAAATGACTGGAATTCCAGTTGCCAATAAGAAAAGCCTGGAAATGCAATGAAATGAATAAACAATAAAGGAATTGTGCAAAATGACCTCCCAGATTGAGGATTTCCGATTTTGAACTATTTTCTGCTGGATTTTTTGCCTTTGGATACTTCAACAGTCTGGATTTCCAAATATCACGACTGGACAAATAGCCCGGAAATCCGAACTCCTCTTTAGTGGGTGTGCATCTATTATCTGGAATAGCCCATTAAGTTTGTAAGACATTTACAAAATCAAACCTTTTTTGACCCCCCCCCCCTAATAATTTTTAGCATAAATTTCATTCATTTAAAAAAAAAATGAACCTATGTCGGACAAAATAAAGTCAAACAGGTTAATTTAACATCCTCATGATGCTATCGTTCTACGATTAAAATTTGAATAAGATTTATAACATGCTACTTTCAGAATCGGAATTATTACCATCCAACCAAGTTTCATCATGCGAAAAAGCACGCCATCTGTGGGATTGAGTAAACAAAGCTCATTGCAAATGCTAATAAGATGAATAAGTTAATCAACATAATATAAATTATGATTACTAGTCTAGGATGTCGGGAATATGTTAATGTTAAGGGCGTTTCCATTTTCACATTATATGAGATATACGCACAGCATAATAAAATTGAAGGATCCTCTTGTCTTTAGATCATGATTTTGTTCAACGTTCTGAAATGCCAGTTTCTTTTTAGTGTGTTTTCTTGCTTAAACATGGAATGATATGTCGATATTTAGCAGACAAAACAAAGTGGCATCAACATTGAGGTACTATGACTGAGCGACGTATCGTGATGGTTATGTAAAATATTAACACAGCTACAGCGTTTCAAAATGGCGTCAATGTCCGTAATGACTCTGCTGGTTACAGTTTTAAGTCTACAATCCTGGACAAAGGCTGCGGATCTACGAGTATCGTTGTCATCACCTTCCAACACCGTAACAGTTGGTGGAATTTTGGCGATACGTTGTCAAGTTTGGAATTTACAAAATCATTTAACGGTAAATATATTACGGAAAAAGAATGCACACGCTGAACAAATCACTAATGGAGAAGATATATCACGCCCTTCGGAGAGATTGAATATGTTTCTGACAACGAGGACATTTTCGGATGGGTCCATTGTTTATTTTGTAACCATGGTTGATGTATCTGACATTAATGGAGGTGAATATGTATGCAAAGTGATTAATTTAGGAGATGTAAGTATTATTGCAGAGGATTCTGTAATTATAAATGTATACTCGTACCCAGGCAGAGCATTTCCGTTGTGTACCACCACTCCCAACCAGCCTATCATGTTAAGCGTACACGATATACTTAAATTAAAATGCTCGTCTGACAAAGGGGTACCGACCGTTAACTTAAAATGGATAGACACTAAATCTACAACGCAATTATCTGCTCGTGATATATCTGAGGACACTTTGATTCACTCTGAAGCAGTTATTCAAGTAGACGAATCTTTTCACGGAGCAGTATTCAGCTGTGAAATTACAAGTGAAGGCTTTCCCGATTGGAAACGTACCTGTACTGTAGGCCCTCTAACAATCAAATCAGATTCTATCAATATAGAGAACAACGTAGTAAATCCACAAATTACTATTACGAATAAAGAAATCCAAGGACCGCATGACATAGGAAATTCATTACTTACAGGGAAGTGTGGACAATGTTCGTCTTCTAATGACATTGTGGAATTTTATTTGACTGTAGCTACTGTTGGAACTGGTCTGCTAACCATAATATTCATTGTTACAACAATAATAATGTGTCATAAATACCACAACATATCTGAACAAACTCGGAGACAACCTGCACGTGTACTTGCATCGCAGCAATCAGTTGAGCCAGTTTATGTGTCATTACAAAGGCGTCCACAAAGCACGTACAGCGAAAAAGAATATATGACTCTAGAGGATCCAAATAATCCGGAAAATAAAATAATTTTACCGAAGGAAACTTTTGATGATTATTGTAGGACAATGAGTTTAAAACGGGTGTAATAATTACCGTTATGTCCTACAAATAACCTTAAATGGTGCATGTATATGTTATGTTTTATATATCTGAATGTATCTTGATAATTATTTAAAACATTGTTTGAACATGTTAAATTTATGTAAATGCATGCCTATTGATGTTGTTTATTAAATCTTATAATATAAAACAAGCAGTTTGTAACAAGTTTTGCTCGTTAGTTCAGAATGTTGTTTCCGAATTTCGTCAAGACGCTTACTTCTTTTATATTGTAAGCATTTTGAATATTGTTTGAATAGATAGAGATATAGAATTTTGTTCTGAAATAATTGGAAATCTAATTAATTCAGAATAATCTACAAACTCAGCATGTACTAGGCAAACGTAAACACTGATATATATTTTGAGGTGTATCGGAGTTTGAAATTCAAGTTCTTTAAGATTATGATAAAAGTGATAAAGTTCATTAATTATGTAGACAAATCCAATTTTCTACTCACGGTTAGACAGTTTCGTCAACCAGGTCGGTTGACTTCTTCAGTAATGCGATGATCCACTTGATAAAAGTGCTTTGAACATAATGTTTGAGTTTTTAAGAAGTTTAAGACCCAACAATACGTTTGCTTATCTTTCAACATCTCTCAAAATAGGATACTTGATTGCACGCGCTAAACATAAAGGACGAGCTAAACATAATATTCACAATGTTTGCTATCCATACCGATCCACCCATCAATATAATATTATTAATAACGTACACTCATCAAACCATTTACATAACACATTTAAGTAAGATATCGAAATGTCTTTTTCTACTATCTTTGGAGTTTGCGTGCACCGAAATTGAAATCGCGCCATCTATGTCTATATCGTCATGTTAATTAGCATGTTAAATATTAATGAGCATGTTGAGATGCACAATCACTTTCAGCATAATGTATGCTGATTAACCTAGGATGTCGGACATATAATTATCATATTGTGAATGGGCGTTTCAACTCGTATTTTATGATCGAAGTGTATGTAGAATTGTGTTGCTTCATTTCGTTTGAATGCTGCTCGACATTTTACAAATGTTGTCATTTTGAAGTAGCCTAACTTGATGATTTGGAAGTAACCTCTACGTATCTTTTCATGTGGAAAACTATAGCACCAGCACAGTAGTAAAATTGATAACGTATTGTGTGCTTCTGGTTTGTAATTGTGTGTTTTCAAAATGGCGGCGATGACTATAGTTGCTTTCCTTACGGCCAGTTTAACTCTACCTTTTGGTGCTTCGGATACACGAGTATCTATTTCTACTCCTGTGGATACAGTAACAGTTGGTGGAATTTTAACTATTCGCTGCCAAGTATGGAATTTAGAAAAACATTTGACTGTGAATATAATACATGAATCAAATACACACGCTGACCGAATTACTGATGGAGAGGAAATAGTGCGAGCTTCGGAGAGACTAAATGTGTTTCTAGCGACCAGGAAATTTTCTGATGGGTCCGTTGTGTACTTTGTTACGATGGTTGACACTTCTAAAAACGATGGAGGGGAATATGTTTGTAGAGTGATAAATTTTAGAGAAGTAAGAAATGTTGCCGAGGAATCATTAAATATAAATGTGTTCTCTCTCCCAGCTAGCATATACCCATTTTGTGTCAGCACTCCGAACGAACCAATAACATTAAACGTGCATGCTACAGTTAAACTAAAATGCACGTCTGAGAAAGGTAACCCAAACGTTAATATGAAATGGATAAACAAAAAGTCTGATCTGCAATTATTATCTCATGATATATCTGGGGTAACCCTGATTCACTCTGAAGCCGTTATTCAGGTAGATGAATCGTTTCACGGTGCAATGTTTAGCTGTGAAATTACAAGTGGCGGTTTTCCAGATTGGAAACGAGGATGTACTGTAGGTCCTATTATAGTTAAATCATACACTAGTAATGCACGGGACAACGTAGGACATCAGCAAACTGCGATTACAAATAAAGCAATCGAAGGAGCACGCGATGTAGGAAACCCACAATTTACGGGAAAGTGTGGAGAATGTTCGTCCTCTAGTGACGTTGCAGAATTTTATTTGACTGTAGCCACTGTCGGTACAGGTCTTCTTACTATTATATTCCTTACAACAACAATTATAATGTGTCATAAATACCACAATATATCTCATCAGACTCGTAGAGAACCAGCACGCGTACTTACATCGCAGCAATCAGTTGAACCAGTTTATGTGTCATTACAAAGACGCCCACAGAGTACCTATAGTGAACGAGAATATATGACACTAGAGGATCCAAACAATCCGGAAAATAAAATTATCCTTCCGAAGGAAACTTTTGACGATTATTGCAGGACAATGAGTTTAAAGCGGGTATGATTGCTATTATAGTACTTGGCGCCATATTATATAAAAACATATGTATACCACAATAAGTTTTAATATAAATATGTGCTCTCGTAATTCTTGATCATGTTAAAAATATGTATTTGCCTTTATTTTGGAAAAAAGTTTATAATTATCGATTTGCTAAACATAGCTCTTGGAATAATTATTATCAGGTCAAAAGCTTACAATTTTATCGCTTAATATACCAACATAGATGAACATTCATAAACGACAACGTGTCATATTTTTATCGAGTATCAATACATTTTAAGAGGTCTTACCAAACAATTTACTATTTATTAATTATTATAATTTATGTTACAGATGTGGTAAAAGCCAGGAAAGTTCCATATTACATTTGTTGCAAAAATACTCACAGTTCGGACATTTCACGTGTCTCATATTTTTCTTACATTATAACCACAGTTTTCATTTCGAAGTCACAGTGGTCTGAACAGCAGAATGTTTGTTCAGTTATATTAACGTCTTCTAATTGCCGGTGATGTGTTTATTTCTGTCAAGACTATGTCTCAAAATTGACGATTATTGAATTCTCGGTTGACTGTTGTTTTTAATGTCGGTAAACTTGAAGTAGAGATGAACCATTTTAACAAGTTACTGTTCAGACCAGTGCAGTATATTGCTATCTCTGCACGCTGTGCTAAATACATTAAAACCCTAATTAAAAAAAAGATGTGGTAAGGTATACAATTCTCAAGCTTAAGTTTTCATTTCAGACTAAAAAACAACATTTTATACCAACTTAAAAAAGGGAACTTGGTTGGACCACCCCGCATGATATATGTGAGCATCAATTCCATTTAATTCTTATTTTTCAATTTAATACGCCTTCTTCTGACAAAATGTACTTTAAAATAACTGTATTAAAGTTAAACATTTTCAATTTATAATAATATCTAGAGCTATAAGATATGCATTGGATGGAATCCCAGCAAACACAAAACGTTTTCGACATCATTTGCAAAAGGTTATAAAAGGTTGTCAGAAAACGTTTAAATGTCGGGTTATATAAAGGGTACATTAATGGTATAAAACGTTTTCATTACATTAAATAACATTTGTTGGTAATTTACTGCACAGCAAACACAAATGTTTTACAGAAAACATTTAAATGTCGGGTTATATAAAGGGTATAATAACGTTTTAATAAAATTCCAAAAACATTTTTGAAAACTTGGTACAAATCATTCTAATGTTTTTTTTTAATGTTATTTGGGGGTTGAAAATATATTTTGCAAAAAATGTTTGCCCAAAATATTTACTATAACGTTTTTAAATTGTTTTCACGACCTTTATATAACCCGACATTTAAATGTTATTAGAACGTTTTGTAAAAAACATTTTAAGAACATTTCTGTGCTTGCTGGGTGCAAATATTTTAACATAATGTTATTTAAGTGTTGACAAAATATTTGGCCAAAAATGTTTGCAAAAATAGTTTACAATGACATTTCGAAAACATTTTAAAATACTGTTGTAGTGTGTTTTCATACAAAACGTTTTAAAACGATTTCATGACCTTTATATAACCCGACATTTTAATGTTATTAAAACGTTTTTACCTAACCAAAACCCAAAATATAACTTATTTAAAACGTTTTAAAAACGTTTTTGTGTTTGCTGGGATCGTAGTGTATTATGGCTAAAAAAAAACAAGTGTTCAGCAACATAAGCAACATATTTTAAGTTGCTCTGATTATATAATTGCTCTATTATATTATTATATATATCTTTATCATGGTCATGGCTATCGTTGTAAGATAAAGAATGAAAAATAGAAAGCACGCCATCTATTGGTTGGAGTAAACGAAGCACATAACAAATGCTAATAAGACGAATAATATGTTAATCAGCGTTATATAAATTATGTTGACTAGTCTAGGATGTCGGGAATATATTATGTAAAGGGCGTTTCCATTTTCATATCATATTAGATGTACGCACAGAATAATAACATTCAATGATCCTCGTGATTTTTTTTTCAATGCTTCAACGTTTTGAAATATGTCACTTTCTTTTGCGTCTGTTTTTCTTGCTTAAAAAACATGGACTTTGTCATGTCTACAATTAGACATAAGAGAATAAGGTATTTTAACTGAGCGTCGAATTGGTTATCTACAATATTCACACAGTGTTTCAAAATGGCGTCAATGGTCGTATTGACTCTGCTTGTTGCAGTTTTAAGTCTACACTCCTTGACAACGGCTGCGGATCTACGAGTGTCATTGTCTTCGCCCTACACAGTAACAGTTGGTGGAATTTTAGCGATCCGTTGTGAAGTATGGAATTTAAAAGATCATTTAACTGTTAATATATTACGGAAAACGAATACACATGCTGAACAAATTACAAATGGCGACGAATTAGTACGATCATCAGAAAGACAGAACATGTTTCTAGCGACAAGACAATTTGCAGATGGATCTATTGCATACTTTATCACTATGGTTGGCATATCTGAAACTGACGGAGGTGAATATGTATGTAAAGTAATAAATTTGGGGGAAGTTAGCGTCATTGCAGAGGATTCAATATATATAAATATATATTCGTACCCAACCAACATGTACCCACTCTGTGTAAGTACTTCGAATGCGCCAATTGTACTACGTGTGCATGATATACTAACATTAAAATGCACGTCTGAAAAAGGTGTACCAACTGTTGATATGAAATGGATAAACACTAAAACTGATCACCAATTGTCATCTCATGATATATCTGAACAAAATCTGATCCACTCTGAGGTCGTTATTCATGTGGACGAATCTTACCAAGGTGTGTTATTTAGCTGCGAAATTACAAGTGAAGGCTTGCCCGACTGGAAACGAAGATGTACTGTAGGTCCCATAACAATAAACACATATTCTAATATTAACGAACAGGACATCCAAACTGCGATTACGAATAAAGGAATTCAAGGACCATTTGATACCGAAAACCCACGATTTACAAACAAATGTGGAGAATGTTCTTCTAATGATATCCTGGAATTCTATTTGACTGCGGCTACTGTCGGCACAGGACTTCTCACTATCATATTCCTTATAACGACAATAATTATGTGTCGTAAATACCACTCCATATCTGTACACACTCGAAGTCAACCTGCACGTGTACTTACATCTCAACAATCAGTTGAACCAGTTTATGTGTCATTACAAAGACGACCACAAAGCACGTACAGTGAACGAGAATACATGACTCTGGAGGATCCAAATAATCCAGAAAATAAAATTATCCTCCCAAAGGAAACTTTCGACGATTATTGTAGGACAATGAGTTTAAAAAGGGTGTGAATTGTAACTTATAATCGATTGTTTTTTATTTAATATGATGGGCAATTATTATCCGTGTTTGTGTTATATGTCGGTTGACAGGTGCATGTCAACCATATGTACGAGTCCGGAGTAAAGAATGATTACCCAGCAAACACAAAAATGTTTTTAAAACGTTTTAAACATGTTATATTTTGAGTTTTGATTTAGATAAAAACGTTTTAATTTTAATTAAAATGTCGGGTCATATAAAGGTCATAAAAAGTTTTAAAACACACTGCAACAATATTTCTAAAATGTTTTCAAGACGTTATTGTAAAAATTATTTTTTGCAATCATTTTTTAACACTTAAATAACATTATGTTAAAATATTTGCAGTAGGTTCTCAAAAAATGTTTTTGAATGTTATGAAAATGTTTTATACCCTTTATATGTCCTTTATATAACCCGACATTTAATCGTTTTCTGGCAACCTTTTCTAACCTTTTGAGAATGATGTCGAAAACATGTTGTGTCGGATAGGCTAATAGTGAAAAAAAGTTTTGATTTTGTAACGTGGCACGCTCCCATTTGATTCATTGTATTGAACAAACAACCCATCCATAAAATGAGAGGGTGCCCGTTAAAAAACCAGAATAGTAAACATAGAACAGGTCATGCAACGAGTTAGCATGGGTTATCAAATGTTCATTACATTATTGTCACTTATTGTCATGTTAATTCTGTATCAAAATGTTCTCGTATTATCTTCTTCACTGCAAAGAGATGTCCAGGTAAATATTTATGCTACATTTTTTTGTATAATCAATTAGCATGAGTTATTTGATGTTAATTACATACGGTATTGTCACTAAATGTCATGTTAATTGTGTATCAAAAATGTACTCGTATTTCTTCTTCACGTATAATATTCAGGATCTCTTTAATAATGTAATGTATCTTTTAAGTTAACCTTTGCTTCCTAACAAGTTAAACAAAAGGTTTATCGCAACCTTTTTACTCATATTGTGCATCATATATAAAACATTATTATTCATATTCTTTGATACTTCTACTTCTTATTGAAAATGACACAAAACTATTATAAGGTACATAATGGAAAAGGTTTTACATAATTTACCAAAAGAAATTAGGTTACTAAATAGAATACAATATAAAAATGACTGAAGACGTTATGCATAACACAATGATTCTACATTGCGGTTATTTATTTTGAGCACGCCATCTGTAGGGCATAATTATAAACCTCATTCCATATTAATGAGACGTTGAATATTTTATGCATAATTAATGATGATTAGTCTAGGATGTCGGGGATTATAGCTTGTGGATAGGCGTTGCCATTATCATTGCATTTAAGATGAATGATGAACAGTTACTTGGATTTTGGAATCATGTACTTTGAATCATGATACAATGCTATATGAGGATAAAATTTTAGTACTACGTTGTGATTTATTTGTTTGAAATTCGTGGTGTTTTACATTGATAATCAAGGACAAAACAAAGAAGCATCTGTACTGAGCCACTATCTGCAGTGCTTCAGGCATCTGCATTAACGTTGTGTTTTTCAAAATGGCGGCCACAGCTATATTCTCTCTGCTTGCGACAGCTTTTGCTTTACCATCCTGGACATATTCTGCGGACATACGAGTGTCAGTTTCTACATCTACTGATACAGTAGTAGTTGGTGGGATTTTAGCAATTCGCTGTCAAGTGTATAATTTAGAACAACATTTAACCGTAAATTTATTTCACGAATGGAATACACACGTTGATCAAATCTCTAATGGGCATGAAATATTACGATCATCAGAAAGACTGCACATGTTTCTGGCGACACGAACATTTTCCGATACCTCTGTTGTATATTTCGTTACCATAGTTGGTGTAACTGACAACGATGGTGGTGATTATGTGTGCAAAGTAATGGATTTTACGAAATATACATATATCGCTGAGGATTCAATATCTATAGATATATATTCCCACCCAGCAATTATGTATCCGCTTTGTACCAGTACGCCCAATGAACAAGTTACGCTGAGCGAGAATGCTGTACTTCAATTAAAATGCACGTCTGAGAAAGGCGTACCGCAAGTCAGTATGAAATGGATAAATGCCAAATCCGGTATTCAGATATCATCTCGTAACACTTATGAAGATTTTCTGATTCACTCAGAAGCTAATGTTCAAGTAGATCTGTCTTTTGATGGCGCATTACTTTACTGTGAAATTACAAGTGACAGTTTTCCTGATTGGAAACGGAAATGTACGGTAGGTCCAATCACAATTAAGACACATTTTGGAGACGAGCGGGATAACATAGTGAACCAGCAAACTGCGATTACGAATAAAGGAATCCAAATACCACGTGATGCAGAAAACCCGCGATTTATACAGAATTGTGAAAAATGTCCCTCTAATGATATTATGGAATTGTATTTGACTGTAGCTACTGTTGGTACAGGTCTTCTAACTATTATATTCCTTGCAACAACAATACTGATGTGTCATAAATACCACTCCATATCTGAACAAACTCGGAGACAACCAGCACGTGTACTTACATCTCAACAATCAGTTGAACCAGTTTATGTGTCATTACAAAGACGCCCACAAAGTACTTATAGTGAACGAGAATATATGACTCTAGAGGATCCTAACAATCCGGAAAATAAAATTATCCTTCCGAAGGAAACTTTTGACGATTATTGTAGGACAATGAGCCTGAAAAGGGTTTGATATTATTTTATATAATTGTCCCAGTTGCAATGTATCATGCTTGAGAAATCATATTGATGATTGAATACTAAATGTCTTTGTTAATTAATTATATCTGTTAAATACTAATGTAGTATGATGTAAACTTTTTTAATTAGTGTACAGTGTGCAGCGGCGTTGCGTAGGTCATCACATGGGGGGGGCACCATGATTGGGGGCACCGGGTCTGATTGGGGGGCACAGGGTCTGATTGGGGTGGGGCACAAGCCGTTTTTCGGCAATTTTCCTATGGGATTTTGTAAAATTTCAGATCGATTGGGGGCACGTGCCCCCCGTGCCCCTATAACGCTACGCCACTGACAGTGTGCTTCATGTACTAAACATACAGACGCTTTTAATGACATGATAATTCTGTTTGAATATTTACTTGATATATATTTACAAAATAATTTTATTAATGTGTTGTTCTTATTTGTAAAGTTTAGAATAAAAATTAATTCATCAAATTGATTTAGATCAGAAGACATAATAAAAAATAGTAAAGATGAAATGAGAAATGTGGGAGTTTGGTCAAAGATTGTAAAAATATGTATCCCTAAGCTCAAATTGTACTTTCATCGGCTTTCCTGAAGTCCTCATAGAAAGTCACATTTTTAAAGATGATTGAAACTATATAAACATCTCAAAAAAAGTAACTAACCCCCTTAAATAATGACCATTATTAAAGAACGGGTGATTGTATTACAAATCGTTGATTTCTGCACATATTGACACCTCATTTGTAGCAATTGACTAAATATTGACGCCACAGCGTACATTTAAATCAATGTAGCCCACCCAAGATTTGAAAGTTGCAGTAAATTCTATTGATTTTGCATTCAGTGTAAATCTGTGTAATGATATCTGAGTGTTTTTGTATTGTAAAAATTTGTATGTAAGTGCAACTTTCAAATCTGGACCTCACTACATTAAATTGACTGGTGTTTTATGGTTTTCTGGGCTGTCGTATCAAATGAGGTGTCAAAATGTGCAGTAATAAATACGGCTTCCAACACATTTACAGATTTGTAATACAATAACCCCTTTTTGAATAATGGCCATTATTTAAGGAGGGGTTAGTTGCTTTTTTTGAGATGTTTATTTAGCTTAAGTTCATTTTCGTATGTAACAATATCTGTAACAGCGTTATGTCGAGTGACTGTATGCAATTTAATGTACGTTGAGTGAATCTTCTCAGTAAGTTCCACTATTTCCTTTATTTCCAAACCTGTCTCTCTTAATGTATATACAACCCGTTAATGGAGCTTACCTGTTAAAATTAAACTTTACCTAAACAAACAAAACTAGGTTGACGATTTGATATATATTTTTTTTTTTATCTCAATCGTCCATCTTTTGTTTATCAATTTTAATAAGAACATCAATAGTTTTCAAGGCACGTGATAAAGCATATTCTGGTTAAAATTGTACATTCATTAATATATTATATTCCCAAGATGTCCAATAGTTCAATAAAAAAAAAAAATGTACACTAAGAGTAAGAACATCACATTTATAACTGCCATTAATAATCGCGTCCCCCAAACACTGCATTTTTATTCATGCTATCTATAAAGTTTAATCTTTAAGTACGAAAGCACGCCATCTGCCGACTGAATGCCACACACGTTCTCCTCATTTTAATATTCCAATTACACTCATAAATTTCAGCATAATATATGATAATTAGTCTAGGATGTCGGGAATATATTATCTCTAAAACAGGCGTTTCCATTATCATTATAATGGATCTTAATGTATGCTGGTGATAGCTTGGTGTCTGATGTTGCTGTGTAATGATCTATGAATCAGATGTAAATAACCAATATCTCGTCGTTATGCTACTAACTTAGAATACTTGTATCTCATCCATTGCTGTTTCAATACTGATGGAATACTACTGATTAAATATTAGCTGTTTCCAAATCATCTGCAACGCAATAACTGTACGCTTTTCAAAATGGCGACGGCGATGACACTTGTCGTTCTGCTTGTTGGCGTAATGTTGCCTTCGTGGTCAATTGCTGCGGATTTACGAGTGTCCATCTCTACTCCTACTGATACAGTAACAGTTGGTGGTATTTTGGCGATTCGATGTCAGGTTTGGAATTTACAAAATCATCTAACTGTAAATATATTTCGTGAATCAAGTTCACATAGTGACCAAATCACATACGGAGAGGAAATATTGCGTGATTCAGAAAGACTGAACGTGTTTCTGTCCACGAGATCATTTTCCGACGGATCGGTTGTATATTTTGTTACAATGGTTGATGTGTCTGAAAAAGATGGCGGTACATATTTGTGTAAAGTGATCAATTTTAGGGAATTAAAAAATATTGCTGTAGATTCGTTAAATATTCAAATATTTTCACTACCAACAAGCATATACCCGTTATGTAGCAGTACTTCAAATGAACCAATTACATTACGCGTGCACGATATACTTAAATTAAAATGCACGTCTGCGAAAAGTGATCCAACTGTTAATATGAAATGGATAAACACTGAATCTGGTCTCTCGTTATCATCTCATGATATATCTGAAGAAACACTGATTCACTCTGAAGCCGTTATTCAAGTAGACGAATCTTTTCAAAATGCTCTCTTTACCTGTGAAATTACAAGTGAAGCTTTCCCTGATTGGAAACGTAGATGTACTGTCGGACCTATCACAATTATTTCATATTTTATTAACGAGCAGGACAACGGACAAAATCAACCAATTTCAAATAAAGAAATCGAAGACCCGCTTCTTACAGGAAATCCACGTTTTGCCGGAAATTGCAGAGAATGCTCGTCTTCTAATGATATACAAGAATTTTATTTGACTGTAGCTACTGTTGGTACAGGGCTTCTTACTATTATATTTCTTATAACGACAATAATAATGTGTCATAAGTACCACTCCATATCTGAACAAACTCGAAGACAACCTGCACGTGTACTTTCATCTCAACAATCAGTTGAACCAGTTTATGTGTCATTACAAAGGCGTCCACAAAGCACGTACAGCGAACGAGAATACATGACTTTAGAGGATCCAAACAATCCAGAAAATAAAATTATTCTCCCTAAGGAAACATTTGACGATTATTGTAGGACGATGAGTCTAAAAAGGGTATGAATTGTTTATTATAGGCCTAATGATAACAATAAATCATCACAATTTTGATAAGTGTTGACATTTTGTGGGGTGGATGTTAAGGGGGTGAGGATGTTTGGGATCTTTCATACCATTGTAGCCAATGGCGCGTAGACTTGCAAAGCACGTATTTTAATGCTCCTGCTCTGGTTGTCATGATAACGAAGCAAGGCCTCTGATCGGGTAAATATGGGAACAAAAGTAACACAAAAAGTGCATGACCCACGGGCATCATACTTGGGTGTGGTGCATGGCAACAAGACGCCCAGAACAAAGAATCCGGAATTTTTGGATGAGTTGCCCAGCGTAGTTTAAAAAAAACCCTTTATTTTAGCAAAAGCTCTTCATGTTATTTCATGTTATTGATCTGCTCATTATAATGTATCAACTACATCTCGATCGGAGCTTCTGTTATTAAGTTACTGTTATTGAGTTACTTTTGTTCCCGTGTTTAACCACTCATAAGCCGTTACCATGGCCACCATTGAGCCATTGGGTACAAATTGAATATGGCATACAAGACATATCGGCTGATATTTGTGAATATATGAAAAACGCTATTGAAAATTCAAAATGACCCCAAACATCCTCCTCCTAAAGTTTTATTAACTTTTTATTACCTCATAATGAGCAAATATTGACTGCACTTGTTTGCTTGTAAGTATACACGATTATGTTGGATGGAATAATGCTAGAAGAGTAAAGTTTCAAACATGCAAAGTAAAGTAAAATGTAGGTTTTTTCAATCAAACACAATAATTGCATAACTCATTAACTGGCTCATGAAATTATGCAAAGACTACGTAAGTTCTAAATTAAGTTTGATTCAAATGAAACATAACTTTCCACATGCGTCCACATCTTACACAGCTGGTTAGAGTTGGACATTATCAGCCAAACTTGTCTGTAAATTATTTTTTGGACAAAATACCTTGAACATGTTAAAGGATCAAGAATATCTTAAAAATGCTGGTTTCCAGCTGTCTGTCCATCATGTAGCAACACCTTTTTCGAAAATGTATGTGTTCGTTAGCAGGCGCCGCTGAAGCACGCCATCTGTTGGTTGAAATGACCATACATAATTATATATTCTAATGAGATGCATGCTTATTTTAAGCATAATATATGATGATTAGTCTAGGATGTCGGCGATATTAAATATTTAATACGCGAATGGGCGTCATTTCATCTCCGATGTGTACAAAGCATCGTTGAGTTGATTGTGCTTCGATGTATTTGAAAATATTGTCATTTTGTCTAAATGAAATCTGTTTGATTGGAGCTTCAACTCGAATACTCACATAGTGGTGCCTGAGAAACAAAGACAGCAGTGGTGATGCGATATGAACAGTGGAATCTTTAATACTAGTGTGTTACCAAAATGGCGGCAATGGTTTTATTAGCTCTGCTAATTATTGGTTTAGCACTACCATTCTGGTCAAATGCGGCGGATATACGGGTGTCCATTTCTACTCCTACTGATACAGTGACAATTGGTGGAATTTTAGCAATTCGATGTGAAGTATGGAATTTACAAAAACATTTGATTGTTAATATAGCCCGTGTATCACAAATGCGTACTGATAAAATAACGGAAGGAGAAGAAATATTACGATCGTCAGAAAGACTTAATATGTTTCTAGCGACAAGGACGTTTTCAGGTGGATCTACAGTGTTTTTCCTTACGCTGATTAGCGTATCTGAAAACGACAATGCTGAATATCAATGCAAAGTAACTGATTTTACGGAATTTAGTATCATTGCTGAGGATTCAATAAGTATAAACATATACTCACAACCTGCGAGTATATATCCGTTATGTACAAGCACACCACTTGCGCCCATTACGTTAGGCGTCCATGATGTGCTTAAATTAAAATGCACATCTGAGAAAGGTGTACCAATCGTTCATGTGAAATGGATAAACACTAAATCTGATCTTCAGTTAGTTTCTAGTGATATATCTGAATCAAATCTGATTCATTCTGAAGTTGTTATTCAAGTAGACGAAACTTTTCACAATGCAGTGTTTAGCTGTAAAATTACAAGCGAAGCTTTTCCGGATTGGAAACGAAGATGTACAGTGGGACCTATCACTGTGAATTCATATTCTACCAACAAGCAAGACAACGGACAAAATCCACATATTTCAAATACAGAAATGGAAGGACCGTTTCAAACAGGAAACCCAAGCTTTGCAGGAAATTGTAGAGAATGTTCATCTTCTAATGATATGCTAGAATCTTATTTGACTGTTGCGACTGTTGGTACAGGGATTCTTACTATTATATTTCTTATAACGACAATAATAATGTGTCATAAGTACCACAATATATCCGGAGAAACTCGTCGACAGCCTGCACGTGTGCTTACTTCTCAACAATCAGTTGAACCAGTTTATGTGTCATTACAAAGGCGCCCCCAAAGTACATACAGCGAACGAGAATATATGACGCTAGAGGATCCAAATAATCCAGAAAATAAAATTATTCTTCCCAAGGAAACCTTTGACGATTACTGTAGGACCATGAGTTTAAAGAGAGTGTAAGATTTGCTAGTATCAATGTTTTGCCTATATTAGTTAAACAATCAATTAATGATATAGCTGTATATTGTATAAAAATATTGTCCGCATTATTAAGTTATTCAATTCGCGTATCATAATTTGTGTCACATATATAAATATTAATAATGTGGTAGTGATTTTGAAAATGTCTTAATCATGATACCGACACACGTTTATGGTGTGCAAACATGTTTACTTATGTTTCCTTATATCTCATAATGGACTACAAGCACCACGTACCCTCATCAACTTGCAATAATGTGAACGCAGCACGTGAAGTCAGACGTAAGACTGCGTAGAGAGGAGTACGCGGTATCCTTGGAAATAGTAGTATAGAGGAAAGTTTATTTGGAGTTATGATGAGATTGTTCTGAAAGTTCTAAATATTTAGGCTCTATTCTGGGATTAATTTGCATAAGGTCAGTAATTAAGTCTCATCTGAACAAAGAAAAAAACAAAGCAAAAAAATAAACGAAATCAGAATCAGTTAGTCATATAAAAAACATAATAAAACTTATCGTGTTGGTAACAAAATCCCTTCTTCTGCAGTCCCGAGAGTAAGGGGTCTGATATTTGTCAATAATTTGTCTAGTATAATATCAATAATGCTATAATGTACTCTGTTCACAAAGGTGCTTGGACCCAACAAACACAGAAACGTTTTAAAAACGTTATGAACGTGTTTTGTTTTTGGTTTTATTCAAAACGTTTTAATAACATTTAAATGTCGGGTAATGTAAAGGTCATGACAACGTTTGTAAAATTTTTAATATGAAAAAAACCACTACAACAACATTTTGAACTAACGTTGTTACAACGTTATTGTAAAATATATTTTGCAAACATTTTTGCAAATAATTTTTTCAACTCTTTATGTTAATGTTTTGCATCAAGTTTTCACAAATGTTTTGGAACGTTATAAAAACGTTTTACACCCTTTATATAATCCGACAATAACACGTTTTCTGTCAAACGTTTTGTGTTTGCTGGAGATACATAATCTAAACAGTGTGATAAAGTTTGATCACAATACCCCGTTTTTATATGAGTTTTATACGGTATTGAAAACTTCAAATACTCATATATTGTGTATATTAAATTGATATTAAGGATATTTTCAATACTTTGTCACAAAAAATTAAACACGTACAAACGAATATTGTGATGAATGATGAATACATTTTGAAGGTGTCGTGGTTTTATGAGGCATGAAGGGAAACATGTGAGACATTTATAAATACTTAACTTTTCATGTTAAAGATAATGTAACAAAACACATTTAGAATTGGAAAGAAAGGTTACACTCCGCAGCATTGAAACTACATTTTAAAAGCTATGCTACCTTCGAACTAATAGTTAACACGACTTGCACTATATTGGCAGGATTCGAGTAGAAAGGTAACCGTCAAAGAAAAAGTTTATCTAATAAAATATATCTTTGTTGTTCTTACGTTAGTTTTTGGAATAAGTTCAAGATATTAATACATGCTGCAGTTACTGTTGTTCATTCAATGCATTTCTATGATATCTTCATGTTCCAAGTTTCTTGTAAAGTGTTGGTGTTAATTGTATTATGGCATATACTGTACGAAATTCAAAAGGCTTTGCATCATATTTACTTCAAAATATTGAAAATTTATATATAGCTTACATGTCTAATGTACAATGTGTAAAATATTGTATCGTTCCTTGTTTAGAGTCTATATCAAAATAAAATCATAGCATTATACGAAATACCGCTTATCGAGCGTTTTTTGTTAAGATGTCTTTCATTCTCTATTTTCAATGAATAGTGTTAATGATCTTACTGTCATGATTACACACATGATAAAACATGCTACAATTCCGATCAATAAATTTTATGGCTGAATTTCTTTATTCATATACATTTTTCGAGTCAAATCAAACACAGGTCCTATAACGGTAAAGCCATATGATAAAAACGAAAACGGCAACTTTATAATTTCACAGTCCGCAATTGACAATAGGAATATTCAAGGAGTAAGAGATTCAGGAAATGTGCCATTTGCAGGAAAATGTGGAGAATGTTCATCTTCTGATGATATAATAGAATTTTATTTGACTGTAGCTACTGTTGGGACTGGACTTCTCACTATTATATTCCTTACAACAACAATAATAATGTGTCATAAATACCACAACATATCTGATCAAACCAGAAGACAACCTGCACGCGTACTTACATCTCAACAACCAGTTGAACCAGTTTATGTGTCGTTACAAAGACAAAGTCCGCAAAGTACATACAGTGAACGGGAATACATGACTCTAGAGGATCCAAACAATCCGGAAAATAAGATTATTCTCCCTAAGGAAACGTTTGACGATTACTGCAGGACCATTAAAACGGGTGTGACTTTTGTTAATACCTCTTGAAAATCATATTTCTTCTTTTCTTTTTGGATATCTTAATTGCTGATATCAAATATTACAAACAAATTGCTGCCTAAAATTGGCAAAGCTTGGGGTGTGACAGTATGCAAAAGTTTTCAATCTTTGACATCCATCACGTCGCCGGTTGTCTCCATTAGCTTATCAATAAAGCTTCTGCGAAATTATTCAGAATTTAACGTGTTAATGCTAGTTACACATAATGTATTCAATTATCAAACATACTGTTAGCCCAGTCTAATTGTGGGGAAATTTTGGTTAAGCAACCACAACTTGCACCATAATCCATTTCACATGAATCCATCTCCCAAAAGCTCACAAAACATATCAAAAGTCTCGGAAAATCGAAGTAGTGGAACAGAGGCTACTTTGCATAAATCCAAACTGGCCGCTTTATACAAGGGTGAGATTTGAAAGATGAAATCTGGTTAACATTCATACCAATGTATTCCTTCCAGCATACTGATTCAGAAAAAAAGTTTGACCGTCTGCAAAAAGGCAAAAAGGTCAAATGTTGGGCTTTACATGGTCTACAATTGTATACGGTATGCTCCGATTTTTAATCAAACTGGTCTCAAGTTGTTCCTGTGACAAAAATAAATAAACATTAGAATAGTTGCGTTAATTTGGATGTTTTGTTACGTAACTAACATCACAAAATAGGTCATGATCAGATTGAAATTTCAGCGGCCATTTTGGATTTACGCACTGTTCCACTACTTGGATTTTCCGGGACTGTTGATGGGTTTTTTATATGAGGTTCTGGGAGATAGATGCATGTGAATTGGATTCTGTTCCAATTAATGGTGGGTTATTTCATATCTAGACTGGACTAGTCTGCAGTATAAAGTTATACCATGCGCATATTTGAGTGCAATTTTGTGTCGTATAAATAAGGCCTAATGATGTGCTTTAACCCACAATTTGTGACATGATGTCATGATCAACTACACATTGCTTTTTATGCATTAGACGTATAATAACAAGGTAAACACAAATAGGTTTGTGCATAATGTCAATAATCAAATAAGTCTCACCTGTCGATAACTTCGAAAACACAAAATAAGCTCAGAATCAATTGACTACATTTGAAACTGCCTAGGTTCATTCATTACTTATGAAATTGAGATAGTTGTACGTAGAAATGTAACGTTGTGTTTGAATTTGTCTTGGTAAACATTTATATCAATAGTTTCCCCTCCTGGTCATTCGAGAAAAGTGTTCCATATCATAGTAATACAATTAATAACTCGACAAGTTATACGCATTAATATTCCCATATAATTTATTCACTTTGGTTTTGACATTTTCGTGCTTGGGTTTATTCAACAATAAAAACTTCAAATGCTCATAATGATAATGATTAATATAGACTTAGAAACTTCTTGCACTTACATCTATTTAAAAATATAAAAAAAGCTGGGTTTAAATAAACACTAAAACGTTAAATAGTGTTTGACATTGTCGTGGTCCTTAAGTGCAACAAATGCAAAAAATGTTTTGCATTTCACATTAAATCACATTTAACATACGTGATGTAATCAAGAAAAATTAGTCGGAAGTCGGAAATATTGATTCTGACACAAACAAGGAAGTATTACCTTTTGTTTCCCATTGTTTTTGAAACTCTTGGAAACTGCAAAATGTAGCTTTGCAAATCGTCAGCCTGCTACGCTAATTGCCTAAGTCAGTTTTTGTAAATTTTGAGAACAAAGAACAAAATGTCGTTCAAGCATGCATCAGTAATGTAATCACTCTACTTATTTCGGATTATTCACTTTCATTTGTATCATTATCATTTGTTCTTGTGCAAAGATTGGTGAATAAATATGTTTAAATGCATGCTTGAACCATATTTTTACTTTGTTCTCAAAATTACAAAAAATGACATAGTCAATTAGCGTAGCAGTCTGACGAAATGCTGTCTACAATACTATAAGAAACTGAACTCTGAATATGTCCGACTTCAGACTGATTTTGCTTGATCACACCACAGAAAGGTTCACGTGCTACATCAACAAAACATTATACTTTTGAAAAACTTTCGCTTGACTTGTACTGTACATTGAAAGATTTCGCAGTGGAAAAGTAATCACCAACAGAAAGTTGTATCTAATAATAAAATATTGTTGTTGATCTTAAGTTGGTTTGTGAAATATATTGAAAATATCAATAAAAATGGCTACTGTTATTCATTTAATACATTTCTAAGATATCTTCATGTTCAAAATTTCTTGTAAAGTGTTGTGTTGTTAATTGTTATTGTAATATATATGAACTAAATCAAAATATTGCATTTGCTTATTATTGTAACCATATAAAAAACCATTATACTTGCCTACAAATAATAATCTATTACTAGGTTATTATATAAATGTTTCAATATTTCACTGCTCCTTACTTAGAGTTAAATAAAAGCACAGTATCGTAAAGAAATAACATCTTGTGTTTTCTGTTAAGATCTTATGCGATGCTCTGTTTTCAATGGATATCATATATTATTTAATGATATAAACACAATCAAGCGGAAATTACTATCATTAATAAAGGACTCCATATTGCTGAATTTTGTTATTTATATACTTAGTTTAAGACGAGGAATGATATCAGACAAACACGGTTTATTCAACATCGAACGCTATCTGTAAGGCGCCATCTGTCGACTGCCATTATTATGAGTTCATTATAATTTAAAATGAGATACATCATATTCTCTGTTTTCTGCATAATTTATGTTAATTAGGCTAGGATGTCGGATTTTCATCTTTGCTTTGTGCATATGGGGCGTTTCCTTGCCATGTTATTCGTGTGCATAATGATGCCGGGAAGAGTAAGACCAGTGTTATTGTGAATTCCTGGGATGCATATCACAAACAGTTGTGATTAAAACGTAACTACTTTGAAAATTTACTCAGACACAGAGGTTGATTTTATTTAGAAATATCGGTGAATGATTTATTTGCCATTACAGAAGAGCTGGTGTAATGATAATGCTTAATTCGGCATCTATGATATACATGAAATTGGACAAAATGGCGACCACATCGATTGTCACGCTGATTATTGTGTCTCTTCTGCTGTGGCCTGCGTTATTGGTGGATACAGCAGAGACCAGGGTGACTATCTCATCTCCTACTGATGTTGTAACAGTTGGTGGAATTTTAGCAATTCGATGTCAAGTGTGGAACATTAAAGATGATTATACGGTAAACATATTTCGTGCGTTAGATAGTCGTACTGAACAAATAACATACGGGGAGGAAATATTGCGATCTGCAGAAAGGCGCAACATGTATCTAGCTTCAAGAACATTTTCAGATGGATCTTTGGTTCATTTTGTAACCATGGTCGATGTTTCTAACTATGACAATGGTGAATATATATGTAAGGTGGTGCATATAGCTCGTCTTGAAATTATTGCCGAAGATTCAATAGATATTGAGATATATTCATATCCATCAAACACGTATCCGATGTGCTCTAGCATACCAAATCAACAAATAGCTATAAATGTGCATGATACAGTAACGCTGAAGTGTACGTCTGAAACTGGTATACCTACTGTTGATATGAAATTTCTAAACACTAAATCTTCCCAGTATTTATCAGCTTATGAAACCACTGAAGGTACGTTGATATATTCTGAAGTGACCATTACAATTGATGAATCTTTTCATGGTGCTTTATTTCAATGTGAAATTACAAGCAGTGGTTTTGAAGACTGGAAACGCACGTGTACTATTGGACCTATTATGGTGAAATCATATGATGAGAGAGAGAACAGCAACAAAATTAATTCTCAATCTGCAATTGAAAATAGAAATTTTCAAGGAGTAAGAGATTCGGGAAATCAACCGTTTGCAGGAAAATGCGGAGAATGCTCATCTTCGAATGATATAATAGAATTTTATTTGACTGTAGCTACTGTTGGCACAGGTCTTCTAACTATTATATTTCTAACAACAACAATAATAATGTGTCATAAGTACCACAACATATCTGAACAAACTCGAAGACAACCTGCACGTGTACTTACATCTCAACAATCAGTTGAACCAGTTTATGTGTCATTACAAAGGCGTCCGCAGAGTACATACAGCGAACGAGATTATATGACTCTAGAGGATCCAAATAATCCAGAAAACAAAATAATTCTGCCCAAGGAAACTTTTGATGATTACTGCAGGACGATGAGCTTGAAAAGGGTGTAGTCAGTGACAGTGTATCCCACAGTGTATCACTCAATTGTACATTTAATCATATTTAAAGTCATATAGCAGTATAGCCTAACCTGTTTTTATCAAGTGTATCTAGCACATTCTATCTTAGGGTCTCTCGATGATAGAATAATATTACGGATCATCATGTTCAGTGTGGAGTATATATTACGGAAAGGGGTCTTTCGGTGAAAAATTTAAAAAAAAGTTGAGGTCGAACTTTGTCAAAACACAAATTATGTTTATACAATGACCTCAGTGTACTGAACTATTGTGAACAGCGCGTACCACAATACATGAAAACACAAACGCTCTGTCTTGTAACACAAACATTTGGTCTTCTAGTGACAAATTAATGGTAAACTTGCATGATACATGATACTTTGAAAGACAGATCACAACAAAATATACACGTGGTGTCTTTGGGTGATAGTGACATCAAACACATGTGGTCTTAGTGATGGTGCTCATCGCACACCATATTAAATGCTACCCTCCTAGATGATATAACATTATACTACGGCGTTTTTTAACAGACGACAATAGCGCCATCAGTTGTTTGTAATCAAGTAGGTTATTATAATTAATTATTATCATAATGAGATACCCTGATAAAATGGCATAATGTATGCTGATTAGTCTAGGATGTCGGTACTGCATATATTAATGGGCGTTACCACTTTCATTTATCTGTTATGTGAGAGAGCATTATTATCATCTTAGTGGCTTCTGAATTCTGATGATATTGGAGGATAATTCCGTTTTATATTTGGGAAGTAGAAAATACAATTTTATGTTAACATGTGATACATTTCGTGATATGATTTTAGTACACTGACTATCAACGGAGAAGACTCAGGAGACAAAGAAACATTGATACTGAAGCAAGAGGATATTCACTATATCACCGTGTATTAAACATGGCGGCTGTTGTTTTTCTTTTTCTTTTCCTTGTCACGGGTTTAACGGTTTCTTTCGTGGCAAATGCTGAAGATACTCGAGTATCTGTTTCTACACCTACTGACACTGTAATAGTTGGTGGAATTTTAGCGATTCGCTGTCAGGTCTGGAATCTACAAAGTCATTTTACGGTAAATATATTTCGGGAGTTGAATTCGCATATCTACCAAATCACTAGCGGAGATGAAATACTACGATCTTCAGAGAGACTGAACATGTTTATTGCGACACGAACATTTTCAGGTGGATCTGTTGTATATTTTGTTACTATGATTGGTGTGTCTAACAATGATGAAGGTGAATATGTGTGTAAAGTGATTAATTTAAAGGAAGTTAGCGTTGTTGTTGAGGATTCATTAAACATCAAAATAAATATGCATCCTGCCCGTATGTATCCACTCTGTACAAGTACTCCAAATGAACCAGTTACGTTACGCGTACATGATACATTGAAATTACAATGCACTTCGGAGAAAGGTGTACCGACTGTTAATATAAGATGGATCAACACTAAATTTGATCAGCAGTTATCATCGCAGCATGTTTCTGAAGCAACTCTGATTCACAATGAACTCATTATTCAAGTAGACAAATCTTTTCACGGTGCAGTGTTTATCTGTGAAGTTACAAGTGAAGGATTTCCCGATTGGAAAAGACGATGTACTGTAGGTCCTGTCACAATAACATCTCACTCTAGTGGTGTACAAGGCAACATAGTACACCCACAAACAGCAATTACAAATAGAGGAAGGGAATCGCAGGAAACAGGAAACCCTCGATTTACAGGAAAATGTAGGGAGTGTTCATCCTCTAATGACATAATGGAATTTTATTTGACTGTAGCTACTGTTGGTACAGGTATTCTTACTATTGTATTCCTTACAACAACAATAATAATGTGTCATAAATACCACAACATATCTGAACAGACTCGAAGACAACCTGCACGTGTACTTACATCTCAACAATCAGTTGAACCAGTTTATGTGTCGTTACAAAGACGTCCCCAAAGCACATACAGTGAACGAGAATATATGACTCTAGAGGATCCAAACAATCCGGAAAATAAAATTATTCTCCCTAAGGAAACATTCGATGATTATTGTAGGACGATGAGTTTGAAAAGGGTTTAACCTTTATGGAAGCTTTGTAAAACGTTGATTATCATGCTAGTTATGTAAATATCATCATCATGTTATAAATGCATCAATACAATCGTAACAATCACATAAATATTTGTAATGTTGGGCCACCTTTTTACATTATGTACGTGTAGAAAAGCTTTAATTTCAATATTAAATGGATTATAAGTTAACAGATCTGGTGATAATTGCATGGAATCTCATTATCTTTCATGTATTGTGATTCACAATTTTACCTGAATATCAGGCAAATATCCAGTCCTCAAATTTCTCTTCATGATATCATAAAATATTGCGTAAAGATTGTAAAACTTTCTGGTGTTGCAAATATGTGGCATTGCTGACCACATTTTGTTTTTCAGTGGTGTACTTTCTTGAATGTCTTTTACCTGAAATGAACATGCGCATCGACGATCACATAGTCTCAGTATTTTTGAAAATGATTACGTGAATTCCCGAAGTAGTTAATAGAGATTGTTTTACTTGTATTTTGATAACATACTCCAGAACTTTATAACATGTTTATATGTGCTAAAGAAGCGATATATCTAATAAATTGGAACGAGCTAACTGCATGTTAGGTTACACTTAATGGCAAAGTAATACTTAAAATCCTGTTCGGAATAATTGTTGTAGTAGATAGGAATTTATTAGAAGTAGTATAGCTATTTCATCAAGGTCCTATCTATATGCTTTCATTCTATAAGATCTTGTATGTTTTCATTGAAGCGAAAGCAAAATTCTATTTTGAAATGCTTGCATCTTACTCTTGCTAACATATTATGCCATCTTATTAAATAAAATAAATACAATATTATGCTATCTTCTTCTGTTAAATGTTTGTGACAAGTTTTGCGACGTATTATAAATTTTGAAATCTATTACTCAATCATAAAAATGTGAATTGAAATATACTGGGTAATGAAGTTTAGCAATGTTATAATTAGGTTTACTTGGTAACACCAATGTATATGTTTTTGTTAATTATAAAGAATTCACATAGTCAAAATAAATGTATAATACTTAAAAATCGATTACTATCGTTTATGTTTTGTCTCCCTTAAAACTTAAAGTTACAATTACTGTAAAATTATGATGTGAAGATGAAATACTAGTATTTTAAAATGCTCTTTTAGTTTCTGGGTAATATTTACACCACACATTTGAACTTTGTTGTACCATGACTACAAAAGCATATAATATTGAGGAGTTTCTTTCCAAATTGGATTAAATCCATTTGCCATATAGTTCTGAGAAAATCAATTTGTTTGCTTTAAAAAAAATAAGGATGTTGCACTTCTTTTCATTCAGTTTAGCCCAATGAAAGATATCAAATGTTGAAACTTAAAATCCTGTTTGGTTTCATTCTTTTATTTGCACTATTTGCATTGTATTTTCTATGTATTTCGGTATCTTCGGACACAATAAGTCCCGTTAATCCCTTTTGGAAACAAACAGTTTTGACCACAGTTTTCAAAAAACCACCTTACAATAAAATCTTTATTTCAAGGTGCACCTGAAAACAATGCCATTATGCATGTTTCCGTAGGTAGCACTTGCGTGCTATCTAGATGTGTATGTTATCTTCAGTAGATACAATACATAATATTTACATGCTATCGTCAGTAGGTAGCCTTTCCATGCTATTAGATTGGATTTACATGTTACCTTCAGTAGTTAGCATTTGCATGTTATCTTTAATAAATATCATTTGCATGCTATCTTCAGTAGATCGCATTTGCATGCTACCTTCAGTAGATAGCATATGCATGCTATCTTTAGTAGATAGCATTTGCATGCTATCTTCAGTAGATAGCATTTGCATGCTATCTTCAGTAGATAGCATTTGCATGTTATCTTCAGTAGATAGCATTTGCATGTCATCTTCAGTAGATAGCATTTGCATGCTATCTTCAGTAGATAGTATTTGTATATTACCTTAGTAGATGATATTTGCATGTTATCTTTAGTAGATAGCATTTGCATGTTATCTTCAGTAGATAGCATTTGCATGTTGTCTTCAGTAGATAGCATTTCATGCTATCTTCAGTAGATAGCATTTTTATGTTATCTCAGTAGATGACATTTGCATGTTATCTTCAGTAGATAGCATTTGCATGTTATCTTCAGTAGATAACATCCTATTTTCAGTACATAGTATTTGCATGCTATCTTCAGTAGATAGTATTTGCATGTTATCTCAGTAGATAACATTTAAATTTATCTTCAGTAGATAGCATTTGCATACTATCTTCAGTAGATAGCATTTGCATGTTATCGTCAGTAGATAACATCTGCATATCTCAGTAGATAACATTTAAATGCTATCTTCAGTAGATAGTATTTGCATGTTATCTCAGTAGATAACATTTAAATGTTACCTTCAGTAGATAGTATTTGCTATGCTATCTTCAGTAGATAGAATTTGCATGCTATCTTCAGTAGATAGCATTTGCATCCTATCTTCAGTAGATAGCATTTGCATGTTGTCTTCAGTAGATAGCATTTGCATGCTATCTTCAGTAGATAGTATTTGCATGCTATCTTCAGTAGATAGTATTTGCATGTTATCTTCAGTAGATAGCATTTGCATGTCATCTTCAGTAGATAGATTTGTATGCTATCTTCAATAGATAGTATTTGTATATTACCTTAGTAGATGATATTTGCATGTTATCTTTAGTAGATAGCATTTGCATGTTATCTTCAGTAGATAGCATTTGCATGTTGTCTTCAGTAGATAGCATTTCATGCAGTGATAGTATTTTTATGTTATCTCAGTAGATGACATTTGCATGTTATCTTCAGTAGATAGCATTTGCATGTTATCTTCAGTAGATAACATCCTATTTTCAGTACATAGTATTTGCATGCTATCTTCAGTAGATAGTATTTGCATGTTATCTCAGTAGATAACATTTAAATTTATCTTCAGTAGATAGCATTTGCATACTATCTTCAGTAGATAGCATTTGCATGTTATCGTCAGTAGATAACATCTGCATATCTCAGTAGATAACATTTAAATGCTATCTTCAGTAGATAGTATTTGCATGTTATCTCAGTAGATAACATTTAAATGTTACCTTCAGTAGATAGTATTTGCTATGCTATCTTCAGTAGATAGAATTTGCATGCTATCTTCAGTAGATAGCATTTGCATCCTATCTTCAGTAGATAGCATTTGCATGTTGTCTTCAGTAGATAGCATTTGCATGCTATCTTCAGTAGATAGTATTTGCATGCTATCTTCAGTAGATAGTATTTGCATGTTATCTCAGTAGATAACATTTAAATGTTATCTTCAGTAGATAGCATTTGCATACTATATTCAGTAGATAGCATTTGCATATTATCTCAGTAGATGACATTATTGCATGTTATCTTCAGTAGATAGCAGTTGCATGCTATTTTCAGTAGAGATAGCATTTGCATGTTATCTTCATTAGATAGCATTTGCGTCCTATTTTCAGTAGATAGTATTTGCATGTTATCTCAGTAGATAACATTGCATACTTGTGTATTGTGTAACTGTTTTCAACAAAAATAGGATTTACTCGCTTTTGGAAACAAGCTCTCTCATTATGTTAATATTTCCCAACAACCCTAATGAACTGGGCACGGCAGTGACTTTTAATTAATCATGAGAGCCCTCGATTTTGTCGACCTGTTTTGAGGGTTTGTTTTGATTATGTTTTGCCCCAGAAAACCCGTTTCGGGCAGCTTTAGTTTAAAGAGTAATAAAAATCCAAAAAGAGGAAACCTACTTTTAGCAGCAATTTTACCAACTTTTCAAACTCTCAGTTAAATAGTTATTAGTATTTTAATCGAAATCCCAAAAGGTTATTGTATTAATGATATTAAAGATAGGTATTCATTGTTTTGTTGCAGATTTAAAAAGTGTCTATATTAATGATACGTAAATTTTCATCACCTGCTGAAGACTTAGATTCGATTATGTGAAAACATTCTATGTGAACGAAAAATTAATAAAGTGTTGAAGTGAAAACTTCTTAACTTATCAATCATCTGCCGTGGACAAATTTAACGACGAGCATTATACAACAGCGCCTTTCTCTTCATAACAGCAACTAAAGCGCGCCATCAGTTGTGTTTATAATCGCAAATATTATTATAAATTATATTATAATGAGATACGTTAATAATCGTGGCATAATGTATGCTAATTAGTC
Organism: Amphiura filiformis; assembly: GCF_039555335.1. Classification (NCBI taxonomy): domain Eukaryota; kingdom Metazoa; phylum Echinodermata; class Ophiuroidea; order Amphilepidida; family Amphiuridae; genus Amphiura; species Amphiura filiformis. Next base: position 16,643,517 of record NC_092632.1, read on the forward strand.
TAGGATGTCGGAACCAAGGATGGGCGTTTCCATTTATATAGTTTCGCTTATGCGTACGATGCGAGTGTGGAGCATTAACATCCCGATGGCTTCGTGATATGTTGATCTTGGTTCAATGATGTACTTGAAAATACGGTTTACTGCTGAATGTTTAGCGTTTCATTAAAACCCGCGTATTCAAAACATTGAGGATTATCATAACAATACGTGTAGGCTGAAACGGGAATAATTCTTTACGGAGGTAATAGCGCAACGAATAGTTAAAATAACACTGTGTTTTCAATATGGCGACTGTTATGGCTCTATTGGCTCTGCTAACCGCAGTTTTAACACTGACTTCGTGTTCAAAAACTGCTGACATACGAGTATCTATCTCTACTCCTACTGATACAGTAATAGTTGGTGGAATTCTAGCTGTTCGCTGTCAGGTATGGAATCTACAAAATCATTTAACTGTTCATATATTTCGTGAATCAAATACACATGCTGACCAAATCACAAATGGAGAAGAAATAATACGATCGTCAGAAAGAACTAATGTGTTTCTTGCTACAAGGACATTGCCAGATGGTTCTTTGGTATATTTTGTTACAATGGTTGGTGCATCTGACAATGATGAAGGTGAATATGTGTGTAAAGTGCTTAATTTACGGGAAGTTAGCATCATTACTGAAGATTCAATAAATATAAATGTATACGCACATCCAGCCAGTATGTATCCTCTTTGCAGCAGTACTCCAACTCAACCGATTACGTTAAACGTGCATGATATTTTAAAATTAAAATGCACATCTGAGAAAGGTGTACCGACCGTTAATATGGACTGGATAAATGGTAATTCATATAGTCAGTTATCATCTAACGGTGTAATTTACGAAGGAATTCTAATTCACTCAGAAATCATTATTCAAGTAGATGAATCATTTCACGGCGCAGTGTTTAAATGTGAAATTACTAGTGGGGGATTTCCTGATTGGAAACGAAGTTGTACTGTAGGTCCTATCACAATGAACGTGTATTCTAAAAACACACCGGATCAATCGGTAAATCCAAAAACTGCAAATCCAAAAACTGCAAATAAAGGCAAAGAAGGCTCACGTGATGCAGGAAATCCTCAATTTACAGGAAAGTGTGGAGAATGCTCGTCTTCTAATGATGTACTAGAATTTTATTTGACTGTAGCTACTGTTGGTACAGGGCTACTTACTGTTATATTCCTTACAACAACAATTATGATGTGTCATAAATACCACACCATATCTGAACAAACTCGAAGACAACCTGCACGTGTACTTTCATCTCAACAATCAGTTGAACCAGTTTATGTGTCATTACAAAGACGCCCACAAAGCACCTACAGTGAACGAGAATACATGACTCTAGAGGATCCAAATAATCCTGAAAATAAAATAATTCTACCTAAAGAAACTTTTGACGATTATTGTAGAACTATGAGCCTTAAAAGGGTATGATTTTAAAATCTAAGGGCCCACTTTGCATAGACACTACGTTGTTTATAAACATGTACTTGTCGTGTTGTATAATTGTTATTGTTGATTATCTACATTATTTTTTCAGCTAACTAATACTAATTATGTTTATTTTAAAATAAGCATGTTTGTAGTACATATGGACAAAGGTTGTTAGTAGTAAAGTATAGCACAATATACCAGCTTACGGCAAAACATTTGATCATGTATACCACATCGTCACCATAAAACGATAACTGTATATCTCACGGTTTAGCTAAAATGAGTTATTTTCTCTACTCTCCATTACCATCTGCATCTGCTACAGGCATGCCAAACCGAGACCAAATGCATACATTAGCCAAATTATGTATGCATGTCCAAAGAATTGGGAACACATTATGTTATTGTTGTGTGTTATAACCATGTTATTGTGCTTTTTCTCACAACTTTGAGCTTTTATACAATCATAATCAGGATAACGATAAACGTCGATGCGTACGGGCCCAATCACCGGTACTTTTGCACCATTAGCAGTGTACCTCGGTTATATTTATAAATGCGCTATTATAAATACGCACATGACCACCTCCGCCATAACAGTTTGTAGGCAGTAAGTCTCGAAGTAACCTTTCGCGGGTGGCCTTTCTATACATTTGAATGTAAAGGCGGAACAACATGAGACTACTGTGCAACAAATTTGTCTATTTTGTTCAACTTTGTAATTATATTGTACACGTTTCCGTCGTTGAATTTTTTTTTTTTTTCCGTCGTCAAATACTTTCAAAATGTTGTTTTTGATAACATATTACAAATTCATAATTGCAAAATGTGTAATAATTTTGCTATTCAACTAAAACTCAAATTTTGATGATATTAATCTACAGAGTTCCTATCCTTTTCTGTATAATGGTCAATGCATGAGAATTTGGACACGCTTGCTGGTCTTGGTACGTCATGCCCATGAGTCGCGTGGGTATTTATAAAAGCGCATTTATAAATATAACCGAAGTACACTGATTAGGAAAACATTAATATTTGTGTCCATTATGTAACATGTTTATTGTACAGGCGAATAATTAGAGTATACTGAGTGGGCAATACTTTGAAAGACGCCTCAGCATCAATATCAATTTGAAGTTTAACGTCAATTTGAAAATTGCAAAATATCGTCTTAGGATGACGTACATAGCAAAGTAAATAAAAGCTTTCAGGTAATATTGACACGTCAAAATGGCACAATTTGAGTTTTTCTATGGATTTCATTTAATTTGCTTCAGGCAAGTGGTATATTCATCCCTAAAATTATATTTACCTCCTTTAATTTGGTATCTATGGTATAAAGTACAATCTTCGACGAATATTTTGAAATAATCAAAATGTCAGCTGTATCCTTTCTTCGTGGTAGGGTAAGATAGTCTGATTTTTATTACGACCTAGATGCTGTTTATATTTAATTGTAAACTTATGAACATGTTTAATGTCAACATTTACACGAAATGATTATCAAATTTGTTCCCTGAAGTGGCAATGTTTTTTAACTTATTGAGGCAGTTTTAGTATATGAATGTATGACGCCAGAGGACGCTATTCGAAATACGAAATACGCTATACGAAATTCCAGAGGACGATATTCACTCTTTACCATGTTTACCTAATACCTAAGAAGCTAGTTTTAAATAGCTTAAATGAAAATATTTGCAAACTTTACGGTAGTGTAGACACAGATAATTGCATTTAAAGTTATTAATGTGCAACATATTCATCAGTTATGATAGCTCAATACCCACTTTTATACAATTCACGGCATCAGCTAAAGCTGTTCGGGATATGACTCTAATTCTCCAAAACTCTCTATTAAAGACGCGTGCAACAAAGCTAATCGCGCCATCTGTTGGTTGTGATCAAATATCATTACATATTCTAATGAGATGCACGGTTAATTTCAACATAATGTATGATAATTAGTCTAGGATGTCGGGAATACATCAATATGTGAATGGGCGTTTCGCGTTATTATGTCGATTGAAATGTGTGTATCGTGATTCTATTCAGTTGAATGTTTACGCCGGTCTCGTCTTGTTACTCTTATTGGAAAATACTGATTGTTAGCCTGGATTGTTAATTTCTTTTGAGTAGCTGCTTGAAACCCGTGGATCGGACAGATTGAGATTAATGAACGAAACAAAGGACATCAGTACCGCATCGACATTAACATCGTACTCTACAGCGTCGTATTTCCAATATGGCGTCGCAAATGGTTATTTTTGCAACATTTGCTGCAGTATTTCTATGGTTTTCGTGCTCAAATGCTACGGATATTCGAGTGGACATTTCTACTCCTGTTAATACGGCAACAGTTGGTGGAATATTAGCAGTTCGATGTGAAATATGGAATTTGCAAAAACATTTAACTGTTAATATAGCTCGTGTCTCACAAATGCATACTGACAAAATAACGGAAGGAAATGATATATTGCGACCATCAGAACGGTTAAACATGTTTTTAGCTACAAGGACGTTTTCAGATGGGTCCACAGTGTTCTTTCTTACATTGAGTGGTGCGTCTGAAACTGATAGCGGTGAATATGAGTGCAAAGTGACGGATTTTAGGGAATTTAGTATTATTGCCGAGGACTCAATTAACATAGAAATTCATTCGCACCCAGCCAGTATATATCCATCATGTGTAAGTACTCCAACTGCGCCAATATCGTTACGCGTGCACGATATCCTTAAATTAAAATGCACGTCTGAAACAGGTGTACCGACTGTTAATATAAAATGGATAAACACAAAATCTGAAATTCAGTTATCATCGCATGATATACTTGAAGGAACTCTTATTCATTCTGAATCTATTATTCAAGTAGACGAATCTCACCATGGTGCAGTGTTCAGCTGTGAAATTACCAGCGATGGCTTTCCTGATTGGGAACGCATATGCACTGTAGGTCCTATTTCAATCAAATCATATTCTAGTAATATAGAGAACAATGTACAACATTCACAAACTGAGAACTCAAAAGAATGGCAAGGAGCACTTGATACACAGATCCCGCAATTTATAGGAAATTGCGGAGAATGTTCGTCTCCTAATATTATGTTGGAATCTTATTTTACTGTAGCTACTGTTGGCACAGGGCTACTTACTATTATATTCCTTATAACAACTATACTTATGTGTCATAAATACCACAACATATCTGAACAAACTCGGAGAGAACCTGCACGCGTACTTACATCTCAACAATCAGTTGAACCAGTTTATGTGTCATTACAAAGGCGTCCCCAAAGTACCTATAGCGAGCGAGAATATATGACGCTAGAGGATCCAAACAATCCGGAAAATAAAATTATCCTTCCCAAGGAAACTTTTGACGATTATTGCAGGACAATGAGCTTGAAGAGGGTGTGACCTTTACAATAATTATCTTAAAATATATATTTGAAGATTTTACTTATATGTAAATCAAACATAAGAAAGTGAATGCAATTATCAGTCCCAGAACAACGCCAAATATGGATTAAAAGACCTTTGACCTTGGATGTACAACAGCATGTTATGATCTAATGGGAAACTGTGCACATCAACAAACACCATTTCTATCAAAAAGGCAACGTCTGATATAATTTGAAACCACATAAATTACTAGAGTTGGTTCTTCTCTTGGATTTGGACCAAGCTTTAGAATATCGAATGTTGCGTTTTGAAATAAAACAAACCAGAAATTTATCACCCATTGTAAAAGATATGGAACATGTACCGAATACATGTACATACATTGGCTGACCTTGTGGATTTCCTGGCCCAACCATGCTAACCACATAAGGAGATTATACGATTAACCTAGTGCAGCTATTGTCATAGCAGGGTATTATTATGTAATACTCCTGATCCATATTTGGCGTTCTCTTGGACTGATTATGTATTTTCTAGTTTTCATGTAGGGCTATATCATTCGTATATTTGAGGTCAAGTTTGTATCATATATCTTTAAAAATTTGGTGTTTGGAAATAACATATGTGCAGCAACATATTTGAGATTTTTTAGACATCCTACATTATTCTGTTCATGTTTCGTGATTCACTGTACTGTTAAATGTAGTCCAGTTTAGCGAAATTTGGCTATTGAAATTATTTTTAAATATACGCTCACCCCGGATGACTTAAAAGTCATCCGGGTGAGCATATTTTTCGGCAAAGTATTTGATGAAATCCCCTCTTCGCAGGGGTCACAAAGAGTTAATATTTCAATCTAAGTTAAAAACTAATAACGTATTTGATGTACATGTTATGATTGGTTAAACAGGTAAATACGGCCAAATTCAATATATTGATCATTATGGATCATTAAGTTATGTCAAATATTTATATGTCCTGTAGATTTCAGATACAATAATATATTAGCACAACTAATTTCATCCCAATATTAAAACAATTAAAACTTGTATATCTTAAAAATGTCCAAAACAATAAATAAATTTGTTACTCTCATGTCTTCAATTTTAGCTGAATATCACACCATGGATGTGTATGTCCAAAATTATGCAGTTATCAAAATAATGTTGAAGAAAGAAGTATTTAAAAGCTCTCTGATCAGGTGATGTTGACATAATGTTGTGACGTGAGGTAATTTCGAGTCATTAAATTTTTTAGGTCGAATAATGTAACTTTGGTTTATAATAATTAGTACCGGTACGTGCAATTGAATTGAAAGATATCAGCATAGGGTTCAGGGTCAGTGCCAACGACAAAAAGGCACAACTGATATTTTCCCGAACCAGATTTTGCACTTTAGGTTACTTTAGGCGTATCTATCTCATTAACCCTATATTCAATCCTTAAAAATTGGCCATCATGACAAGTAAACACAGTGCAGCTTTTGTCTATTATTTTGAAATATGAATCATTCAGTTGTACCCTTTTGTCGTAGTAAGGTCGAACAGGGGAAATGATTTTGACGACTATTTTAGACAATAATACCGAGGCCCAACGCAAACCCCGACGATTTCACGCATTGACCGTAAAAGTTATCTTTGTAATTCGTTACCACCATTTAACAAGTTGGTTTCAAGGGGTTTGTTTTAGGTCAAGGTAATTTTCCGAGGGAGTGCGAGCTCTCGAGGAAATACTGAGGCCCTACACAAACCCCGACGATTTCATGCAATGACCATGAATAAACAAATGCTGCAAACTTATTGTCATTCATTGCCGCGCCATTTTATAAACAACAAAAAATAATACAATTTGTTTAATTTTTTTGCTTAAAAGACTATTGAAAATGTATTTTCCGTTGACTGTTTTAATGCGCAATTAATACGCGTGCTTGATTGCGCATTAATAAAGATACGCAAACAAGTGTGTTTTGTGTGCTTTATTGAAAACAAAAAAAGAAGGATCCAAGCGAAAATACTGATGGGAATACTTTATTTTTAATCGTTACCGTGATAGTATAAATGAAGAGTTTGTTTCCAAAAGGCGCTAAATGCAATAGCTGCATTGTGTCACATTTGTCTTGTATATTTTAACATTTTTAAGTTTAAATGACATTAAGGAATATATATGTTTGTAACTCTTGCTTTTTTTCAACTATATTCAACATCATTTTATCCCCTAAAAATTCCCCCAATGCAAAGTTTTAAAATGACTGCCATTGGATTTAGCGCATTTTGGAACAAAAAAATTGTCATTTTCTTTTATATTTATAACAATTTTTTTCTTTACTTCGCACGTGGGAGGTTAAAGAGATTTGCAATTAATTTATTAAACTAAAACATTGTTATAACTATTCTAGTGGTCCAATGTTATTAGCTTGGCAAAGTTACTGCTACTCTTAGGAATATCTTCAAATTAATTTGACACATTTGGAACCAAATGCAGATAAATGTATTTAAATGATTAGTTTACGACTTTTATTCAACTATTATTATGATAAGTTTAAACAAATTCGTTAAAATAAACTGCTCGAGATCTGGTTCATATTCTCCTAAAAACGGAAGCGTACAACAAAGGAGTTTACATTTGTAATATCATTATAGATACTAAATCACGCCATCTGTTGGTAATAACTAAATATCATTAGATATTCTAATGGGATGCACGGTTACCTTCACCATAATATATGATAATTAGTCTAGGATGTCGGGAATATTTAATATGTGAATGGGCGTTTCGCTTTTATGTGGATTGAAATGTGTGTGTCATGATTATGTCCAATTGAATGTTTACACCGGTCTCGTCTTTTGATAATGCTACATTCGGATTAGAAATGCTGTTGTTTGTTACTATATGACTTATTTAAATGGCTGCAAACCCGTAGATCGTATACATTGACAATAACGAATGAAACAAAGGACATCAGTATCTCGTCAATATTAGAAGCATACTGTACAGCTACAAAATAGCGTCGTATTTCCAATATGGCGTCGCCAATGGTTCTCTCAGCTATCTTTGCTGCAGGTTTGATATGGTTTTCGAGGTCTTATGCTACGGATATTCGAGTGGAAATTTCTACTCCTACTGACACGGTAACAGTTGGTGGAATTTTAGCAATTCGCTGTCAAATATGGAATTTACAAAATCATCTAACTGTAAATTTAGTCCGGGTAACGCAAATACGTACAGAGCGAATAACCGAAGGAGAATACATATTGCCATCATCAGAAAGAAACAACATGTTTTTAGCAACAAGATCACTTTCAGATGGCTCTACGGTGTTTTTTCTAACACTTGTTGGCACATTGGAAAGTGATAAAGGTGAATACCAATGCAAAGTGATGGATTTTTCGGAATTGAGTATTATTGCCGAGGACTCATTGAATATAAACATATTTATGCATCCTGGTAGTATATATCCTCTTTGTGCCAGCACTCCAACTGTACCAATTACATTAAGCGTGTATGATATACTTAAACTGAAATGCACGTCGGAGAAAGGTAACCCAACTGTTAATATAAAATGGATTAACACCAAATCTTCTGTTCAGTTATCATCTCATGATATATCTGAAGAAACTCTAATTCACTCTGAAGCCGTTATTCAAGTAGACGAATCTTATCACGGCGCAGTGTTTAGCTGTGAAATTACCAGTGATGGTTTTTCTGATTGGAAACGAGGGTGTATTGTAGGTCCTGTTACAATACAATCATACTCTTCTAACGCCCGAGACAACGTAGTAAATCCGCAAACTGCGATTACAAATAAAGGTATCGAAGGATCACGTGATGCAGTAAACCCACAATTTACGGGAAAGTGTGGAAAATGTTTGTCTTCTAATGACGTTGTAGAATTTTATTTGACTGTAGCAACTGTTGGTACAGGTCTTTTTACTATTATTTTCCTATCAACAACAATATTTATGTGTCATAAATACCACAAAATATCTGAACAAACTCGGAGACAACCAGCACGTGTACTTACATCTCAACAATCAGTTGAACCAGTTTATGTGTCATTACAAAGACGCCCACAAAGCACGTACAGCGAAAGAGAATACATGACTCTGGAGGATCCAAATAATCCGGAAAACAAAATTATTCTACCTAAGGAAACATTTGATGATTATTGTAGGACGATGAGCTTGAAAAGAGTGTGACCTTTTGAATATCATTGCAAATCATTGAGGGTATTTATGTAAGTCAAACAAAATAATGTGGTCAATTTTAAACAATGTCAAAACTTCATAAAATGAGTTATGCAATTAATTATCTCGTTATCCCCATTCTAAAACTGGTTGTTCATTTTAAATACCTATACCATTTTCAAATAAGAGACAGTTTGTAATATTACTTTTTTTTTTATACCAGAGCAAATTGTCTTTGTTAGTACATGAATGTGTAAAGAAAATTATTGCTTTTGTAGAAATAGTGCTCGAGTGCGCTATGAACTAATCACCGAATATAGATTCTGGGCTGTATTTAAATACAGAATTTGGTTGGTGCGCATTTGTTGAAGGGGGTACTGTATGTGTAATCGGCACGGTAGTATAATATACACATTTAATTGCATTTTAAATGATTGAATAAATGACATATTCATTCAATTACTAACTTTAAAATATTCCTAGTTTAAGCAAATCGCAGCATTAACTAATGTTGCTCTGGATCTAGTTCAAATTCGTCACAACTTTCCATCACAGAGGCGTACAACAAAGAAGCGTAAGTTCATTATAAATACTAAAGCGCGCCATCTGTTGGTTGTGACCAAATATTATCATTATCTATTCTAACGAGATGCACGGCTAGTGTAAGCATAATTTATGATAATTAGTCTAGGATGTCGGAAATATTTAATATGTGAATGGGCGTTACACTTCTATGCTGATTGAAATCTTTATGATTTTGTTCTATTGAATGTTTACACAGGTCTCAGTCTTTTGGTAATGCTACTCTTGCACTTGAAAATGATGTCTGTTATTTTCAAATGAGTTGTATAATTGCTTATTGCTTTAGACTGTTGTTCGGACACACTGGGAATGAATTAACGAAACAAAGGACATCACTACGGCATCAATATTACCAACGTATCGTGCATTTGAAAATAACGTTGTATTTCCAATATGGCGTCGCCAATGTTTCAATCTGCTATATTTGCTGCCGGATTGATATGGTTCTCGTGGGCAAATGCTGCGGATATTCGAGTGGATATTTCTACTCCTACTGATACAGTAACTATTGGAGGAATTTTAGCTATTCGCTGTCAAATATGGAATTTACAACATCATTTAACTGTAAATATAGCTCGTGTGTCACAAACACGTACTGATCGATTAACTGACGGAGAAGAAGTGTTACGCTCATCAGAAAGACTGAACATGTTCCTAGCAACAAGGACATTTTCGGATGGCTCTACGGTATTTTTTCTAACGTTGGTTGGTGCAAGTGAAGTAGATAAGGGTGAATACCTGTGTAAAGTGATAGATTTTAATGACTTAAGTGTTATTGCTGAGAACTCATTAAACATTGAAATATACTCGCATCCAGCGAGTATATATCCCCTGTGTACCAGCACTCCAAATGCGCCAATTTCGTTGCGCGTACATGATATACTGAAACTAAAATGCACGTCTGGGAAAGGCGTGCCGACCGTTGATGTGAAATGGATAAACACTAAATCTTCTACTCAGATATTATCTCATGATATAGCTGAAGGAACTCTTATTCATTCTGAATTTGTGATACATGTAGACGAATCTTTTCATGGTACACTTTTTACCTGTGAAATCACAAGTGATGGTTTCATCGACTGGAAACGCAGCTGTTCTGTAGGTCCTATTTCAATAAAACCATATTCTGGTAACGCAGAGAACCACGTACAAAACTCTCAAACTGAAAATAATTCAAATAAAGAATTACAAGGAACATTTGATATACAAAATCCACAATTTACAGGAAAGTGTGCGAAATGTTCTTCTAATGACATTATGGAATTTTATTTGACTGTAGCTACTGTCGGTACAGGTCTTCTCACTATTGTATTCCTTACAACAACAATTATTATGTGTCATAAATACCACAACATATCTGAACAAACTCGAAGACAACCTGCCCGTGTACTTACATCTCAACAATCAGTTGAACCAGTTTATGTGTCATTACAAAGGCGCCCGCAAAGTACGTACAGCGAACGAGAATATATGACTCTAGAGGATCCAAATAACCCGGAAAATAAGATTATTCTACCTAAGGAAACTTTTGACGATTATTGTAGGACGATGAGCTTGAAACGAGTGTGACGTTTTTAATATCTTTAAAAATAATTAGAGGAATTTACTAATATGTACATGATGTAAGTCAAACATGCTGAAGTGAATGTATTGCATTTTCAAGTTATATCATACGCATATTTGCGTTCAATCTTGTGTTGTATACTTGAATATTAGTGTTGATGATATAACAAAACTGTGTAGCAATAGATTATCAGTATTAATTAGGTAATAAATATTGAGATTAAATACCATGGCTGGGTTTGGCCGGTTCCGGCCATGAGCTACATCTACGTAATAAAGTATTATTTCACAATCCTAATTATGTTTAATTAAGCATTGTAAAGCTTTCTGATGTTGAAATGTTTTTTGTGAAATGTACATGTAACCAACCCAGTTTTATCATCAATAAAATGTCATCAACAATTCACAATTGCATAGAGAATTAAAAATTTGAAATCACAACAATTTCCTTAACATAAGGAGTAAAATTATATCTAAATCACATGTGTAGCATTTTGCAGTTACAAAACTATTGCATGTCAAAATGTACTAGGTATTTCATTATTCCTCATTATTCCTTCATTATCCAAAACAGTAAACATATCTCCGGTCACGTCGGTCTATAAATTAATGTCAAATCCCTGAATGAATAAAATGATAACTTATGAACACTCTTTACCAATTTCAAACATTTGAGACGTTTTGAGATATTTTATTGCACAGAGGGAATGTGTCAATTAATTCAAATATTGCACTTTCAGTTTTATAGGTGTTGCGATTGCTGTGCTAAGGCCATCATGAACGTTTACACATAATTATATCAAGAACCATTTTCGAGATCACTTGTGTATTTGGTAACATAACTGTTTAAATTACAGGTTAGCGACACCTTAATAGAAAAGGTAGAATCACTTTTATTTCGGTCTTACAAGGTTTTTTATATGTTCTTTACTAAATCAAACACTATTCTAAAGAGCATTCTAACATCTTACTCTTGTGAGCTGGGAGTTTAATATTTGTTAATAAGAAGTATAGATGTAAACCTATATGTATATACATTTAGATACCGTATTATCCGTATTATATTTACAACGCCTAATAACGACATTGTTTTGAAAACGGGTCACACATTAGACTCTTTTAAAACAGAATCTTCTAGTAAAGATTAATATCAAACAAAATTCAAAATAATTGTTATTGATCCTATGGATTATTGCCAAATGGCGGCTATTTTACGTATACTTTAAATGTCCTGAAATCTTAAACATGAAACAAATCAACATTTTGTAATGAGCTGTGTAATGTATTATCATATCTCTTAATATGACCTGTTTTGTGAAGTGCTGTCTTTTGCTTATAAAGTCTTGTAAATTGCGCCTAAATTGTAATAGATCAAAAGATATTGATTAGTCAAAGTTACTTAAGTAATCAAGTAAGATAATTTACATAATAACCATGAATGGATAACACCCCAGCAAACACAAAACGTTTTCGACATCATTCGCAAAAGGTTACAAAAGGTTGTCAGAAAACGTTTAAATGTCGGGTTATATAAAGGGTATAAAAACGTTTTAATAACATTCCAAAAACATTTTTGAAAACTTGGTACAAATCATTCTAAACAGAATGTTATTTTGGGGTTGGAAGAAATGTTTGCCCAAAATATTTACAATAACGTTTTTAAAATGTTTTCACGACGTTTATATAACCCGACATTTAAATGTTATTAAAACGTTTTGTAAAAAACATTTCTGCGTTTGCTGGGTGCAAATATTTCAACATTTAATGTTATTTAAGTGTTGACAACATTTTTGGCCAAAAATATTTGCAAAAATAGTTTACAATGACATTTCGAAAACATTTTAAAAATATTGTTGTAGTGTGTTTTCATACAAAACGGTTTAAAACGATTTCATGACCTTTATATAACCCGACATTTTAATGTTATAAAACGTTTTTACCTAAACCAAAACCCAAAATATAACTTATTTAAAACGTTTTTGTGTTTGCTGGGACTGTTGAATTTGCATAAACGTTTTTGTTTATACGTGTAATGTTCACATTCTTAAAAATAAACCTGTTATATAATAAATAAGTATTGTTTAATCTATTTCTTCACTTCAGATTAATATCGTTTGTTCATCAACATATGACGCACAAAATAAATGCACATGATACAGAACAAAAATATGATTACACGTAAGTATTCTTTTCTGTCACGGTTCCTTGCCTCTCGTAAATCGGGGTTTTTAATTAACAACGCAGTAAAGATGAAATTATTTGAATGACATGCTTGTTTAATTTGTTGACTAAGTAAGCTTTAAAAATTTCGTAACGATATTTTAAAATAAATTTTGGTGTTTAATTTTGTTTTTAAACCCGTTTTTGGCTTACTTGCACCCTTTACATATTTTCAAACTTAATTGAAATCAGCGAAAGTGTAAGTGTTTGAAGAAAACTGACTAAGTTTGTATTATTATTATCGTGTTCTGCCTCATTAAAATGGATAGATACCTTAAAGGTGGGTGACCTGATTGACAGTCTCAGCCCCAACTTTACCCTATCAAAATGCAGATTTTGGTATCAGGTAAAAGCTCATATATTTTTCATTAACATAGTGAAATTAGACGTTCTAAATCGGTATATTTCTGAAGAAATCGTCAAAAAACTGTCGAATCAGTCTCAAATGTGGTATACCACATTTTTTGACTAATTCAGCAGTTTTTTGGTGATATCTTCGGAAATACACCGACAGAACTCTAATTTCAGTATGTTAATGAGAAAAATAGGATATTTTATTTGATATCTATTTATTACATGCTCATGATGATTATCATTAATAAATGAGTATTAAATGTCAGTAATTCCATGAAGAATTAGTCACATTTACAATGAACATTTACATGATCTTTTTGCATGAATGCTTGAAAGGGACAACAGTTTATGTTATACATAAGATTTAAAGGATTTGATTTTCCAAATATATCAGGTCACCTTCCTTTAAACTAATATCATTTCTTTTTTGAGAAATATATTAAAATTTGGCCGAACTCGTATAGTATGGCGTTAATAAAACTATGCATTGCTGCTTAATAATTTCGGGCAAATAAAATACTATTAAGGCGGGTCGGAGAGCATGATCTGGCCATGTTTGCATAAAAATATTGCTACAAATAGAGCTGACGCACAAGATTTGATGGGTTCTATAAAGGTATAAAGGAGATACCAAGGGTTGATAATCATGAAGAAAGTGGTGTCATCGGTTCCTTGTTTTTCTCGGGGGGGGGGGGGGGCACAAAACTTTTGTGTTGATATAGTTATTATTGACCTTAACTCTAAAACCACGAGATCTATAAAAATATATTATTATTGACTTTCTTGACTCATTTCCTATACGATCAATGTATTAATATTAAGAAGTACGTCGCAGGTTGTGAGTTAAATGGCTAATGGCCATCCCACTCGCTTTAAAAAATGAAAGTTTACAATGTGCAATAACCAGGAAATCAAGTTAAAAAATTATGTACTTTGAAATGAAAAATTTCTACACATGCAAATAAGGTATTTCATGTCTAACCTGCTGTATATTATGACATATTTAATTTGAAAGGTTTGTTTCTTAAAATGTTTATTGCAAATACATTGACGCAATGTTTTAATATTTTAATATTTAAACGTTAAAATGTACAATTGGCATTCAAGTATAACCGCTTCGACGCTGCTTCCATTTTGAAGTTGATGAAATTGATGTAACTGTAATTCAACGAAGTCTGTAGGTTCATTATACACACTAAAAAGTACGCCATCTATGGGTCGTTATAATCAACTCATTATAATTATAATGTAATGCAAACTTACCATCAGCATAATATATGATAATTAGTCTAGGATGTCGGGAATATTTAATATTTAATATTAACATCGTTGAATGGGCGTTTTCACTGTCATTTTATCTGAGATGCATGTTGAGCATCATATCCATTTAACTCCTGCTTCGCGCTTTTGTTTTTATCACCACCTACGGTGCATTCAGATATTATTTTTTGCCATTTCCTATTTAATATGTGATCTTGCTTGAAACTCACGGACTTCATCACACATGCCTGATTAGCGGTCGAAACAAAGAATCATCAGTACCGCAGCAGTGTGTTGGGTATCTGTAGTTGTATCGTGTTTCCAATATGGCGTTGCCACCAACGTCGCTTTTTGCTCTACTTGCTGTTGCTGTAAAAGTGTTTTCGTGGACAATTGCGGAGGACGTTCGAGTGATCATTTCAACGCCAACCAATGCAGTAACTGTTGGATCAATTTTAGCAATTCGCTGCCAGATATGGAATTTAGAAAACCATTTAACTGTAAATATTGCTCGTGTGTCAAACAAGCGTACTGACCGATTAACTGAGGGAGAAGAGGTGTTACGATCATCAGAGAGACCAAACATGTTTCTTTCAACGAGATCATTTTCGGATGGCTCTTCTGTATTTTTTCTAACGTTGGTCGGTGCAACTGACGAAGATAAAGGTGAATACCAGTGCAAAGTGGCAGATTTTAATGAATTTAGTATTATTGCTGAGAACTCATTAAACATTGATATATATTCGCATCCTGCTAATATGTATCCGTTATGTACCACCACTCCAAATGCACCAATTACGTTAAGCGTGCACGATATACTTAAATTAAAATGCTCGTCTGGGAAAGGTGTACCGACCGTTGATGTGAAATGGATAAACACTAAATCTGCTCTTCAATTACCATCTCATGATATATTTGAAGAAACTCTGCTTCACTCTGAAGCCGTTATTCAAGTAGACCGATCTTTTCACGGCGCAGTGTTCATTTGTGAAATTACAAGTGAAGGCTTTCCCGATTGGAAACGAAGATGTACTGTAGGTCCTATTACAATAACATCATATTTTAATAATGTTCGAGACAACGTAATAAAACCAAAGCCTGCTATAGCAAATGCAGGAACAGGCGAACCGAGCGATACAGCAAACGCACAATTCACCGAAAATTGTGGGATATGTTCCACTTCTAATGAGTTGGTAGAATTGTATTTGACAGTAGCTACTTTTGGCACAGGTCTCCTCACTATTATATTCCTTGCAACAACCATAATAATGTGTCGTAAATACCATTCCATATCTCCACAAACTATGACACAACCTGTGCGTCCACTTACATCTCAACAATCAGTTGAACCAGTTTATGTGTCATTACAAAGACGCCCACAAAGCACCTATAGTGAACGAGAATACATGACTCTAGAGGATCCAAATAATCCTGAAAATAAAATTATTCTTCCTAAGGAAACATTTGACGATTATTGCAGGACGATGAGTTTGAAACGTGTGTGATGAAAATGCGGTTTTCACAATCGACAAAACTAAGCATCATGCTGCTTCCGTATTTAAAATATAACTGGATTTTCAAAAGTTAATAGTTAATGCTAGAAGAAGCATTTTGAAATACATTTTGAATTACATAAAAAATGTGCGAGACAACTTAGTAAAATCAAAGTTTATCTAATAGACATCCATTGTTAAACATAACACTGAGGGCAGAGAATTAAGCCAGTTCAACCATGACTGTCGCAAGATTTTCTCAGCGCATTTCGTTAAAGGTTTATTTCTGATATTCATAATTCCATGTTTTGATTAAATGTCAATTGTCAGTGTTGTGGTTGTGATATATAACTTGAAAGATAAAAAGAAAAAAGTCGTCATATAGCCTTATGTGTACTCTTCTATATATTTGGTATGTTTGGGTTATTTCTGGGGTTATAGATGATAATAACAAGATATGATTCGGTATAATATGTGACACGATCTGGTCCAAGGGGGCCAAAGGCGGCAGATTTGAAACTGAGATAAAGGTCAAAATATGGAGCAAAAACAATAAAATACATTAAAAAAATAGACATCAAAAACTTCATAACTTTAGAACCAAGTAAGCTAGACCTTTGGTGTTTTCAGTAAATGATAGCCTATTGTATGTATAATGTAATAATTACAGTAACTCAAAAATGCCTCCTTTGGCCCCATGGATCAGATCATGTCACATATTAAGTAAATGCGTTGTAGGTAAACTTTTAAGAACATGCATTTATGACTGAGTCACTATTCAACAGTAATATCTTACCAATAATCATTCTTTAATTATATTACATTGACATTTAGGATCTTGCAGGAAAACAACTGCACTTAAATGCAAATGCCCTTATCATGCACCAATGCAATTCGCATAGAAAATCTCGTAAAACTGATTATTCGTGGATAACTGTTTTATATGTAATCTTTATAAAGGGTTTTAGGTGCCAAATTGAGGTGCTGATACAACGTGCGTAAATTTGCTTCGAGTCCATGCAGCTATACGTTTATTTAACATCATGCCCGTAGATGTAAGAGCACGCCATCTCGTGTTTCATTATTTAGCAGATGAAAATGGATGATCACTTGATCAGTATTAACTGTCGCATCATTATTAGATCTTAATGACCATATTTGTGTATTCTGTCAAATGTTTGTGTTTTTGAAATATTCTATATTCTTTCTGTACCAATTGTAAACAAACAATTAAACTATTTTAAAACTATTAAATAGGCAATTTAGTATGAATAAACAAGGATTTAAATAATAATTATTTTCAATCGATCTTACATATTAATTAATAGTGATGGTCGAAAATTTTAAGATAAATCCCAAATGGTCTTTCGTTCATACGTACGGTGTTTCATGTTTAGAGTAGTATGATATTAAATGATATTAACGATCGATCATTCTTTAGCTTGTATGGTGACGACAAATTCTTGTTTAAAATAATAATCCCTGAGTGGGAAACCCCTCACGTAATTTTAAAGGTCAACTGCAAATGACCGGAAATTGTGGGGAATGTTCAACTTCTGATGAGCTGGTAGAATTTTATGTGACTGTAGCTACTGTTGGTACTGGTCTAATATATTCCTTGCAACAACAATAATAATGTGTCGTAAATACCAATCCATGTGACAGAAAAAGCATTTTGAAATACATTTTGAATTAATAAGAAATGTGCGAGACAACTTAGTAAAATCAAAGTTTATCTATAGACATCCATTGTTAAACGTAACACTGAGGGCAGAGATTTAAGCCAGTTCAACCCTGACTGTCGTAAGATTTTCTCAACGCATTGCGTCAAAGGTTTAATTCTGATATTCATAATTCTATGTTTGGATTAAATGTCAATTGGCAGTGTTGTGGTTGTGATATAGAACTTGAAAGATAAAAAGAAAAAGGTCGTCATATAGCCTCATGTGTACAATTCTATTTTGGCATGTTTGGGTTATTTCAGTGGTTATAAATGATATTAATGAAAATATATGATACGGTATAATATGAAGTGAATGCGTTGTAGGTGAACTTTTAAGAACATGCATTTATGACTAAGTCACTATTCAACAGTAGTATCTTACCAATAATCATTCTTTAATTATATTACATTGACTTGAAGGTAAACAACTGCACTCAAATACAAATGCCCTTATTATGCACCAATGCAAGTATTCGCATAGAAAATATCGTAAAAATGATTATTTGTGGATAAAGTGTTTTATATGTAATCTTTATAAAGGGTTTTAGATGCCAAATTGAGGCGCTGATACAACGTGCGTAAATTTACTTCGAGTCCATGCAGCTATACTTTTAACATCATGTCCGTAGATGTTAGAGCACGCCATCTCGTGTTTCTGACGAACAAAGCTCATTGCATATTCTTATGAGATGCTCATTAATTTTCAACATAATATATGATAATTAGTCTAGGATGTCGGGAATTTGAAGAAACACTGCTTCACTCTGAAGCCGTTATTCAAGTAGACCGATCTTTTCACGGCGCAGTGTTCATTTGTGAAATTACAAGTGAAGGCTTTCCCGATTGGAAACGAAGATGTACTGTAGGTCCTATTACAATAACATCATATTTTAATAATGTTCGAGACAACGTAATAAAACCAAAGCCTGCTATAGCAAATGCAGGAACAGGCGAACCGAGCGATACAGCAAACGCACAATTCACCGAAAATTGTGGGATATGTTCCACTTCTAATGAGTTGGTAGAATTGTATTTGACAGTAGCTACTTTTGGCACAGGTCTCCTCACTATTATATTCCTTGCAACAACCATAATAATGTGTCGTAAATACCATTCCATATCTCCACAAACTATGACACAACCTGTGCGTCCACTTACATCTCAACAATCAGTTGAACCAGTTTATGTGTCATTACAAAGACGCCCACAAAGCACCTATAGTGAACGAGAATACATGACTCTAGAGGATCCAAATAATCCTGAAAATAAAATTATTCTTCCTAAGGAAACATTTGACGATTATTGCAGGACGATGAGTTTGAAACGTGTGTGATGAAAATGCGGTTTTTCACAATCGACAAAACTAAGCATCATGCTGCTTCCGTATTTAAAATATAACTGGATTTTCAAAAGTTAATAGTTAATGCTAGAAGAAGCATTTTGAAATACATTTTGAATTACATAAAAAATGTGCGAGACAACTTAGTAAAATCAAAGTTTATCTAATAGACATCCATTGTTAAACATAACACTGAGGGCAGAGAATTAAGCCAGTTCAACCATGACTGTCGCAAGATTTTCTCAGCGCATTTCGTTAAAGGTTTATTTCTGATATTCATAATTCTATGTTTTGATTAAATGTCAATTGTCAGTGTTGTGGTTGTGATATATAACTTGAAAGATAAAAGAAAAAAGTCGTCATATAGCCTTATGTGTACTCTTCTATATATTTGGTATGTTTGGGTTATTTCAGGGGTTATAGATGATAATAACAAGATATGATTCGGTATAATATGTGACACGATCTGGTCCAAGGGGGCCAAAGGCGGCAGATTTGAAACTGAGATAAAGGTCAAAATATGGAGCAAAAACAATAAAATACATTAAAAAAATAGACATCAAAAACTTCATAACTTTAGAACCAAGTAAGCTAGACCTTTGGTGTTTTCAGTAAATGATAGCCTATTGTATGTATAATGTAATAATTACAGTAACTCAAAAAATGCCTCCTTTGGCCCCCATGGATCAGATCATGTCACATATTAAGTAAATGCGTTGTAGGTAAACTTTTAAGAACATGCATTTATGACTGAGTCACTATTCAACAGTAATATCTTACCAATAATCATTCTTTAATTATATTACATTGACATTTAGGATCTTGCAGGAAAACAACTGCACTTAAATGCAAATGCCCTTATCATGCACCAATGCAATTCGCATAGAAAATATCGTAAAAATGATTATTTGTGGATAACTGTTTTATATGTAATCTTTATAAAGGGTTTTAGGTGCCAAATTGAGGTGCTGATACAACGTGCGTAAATTTGCTTCGAGTCCATGCAGCTATACGTTTATTTAACATCATGCCCGTAGATGTAAGAGCACGCCATCTCGTGTTTCATTATTTAGCAGATGAAAATGGATGATCACTTGATCAGTATTAACTGTCGCATCATTATTAGATCTTAATGACCATATTTGTGTATTCTGTCAAATGTTTGTGTTTTTGAAATATTCTATATTCTTTCTGTACCAATTGTAAACAAACAATTAAACTATTTTAAAAACTATTAAATAGGCAATTTAGTATGAATAAACAAGGATTTAAATAATAATTATTTTCAATCGATCTTACATATTAATTAATAGTGATGGTCGAAAATTTTAAGATAAATCCCAAATGGTCTTTCGTTCATACGTACGGTGTTTCATGTTTAGAGTAGTATGATATTAAATGATATTAACGATCGATCATTCTTTAGCTTGTATGGTGACGACAAATTCTTGTTTAAAATAATAATCCCTGAGTGGGAAAACCCTCACGTAATTTTAAAGGTCAACTGCAAATGACCGGAAATTGTGGGGAATGTTCAACTTCTGATGAGCTGGTAGAATTTTATGTGACTGTAGCTACTGTTGGTACTGGTCTAATATATTCCTTGCAACAACAATAATACTGTGTCGTAAATACCAATCCATGTGACAGAAAAAAGCATTTTGAAATACATTTTGAATTAATAAGAAATGTGCGAGACAACTTAGTAAAATCAAAGTTTATCTATAGACATCCATTGTTAAACGTAACACTGAGGGCAGAGATTTAAGCCAGTTCAACCCTGACTGTCGTAAGATTTTCTCAACGCATTGCGTCAAAGGTTTAATTCTGATATTCATAATTCTATGTTTGGATTAAATGTCAATTGGCAGTGTTGTGGTTGTGATATAGAACTTGAAAGATAAAAGAAAAAGGTCGTCATATAGCCTCATGTGTACAATTCTATTTTGGCATGTTTGGGTTATTTCAGTGGTTATAAATGATATTAATGAAAATATATGATACGGTATAATATGAAGTGAATGCGTTGTAGGTGAACTTTTAAGAACATGCATTTATGACTAAGTCACTATTCAACAGTAGTATCTTACCAATAATCATTCTTTAATTATATTACATTGACTTGAAGGTAAACAACTGCACTCAAATACAAATGCCCTTATTATGCACCAATGCAAGTATTCGCATAGAAAATATCGTAAAAATGATTATTTGTGGATAAAGTGTTTTATATGTAATCTTTATAAAGGGTTTTAGATGCCAAATTGAGGCGCTGATACAACGTGCGTAAATTCACTTCGAGTCCATGCAGCTATACTTTTAACATCATGTCCGTAGATGTTAGAGCACGCCATCTCGTGTTTCTGACGAACAAAGCTCATTGCATATTCTTATGAGATGCTCATTAATTTTCAACATAATGTATGATAATTAGTCTAGGATGTCGGGAATACATAATGTTTCAAATGGGCGTTTGCATTTTGTACATATAGATCGTGCTGTATGCTTATTATTTTGGAACCTTCTGACATTTTGAGAATGGTATCACGTACATCTACTTTTAGGTGCAAGACATCGACGTAATATTTTTCTTCATACATGGTTTATGATGGTTTATCTATTTCATTGATGATTATTGGATGAACAAAGAAGCACCATTACCAGCGTAATATTAGCAGTGCATAAGGCATCTGTAATAACGCCGTGTTTCCTTAAAATGGCGACGATGGGTGTATTTGCTCTTCTGGCTGCGGTTGTAGCACATACCTCCTGGTCAAATGCTGCGGATATACGTGTATCTATTTCTACGCCTACTGAAACAGTAACAGTTGGTGGAATTTTAGCAATTCGGTGTCAAGTATGGGATTTACAAAGTCATTTAACTGTTAATATATTCCGTGAGACAAATACGCATGCTGAACAAATTACTAATGGAGAAGATATATTAAAACCTTCTGAGAGGCTGAATATGTTTTTGTCGAAGAGAACATTTTCCGATCGGTCAGCCGTATATTTTGTTACCATGGTTGGAGTATCTAATGATGATGAAGGTAGTTATCTCTGCAAAGTGTTGGATTTATCAAATTATGTTTATATTACTGAGGACTCAATACACGTAGACCTGTATTCGTACCCTGCTAGCATTTATCCACTCTGTACGAGCACACCAAATGCACCAATTACGTTAAACATGTATGATACATTAACATTAAAATGCACCTCTCAGAAAGGTAAGCCAACTATTAATATGAAATGGATAAACAAAAAGTCTTATCTTGAAATAGCATCTCATGAAATACCTGAAGCAAATCTGATTCACTCTGAGGCCATTATTCAAGTAGACGAATCTTTTCACGGTGCAGTGTTTAGCTGTGAAATTACCAGTGATGGCTTTCCAGCTTGGAAACGTGGATGTACTGTAGGTCCATTTACAATAAAATCATACTCTAGTAATGCACAGGGCAACGTGATAAATCCCCAAACTGCGATTACAAATAAAGGGATCGAAGGACCACGTGACACAGGAAACCTACAATTTAAGGGGAAATGTGGCGAATGTCCGTCCTCCAGTGACGTTGTAGAATTTTATCTAACTGTAGCTACTGTTGGAACTGGTCTCCTAACCATTATATTCCTTACAACAACGATAATTATGTGTCATAAATACCACAACATATCTGAACAAACTCGAAGACAACCTGCACGTGTACTTACATCTCAACAATCAGTTGAACCAGTTTATGTGTCATTACAAAGGCGCCCGCAAAGTACGTACAGCGAACGAGATTACATGACTCTAGAGGATCCAAATAATCCAGAAAATAAAATTATTCTGCCTAAAGAAACTTTTGACGATTACTGCAGGACGATGAGTTTAAAAAGGGTGTGATGGACATTGATTCGTTCTCAAAATTCATTATAATGTAGATAATTTGTTTGTCCAAATATGGTTGAATTAAAATTTCTGTTATATTGTATCATTGTTATTGTCATATATCAAAAATGTGTGCAAAGAGTTACTTTGTAACGAGGGTATACTTGTGTCAAATGATGCATTGCAGTTTTGGAAGTATTACGATTCATGTCATAACAGAAACATTTTAAAGGGTACATAATCATTTGCTGTATATTTATTGTTATTCTATTAATGTGAGACCATAACATATTTCTACAATATATATCACTTCGGATACGATTAATGTAAATTGATAATTAATAACTATTGTAAGCCAATGTTATCAGCTGCGTGTGCTTGCCCGGAATTTCTAGGAAGAAATAATAAAATTAGAATAAAACAACAACAAATAAATAAATACATTAATTTTTTTTAAAGTAATATATTATAGTAGCAGTTTAGGGGAAAACGTGTTTTACTGAATTGTTCAAACCAAAACATTCCATTTTTTAGCAGATGAGAACATGGATTAGCAGCATTAACTGTCGCTTCATTATTAGATTTTAATGATAATATTTGTGTATTCTGTCAAATGTTTGCGTTTTTTAACTATTCTACATTCTTTCTTTATCAATAGTAAACAAACAATTAAACTATTAAACGAAAACAAATACGCAATTTGCAATTTATTATGAATTAACCAGGATTAAAATAATAATTCGTTTCAATCGATCTTACATATTTGAGTCATTAATAGTGATGGACGAAAATTATAAGATAAATCCTAAATGGCCTTTCATATTCGGTGTTTTATATTTACAGTTGTAACATACATATTATAGGATGTTTAACGATTGATCATTCTTTAGATTGATTGTATAATGACGACAAACTCGGAAAATACGTCATGTAATTTAAAAGGTCGCCTGCAAAATCTCATATCTAAAAAGTGGACCCCAGTTACATAGACTTCATACACTCAGAACGCTAGTGAATCGATGGCTATTGTTATACGAGGCTCACTCAGTCATGTAACGAGGCAATACAAACGATCAAATTGGTGTTGAAATGAGAAACATTTTGAGTTTCACCTTTTCACTGTAAAATTAATTTTCTCGGCCAAATGAAAAGCAACAATTTTAATTTTTCAGTAAATGCCAGGAAAAAACTATATTGTTTGGTACTGTATATTTTTTTCACACACTGGGGTTAAACTTAGGTATGAAATTTAGGTGTCTAAGGTTATATTTTCGATTTTCACAGGCTTCAACTTGCCCCGTGAGCTTTTTTGGGGTCAACGTTTTTGCTTTTCAAAGTAACATAATTCGCTAATGAAAGATATGTTCCAACTTTCTAAAACACATAATAATAGGGCTATATATCATAGTTTTGTCAGAATTTCGGGTTTGATTGGAACATTTTTCAATTCCGACTACCAATTTTGTCAAAATAAAGTCGCGAATGTACTCATGGATGGGTGATTCTGCAACCCGCAATAGAAATATCGATTATTTCTGCTGGTTATATTAGAAATGAAGTACTGAGTTGGACATGTTGGCAGTCACAAGTGACAAAAGGAGAAATCAAAACGGATATTCTGACGAAACTACAATATATAGACCCACACGATGCGCATTATAGTTGTGTGTAAATCTTTCTTTAGCGAACTATATTAGTTTGAAACGCTAAAAGTTAATTCCGAAAAAAAGCTCGGGTGCGAAGTTGAGGCCTATAAAAATAAAAAATCTTAGACTAAAAGACACGATTTCATGCCTAATTTTAACGCCAGGATTTGTTTTTAAAAAAAGGTATATCCAAATACCATGTTTTTTCCGATATTGCTGAATAAGATAAAATTATTGTTTTGTATTTGACCAAGAAAATTAATTTCAAAGAAAAAAGGTGTATTTCTGAATTATACTGATCTCAACATGTATCGATTGACTTTAAGCACGACTATGCATAACAATTGAGGATGTTCACTGGCGTACTGAGTGCATAATATATCTAACGATTTTGTCATTTTGCGTAAAAATATCTGTTCAACATTAACAGGGTTTACAGAAAAAAATGCTGCTTGCTATAAAGTTAAAAGGGAAGTATCAGAAAAAATGCCGGGGCATTTTCTTTAAGTTGACATACAGAAAAAGAATTAGACCCAAATTGCACAAAATGAGGTTTATGTAACTGGAGCTCACAATTTAGGATTATGGGGTGACCTTTAAAATAGTTATGTACTTTTTATTTTGTAGAAAATATTGTAAAATTGTATAATATTTAAGTCTATAAATGTCGTTATAATGTGATGCTCATATAAATAGTATAAATACTACGACCTTTTTGTGTACTTTCTATTTTTGTGTCGTGACTTGTCCATGTTGGAGAAAATGTACCCTTAAAGTTTACGCTATTGGTATAAGTCGGTGCTTTCAACTATTCCAATATTAATCATGTTTAGGACATTTTCATGAACGATGTGTTTAGATATATCAAATATCTGTTTAATAAAATAATTATCCATATTCAATTATAAAGTTATACATGTTGTTATTTGTCTCTTGTTTTATTTATTTATTTTAATAATAGATTTATGAGTTCATTCTTTAATTTATTTTTTATTTACTTTATATATTAGTTAATTTTATTACAACAATTGACTTCTTTTTGCCCTTAGGTAAAGCCACAATTATTTGGTACTTGACGACGTTCGTGCGAAAATCATCGAGTACTTTGCAGTGAAGAAAGTTTTACCAACCCAAAGTGTTACAGTTAAACAATACAATAAATAAACACAAATCCCGACAGGCTAACAACCCAACTTGGAAAAAAGCAAGGGTATGTGCCGTCATACGATACTTACTTAATTACGTGATTAAATTATATTTTACTATTATAATGTATTAGGACTGAGTATCATCAATGTCGTCAACCAGAAACATCATTTTAAACGTTTGGTTAATGATTTGTAGGAATATTATCATGTAAAAATATTCTTCACAACGACTTTTGGTAAAACAATTACAATAAAATGCAGAAAGATTATTTTTACAATGAACAATTTCATAATTGGAGAAAATAAATAGGTCTTCATGCGGGAGGTAAATTTATCCAATAGTGGGCAAGGTACTTTTTCATTTCAAAGTTGGCCTATTGTAAGCACTGAGGCCATCATCATTATGCTAAGACCAGTTTCGAAGAAGATTTATATTTTTTGATGATTCACTCGTCCATTTACTTATTCAATTACAACCACCTTTGATAAAAAATTACAGCCAACTAAAGTTATTTATTGTTTGGCAGTGATCAGTTACCTTTTACATCATGATTTTTGAACTAAAGGATTCTCAACTTTTAAGTTTCCCTAGACCATAATAAAATAAATCGAAAAAGTTTTTCATGAAATCGGATTAATGATTATTAGGAGCCTAATTTGTTTTACACTATTTGTCCAATTTGTCCAATGTCAAACATCGTTCCGTTCGGTCACAACTGCCAATTGAGTAAGAAAAGATGCAGTTTTGAAAGTTGCACTTGCATCATGCAGAATTTAAAATTTCAAAGTTTCAAAACTGCATGATTTCTTACATAATGAGCTATTGTGACCGAACATAACAACGTGTGATATTAAACATTGGACCAGCAAAACAAAATAGGTTAATAACCTGTATAATTTTTAGTAAACTTTTCGGTTATTTTAAAAATCTTAGGGGGAACATAAAACTTGTGAACCCGTTATTTACCAATATAAGAAATACTTAATCCTCCATCCGTGCCTCCCTGTCTACATTCTTGGAAGCTCTTGGACAAAGGTCTTGGAACACTTTAGTGTAATGCATTAAAATCGACATACCCCTATAATGTTGATTGTAGCCCTTTTTGAAAAAATATTACAGTCGCATCATACAATACATGAACGATGTGCAAAAATTGTGCATTTTACACTGATCGGGCTGAATTTCAGTAGAAATACTATTGCCCTTCTGATTTTCTCTTTTATTTTTTTTGTCAGAGGGGCACTTTTTCTTTCATTTTTTTTTTTTTGTCAGGGGGGACTTTGCCCCACCTGCCCCACCGCTGGCTACGTTACTGGTATACAGTTTCCAGCAGGGTTCAAGCTGCACGCACAACGGTAAAACACCTTAATACGCGAATGATGAGGAAAGCAAAAAGAAAAATTCAGTAAATGTCCTACAGCACGCCATCTGCTGGTTACAATTATTAATAACCGTATTATAATTATATTCAAATGAGATGCATATAATATAAAAATTATGATAATAAGTCTAGGATGTCGGAAATACACTGTCTGATGAATGGGCGTTTCCAATAACGTTTCATTAATACATACATATACATACAAAATATTTTTATAACGCGCTTCTTACAGAGCGATCAGAGCGCAAAAAACAAAAATAAAACAAAAAAAATATCAACATTCTGGATACAAATGACACTTAAGCATTTTTTGAAAGAGTGAAGTGATGAAGCCTCCCTGATGTTACGTGGGAGGCTGTTCCACAATGAAGGTGCCGCAACACAAAACGATTTGTCACCGATGCATTTTTACCAACACGAGCTCTTAGTAATGTGGTGTCTTTGGAAGATCTTGTCCTACAACCAGTTGAAGGTATTTCTCTATGAGAGAGTAAAACACATAAATATTGGGGGGCATTACCTTGTAAACATTTATAGACATACATGCAAATCTTGAACTTGATTCTATCACGGACAGGCAACCAATGGAGGTTATGCATTAGAGGCGATGGACTTTCACATCTACCAACTGAGTGAATCAGCTTGACAGCTTTATGCTGAAGTGATTGCAAGCGGTCAAGATCTCTAGCATTCGCACCATAGAGCAAGGCATTTCCATAGTCTAGCCGTGATAGAATCAGAGCTCGAACTACACTATGTTTGGTTTCTTTGTCCAGATATCTACTGATACGTCTTACGTTACGCAAATGAAAATTTAGTGAAGATATTAAACTGTTGATGTGTGGAGTCATGGACATATGCTTATCAAAAACAATTCCAAGATTGCGGACTGTATCTGAAGGAACAATGATGTTATTATCGACTTTGAGTGTCACTGGTGGTATTTTGTTCAGACTCTGATAAGTTCCAGCGATGAAAAATTCAGTTTTACCTGGGTTTAGTTTAAGTTTGTTGTTTCCCATCCAATCTTTCAGCTCACAGATGCATTTTTCAAGTTTTGAAAGAGCAGTTTTATATGAACCCGAAACATTTGGGTCAAATGACACATAAATTTGCGTGTCATCTGCATACACGTGATAGTTTAATTCATGCCTGCGGATGATTGAGCCAACAGGAGTAGTGTAAACAACAAAATCTAATGGGCCCTTAACAGAGCCTTGCGGCACTCCATAATCCAAAACGTGGGAATCTGAGTAAATACCATCAATGTGAACCTGGCTAGTTCTACATTTTTTTAAAATTAAGAATTGAGTGCTGCAGTATACGATAGCTTTTTGATTCTGATGTTTTAATTTCTCCTCGATGTATATTATGAGATTACAGTTAATGTGGAAGTGTATGTGAAGGCTGTGATCTGATAGAAGGATATGATAAACGAATGATGGATAAACAAAGGATCATTGAGTAACAAAGCAATATTACCATTTCATTGGACATCTGTGACAACAGTGTGCATTCAAAATGGCGGCAATAGCTCCATTTGTTCTGTTAACCGGTTCATTATTGTTTTCTTCATGTTCGTGGACAAACGCGGCGGACATACAAGTATCCATTGTAACTCCTACAGAGACATCAGTAGTTGGTGGAATCATAGCTATTCGTTGTCAGGTATGGAATTTACAAAATCATCTTACTGTTGATATTTTACGTGAATCAAATTCACATATTGACCAAATCACTAATGGAGAAGAAATAGTACGACTCTCAGAAAGACTTAATGTGTTTTTGTCAACAAGATCATTTTCAGATGGGTCTTTAGTATACTTTATTACAATGGTTGGTGTTTCTTTCAATGATGGCGGGAAATATGTGTGTAAAGTATTTAATGTTCGAGAATACACCAGTATTGCTGAGGACGCCGTACATGTAGACATATACTCACACCCAACTAGTATGTATCCTCTGTGCACCAGCATACCAAATAAATCAACTACGTTAAACGTGCACGATATACTAACATTAAAATGCACGTCTGGAAAAGGTGTACCGACTGTTAATATGAAATGGATAAACGTTAAATCTGATCGTCACTTACCATCTCAGGATATATCTGAAGCAACTCTGATTCACTCTGAAGCTATTATTCAAATAGACGAATCTTATCACGGCGCAATATTTAAATGTGAAATTATAAGTGACGCCTTTCCTGATTGGAAACGAGGATGTACTGTGGGTCCTGTTACAGTAAGATCATATTCTACGGACGTACAGGGAGACATAGGAAACCCAAAACCCCCGATTACAAATACAGGAACAGAAGGGTCACGTAATTCAGGAATCCCACAATTTACAGGAAAGTGTGGGGAATGTTCTTCTTCTAATGATATTCAAGAATTTTATTTAACTGTAGCTACATTTGGTACAGGTCTTCTCACTATTATATTCCTTGTAACAACAATAATTATGTGTCGTAAATACCACTCCATATCTGAACAAACTAGAATACAACCTGCACGTGTACTTACATCTCAACAATCAGTTGAACCAGTTTATGTGTCATTACAAAGGCGCCCACAAAGCACTTATAGCGAACGAGAATATATGACTCTAGAGGATCCAAACAACCCGGAAAATAAAATCATCCTTCCGAAGGAAACTTTTGACGATTATTGCAGGACAATGAGTTTGAAAAGGGTATGATATACTAGTATGTTGATATGTAAATCTTGTGGTTTGATTTTATTCACGCTTCTTCTTTATGCCATAGATCAAAATATATTAAAATTTGACGATAGATGGCGGACAGTGTGATTAAAAAAGGTTACGATATTTGTCGAATCTGATTATAAAGTATGTGCTAAGCACGTACCAATTAATATAGGGCATGTTTACAGCGAAAAGCCCTGGCTGTATGACCTCTGGTAGCCTGTTAAAATATAGTACTACATGTATAATATGTATAATGTTTTATGAAATGTCCCCGATATCTGAATGGCGTGATTTTGACTAATATCAGCAACGTGAACTAATATAGTATATTCTTAGTCAGTGGGAGTGGGCTAGTTCGTAGACACATTTCTGATTGGACAATCGCATGATTTCGGGTGCCGTCTATCAGGCCGTAGACGACCCCACGTCATCATGCGTCTTGATAATGCATAACTCGCGTGTAGAGGTGCGCGTATGAATCGCGCTGGATGCGTAGACTAGTGCGGAATACGCGAACGCGTTAGCAATACTCGCAACAGAATACGTGAAGTTGTAAACAAGTTTCGTTCATTTTATAATGAGGGGAGTTTTTATGACGGTAGCTTAGTTTTTGCTTAAAAAATTTGTTTACAGTTATTAAAATAATATTTAACTGACTAAGAATGAGAATAAACGATAGGAATTTTTATTTTGCCTATCCTCTACCTATGATAGACGACAGGCAGGTCCAATATTTGTATCGTAGTTTGCGCCGGCATCCACTACTCAAAATATTGGACCTGCCTGTCGTCTATCACACGGTAGAGGATAGGCAAAATAAAAATTCCTATCGTTTATTCTCTAAATACGTATAATGTTTTATGAAATATCCCCGCTATCTCAATGGCGTGATTTTGACTAAAATCGGCAACGTGAACTGCTATCTATCGTTTGTCTTGAACATCCTTGCTAGACTTTTCAAGTTTTAATTTGAAAGTAAATCAATATTTCCATGTCAAGTCCCAGCAAACACAAAACGTTTTCTACATCATTCGCAAAAGGATGTCAGAAAACGTTCAAATGTCGGGTTATATAAAGGGAATATTAAGAGTATAAAACGTTTTCCTAACCTTAAAAAACATTTTTGATAATCTACTGCTCAGCAAACAAAAATGTTTTACAGAAAACGTTTAAATGTCGGGTTATATAAAGGGTATAAAAACGTTTTAATAACATTCCAAAAACATTCTTGAAAACTTGATACAAAACATTCTAAACAGAATGTTATTTTGGGAGTTGAAAAATATTTTCCGAAAAACGTTTGCCCAAAATATTTTCAATAACGTTTTAAAAACGTTTTCATGACCTTTATATAACCCGACATTTTAAATGTTATTAAAAGGTTTTGAAAAAACATTTTAAGAACATTTCTGTGTTTGCTGGGTTCAAACATTTTAACATAATGTTACTTAAGTATTGACACAATATTTGACAAAAATGTTTGTAAAAATAGATTACAATGACATTTTTTGAAAACATTTAAAAATATTGTTGTAGTGTATTTTCATACAAAACGTTTTAAAACGTTATCATGACCTTTATATAACCCGACATTTTAACGTTATTAAAACGTTTTTACCTAAACCAAAAGCCAAAATATAACTTATTTAAAACGTTTTAAAACGTTTTTGTGTTTGCTGGGGTGACAGTAAAATAATATCTTCAGTAGATTTCAAATAAATGCTATCTTCAGTAGATAGCAACTAAGAAGACTTTAGCACGTTTAGATAGCAATAAAAACCCAAATTGTTTTGTCATAACATTTCCCCAACAATACATTGATGAACTTGTTTTTAAATACACAAACAACAACCGCTTTAACTAACTTTGTTCGTGTAATTATAATAAGTTGCGTCAGTGTGAAAAAGATCATTCGATAATATCATTCAGTAGCTAGTATTGTCGTTGTATATGTTGTGTTCTTCTTTGTAATATAAAAACTATAAAATTATATTCCAACTAACTAGTAGGCAGCCAAAGAATAGATTCAAAAGGATAAAAGTGTGTCACACTAACAAACGGTTAACATGAAAACAGCACAAATGTGACACAACATCCATTGTGTCACATTTTTGCTGTTTTAAAGCTTCCTAAGTATTGAGTTATTTTGAAGATGATACGTATACTATATACAAATGTGTTTTTTAATGTAATGAAAATATATCAAGAAATGTCTACAAGTTCTATGATGTGTCTATAAAAGTTCTATAAATTTTAAACAACACGTTTATTTTGAAAACAAATGAACAACTAATTTTTCAAAACGATTTAAACAAGTCAAACGATTACGTATAGCATGTTTAGCGCAGAATTGAAAATACCGAAACTTCGTGTTCGCCATAGACATTCAAGCACGCCACCTGTTGTTTGTAATGAACAAAGCTCATTACATTATTCTAATGAGATGTATGATTATTTTCAGCATAATATATGATAATTAGTCTAGGATGTCGGGTACAGTTGTCTTTTCAGTGGGCGTTTCCATTTTCATTTCATGTGAGACGTGTATAAGACATTCCACGTTAGCTTTCGAATGTTTATAACCAGTATACTACAACGCATGTACATGTATTTCACTTTTTTCGTTAACAAGAAGATCATAAACTGAAACCTGGGGAACAAATGTAATGGACAATTAACAGACAAAGGAGGGAACGCCACTACTAATGAACTATTGGTGTTGTAGCATCGTGTATTTAATAATATAGAGGTTTCAATATGGCAGCGGTAACGGCACTATGTATTATGTTTGCTACGTGTTCGACACTACCTTCTTGGTCATCTGCTACCGATACACGAGTGTCCGTTTCTACTCCTACTGATACTGTTACAGTTGGTGGGATTTTAGCAATTCGATGTCAAGTATTGAAGCTAAAAAGTCATCAGACTGTTAATATATTTCGTGTATTGAACAGACTTACTGATCAAATCACTAACGGAGGGGAAATAGTACGATCCTCAGAGAGACAGAATGTGTTTTTGGCCACAAGAACATTTTCAGATGGATCCACGATATATTTCCTAACAATGGTTGGTGTATCGGACAACGACAAAGGTGAATATCTCTGTAAAGTTATGGATTTAACTAAATTTGTGTATATTGTTGAGGACTCAACCTGTATCCGTTGTGCACCAGTACTCCAAGTCAGCCCATTACGTTAAGCATGAATGAAATACTTAAATTAAAATGCACGTCTGCAAAAGGTGCACCCACTGTTAATATGAAATGGATAAACACTAAATCTACTATTCCGATATCATCTCATGTTATATCTGAAGAAAATCTGATTCACTCTGATGTTATGCTCCATGTAGACGAATCTTATCACGGTGTGCTGTTTAGTTGTGAGATTACCAGTGAAGGCTTTCCCGATTGGAAACGTACATGCACCATAGGACCTGTCACAATTATATCATATTCCAACAACGGACAGGGCAGCATGATAGATCCAATGACTATTAATACAGAAAAAGATATTCAAGGATCACGTGATGCAAGTAATCCACGAATTACAGGCAAGTGTGGACAATGTTCATCTTCGAATGATATTGTGGAATTCTATTTGACTGTAGCAACCGTCGGTACAGGTCTTCTCACAATTATATTCATCACGACAACAATAATAATGTGTCATAAATACCACAACATGTCTGAACAAACTCGGAGACAACCTGCACGTGTACTTACATCTCAACAATCAGTTGAACCAGTTTATGTGTCATTACAAAGACGCCCACAAAGCACGTACAGCGAAAGAGAATACATGACTTTGGAGGATCCTAACAATCCGGATAACAAAATAATTCTACCTAAAGAAACTTTTGACGATTATTGTAGGACAATGAGTTTGAAACGAGTATGATATTATGTCATGTGTATGTTTATTTTGATTGATTTTTTTCTTATTGATGTCATTATTAAAACTATGCGTGAAGCGAATAATTGTCATTTTTGACAATAGTACGTGGATTAAAATGCAATTCCTTACACCAATTAAGAATCACACGGGTTTACAACTAGGCGTGTCACATTGATCTAAATGAAGGTCTAATAAAAATGCAATTGTGGTACGGATGTTGAATCTTAAATGCAATTGAGACCAGAATAATGAAACATTCATTAATTGTCTTTTTATTAGATCACGCTTCTTAGCATCGATCAAGGCATACTATTTGTAATTCAATGTCCAATGTGACGTTTCATATTTGTGGTGTGAATTAAACCTGACACTCTGACAAAATTATGTACCAACATTATCTTAGGGCCATGCCTGATAAGTACGTCATTATCTGTATAATTACAACACGATGCAAATTTATAGATAAACATTTTACCACTGCATACTTACTTTAAAAAAAATCTGTATCATTGGTAAATCAAATGAATGTCTCATTGTTTCAGGTACGGCAATTGATTGACAAGCATTACACCGAAAATTAGGTCAAATTACAAAATAATAATAATAATAATAAAGCTGGTTGACTTTTATTAATAAACGCTATTTCAACTAGTTTAGGTAATATTTGGTATTGCAGAGCATTCGTTAGGTAGTTATATGTCGTAGTGAACTGATAAATTAAGCAGTATTTTGCAAGATCATTAAAATATCTCAATTCTCAATTATTTAAGTGGACATCGAGGTTAAAATTCCACATTGAATCAATTATGTGTATTGTCGGTGTATATTTATTAAAACAATCAAGCTCAAATGCTTGTATAGTACTAATGTTACTATAATAGGGATTCTACTTCTTGACACACATTTTTCCTGTTCTTTTGAATAACAATTATGTGAATTTAGACAAACCTTATACTGACATTTTTGAATACGAAGACTTGCGGCATATACATTTTATAACTAGTATTATGTGTTTATGGTTAAGATGGTAAGATATCTGGCAATTATAACACTAGCGGGACAATGCACTTCGTGTGGATCCCGTAAGTTGAGTAAACAAGTGCGGCAGTATTCCATACCAAAATTCTTGTAACCTAAAATAACCCGACATTTGGTATTATTTGACAAAAAGTAATGTTTATATGCTTTCTTTATTCGTGTCAAGAAGTTTTTAAATTTTTGAGTTGCATAATAATGTGGTCTCAGAGGAGTATACGACTTTTCTTTTTCCAGACCTTTATATTAAATAGATACCATGAGAGTTAAGACTAATATTGATAGTATTGTTAAAGTTATACATAAGATGAGCAAGTTTTCACATTTTGTAGTCGCATAATAGCGTGGTCTAAGAGAAGTAGTTACACCAAACGTTTTACAGAACTTCTTTTATTTATAGATATTCCCCTCTCAAAAAACAAACAAACAACAACAACAATGTACGAGTACATTTAAGATCTTAATTAGATTACCATGTACGGGGAAGGAAGATGTTCTTTTATAGGAAAGATGGAATAGTCAAATTTCGCCATTGAAATCAGGAAAATCTCTCCTTTATTTAGTATTAGCATATTTACATTACGAAAAACCTTTCTTATTAGCATTGCTAAGTGGAAAGTGGGTGAACGTATTATTTGAAAACAATATTATTAAACGAATGTCTTATAAGGTTGTGTGATAATTCTTTATTCTTTATATAATAGTGTCAATTCATGTTGCTTTGTTTTGTATCATGCTTTGGTGTTGTAACTAATCATTTATCAATAATGATATACATGATTATATACTAATAGAATGTAATATGTGACCGTACAGCACGAATGAGCCGTAAATGTCCTCAATTGTATTCTGAGTTACAGTGTAAAATGGGCATGAAGGTCATATTCATAGGTATTTCAATTTGGTGCTACGTGTATCTCATTAAATGAGGTACACGTAGCACCAAATTGAGGTACCTATGAATACGACCTTCATGCCCATTTTACACTGTAACTCAGAATACAATTGAGGACATTTACGGCTCATTCGTGCTGTACGGTCACATATTTGCAATCGTACGAAGTAATAGTTATTTCTCTGTATGCATCACCAATTGGATTATATTTGCTGTTATGATAAAATGATAATTGTTGAATAATAACCTGAATAAGTTAATAAGTTGTCTTTTCAAGTTTCATTTGTATGTGGTTGCAACATTATATTATCATTATTTGTTATTTTAATTAATAATAATAATAATAATAATAATAATAATAATAATAATAATAATAATAATAATAATAATAATAATAATAATATACTTATAAAAGGGTTCTATTACGCGCATATGTGGCCTCTATATTTTATATTATATGAAACCCTCCACCACGAATGAGCTGATATCTATCAAGCTTTTTTGAGATATGGTCTATTAAACGTGTCAAAAACAAACTCTTTTATCGCTTCTTTACTTCCTTTGCAAACATGCAACAGGGACGTGTAATATAACATTGTGAAGCATATTTTGAGGACAAATTGACTGTCCGATATCTCAAGAAGTGAAAATTACATTACAGCCCATTTTGTGGTGGCCGGTAACATATATATTATTTCCTTTTTAATGTACTTTATTGACATGAAGAACATGATAAATGCATATTTAAACAATAACAACAGAAATATAAATAATCATACATTTTCCTGAGGCTTTCTCATTTAAATATAGCCCACAACACAAAACTCTGAGTGGTTTAGACTAAAGCACGCCATCTATTTATTATAACGAACAAATCTCATTACATATTTTAATGAGATGCTGTAATATATCCAGCATAATATATGATAATTACTCTAGGATGTCGGATACATCGGCTATATCGTGTATGGGCGTTTCCAGTATCATTTCATTTAAGAATGTGAGCTGTCGTTTTCTGAAGGTTATTTGGATATTTATAATGTTCATGTAGCGTCGATGTTTACGATAGTAAAAATTTTAGTCTATCGTTTTCTTTAACGTCGTGTTTCTTAATATGGGTTACTATTAAGCTCTATTAACGGATAAACAAAGAGGCATCAGTACCAAATGCAATATTAGCGGCACATCGGGTATCTGTGATAACAGGCTCAACATGTTCAAAATGGCGGCAATGGCTCGATTTATTCTGTTCGCCGCATGTTTGATATTTTCTTGGTCAAAGGCGGCGGACATACAAGTGTCCATTTCTACTCCTTCTAATCCAGTACCAGTTGGTGGAATTCTGGCTATTAGCTGTCAGGTATGGAATTTACAAAATCATTTGACTGTTCATATAGTGCGCGAATCAAATACACGGACTGACAGAATCACTGATGGTGGCGATATATTACGACCGTTGGAAAGACTTAATGTGTTTTTGGCGAAAAGGACATATTCTGATGGTTCTTCTGTGTATTTTATTACCATGGTTGGCGTTTCTACCAATGATGGAGGTAAATACATGTGTAAAGTATTTAATGTTCGAGAATATACCAGTATTGCTGAAGACGCCGTGCATATAAATGTATTCTCATACCCTGCTAGTATGTATCCATTTTGTACAACTACGCCAAATGAACCAATTGCGTTAAATGTGCATGATATGCTTAAATTAAGGTGCACATCTGAGAAAAGTGTGCCGACCGTTAATATAAATTGGATTGACACAAAATCGGCTATTCGCTTATCATCTCATGACATATTTGAAGAAACTCTGATTCACTCTGAAATCGTTATTCAAGTAGACGAATCTTATCACGGTGCAGTGTTTAGCTGTGAAATTACCAGTGATGGCTTTCCCGATTGGAAACGAGCATGTACTGTAGGTCCTATTAAAATTAAGACATATTCAAATGACAATATGAATAATCGACAAATCGCGATTTCTAATCAGGAAATCCAAGGACCACTAGATGTTGGAATCCCACAATTCACAGGAAAGTGCGGAAAATGTACACCTACTAATGATGTACTAGAATTTTATTTGACTGTAGCCACAGTTGGTACAGGTCTTCTCACTATTATATTCCTTGTAACAACAATAATAATGTGTCGTAAATACCACTCCATATCTGAACAAACTCGAAGACAACCTGCACGCGTACTTACATCTCAACAATCAGTTGAACCAGTTTATGTGTCATTGCAAAGGCGTCCACAAAGTATGTACAGCGAACAAGAATACATGACTCTAGAGGATCCAAATAACCCGGACAATAAAATTATTCTGCCTAAGGAAACATTTGATGATTATTGCAGGACGATGAGTTTGAAAAGGGTCTGACTTACGTATTTTGATACTTACTTTAGTTTCATTCTTAAATGTTTATAATAACATGTATTGAGTATTATGTGCTCAAACATTGCAATATTGATCGTGCAAGAATTTTCTTGAAAACTCATTAATATGAATTTTCATTCTTTAAAAAGCGATGATTGGGTGTATGGATACAATAACCATACAATCATTGGTTAAATGACCAATCGTCACCCTGCTACTATAAAATACCAAAGTAATTTTTGTTGTAATTTGAGAACACGTGCAAAATATGGTTCAAGCATGTATCAGTTACGTAAACACCCTATTCATTTCTGATTATTCTTGTGAATAAATGCATGCTTGAACCTTTTTATTTACTTGTTCTCAAAATTACAACAAAAATAACTTGAGCAATTATCGTAGCAGGGTGACAAAATATCATGTATGGGACGCACGGTGAGTGTTATGCCCTATTTGTTATTCAATGGTAAAATAACGGGCCATGTACATGATGTAATTTGTCCATGATGACATACAGTGGTGTTTAATACGTGTATTCAATCCAGAGGAGGCACTTTTTGATGCATACCTGGCTCAAGATACCGTAAATTTGAAATGAATTTATAATAGTAGTAACTCTGATATTTGGACCACTAATTGACTTTTGGGTTAATGTACGTTTGTGAATGAGGGATGCAATGTTTTTGACGCGTGTGGCATTCAAATAATATATATCAATGTAATTGCTTGCAGTGTATTTTATTTATAGTTTTCATTACTGTATACTTCAATTATTGTTCTGTAAAACTTAAACCTATCGTACATTGAAAAGTTAAAACAATAACAAAATTAACCTTAAAACGTCTAATATGCTTGTATAGATACGATTGTGTACTAAGAGCAAAGATGTAGCCTATTTGTTTGTTTGTCACTGTCAACATACAGAACTATTAAAATGCTCATATTTATAAGATTTACCACAGGTTGTCTCAAAAGATCTCTCGGAAACACTAATTTGATGACAAATAATTTGAGTAAAACAGTGAAACTTATTGTCAAACTGTACCGTAAAGACGAATAATGTAGCTTTCATATAAACTTTATGAACACCTCCATGTGAACTCATTAAAAGCACATTTTTATCCAAAAATATTTGACACCATCATTCTCCCGGCACAATTAATAATTACACCGTGCGGTTTATGCAGCCCCTTTCAAACTAGTCTTATTCCAAACTTAATGTCAAATCTGAATAAGGGCATCATTAATGTAATTAAAATGTATAAAATTGTGTAAAATGTCTAACACATGGAGTACAAAATAATTAACCTTTTAAGACAAATTGGCACACATTTTCACGTGATTCAAAATATGCTATCCACAACTATGCTTTCGTATCAGGCAATGAAGCACGCCATCTTTGGATCGGAAGGACCAGAAATCATTATATATTCTAATGAGATGCGCAATTTTATCTAGCATAATTTTATTATAATTAGACTAGGATGTCGGGAATACATTATCTCGTGAATGGGCGTTTCCAATTGCATTACTACAAAGATTGTGTGCATATTTTTTCCGATGGATATTTTGATGTTGATGTTTTTCGCTCTTTGATGTGTGGTTAAAAGAATCCAAGTGTATCATTTTCTTTACTACTTTACTACTAGTAATACTAGTAATGTGGATTATTTGTACGGAGCTTGTGATCTGATTCAGTACCGATTAAAGGATAAACAAAGGGACTTAGGGACGCATTGGTATCCTAGTCGATATAGCACTGCATTGGGCATCTGTGATTATACTGCATTCAAAATGGCGACGATAGTCCCGTTTGCCATGTTAATGACAGGTTTAATGATGTTTTCTTGTTCAAGAGCAGAGGACGTACGAGTGTCCATTTCAACGCCAACTAATACAGTAACAAATGGTGGAATTTTAGCTATTAGCTGTCAGGTATGGAATCTACAAAGTCATTTAACTGTAAATATATTACGCGAATCGAATACACATATTGACCAAATAACCAATGGAGAAGATATTGTACGACCTTCAGAGAGACTGAATGTATTTCTGTCAACAAGATCATTTTCGGATGGGTCTATCATATACTTTCTTACAATGATTGGCATATCTGAAAGTGATGGAGGTGAATACGTGTGTAAAGTACTAAATTTAAGAGGTTTTAACATTCTTGCGGAAGACTCGATGAACATAGAAATATATTCGCTTCCAGCCAACATATACCCACTTTGTGTCAGCACTCCCAATGAACCAATTATGATACGCGTGCATGATATAGTAAAATTAAAATGCACATCTGAGAAAGGTGTACCGACTGTAGATTTGAAATGGCTAAACACTAAATCTAATCTTCCGTTATCATCTCATGATATATCTGATAAAACTCTAATTCACTCTGAAGCCGTTATTCAAGTAGACGAATCTTTTCACGGTGTAGTGTTTAGCTGCGAAATAATAAGCGACGCCTTTCCAGATTGGAAACGAAGATGTACGGTAGGCCCTATCACAATCAAATCATATTCTACTAATGTACAGGAGATCGAAGTAAACCCACAAACTCCGATTCAGAATAATGGAAATCAAGGACTCCGTGATACAGGAAACCCCCATTTTACAGGAAAATGTGGAGAATGTTCATCTTCGAATGATATACTGGAATTTTATTTGACTGTAGCTACTGTTGGTACAGGTATTCTTACTATTATATTCCTTACGACAACAATTATGATGTGTCATAAATACCACACCATATCTGAACAGACTCGAAGTCAACCTGCACGCGTACTTACATCTCAGCAATCAGTTGAACCAGTTTATGTGTCATTGCAAAGGCGCCCACAAAGCACATACAGTGAACAAGAATATATGACTCTAGAGGATCCAAATAATCCGGAAAATAAAATAATATTACCAAGGGAAACTTTTGACGATTATTGTAGGACAATGAGTTTAAAGAGGGTATGAATTACACATTCCGTTTATTAACACTTTCTGAATATTATATGATATGCCAATTTATTGACATTTTTTTGTCAATCAAATACAAATAATTGTTTCAAAAGTTAAGAAATATGTGTTGTGTGTATATATATATCTTTGATAATAAAAATAATGATATCATCATTTACACACTGCTAAAAATATAATGCATTTAAAAAACTACAGTGCTCTATAGTAATTTGTAAATGTATGCAGGAATTCGATTTTTATTATAATGGAATAGACGTTTTAAAAGACATTTTCTTTTTACTTGGTTCACAGCGGGTATTTCATCTCAATGCCCATAAAGTACGGCACCCATGCATCAATTGAAACTGTTGTTATACGTTGGCGGTAAGATACAAAATTGTACTACAACTGTTTTATGTATACCGTTAGTTTTATAATCATTGAATGTAAAAAAGAGCAAATTTACATATTAATTATACTTCTTTTTTGTATGACAAAAGTATGTCAAAAAGTGGGACACCTTACACATATAACGTAAATCGGGTCCCATGCCCACTTTAGCGATTTGTATAATTAAATGATGAATTTCTTTTCTTTCCCCTGAATTATTACATATGTTTAAAGTTACGTATACAATCGTGTATTATTTTTAAAAAAACCAGACAGATGAACTTACCAGGTCTATTTAGAAAATGTAGATTTTCCCTTTCATGGTCATGAAAATAATGTTAAGATATCATTAAAGGTTTTATCAGAGATTTTTTCTACAAAATGATAATAATAGGACAATTTAATATCATGTCTATTGCATTATACGTAAATAACCCGCTCTGAAAGTGTAAATTGCTATCTCGTGGCAAATTGCTGACAATTCCTTTAAGGTTATTAATTATTTTAAACAGTTGTGATTTGGTAGTTCACAGCATCTTACGAATGGTAGTGAGCTTTGGCAAAAAATTGCATTGCTCAATTCATAGCGAGCGTGTAGAAGAATTAAAATATCACAGATATACTTTTATAGGTGCTGCGGTTCTTGAGTTACGTTGTGAAGAGGGCTGAAACAACAGCACTTTTGTAAAACGTACATAATTAATTAACAACAATAAATTAAGCAAGTTTGCAGAGTATACGATTTGAAGAATGAACTTTTGCAAAACATCAACGTGTTAATTTTCAAAAATATATTGATCTAGATAATGAAAATCGATTTTTAGGTTGCTTCGACCAACAATACCTCGTCTACCCTTAAGTAATTATGTGACTTTGTTAAGCAGCTTTAAGTGTATTTACTTGTCCATTAGCAAGTTAATTGTATGATTTTGACAAATAACATATTTATTTATTTTATTCCATTGGGGTTTAAAACTCGCAGTCCATTAACTTTCTTTAATGAATGCAATTCAAAAGGTTAGAAAAAGTTGCCAGGAAACGTTTAAATGCCGGGTGTTACAAATGGTATATAAAGGGTATAACACATTTTCATAACATTCGAAATCATTTTAAAAAACGTACTGCAAAATATTTTAACATAATGTTGTATAAGCGTTAAATGTTTGCAAACAATATTTTACAACAACATTTTGACAATATTCAATTGATTTGCGGCAGTGTGTTTTCATGCAATATGTTTTTATGACCTTTATAAAACCAGACATTTAATGTTATTAAAACGTTTTACAGAAAAC
The DNA here is from genome assembly GCF_039555335.1 of Amphiura filiformis. Classification (NCBI taxonomy): domain Eukaryota; kingdom Metazoa; phylum Echinodermata; class Ophiuroidea; order Amphilepidida; family Amphiuridae; genus Amphiura; species Amphiura filiformis. Next base: position 16,686,712 of record NC_092632.1, read on the forward strand.
TAAACCCAAAATATAACCAATTTAAAACGTTTAAAAAGTTGTATGTTTACTGGTAAATGTTAAGAATGTTCATTATATTAGACAAGGGCACATAATGACATTTTTTATGCTTATTTTCCCCACCGTCCACTTTAACTAAAGGACAGCGTCGATATCAATATCTGGCCAACTCTTAAGTATGCCTGGCCTTCCCCCTTTGAAGAAGACTTCTGAAAATAGCGCCATCTGGAGATAGCCATGACACTAAAGCTAATTTTAAATTCTAATGAGATGCATAATATCCATGTTTTCCTCATAATGTATGTTAATTAGTCTAGGATGTCGGATGTTGAGTGCTGCTTTGTGTAGACAGGCGTTACTGCAATATGCTGTTTACGTGTTGAGTAATACCAGTGAACTTACAGTGGTTGTCATTACATCTGGTACTATAAAATGCTTCAGAAAAGGATTTACACATTCACATTTTTGTAATACAAGTAGAGTCAATGATAACGCAACAATCAACGGCGGATTCTGTGGAATTAGACATCACGAGCGTTATAATTAGACTGTACTGATCATCATCATCATCATCAACGGACATGATGGACTGAAAGGGTTTGGCAAAATGGCGACTGTTTTTATTACTCCATGGCTAGTCATTTTGTGCTTCTATTTACCTTTGATAGATGCAGCCCAGACCAGAGTGTCCATCTCCAGTCCTACTAGCCATGTAACTGTTGGTGGAATATTGACAATCCAATGTCAGGTTTGGGATATTCAAGATGCTTTTAACATCCACATGTATCGTGTTTCAAACGAACGGACTGAGCAAATTATCAATGGTGAAGAAATAGTACGTTCTACGGAGAGGCTAAATATGTTTTTGGCCACAAGAACATTTTCAGATGGATCTGCCGTGTATTTTGTGACAATCACTGATGTAACTAAAAATGAACAAGGTGAATATCTTTGTAAATTCTTTGATATAACTAAATTCGCTGTAACCGCTGAGGACTCAATTAACGTTGAAATTTATTCACTGCCCTCAAATGGTTACCCGATATGTAGTAGCGTTCCAAATCAACCAGTTGCATTGAATATAGGAGATAGATTAATGTTGAAGTGTACATCCGAAAAGGGCGTTCCTGGTATACAAATAAAATGGTTGAACGCTAAATCTGCTGAATATTTAACATCTACTGAAACAATACAAGACCATTTGGTGTATTCTGAAGTATTCACAGATATAAACGAATCTCTCCAGGGCGCATTGTTTAATTGTGAAATTACAAGTGAAGGCTTTCCTGATTGGAAACGTAGCTGCACTATAGGTCCTATCAGAATCATATACAATAATGCACATGCTGACGTGATGAATCCGAAAACTGGGGTTTCAAATAAAGGGATAGATGAATCAAGACATACAGGAAACCCACGACTATCGGGGAAGTGCGGGGAATGTTCATCTTCTAACGATATACTGGAATTTTATTTGACTGTAGCTACAGTTGGTACAGGTCTTCTCAGCATTGTATTCATTGTAACAACAATTATGATGTGTCATAAATACCACACTATATCTGAACAAACTCGGATACAACCTTCACGCGTACTTACAACTCAACAATCAGTTGAACCAGTTTATGTGTCATTACAAAGACGTCCACAAAGCACATACAGTGAACGAGAATATATGACTCTAGAGGATCCAAACAATCCGGAAAATAAAATAATCCTCCCTAAGGAAACTTTTGACGATTATTGCAGGACAATGAGCTTAAAAAGAGTGTAATTATTTTATTGCTCGAGCGTTTATCAACATTTGCCAATTAGATGCTTGGAAATATTCATGTTTGTGTTTTTCTCAGTTGAGATTTATATATCTAACATGTCTAATGACGCAACTGAGTGATATGTAAACGTATCTTGTATAAATTGCTTTTCGTTTTTACAAAATAAGATAATGGCAACAGATTCATCAACTATTTCATAAGTTTTTTCTCTTTCATGGGGTGACATTTTAGATATGATTTTATTCTGTAAAATGTTAGAAGAACCAAGAAGCAACTAAGAAGCAATTAAGATAACTAACCTAATGAGTACGCGATTAGTTACATCAATTTTCCCTTGCACGGGTGATTTGATTTGAAAACGATATATAAATCAGTTTTCATGAATTTTTCATAAATAGCTTAAAGGCTTAATGTACGATTTCCTTCAAATTTTAAATTTGTCATTATATACTCAAAATGCTGAAATAATACTAATAATAATGATCGGGAATGGTTTCTGTCCATTTTGAGCTGAAATAACGAGGTAACGTGAAAGAAACACTGCTTGTTATTTTTGCCGTTTAACGACTTTATGTCGAACTTTGCTCTGTTTACCTACAAACACAACAAATTTGGCTGATTCCATTTAGGTGCAAGTTGTGACATGTGTAAACATTACAAATATGCCAAAAAATCAGGTTTGCAAAAAATTAACCAAATTCATATTATAAGATCGTACATTATGACTTTAAAGTAACGTCTAAGTCTGACAAAGTCACATCTCAACGCTCATGACGTCATTGATCTGATTTATTAGCCTAATCCCTTAAAGTGGCACATAATTTTTACCTTACGTGCGTAGTATTTAAATATAACTGGTGTGTACTAATAGGGGTGACTACTAATAAAGCACGTTATCATTAATCATATGATCTTTATTATACTGATATTTAAATCACTATAAATAGCTGTGTAATTTAACATGTGTCTCTATAATGTTTTAATGCATATTTAAACGCTTCATTCATTATATTATTATGCTTCATGGTTTTAAAACATTTCATAATGTTATTACAGACATGTTTCTTTCAAAAACATTAATTATATAAAAACAATAATCAGTCCCATTAGTTTTATAATTGATATATACTATCTATTTCAAATCAGTAATCAACAAATTTAAGTATAAAAAAGGTTGAATTGTTCACACATAAGTTTCAAAACTTGTTTACTAGTTATCTCACACAGGCGGTTAAATTATTCAAGGGCGCCATCTCTTGTTGCTGATAGTTCTAACCTCATTTATAATTCTAATGAGATGCCTCATTATATCTACCGTCATCATAATGTATGTTTATTAGTCTAGGATGTCGGATTTTCAGCATTGCTTTGTGTAAATGGGCGTTCCATTATTTTGTTGTTCGCATGGATGATGTACCAGAGAGCCGATGATAGATCATGGCTATAAATGATCTTCAACATATATTTGAAAATATATCATGTTCATCTTTTTAATAAAGATTAGGGACACTTGCGGATTTACATCAAATACTGATTGATCAACGGAGGAGTAAGCCATCGTAAATTCCATACCTGCTTGTTCAAGGCGTATAACGCATGTGTACTGATTTTTCAAGATGGCGACTGCTGTTATTGCTGCGTTGCTGCTTATATTGTGCTCTTCTTTGTCTTCCTTGATGGATGCAGCTCAGACCAGGGTGTCTATCTCTACTCCTACTAGCCCTGTATCTGTTGGTGGAATTTTGGCAATTCAATGTCAGGTTTGGGATATTCAACCTCATTTTACTATTCGTATATTCCGGGTGTCAAACGGACGTACTGAACAACTGACAAATGGTGGTATAATCTTATCTTCAGATAAATCGAATATGTTTCTTGCAACTAGAACATTTCCAGATAGATCATCTGTATATTTTCTGACAATGACTGATATAATTGAAGATGACCAAGGAGAATATATATGTAGAGTAATTGATGTTACTGAATCTAGTCGAATAAATGAGGATTCACTTAACGTTGAATTATATTCATTACCTTCAAATCAATACCCCATCTGCAATAGTATTCCAAATCAACCGATAGCATTAAATATCGGTGATAGAATGACGCTGAAGTGTACATCAGAAAAGGGAATTCCTACCGTGCAGATGAAATGGAGGAATACCAATTCTGCTGGCTATCTTTCAAGTTATGAAACAATGGACGGTAATTTAATTCGTTCTGAAGTAATAACAGAGGTAGATCAATCTTTTAATGGTGCTGTGTTTCAGTGTGAAATCACAAGTGATGGTTTTCCAGATTGGAAACGAATATGTATTATAGGTCCAATTACGGTAAGGTCGCACCACATTAACGTAAATGAGAAACCACGGACTGAATTTGAGAACAAAAAGAACCAAGAACCAATTGATAAATTGAGTTTAAGAGAATCTTGTGGACAGTGTCCATCTTCTAATGATATGCTAGAATCTTATTTGACTGTAGCTACTGTTGGTACAGGGCTTCTTACCATTATATTCCTTATAACAACGATAATTATGTGTCGTAAGTATCACAACATATCTGAACAAACTCTGAGACAACCTGCACGTGTACTCACATCTCAGCAATCAGTTGAACCAGTTTATGTATCATTACAAAGGCGACCACAAAGCACATACAGTGAACGAGAATACATGACTCTAGAGGATCCAAATAATCCGGAAAAAATAAAATAATACTACCTAAGGAAACTTTTGACGATTACTGTAGAACGATGAGTTTGAAAAGGGTATGATAAATGCGATGTAGGTTGATTTTTATTTGACTTGTTTTGTGTGGTGGTTTTTTTCCCTTATCGATGTAAAATCTGTTGAATTGTATCTTTAAGGAATCGGATAGCAACGCTTCCACAGTATTTTTTGTGGGGCCTGAGAGCACATGTCCGTCTAGTGATATTCGCGATATAATACAAATTTTATGCAAATTATTAAAAATTGATATTTTTTAAATATTTTTGATATATAACAGTCCTTGACTTAAACTTTATAAATCTAATGATATGCACTTAAAGGGTATGTAACTGGGAGGAAAAGTCGTCCATCATTTGAAAATTTTGACCTTTCTTATTGAAGATATACATTCAAAATTGAGGTCTTTTGGGGATAAAATGCATATCTTCAATACGAAAAGTCAAAATTTTCAAAATGATGGATGGTTTTTCGGTCCACAAAGTGGGTTTATAAAGTTTACTTCGAGGACTGTTGAATGTCAAAAATATCAATTTTTACTACTTTGTACTCTCATCTCACGAAAAATACGATGCAAACGTTGCAATCCGATGCCTTAAGGTTAAGTTTCATATTTTTTAAAATTAATTATTCTGTGCACAAATTAAAAATCAGAAGGGTTTATCAGGAGTGATCTAAATCTAGGAGTGATCTAGAACTACTATAAATGCAAGTGTGGTATGAATGTTGTTTCTTAAATGCAATATTGTAAAAAGAATAATTTTAGCATTCATTAATTGTCATTTTATTAGATCACGCTTCTTAGTATTGATTATGTACCCGTGTGAAATGCGGAACGTTTCTAATCACTTGGCAATGTGACATTTAGTATTTGTGGTGTTAATTAAACCTGACAAAATATATACATGTATGTAGTATAATTAAATATGTATGTATGTATAATCAAAAACACAATCTCGTAACAAACCAATATAATATTCCTTTGTGTATAGTTTATAAGCAAAAAGGATTGTATAATTGGTACTATAAATGGGTAATTTACTTTAGTGTTTAAGGTATTCAAAGTGATGAAAGAATATTTTAAAACAAAATCTGTTTAACTTTTATCAAAACCGGCAATTAGAATGGTACATTGTTTCTTATGTTTTATAGCGATATAATGCATAATAAAGCATTCGTTGGATGTGAAAGAATGAATCAGTATTGCATATTATTAAATAGGCCTATAATTCAAATCCTCAATTTAACTGGAATTTGAAGTTCAACTGGAATTGAGGTTCAATTAAATGTTTAATCAATTATCTATATTTTCAGTGACTAATTTCAGTATAGGAATATGTTCTATATGTTGGTAAACATGTTTGTATTTCTCGTTTAAATGGTTAATAACAATTTTGAAAATTCAGACAAACCAAATATTCAGCATTATCTCAAAATTATGAATGCTGTAACTAGTATTTTGTGTTAACGTTAATTATTAAACTTATTAGCCCCAAGAACTTACGTGAATTCCCCGTTTTACTTCTTTCAAGATTTACAGTGTATTGTCATGTACAAAGAAATGTTATTTTATGGCAAAAATGTTTCTGCCCCTTTCATCGTTGAAATCAAGGGAATCTCTCGTTAGTGTGGTATACAAATTTCCAAAACAAAAACTCGTCTTTTTAGCATTGTTAAGTGCAAAGTCATTTGCCAGTTGTGGTTGTTCAATAATATTTGAAAACAATATACTTAAACGTTTGTCTTATAATGTTATTTATATATTCTACTTTGGTGTTGTAAATAGTCGTTCAAAAAATCTGTTGCTAACAAAATTCATAGTGCAGAAAACGATATCTGCAATAATCATTCGAATGTGGTACTTTTAAGTATTAAAATACCATAATAGCTCTTTCATTGTATCACCTATTGAATAAATGTCTTGAACAAAGCTGAATAATTTAATTTGTTGTCTTCTATATGAATGAGAGTAATGAGATTGTAATATTAGTTGACGCGTATGACATTCAAACACAATGTACTGGGGTGTGTGTGTGTGGGGGGGGGGGAGGGGGGTGTGGGTGTGTGTGTTTTGGATTCATTACAATACACTTCTATTCATAGAGAAGAAAAGTAAACAGTGTGCTTCGACTATATTTATAAATACGCACGTGACCCATGGTCACGACATACCAAGACCAGCAAGCGTGACCTAATCCTCGTGCATTGACCACTATATACAGGGTGTCCCAAAAAAAGAGGCCCCTCATTTCGCCCTCTTTTTCTCCTATTTCTGAAAAGTTGATCAAATATATTTTGATATGTAAGAAAACCTTGAGTCGTTAGCTTTAATAAACAATTATATCAATCGGCTCACAACTTTTGAAGATATGCTCTTTTAAAGAAATGTACCCGTTTTTCACTCTGTCCACGGAGAAGACGGAGAAGGTTTGGTTACTTCAAAGATTGAAAAGCGAGGAGTACACATACCATGCATGAATATCAAACATTCCTCAAAATAACTTTATTTATGGAATGGGCTTTACCGGTGGGTAATCGCAATGGATTTTGTTAATAGTGTCATTAATTTGTGGGTAAAATGGATGCCGAACATTGCCGAATGGGACTTCTTTTGCTTTACTTGCAATTACTTATTTTTTCTTGGTTATTTATTCCTTTTTGTTTTATTATGTTTCTTACTTTCTTACTTTGTTGTTTCTTGCTTTTTTTTCTTTACAACATAAGTCATTTCTCTTTTTAGGATAAAAGGTAGCCCGAAAAGGCTGTTTGGTTTGTCTTTGGTTTTTCTGAAGTGAGTTTACTGTGTTGCTCTGCCCTCTACCGGCCTGTTGCCTCCTTGGCGAATACAGGTTTCAGCCCTGGTTCTCATTGCATTAATTGCGTTGCGTATCATCCCTGTGGGCCGGATACTTGCAAATGCATTCAGTAATACGTTTGCGAAGATCTTGGATTTTGCCACAAAGGAAAAAAATCAAGTGGTGTGAGGTCTGGTGATCGTGCAGGCCACTCCACAGCATGAGCCATCCCAACCATTCTGTTTGCTATCCGTGGACAGAGTGAAAAACGGGTACTTTTATTCAAAAGGGCATATCTTCAAAAGTTGTGAGCCGATTGAAATAATTGTTTTGGTCTATTAAAGCTAACGATTACAGGTTTCTTTACTTACCAAAATATATTTAATCAACTTTTCAGAAATAGGAGAAAAAGAGGGGGCAACGAGGGGCCTCTTTTTTGGGACACCCTGTATATAAAAATAGGAACTCTGTAGTTAAATATCATCAAATTTAAGTATTATTATTACACATGTTGCAATTCTGAATTTGTTATATGTTATCAAAACAACATTTTGAAAGTATTTGACGACGGAAAAAAATTCAACGACGGAAATGTTTACAATATAATCACAAAGTTGAACAAAATAGACAATTTTGCTGCACAGTAGTCTCATGTTGTTCCGCCTTTGCATTGAGATGTATATGAAGACCACCCGCTATGTAGAATTGGTAATTCAGTTTGTAGTAAAACAAAGTGTTTAAGATATAAAGCAAATAATATGGAGTATTATCTTATGAATACTTATTCTAATGATGCCATTTTAAACTCACAATATGAATGCCAGTAAAACTTATGGAACGCAAATAAGAAAATTATTTAATAGGTTTTCAGGAGTGCCTAATATTACGTGTTCTTCAGATTCAAATTCTTCTTCACATTCAAGAAGATATTCTTAACAATAATGTATAAGGGGTTTGTTGCAGGAATTACCTTTCTAAATTTAAAGAAAGCATTTGATATAATAGATCATAATATTTTTATTAATAAATTTAACTTTAATTCAATCGTAACTTTGTCTGATTTTCAAAATGTTAATATTGTAATTCCGTAGAGAACAATTTTATGTTCGCTTTTTTATTTTATTTGTAATTTTTTCACCAGATGCTGTTCATTGTAAAAAAAGTTATTTTTGCTGACAATACAACTTTAACGTGCAAAGCTTGAAACGAACAAGAACTTTAAAATATCTTAAAAATCTTGCCCCTCTAAAGTAACAAATTGGTTTAAAGCTAACAAGTTTACTTTAAATATGTTGACTAAACAAAATTAATGATTTGTGTTACTAAACATATTGTGATGTGCTCTGAGTAAATCAATTTGATCATTAACTTTTTTTACATTTCAAGTTATTTCATAAAAATTGGGAATCCCCTTTCATGTACCGGTAATCATAATAACAATTTAGTTTAAAAGGGTTTTGAAGGTTTGGTGGCTCTGAAAGGAGCCGTTCACTGAAGACTGTCCCTTGACAACAGAAAACAAGCAGACCTCGCGTATCTGTTGATGCTAATGCGGAGAGTTTGCAACATTTAGAGGCAAGTAACTTGACATTTAGGCAAGTAACCACAACACTGAAGAATAAGGTAATCTGTTTTCAGTACTTTGAATATTTGTTTTCAAAACAATACATCCAATAGAAAGATTTGAGTCAGGTATACCAACTTGATGCGGGGAACTAGACAAAGACAAGTAATACATCCAATGGGCTATTCCAGAAAATAGATGCACACCCCCTATAGAGGAGTTCGGATATCCGGACTTTTTGTCCAGTCGTGACTGTTGGAAATCCAGACTTTAAAGTGCCCAAAGGCAAAAAAAATCCGGCAGAAAAATAGTTTAAAATCAGAAATCCTCAATATGAGAGCTCATTTTCAACATTTCCGTGATTTTTCCTTCATTTGGTTGGATTTCCAAGCTTTTTCCAGTAACATTGGCAACTGGAAATCTAGTCGTTTTCAGAAAACAAACTTGGAAATCCGGACATTTCTTTGATTGAAAATTTACTCCTCTATAGGGGGTGTGCACCTATTTTCTGGAATAGCCCAATACATCCAATAGTTTTGTTTCTATGAATCATTATGTTGGTAATCTTATCCTCAATCAAGTTAACGTTGTAATACATGTGCAGCATTTTATAAATAACAATGGGTAAAATATCTAACACGTTATGAAGTGTATAAAACAATAATCTTTTCATGCCATTGGTCCTTTTAAACAAATAAAAGAAAAACTGAATCAGCACATTTGTCGAACACGTTATTTTAGAATTCAAAGTATGTCATCCACAATGGAAATGCCGCAGAAAACTATGCTATAAACAGTCAATGAAGTACGCCATCTGTTGATTGAAATGACTCAGAACTCATTATGTATTCTAATGAGATGCGCAATTTTATCTAGCATAATTTTGTTATTATAATTAGTCTAGGATGTCGGGAATACGTATATTATATATATCGTGAATGGGCGTTTCCAAATGCAATACAAAGACTAGATGCATGTTTTCTGATGGAATATTTCGATGTTGATGCTTTTCATTCTTCAATGTATGGTTATAAGAATTCGAGTGTATCATTTTTCTTGCTACAAGTATGGAGCTTGTGATCGAATTCAGTACTAATTAACTGATAAACAAAGGGACGCAACTGTATCCACAGCAGTATAGCACTGTATCTGGCATATGTGATTATACTGTTTTCAAAATGGCGACGATAGTACCATTTGTCCTGTTTATGGTAGGTCTGACATTGTTTTCTTGGTCGAAAGCAGCGGACATACGAGTGTCCATTTCAACTCCAACAAATACAGTAACAATTGGTGGAATTTTAGCTATTCGTTGTCAGGTATGGAATCTACCAAATCATTTGCGTGTTAATATATTACGTGAATTACATACGCATATTGATCAAATCACTAACGGAGAGGAAATAGTACGCTCATCAGAGAGACTGAATATGTTTCTGTCAACAAGAACTTTTACGGATGGGTCTGTCGTATACTTTGTTACAATGGTTGGTGTAACTGAAATGGATGGAGGTGATTACGTGTGTAAAGTACTAAATTTAAGAGGATTTAGCATCGTTGCCGAAGACTCAATGAACATAGAAATATACTCGCTTCCAGCAAACATATATCCTCTTTGTGACAGCACTCCCAATAAACCAATTACGTTACGCGTGCATGATATACTAACATTAAAATGCACGTCTGAGAAAGGTGTACCGACTGTTGATATGAAATGGCTGAACACTAAATCTGCTCTTCAGTTATCATCACATGACATAACTGAAAAAAATCTTATTCACTCTGAAGTCGCTATTCAAGTAGACGAATCTTTTCATGGCGCAGTATTTAGCTGTGATATAAAAAGTGAAACCTTTCCCGACTGGAAACGAAGATGTACAGTAGGTCCTATCACTATAAAACCATATTCTAGTAACGCACAGGAGATCGAAGGAAACCTACAAACTCCGATTAAGAATAATGGAAACGAAGGACTGCATGATACAGGAAATCCTCAAGTTACAGGAAGGTGTGGGGAATGTTCTTCTTCTAATGATATATTAGAATTTTATTTGACGGTGGCCACTGTTGGTACAGGGCTCCTCACTATTATTTTTCTTGCAACAACAATGATAATGTGTCACAAATACCACACCATATCTGAACAAACTCGAATACAACCTGCACGTGTTCTTGCATCTCAACAATCAGTTGAACCAGTTTATGTGTCGTTACAAAGACGTCCACAAAGCACATACAGTGAACGGGAATACATGACTCTGGAGGATCCAAATAATCCCGAAAATAAAATAATTTTACCTAAGGAAACTTTTGACGATTATTGCAGGACGATGAGTTTAAAACGGGTATGATTCATGACTTTATTAAACCACTTTACTACTTTCTTTAATATTGCATAATATGTCAATTTCATGTATGATGATTTTTTTTTTCAATTGTGGATGCTAATTAGCTGCATATATCTATTGTGTCTTTGATAATAATAACATTTTCAAAGCATTTATCAAAAATTGACACAGAATATTATAACATAATATAATGTTATTTGTCAATATGATACAATACACTTGCAAATCATGCTAATGGAAGTAAATCCATTTGAATCTACTTGACAAAGTCCGTAACTGCTTGACAAAGTCACGTTATTGCTTTACCTAAACATTATTTTAATAACCACGAAGAGAAACTTTCTAGATATAAACCAGAATGAGTGTATATGTCACTTTAAAATACCATTTGTCTATACATAGTATAGCGACGCACATCAAAGATATCCTGTAAAATTCAAAATGATGTTCTGGGAACACTTTTTGATAAAATCCGTGATCACATAATCACAATAATAGACTGGTTCTATTTTGGAAAAATCGCGTTCCAACCGGCATTTCTGTGTAAAGGTTGGCAAACAGGGCATTTTTGTTAATTTTTGTATTCTGAACTCGAATCTGTTCAAGCAATATTTTGAGACCATGACCATCAAATAACCCCATAGGATAGTAAAGGGCTATTTTTTCCCAATATCACTATCAAACATGTCAAATTATGCGGATCCCAGAAATGTATTGTTTATGCCTGTATGGCCTATAGTAAACTAAGGTCGCTTTGCCGGTTGATGAGTCAAAAGTCAAAGATACTAAAAATTAATGTCTTTTGGGAAATAAATGTGTATCTTCAAAATTTTCAAATGATCATCGGCTTTTCCTCCCAGCTATTATACACTTTAAGTACATATCATTATATTTATGGTTTTGACACCACAGAATGTGTATACATGTATATGCTTTTGTGTTGAGTTGAAACCATGACAAATTATCCGTCTGATGATCGGTATACCCAATGATCGTAAGTGAGGGTATGCTGTGAAACTAGTAGTAACGGTTGCCTTTTCCAGAGGTCTATACTTTGAATTTGTTTCTTACGCTCACCTGTAATGGGTTTGAGCACTTTTAATTCCAAAGTTAGTCACCTGAAAAACAATACTTGTTATATTACGCCCCCACTATTTATAGTGGTTGAGCACTTTCGACTACTTTTGGAGTAGAGACTGTGCTGGAATGGCTAGGTTTGTCTTGGTTTTGACACCACAGAATGTGTATACATGTATATGCTTTTGTGTTGAGTTGAAACCATGACAAATTATCCGTCTGATGATCGGTATACCCAATGATCGTAAGTGAGGGTATGCTGTGAAACTAGTAGTAACGGTTGCCTTTTCCAGAGGTCTATACTTTGAATTTGTTTCTTACGCTCACCTGTAATGGGTTTGAGCACTTTTAATTCCAAAGTTAGTCACCTGAAAAACAATACTTGTTATATTACGCCCCCACTATTTATAGTGGTTGAGCACTTTCGACTACTTTTGGAGTAGAGACTGTGCTGGAATGGCTAGGTTTGTCTTGGTTTTGACACCACAGAATGTGTATACATGTATATGCTTTTGTGTTGAGTTGAAACCATGACAAATTATCCGTCTGATGATCGGTATACCCAATGATCGTAAGTGAGGGTATGCTGTGAAACTAGTAGTAACGGTTGCCTTTTCCAGAGGTCTATACTTTGAATTTGTTTCTTACGCTCACCTGTAATGGGTTTGAGCACTTTTAATTCCAAAGTTAGTCACCTGAAAAACAATACTTGTTATATCATTATATTTATAACTTTTACTTCGAGTACTGTTAAAATTAAAATTAGATATAATTTTTTGATAATTTGCATGATATCTGAAGGACATTTTTAATATCAAAAAATTGGTAATGTATTTATCTGGAATGTGGAATAGGTGAGCGCGATTTAAAAAAAAATTATAAAAAATATTTTTGTCACCACTTAATTAAACGTTTAATTAAACTTTAAACATTCCATTTCACGACAATGCTTATTTTAATGTTGCCAATATTTGTTTTGCAAACGTTTTAATAGTTTTCTCGCAACTTTTAAATAACGGTATTACTTGTTTTATTGCAACATATTGACGAATAACGTATTACTTGTTTTATTCCATTGAAGGTCAAAACTCGGACGGAGACCAGTAACATTTTTTATAAATGTCTAAATGTTAAGAATGCTAAATTATAATGTGATGTTGTGCGTCCCGTAGGATTGTAGATAAGATTAATTTGATTTTTGTTTGACAAATCCAAAACAATCAGTCATGTATATGATCCACTGCTAAAGCAAACTTTGATCCCGAGTAGTGAGATTGCATCCAAACACCGCGGGAAATGCAGTGGAGTAGATCACTTGTGATCCAGCCATCAGCCTGGATGGCAAAAGCTCAAGTCAGTGAGTAAATATTTTTTAGATTTGTCAAACAAAAATCAAATTAAAATTAAGTTGTACGTATTTCTCTAAGAGTGCACAAATGGACTACACATGGTTAAGTCTGTCTGCCCATCTACCTCTGAGGAAGACTTCTATAAATAGCGCCATCCGTCGATAACCATGGAACCAACGCTAATTATGAATTATAATGAGATGCATAATATTACCTGTTTTCCACATAATGTATGTTAATTAGTCTAGGATGTCGGTTTATCAGTCCTGCTTTGTGAATATAGGCGTTTCTTCAATGTGCAATTTGCGTGCTGTGTGTAATACCAGCGAGCTTACAGTTGTCTCTCATGTTTAAATTTGGCACTATAAAATGCGTGTGAAAGGGGATTTACGCATTCATCTTTTTAAAATTCTAGTAGAGTCAATATTAACACAAAAATTAACGGCTGATTCCGAGGAATTATACATCACAAGAGTCACAACCAGATTCTGCTAATCATCATCAACGGACTGAAGTGATTTGACAAAATGGCGACTGCTTTTATTTTTCCATGGCTACTCAGTGTATGCTTCTACTTACCTTTGTTGATAGATGCAGCCCAAACCAGGGTGTCTATCTCCAGTCCTACTACCCATGTAAATGTTGGTGGAATATTGGCAGTACAATGCCAGGTATGGGATATTCAAGATGATTTTAATATCTTTATGTATCGTGTTTCAAATGGACGGACTGAACAAATCATTAACGGAGAAGATATATTTCGATCTTCGGAAAGACTGAACATGTTTCTAGCAACAAGGACATTTTCAGATGGCTCTGCTGTGTATTTTGTTACGATCATTGATGTATCTGAAAATGATAAAGGTGAATATCTTTGTAAATTCTTTGATATAACTAAATTCGCTGTAACTGCTGAGGACTCAATTAACGTTGAAATATATTCACTGCCTGCGAATGGATACCCGGTATGTAGTAGCGTTCCAGATCAACCAGTAGCATTGAATATAGGGGATAGATTAATGTTGAAGTGTACATCAGAAACGGGCGTTCCTGGTATACAAATAAAATGGATAAACGCTAAATCTGCTGATTATTTAACATCTACTGAAACATTACAGGATCATTTAATGTATTCTGAAGTATTCACAGATATAAACGAATCTGTCCAGGGCGCATTGTTTAATTGTGAAATTACAAGTGAAGGCTTTCCTGATTGGAAACGTAGCTGCACTATAGGTCCTATCAGAATCGTGTACAATAATGCACATGCTGACGTGATGAATCCAATTACAAATAAAGGGATAGATGAAACAAGACATACAGGAAATCCACGACTATCGGGGAAGTGCGGGGAATGTTCGTCTTCTAACGATATACTAGAATTTTATTTGACTGTAGCTACTGTTGGTACAGGACTTCTCAGCATTGTATTCATTGTAACAACAATTATGATGTGTCATAAATACCACACTATATCTGAACAAACTAGGAGACAACCTGCACGTGTACTTACATCTCAACAATCAGTTGAACCAGTTTATGTTTCATTGCAAAGACGTCCACAGAGTACATACAGTGAACGAGAATATATGACTCTAGAGGATCCAAACAATCCGGAAAATAAAATAATCCTCCCTAAGGAAACTTTTGACGATTATTGCAGGACGATGAGTTTGAAAAGGGTGTAATTATTATCTTGTTTTACTAAATCAGATGTTTGGAAATATTCATGTTTGTGATGAAGTTGAAATTTAAATATCTAATGAAGAGATTAAAGTTATTCAAAGTTTGCGTGTCAATTATAAAGTACATATACCCATAAACTGATAATCAAATTCCTATGATGGTTACGGAAGCACGTAGAGAACGTATGTAAACTAATTCGTATAAATTGTTGCAACAAATGCAATAGTTGTTTTTCTCTTTCATGGGGTGACATTTTAGATATGAATTTATTCTTTAAAATGTTAAAGGAACAAGATGCAACTTTAATTAAGGCAACAGCATGATCAGTTTATTCTTGATAAATAGCCTAAGGGATGTGGTATGAACGTTTGAACAGTATTTTTTGTGGGACATTAGAGCACATCAGACATATCGAATTACATTCTGAATACAAAGAATATCCTTCTGATATCAAATAATTTGGATTTTTTGAAATTGATGTAATACACCTTTTATGGCAAATGATTAAAAAATGATATTTCTGATATTTAACAGATATATTAGATCCTGAATCCCTCAAGCCGCACATAGGTTTCCCTTATATTATGAGCAAGAGACTGCACATGCGTACGTGCGGAGTATTTCAATATAATTAGGCGTATATTAACAGGGATGACTGTGCACAAAGCGTGCTTTCATCTCAATCATTAAACCTGTTATGCTTTTTATAAAGTTTGTAATGTGAAAGTTTTATTGATAATTCTTGAAAAAGTACGTTATGTGATCTATATAATGATAATTATGTAAATCACTTGTGGTAAGTAACAGTGTAATTTAACCCGTGTCCGTATAGTGTTGTATTAAATGTTTTAAGCATATTGAATTCTTTATTTATTATATTTATATGTTTCATGGTTTTAAAACACTCTGAAATGTTTTAAAATCATGAAACATGTTAATTTCAATAACTCTAATTATAAAAATAATCAGTCCCATTAAGTTTACTTTCAATATATATCTATTTCAAAAAAGTAATCACCAAAAATATTTTTAATAAGGTTGAATTGTTCACACGTAACCTTCAAAAGTTGTTACTAGTTATCTCACACAACCGGTTAAATTATTCAAGGGCGCCATCTGTTGTTGCTAGTTCTAACCTCATTTAAAATTCAAATGAGATGCCTCATTATATCTGGCGTCATTATAATGTATGTTTATTAGTCTAGGATGTCGGATTTACAGTATTGCTTTGTGTAGATGGGCGTTCCATTATTTTGCTGTTCGTATGTATGATGTACCAGAGAGCCGATGATAGATCATGGCTGTAAATGATCTTCAACATTTGAAAATCTATCTACCCTGAAGATTAAAGAGTCTTGTGGATTTACATTTACATTGGTTGATCAACGGAGGAGTGAGAGTAAGCCATCGCTAATTTCATATATGCTTGTTCAACTCGTATTAAACGTATATCCGCATCTGTACTGATTTTTCAAGATGGCGACTGCTATTATTGCCGCGTTGCTGTTCACATTATGCTCTTCTATGTACTCTTTGATGGATGCAGCGCAGACTAGGGTGTCTATCTCTACTCCTACCAGCCCTGTGTCTGTTGGTGGAATTTTGGCAATTCAATGTCAGGTTTGGGATACTCAACCTCATTTTACTATCCGTATATTACGGGTGTCAAACGGACGTTCTGAACAACTGACAAATGGTGGTATAATCTTATCGTCTGATAAATCAAATATGTTTCTTGCAACAAGAACATTTCCAGATAGATCTTCGGTTTATTTTCTGACAATGACTGATATAGTTGAGGATGACCAAGGAGAATATCTATGTAGAGTAATTGATGTTACCGAATTTAGTCGAATTGCTGAGGATTCATGTAACATTGAATTATATTCATTGCCTTTAAATCGATACCCCATTTGCAATAGTATTCCAAATCAACAGATAACATTAAATATCGGGGATAGAATAACGCTGAAGTGTACATCAGAAAAGGGAATTCCTATCGTGCAGATGAAATGGATGAATGCTAAATCTGCTGGCTATCTTTCAAGTTATGAAACAATGGACGGTAATTTAATACGTTCTGAAGTAATAACAGAAGCAGATCAATCTTTTAATGGTGCTGTGTTTCAGTGTGAAATCACAAGTGATGGTTTTCCAGATTGGAAGCGAATATGTATTATAGGTCCAATTACGGTAAGGGCACACCTCACTAATGTAAATGACAAACCACAGACTGATTTTGAAAACAAAAAGCATCAAGAACCATTTGATGGATTGAGTTTAAGAGAATCTTGTGGACAATGTCCATCTTCTAATGATATGCTAGAATCTTATTTGACTGTAGCTACTGTTGGTACAGGTCTTCTTACCATTATATTCCTTATAACAACAATAATAATGTGTCATAAATACCACAACATATCTGAACAAACTCGGAGACAACCTGCACGTGTACTCACATCTCAACAATCAGTTGAACCAGTTTATGTGTCATTACAACGGCGCCCACAAAGCACGTACAGCGAAAGAGAATACATGACTCTAGAGGATCCCAACAATCCGGAAAACAAAATTATTCTCCCAAAGGAAACCTTTGATGATTATTGTAGGACGATGAGTTTGAAAAGGGTTTAATTCCTGTCATTCTTGCTAAGTTGCTATCATTAACAAATCACTGTGTCATTTGTATATTTCAAATGGTGGCAAACTTTACTATGTGAATAAGTTTTGTGCTGTATCTGAAAAGTGTTTCGTCCTCATCTACTATATCAATAAAACCTTTACTATTACTATATTTTTATTATTATTATTATTATTATTATTATTATTATTATTATTATTATTATTATTATTATTATTATTATTATCACTATTATTATTATCATTATAAACATCATCATCATCATCATCATCATCATCATCATCATCATCATCATCATCATCATCATCACCATCATCATCACCACTATTGTTATTATTGTCACTACTTTACTATTATTTGTTATACATTGGCGTTAAAACAATGAATCTTTTAAATGTGTGTAATTATTGAAACTTGTAAAGTTAAGAATATATCTTCCCAGCGAGTTTAAATGATCAGTACCCATGTTTTAAAATATCTTTAAAATACTTAACAATGCTGAAGTCACCATAAATTACACGATTTGGTAGACTTTTATGTTACTTATTATATGCGACAGTGTTATGACCCCAGTAAACACAAAAACGTTTTAAAAACGTTTTAAATAAGTTATATTTTGGCTTTTGGTTTAGGTAAAACGTTTTAATAACATTAAAATGTCGGGTTATATAAAGGTCATGATAACGTTTTAAAACGTTTTGTATGAAAAACACACTGTAACAATATTTTTAAATGTTTTCAAAAAATGTTATTGTAAACTATTTTTGCAAACATTTTTGCCAAATATTGTGTCAATACTTAAATAACATTATGTTAAAATATTTGAATCCAGCAAACACAGAAATGTTCTTAAAATGTTTTTTCAAAACCTTTTAATAACATTTAAATGTCGGGTTATATAAAGGTCATGAAAACGTTTTTAAAACGTTATTGAAAATATTTTGGCCAAACATTATTCGCAAAATATTTTTTCAACTCCAAAATAACATTCTGTTTAGAATGTTTTGTGTCAAGTTTTCAAGAATGTTTTTGGAATGTTATTTTAATAACATTTAAAAAAACGTTTTTATACCCTTTATATAACCCGACATTTTTAAAACGTTTTCTGCAAAACATTTTTGTTTGCTGAGCAGTAGATTATCAAAAAATGTTATTTAATGTTATAAAAACGTTTTATACCATTAATGTATCCTTTATATAACCCGACATTTAAACGTTTTCTGACAACCTTTTATAACCTTTTGCGAATGATGTCGAAAACGTTTTGTGTTTGCTGGGACTATGCTCCTTTTAATTTACAAAGCAAGATTATCATTTTGAAAAAGACACCTAAAAACCAAATGGTAAAATTCAACATTTATGTAAAGGATAAGACACAATAGCATGTTCCCAGAAACCGGGAAAATGGTAGTAAAGTTTATTAAAGATCATTAAAATTCAGCCTATATGAATTGTGTTTTTGTGATCAAGAAGAGAAATTAATACATAGTAGTATTAAAATGAACTGTTTATAATTATATTGAACTAGGGCTTAAGAATGCACGCAGGATCGCATTTGGGGAAACTCTATTTTCATTACAACTTTTAAAGTAACAAAGACAAATGTGTGAAAGTATTTATTTTAGAAAAGATGAAATGATGAAAGGAATTCAATTTTATGCTCAAAAAGTCGAAAAATTACAAATTTTTTGAAAAAGATCCGAAAGCGCGTTTTTTTTGTCAACATGTTCGGTCCATCAAAAGTAGGTACGTTTACACTAGCTTACACTTCTAAATGATAAAAGTTACATATTATTCTAGGAGCAACAGTGTATACCCAGCAAACACAAAACGTTTTCGACATCATTCGATAAAGGTTATAAAAGGTTATCCGAAAACGTTTAAACGGTTATATAAAGGGTATATAATGGGTATAAAACGTTTTCATAACATTAAAAAACATTTTTGATAACCTACTGCCCATCAAACACAAAATGTTTTCCAGAAAGCGTTTAAATGTCGGGTTATATAAAGGGTATAAAACATTTTAATAACATTTTAGCCGAAAATAATTGACCTAATTATAAAAATGCATTTTTTATCATTAAGAAGTGTAAGCGAAATTAAATAAGATGGACCCAAAATTATGGCGGAAAAATCGCGCATTTGCACCTTTTTGAGGACCTTTTTTGTTTTCGAAATTGTGACCGTATAGATTAATTTCTTTGATCATTTCCTTTCTAAAAATGTATACTAGTATGCATTTGTACTAGTACTTGTTTTATTACTTTAAAATTTTAAAATTTTTGCGCCAAAACGATCCTGTGTGTAGCCTTATTATATATATTTCATATCGGTCTCAATTGGATAGTGTTTTACATTTGCTTTATGAGTAAATCAGTATGAACTATGATTATAATACTGCTAATGATAACACCTCTGTCTCGATATTCAACAGGTAGTCTTACAAAAGCATGTCGAATAATGAAATGTACATTCGGTGTAACCAAAAATAATTTAAGAAAATGCATTACTGTAGAATAATACAATATCAACATTTTAGATTAAAAACAGAAAATGAAAAACAAAAAACAAATAAAAAATGTGCATACTACTCTTTCATGATGAGAACATTATTTTGCATATTTCATGTGCCCTTTGAAAATTACTGTAATACTGCAATCATCGCAATCTTAAGGTAACCACAAATGCATGGTTACACGATCAATATCTGTTTATATTCATTACTTATCATTATTATATAAAGTGAACAAAATGAGACTCGTACACAGAAACTCGTCTTCTTGACTTAATGTTAGATTCAGTATGCAATGTATGTGTAATTTTTTTTAATAATTAAGGATTATTTAATGTGTATCTGACAGTATCTCTGTATTGTTTGTGTTTATAACGGTGTAGCTATGTATTGAAATAAGATTTCAAATAAACAACCTT
Organism: Amphiura filiformis; assembly: GCF_039555335.1. NCBI lineage: Eukaryota > Metazoa > Echinodermata > Ophiuroidea > Amphilepidida > Amphiuridae > Amphiura > Amphiura filiformis. Next base: position 16,707,610 of record NC_092632.1, read on the forward strand.
ATTTGTCGACACGTTTTCTTACACCAGGTATGTTTCTTATTCAAAATTGTACGTACTAAATAATTCTTGCATCAATATCAGCTGAATTTGTTGAAAATAGTTAGTACAAATAGTGGACAAGCAATAATTTTCACAAAGAAAATAACGCACGCACAATGCTTCTCATTCCGAATTAAAAAAAAAAACCCAAAAACGAATGCTCATATAAACGAATGGTTGATATATTGCTTGATAAAGAGCGCCACCTTACGAGCGTCACCTTATTATAAATGTTAATTACCAACCTAAATGAGATGCATCATATATCAGCTACTTTCCTCATAATTTATGTTAATAAGTCTAGGATGTCGGATTTTTAGCTCTGTTTCGTGTAGATGGGCGTTTCTCCGTTGTGCTGTACGTGTGAATATTATGTGATGCTACTTCGCGTGGATCATTGTGGTTCACTTTCTGGATATATTTTTGGAATAATACACTTACATAATGTTGCTGTCCTATTCACTTTTCTGTGGATTCTATCAACGAACAATTCAAACACATAAAATCGTAACTGCTGACCATAATTACTGACCAATATAGCTGATAACAACGTATAGTTTATCACACAATGGCGGCTGCTGTTATCGCTTCGTTGCTGTTAACAATATGCTCTTCTTTGCCTTCCTTAGTGAATTCAGCGCAGACCCGGGTGTCCGTCTCTACTCCTACTAGCCATGTAACTGTTGGTGGAATTTTGGCAATTCGGTGCCAGGTATGGGAGATTCAACATCATTTTAGCATCTTCATATATCGTGTTTCAAATGGTCGAACTGAACAAATAACGAACGGAGAGGAAGTTATTCGATCTTCAGAGAGGCCGAATGTGTTTTTAGCGACAAGGACATTTCCAGACGGATCTGCCGTTTATTTCGTTACCATTGTTGGCGTAGCTGAGAAGGATCAAGGGGAATATTTATGCAGAGTGATTGATGACACTGAATTTACACGAGTTGCAGAGGATTCAATAACAATTGATTTGTTTTTATTGCCTACAAATGTGTATCCGGTCTGCAATAGTATTCCGAACCAACCGATAATAGTAAATACTGAAGATAGATTAACGCTAATATGTACATCAGAAAAGGGAATTCCTACCGTGCAGATGAAGTGGATCAACATTAACTCTGGCAGTTATCTTTCAACCTATGAAACGATAGACGGTAATTCAATACGTTCTGAAGTAACAACAGAAGTTGATAAACCTATAAATGGTGCTGTATTTCAGTGTGAAATCACAAGTGATGGTTTTCCAGATTGGAAACGAATATGCATTATAGGTCCAATTACGGTAAGGTCGCACCTCAATAACGTAAATGACAAACCACAGACTGATTTTGAAAACAAAAAGCACCAAGAATCAATTGATGAATTGGGCTTAAGTCAATCGTGTGGACAATGTCCATCTTCAAATGATATGCTAGAATCTTATTTGACTGTAGCTACTGTTGGTACAGGGCTTCTTACCATTATATTCCTTATAACAACAATAATTATGTGTCATAAATACCACAACATATCTGAACAAACTCGAAGACAACCTGCACGCGTACTTACATCTCAGCAATCAGTTGAACCAGTTTATGTGTCATTACAAAGGCGACCACAAAGCACGTATAGTGAACGAGAATACATGACTCTAGAGGATCCGAACAATCCGGAAAATAAAATTATTCTTCCGAAGGAAACCTTTGACGATTATTGTAGGACCATGAGTTTAAAAAGGGTCTAATATCTATCAAGTTTTCACTTCATGATACCATTCAAAAAATAGTTCAATTTTTTATTCTGATATGCATTAAGTTGAAGTGTATATTATGTGCATTAAGTTGAAGTGTACCCTTTAACCATGTTAACACTGAATTATAAACGAAATTATAAGTGTAATGACAGTGATCTTGATATTGATATTCAACAAAATGAAAGACAAAAATGAAATCCACAAAATACCAGTTCTCTCAACATAAGACAACTAACTAAATAATGCGAAAATGAAGCATGGGGGCCAAAAGGTTTGTCGAATTATTACCATTCAAAACATTAATATCGGACAGTCACTATACAAATATATAAATATATAAAGGCGGGTGGTTTTACAATGACTCTCCATAGGTTTCTGTCCTGCATCTCTGTCTTGAGATCTGTACCTCCAATCCTGTGTTTTTCTTGATGATGTCAATGTAGGTAAGAGCTGCTATCCCAGGCTTCTTTTTCCTATGCTTCGGTATCCAGCTGACTAGTTTGGATACTTGCTCGTATTATACAATGTTCCTTGATATTGCAGCACAGTTTTGGATTAAAAATAAAACGTTCGTTAGAAAACAATGATACATTTTATGCTCTTTATGATTATTAAATTATTTTATGTTTTATATGTCCTTTTAAATACTAAAATAATACGCCATCAATCACAATCATGTTAACATTTTTGGTAACCACAAAGTTGTATTCGCTTGATGTTTTTTACATGTATATAATATAAAGCGAACAAACTGCAAATCGTAATCATTGGAATGTTTTATGAATCTAATATCCCAATGTGCAACATACGTCGTATATTATATAATCTCTGACATAATTAAAGAAAAACATTTGTATTTGTATTTGTGTTTAGGTATTATGTTTATAACGGTATGGCTGTAAAGTTTTAAAATGACGTACATTAATATGCATGATACGAACGTATTTGTCGACACGTACTCTTAGGTATCATTAGTTTTGCTTATTATTATATAAAGCTGGCTTCTTTCTTAGCTGCAGTATTTTTTCGTCAAATTTTTAAAGAATAAAATTAGAAAATATTAAATTTCCTTAAGTTTAAAAAGAAAAACAATAGTGCGCACAAATGCTTTTACACACTTCAATTTCACTTAAATTCTCATACAAGTTGTATTACAACCACATGCAAAAGTTGATTTTCTTGTTCAAATGGCGCCATCTGTTGTTACCAATTACTATTCACCTCATTATGAATTCCATTTACCACTCCTAATCTCCTAATGAGATGCATCAGACATCCTCTGCTTGCCTCATAAATTATGTTAAATAGTCTAGGATGTCGGATTTTCAGTTATGTTGTGTATAGATGGGCGTTTCTCCATTGTGTTGTTCGCGTGCATATGTGATGTTACTTTGCGTGGATCATGATCATTTCATTACTGGATATGTTGTTGGAATTATCACCAAACTAGTGTAATAATTGATGGATATTTCTTGATTTTAACAATGCTTCGCAACAGAAAATGCTAGTGCTTAGACCAACATGTACAGCTGATATATGACATATCGATATTATTATTACAAAATGGCGACCGCTGTTTGGGCTTCATTGCTGCTATTCCTAGGCTACTCTTTGCCTTCATTGATGGGTGCAGCGCAAACCAGGGTATCTATCTCTTCTCCTACCAGCCCTGTAACTGTTGGAGGAATTTTGGCAATTCAATGCCAGGTTTGGGATACTCAACATGATTTTACAGTGTATATATTTCGGGTTTCAAACGGACGTACAGAACAACTAACAAACGGTGGTATAATATTATCTTCCGAGAAATCAAATATATTCCTAGCAACAAGAACATTTTCAGGTGGATCGGCAGTATATTTTGTAACCATGATAGATGTAACCGAAGATGACCAAGGCGAATACTTATGTAGAGTAATTGATGTTACCGAATTTACCCGAATTGCTGAAGACTCGATTACTGTTGCATTATATTCATTGCCTGGAACGAGATATCCGTTATGCAATAGTATTCCAAGTCAACCGATAATAGTAAGTATCGGTGATAGATTAACGCTAAAATGTACATCGGAAAAGTCAAATCCTACCGTACAAATGAAATGGATTAACACTAACTATCTTTCAACTTATGAAACAATAGACGGTGATTTGATGCACTCTGAAGTGATAAAAGAAATAGATAAGTCTTTTAATGGTGCTGTGTTTCAGTGTGAAATTTCAAGCGATGGTTTTCCTGATTGGAAACGAACATGTAGTATAGGTCCAATTACGGTCAGTTCAAATCTCATTAATGTTAATGACAAACCAAGAACTGATTTTGAAAACAAACAACACCCAGCACCAATTGATAATACGAATTTGAGAGAAACTTGTGGGCAATGTTCAACTTCTAATGATATGCTAGAATCTTACTTGACCGTGGCTACTGTTGGTACAGGTCTTCTCACCATCATATTTCTTATAACCACGATAATAATGTGCCATAAATACCACAACATATCTGAACAAACTCGGAGACAACCTGAACGCGTATCTCAACAATCAGTTGAACCAGTTTATGTGTCACTACAAAGACGTCCACAAAGTATGTACAGCGAACAAGAATACATGACTCTAGAGGATCCAAACAATCCAGAAAATAAAATCATCCTCCCTAAGGAAACGTTTGACGATTACTGCAGGACGATGAGTTTTAAAAGGGTCTAAATTTCGTGTTTGGGTGTGAAAATGAAATAAAGGTGTTGTAGCATTTAGCAAATGAATATTTAATTCGTCAAATGTTTTAACAATCTGTCTAAAAAGGCTTTAATTCCCGGCCTTTGACGATAACTGTTTGACGATAAGTATTCAAAGGTTTCTCAATCGTTTCTAATTATGTTTTCCCTTCACGACACCATTCCGATAACTTAAAAATATATGTGCATCTTTTTATATGGATGAGACACTAAATTTAATGCGTAACTATTAGTGTATTATTATTGTTATAATTACCGTATTATATTATACGGAAGATACACAAATTGTCCGTCTGTCTCATCTACAAAACATTGCTCTTAAAACTGTCACGCGAACAAAAACCATAAAACACATTACACCTATATTGAGAAAACTTCATCGGTTACCTGCTAAAGACAGGATTTTTTTCACAATTCTAATGTTAGCTTTTTGCCATTCTATTAACATGTCTCCAGTATATATAATTTGATGTCCGACTTATCAAAACCTTTTTGGACGAAATTACGCACCGATAGATCATGGGGAAACGGTCTTTTGCATTACCTACACGTCAAATATGGACAAATATACCTGAACATATTAAACTGTGTACATCTGTTGCTTCTTTTAAGACTGCTCTGGAGACATACTTGGTAAGAACTGGTTGGTGCATTTATATGGCATTACTTGTCAGTATGATTTGTTTAAAGCACGTATAGTTTTACTGCTTTTTATTTGCTTATACAAGTAACTTAGGTTTTATATTGTATTCTTGTTAAGTGTTTCAAATTACAAGTATTTTTATGTATATATGCCCTAATGTGTGCGTCATGAACGTCTACTTTTAGACGTTTAATAAATGGCTTAATTATTGTTATATGTTATGTATTGGTGTAATAGACACTGTCAAAATGATTTTACGACACTGGTAATAGGTTAACAATTGTTCACGTCTGTTAACTATTTTGTTGTTCTGATCAATATGATCAAGAAGAGAAATTAATAATTATAATTCAAAAAACTGAATTGTACATACAGTTTCAACTATAGAATTGACATCACTGTTAAATTACATGTTCACAAAAATGCAAAACTTTGCCGACAAATACCACGTTCCTGAAATTGTAGCACTTGATTTATTTAACATTCAACGCTCGTGTAGTTGTTTCTTTTATGTTGTTTCTTTTTATTCACAAATAGTGAATTGTTATATAATTCCCTTTGTCCCGATCTGGCAGTGTTTAGTTTAAGCAGGGACGTCGCGGGAGCATGCCCGAGTGGTGTTTGCACTCAAATTTGATATAAGGGATAACATTTCCGCGCATTGTGCACGATTTTTTTTTCGGGGGGGGGGCACAAAACTTTCCTTTTGATATATTGTTTGCCATAACTCAAGAACCACAAGACTTAAATAATAGTTAAGGGGGTACTACACCACTCGATAATTTTTTGTCTATTTTTGCATTTTTCTCAAAAACTAATAACACAGTGGTAGCAAAAGTTATGTATATTATAGGGGCAAGGAATCCATTTACTATACTGGAATTTCAGTGACCCAAGACAAGCGGTTCGTTATTTATGATAAGAAATAAGGTACCGCTGAACCGCTTGTCTTGAGTCACTGAAATTTCAGTGTAGTAATTGGATTCCTTACCCCAATAATATACATTACCTTTGTTAGCAGCGTGTTATTATTTTTTGAGAAAAATGCAAAAATAGTCACAAATTTACCACAGGGGTGTAGTACCCCCTTAAATGACAAAAACTAGACAAATCTGGCTCCTGGTATCCCCGCCTTATATTAAGAAGTAGTGTGCATGGATTTGATGTTTACAATGTCAACAATTACAATATACAAATATTAACGGTAATTGTACAACTATAATCACACCTAATGTTCATTCGGTGTCTTCATTAACTATTTTAAAAACGATTTATTGTAGAATAAAACAATATCGACAAAGTAACCTGACATTTAATAATACTATACCAAATTGTGACACTTGATGATGTTCAGTTTTCGTTGGGATAATGTTAAGGATGCTGTTGTAATTTGTTCTATGTTTCATAACGTATAACCATCACATCTAAACACGACAGTTGTCGGAATCCACATTTAAAGATAATAAAGAAAATATTTATGAAAAATGAAGAAAAGAATGACAATTTTACAATGTACTTCTAAATAAAATCTATATCCTCCATCAATCATCCGATATATATTATTTTAACTAGTTTGAGAAATAATAAATTTAAGACAACCACCGTGTTTTCACGTTATGGGTCTCATACGTCCCTTTAAACTTGAATCTATGGTAACTACCCTCACTTACAGTTAGCTGGTTGATATCTGTTTGTAATTTTGTATCAACTGCTACATGTAAAGTCCCAATCGTACACGATGAATCGTACGCATTCGTTCTTGTAATACTCTTAAGGAATGGGGTATGAACGTTTGGACAGTATTTATTGTGGGATATTAGAGCACACCAGACATATTGAATTGCATTCTGAATACGAAGAATGTCCTTCTGATATCAAATAATTTTGATTTTTTGAAATTCGCAATGTAATACACATTTTATGGCAAATGACTAAAAAGTGATATTTTTGATATTTAACAGTACTCGAAGTAAACTTTAAGAATATATCATTATATTTATAAAAATGTACTTCGAGGACTGTTATATATCAAAAATGAGAAAAAATCACATTTTAATAATTTGTCATAAAATTTGTATTATATCGTGAATGTCAAAAAATGAAAATTATTTGATATCGGTAAGACATTCTTCGTATTCAGAATGCAATTCGATATGTCTTATGTGCTCTCATGTCCCACAAAAAATACTGTCGAAACGCTCAAAACGCTCATTCCAGATCCCTTAACGTAATATCTCAATATGCAAATATTATGTAAGAACGTATGATCTTCTAAAGCAGTTAATAAAAATTCTGCATGTATTTGGCTTGTGTATAAAACAGCATAGTGGCGAATGTATTTAAATAAAATGTTAATATACATGATACGAACCCACTTTGTCAACACGTTTTCTTACATGTACATTTACCTATTCGGATTATTGCATTAGTAAGGCTAGCTTTTTTATCTGTAGCATTTACTCTATAGTTTAAAAGAAAAACCAAAACACACGGGGTACAAATAACTTGCAAAACGTTTAAAAAGGAAAACCACCACGCACAATTGCTTCTCATTTGAGTTTTATACACGAGAAATAATTTGATATTTTGATACTTTGTACAGCGTTCTGCAAAATTTTCATGCAACTGGATGCAAGTTGTATTAATAGTATGTTGATAAAGTGCGCCATCTTTGTTATCAAAGAGTCTTCATCTCATTATGAATTCTAATTACCAATCCTAATGAGATGCATCTCATATCCTATGCTCATAAATTATGTTAAATAGTCTAGGATGTCGGATTTTCAGTTATGTTTTGTGTAGATGGGTGTTTCTCTATTGTGTTGTTCACGTGCATTATGCGATGCTAATGCGATCTTGTGAATCCTGATATTTTCATTCATGATATGTTCGTGGAATTATTAATATAATATTTTGATAATTGGTGAATACATCTTGTATGTTTACAGTGGTCAGCAGAGAATGCGAGGAGATTTTAATCGTAACTAGTGCTTATATCAATCTGTACAGCTAAAATTCAACATTTATTATTATTACAAAATGGCGGCCGCCGTTTTGGCTTCATTGCTGCTTTTTCTTGGCTCAACTTTACCTTCGTCCTTGATGGGTGCAGCGCAGACCAGGGTATCTATCTCTTCTCCTACCAGCACTGTAACTGTTGGTGGAATTTTGGCAATTCAATGCCAGGTTTGGGATACTCAACATGACTACAAAGTGTCTATCTATCGCATTTCAAATGGACGCACTGTACAAATTACGAACGGAGAAGATATAGCACGGCCTTCAGAGCAACGTAATGTGTTTCTGGCAGCTAGGGCGTTTTCAGGTGGATCATTTGTATATTTTGTGACCATGGTAGACGTTGATATTAGTAAACAGGGTGAATATATGTGTAGAGTACTCGATATAACTAAATTCACACTAATTGCTGAGGATTCAATAAACATTGAATTGTATTCATTGCCTTCAAATGGCTACCCGATCTGTAACAGCATTCCAAACCAACCAATTACCGTGAATATTGGCGATAGATTAACACTTAAATGTACATCTGAAAAGGGAATTCCTACAATGCAGATTAAATGGATAAACACGAACTCTGCTGGCTATCTTACTACATATGAAACAATAGAAGATAATTTAATACATTCTGAAGTAATTACGGATATAACAGAATTCTTAAACGGTGCATTGTTTCATTGTGAAATTACGAGCAACGGCTTTCCCGATTGGAAACGGATATGTGTTATAGGACCCATAACGGTAAAATCACAATTTGCAAATGTAAATGACAATGTGAATAACCAACAAATTGTTAATATTGACAAAGGGATTCATGATATTAACAAAGGAATGATAAATTTAAACAAAAACTGTAAGAAATGTTCTTCAAATAGTGATACAATGGAATTTTATTTAACTGTAGCCACTTTTGGTACAGGTCTTCTCACCATCATATTCCTTGTAACAACAATAATAATGTGTCGTAGATATCATACCATATCTGAACAAACCAGAAGACAACCTGCACGCGTACTTACATCTCAACAATCAGTTGAACCAGTTTATGTGTCATTACAAAGACGACCACAGAGCACGTACAGTGAACGAGAATACATGACTCTAGAAGATCCAAACAATCCGGAAAATAAAATTATTCTTCCAAAGGAAACATTTGATGATTACTGCAGGACGATGAGTTTGAAAAGGGTTTAAATTTATCTACTTTACTTCACTTACACGTTTTTACCAATTAGATATATTACAATTATTCGCGCGTGTGTTTAATGAATGAAATTATATTACGAGGATATGCTTATCTTATTGATATAAAATGTTTTATGTCCCATTACGACAAGAGAAAATATGGAACAAATGCCATTTCCATAAAAGGAAGCATAGGACGCAAAATTACATTATTGTTATTTGTCAGTTAAGCTTAGGGTCGGTTGCCCACCATTACACATTTTTTTGTAGGGCCTGAGAGCCATTGGAGAGCACATCAAACATATCGAATTGTATTCTGAATATGAAGAATGTCCTCCTGATATCAAATAATGTTGATACAATTTATAATACAAATTTTATGGCAAATGCTGCGAAAAAATACTCTGCAAATGTTGTTATCCGATCATTTCAATTCAAGTTTACAGTTAATTTAAGTTATTACACCCTTTTCTTTGTAGTGGTGAGCACCTTTAAAAGGTCGTGTAAATATTGCTAATGTGACAATGTCTCACTGTGTTAGAGAAATTTTATCATCATGTTAATTAATGAAATATACATTTGTTATTCATAATTATACAATTATAAAATAAAATTGATTATAATAGTGTACTAAACGTGGTAATTATTGTACTGGATTATATCACTATGTAACAGCTCTAAATAACACAGTCGTACTTTGTATATATATATGTGTGTTTGTATACATATTAGCTGCAAAACTATTGAAATAAAATGTCCACATACATTCTATGAACTTACATTGTCCATAATTATTCTTTATTAAGGTGCATTAGTAAAAATGTAGTATGGGGCTATGGGTTACATAAGTTTAACTTATTAACCAGTTGGAGCATTGTTTTCTTGCTTTGCTATTAGCACTCTTCGTGTAATGTTTGTCTGCTAGATAGAGATAATAACCAATCAATATTTTTAAAAAGTATAGACGAACCCAATTTCACGCATTCCTACACCCCAATGGCAGCTAAAGCTGGGTCCCCGTCGGCTCCATCTCACCTAAAATGTGAAATGATGCGGCCTTGGAGGGTATTTTAAATTGCATTATATCACCCGTGTACACGTATACAAAAGAATGATAACAGCTTACAACACAATATTATCTAGCATCGAATTTTAAGCGGCTTTAATCCACCCAATTGGGCAGTCACAACACCAGTTAGGTACTGCGGGGACCCAATAATGGCCGACCAAATCCTGACCATGACTTGGCTCGTTGGATTCGTCTAGTCTATAACGAGAAAGCCCACACAAAATGCTTCCTGGATAGTAAAGCATCCCTATACTTCAGTGCTTATCCAAGTGCGTACAATGGCTGAAAGGCGGGAGTCTGTTTGAATGCAGGGACAAAGAAACTGAAGTCCACAATGCTCACCAAATGGTTTAATTGGTTTCTGCAGGGAATTGAAGGCAGGAGAATTGGATGAAAGAAAGAACCAACCTTAGAAGACAAAGATCCTTCAAGGTCCGAGGGATTCCGAAACAATTGCCACGTGGCTGTCCCCATAAAGACACCAGATGACCTTGAATTTCACCAAAACATTTCCGTGGGTTCCTTGCGATTTAAAATGTCATTATGTCCTTTATGGAGTAGGTAATTATATTCGTCCAATCGCCACTTCCGTGCAACCTTCTTTCGTAAACATTTTCCTGATACCTTGCAGAAACCAATTACACCATTTCGCGACCATTCTAAAGCCATCAGGGCATTTTGTGGCTTAACGTTTCTGCGTTTAAAGGCTCGGATAACGACATTTTCACGTATTTTTGTGGGACCTGAGAGAACATCAGACATGTCAAATTGCATTTTTAATAAATGTAATATTGATATCAAACGACAAACAAAAATGGTGTGAAAATCGTGAGAGAAGAGCACACAAGGAGGTAACGAGAATCAAAATTATCTCCAAAATGAAACAAATATGATTGTTGGTCATGGTATGCGAGAACATATTCAGGACAATAGAAATTGTTGCAATAAAAATAGAAGTATGCGCATGCGTTAATTTCAACAAAAAGGCGCTAAAATATGACTAATACGAGGTTTGCGGAACAGCAGCAGTGTGCGTGAATTGCTATACTAAGTCTCATGCTAAAATTAGACAAACTTTTCGAAGTTCATATTTCTAATTCAATTCAGAGCCTCTCTGGTGTGCTACTTTAATTGCAAAAACATGATCTTTTAAAAACAAAGGGTTCATTAAGAAAGAAATATGTGACCCATCACATCGAAACAGATGCATTTATACAAAGTGTATGTAGGTGGGGTGAAAAACCGACGATCAATTGAAAATTTTGACCTTTCGTATTGAAGATATGGATTTTTTTCCCAAAACACCAAAAAAACATTTGGGGAAAAAAAACCCATATCTTCAATATGAAAGGTCAAAATTTTCAATTGATCGTCGGCTTTTCCTCCCAGCTACATACACTTTAAGCATAATCATTAGATTTATAAAATTTACTTCGAGGACTGTTATGTATCAAAAATGTGAAAAATATCAAATTTTAATAATTTGTCATAAAATTTGAATTATATCGTGAATTTCAAAAAATGAAAAACGAAACGCTCAAAACGCTCATTCCAGATCCCTTAAATATTACTTTATTCTTTTATTTTATATAACCAAAATCTAAGAAACGAAGAGACTTTACTTGTGTAATTTAATATGAACAATACCTAAGAAAAGAATTTCAAGATGATTTTTAGATGATGAAGATCTAACACCTTTTCTGTGTTTAATGAAAATAAATTTGCAAAAAAAAAGACTTTCAGTTTATTAAAGTGTGATTTGAGTAATGAAAAATAATATGAACAATTTTGTTGTCCTTAAGGTTGGCCTGGAATTATGGAAACTTTCGGGCCTCCTAACTGCTAAATTTTTGGTCTAAAGTATATAAAAGTATACATATTTAGAATGGCAAAGACTTGATAGGTTCATCTGTCAGGTCAAATTTGGGCCAAAATGCTAAATTTTGGCCCAAAATCCCAAAAAAACTGTTTTGGCCCACTTCTTTTTTGTGCATCCCAGTTATGAGGCCCGAAAGTTTCCATAATTCCAGGGTTCAGACCAACCTTAATGTCAAGTTAAATTAAAGTTAAAGTCATTTGGAAAAAATGTCAAGTTTTAACAACAACCTTGTCATCATTATGAATTGATAAAGTGGTTGCATTTTGGAAAATTGCCAACAAATTGAAAAAGTATTTTAAAAAGAGACAATTTTGGAAAGATAGCCAAATGTTTCCTCTTTTCCCAGGGTTTTGAATTTTTCAAGTCATTGAAATGTGGGTGAAGTTCTGTAATAAAATGCTTAGAATTTTAGAAATGGGGGGGGGGGGTAGTATTTGTGAACCCTTTATTTATCCTTTGAAGGTCATAAACCTGCTTATAATAATAATTACAACGCTGCACATTTTAAAGATTACGTAGATTTTGTATCATGAGTCTAATGGTATTGATATATACCACGCCATAACGCCCTTAAAAAAATTTTAAACGCCATCTTTTATACATGTATAAGATCTTTGATTTATATTTGCAAGGCATGAAGGATAATGTGAAGATTGCATGCCATGTATGAGGGCGCAATGATGCCATATCGCTGGTGATTTTCTCATTGCCAGATCATTTAAATAATACAAACCACTAATAACCAGGTGGCGAGCGACGTGATAAATTTCCAGAAACGGCAAAACTGCTTATCGTATGGCACGTATTTTGCGCAATAAAAGAGAAGTCTGGTTTACTTTGTGAAGAACCTGGTTTCTTGATCAAAAAAAACCTTATTTTGTGATCCAAAAAATTGGTTTGTAGATCAACATGATCAAAGAACCACGTTTTTCGTTGATAAATCTGGTTTCTTACTCGAAACAGCGGGCGTGACTATTGACTATTCTTTCATGGTGCATACTTTTTGGGCGTATAGCATGCACAAATTTCCTTTTCAGACTATTTTAGCCCCAAATTTGATTTGATTGGCCACAAAAACACATTGTTGTTTGGGCTAAGGGGGTGTAATTTTGTGTGTGTCAATTGTGATATTTAAGTTGTTATGGTGGACCGAAAAAATGATGACAGTTAGGACGCTGGACAACCGATTGTTATTGTTCTGCAAGGCTCACTCAGTCATTTAATAAGGCAATACAAACGATCGAATTTGATATTCAAATGAACAAAATTTTGAGTTACACCTTTTCAGTGTAAAATTTGTTTTCCCGGCCTAATGAAAAGCAATAATTTTCATTTTTTTTAGTAAATGTCAGGAAAAACTGTAATGCTTGATACTGTATTTTTTTTTCAAATCTTAGTGTTAAACTTAGTCGTGAAATTCCGTCATTTAGTGTAAGATTTTCGATTTTGATAGGCTTCAACTCTGCCCGTGAGCCTTTTTTGGATCAACCTTTTAGCTTTTCAAAGTAATATAGTTCGCTAAAGAAGGATTTTTCCCAACTTTCTAACGCACATCACCGTGAGCGATATATCATAGTTTTGTCAGAATTTCCGTTTTGATTCCATAATTTTGACTACCAGCAGAAAAAAATTAAAAATCCACGAGTGAAATACTAGCATTGTGGATCGATATCTCTGGGTGCCCGGCCTGGATACAGTTTTGCCAGAACTTCAATATAGCAAAGAAATTACCTAGTGTTTCGGTATAGTGCCTTTTGTTTGTGTTTGTTTGAAATTGCTTAAACCCACCGAAAGTCATAATGAAGCAGCCAAAACAATACAAGGTTAAACACGGAAGTTTATAACAACCTATTATAATGACCTAAAGGAAAAATCATTTATGGTAACAATGAGCCTTGCATTGTAAGTCATGGTTAAAATGTGTTGAGTACCCACCCCACCCCCATAGGCCTACATAATATTACATACCGGTACCTTATAATATTTATATAGCACGGCTATAGCTATACATTTAGAAAGTAGGTCCTATAGCGCTAAATTATGACAAATAGGCCTACACAAACCCGAACGCAAGTCTGAAGGGTGTAATGAAAATGCCAACCCGCGATGGGGGGGGGGGTCATTCAAAATTCACCTGGAGATAGGAGGGACAGAAAATTAAAATCCCCTCTAATAACACGCGAATTTTTCTAGGTCAGTGGACAGTGGATTTTCCCATGGACCTCATCCTAGGTAAATAAATAAACAAACAAACAGACAAAATGGTTTTCATAATCATGGAATCCATAGCCCCTATAAATTGAAATTGCAGGCTATCACGGGAGCAAATTTCCAAAATCCACCTCATTTACCAGAATTGGGGATTTGGGCTACCAAATCGCTGGTCAGTCAATCCTGGTTTTCAATGGAAAAGGGACCTGGGTTGACAACAATTGAAATATCGATTATTTCTGCTGGTTGCTCTCGAGGTAAAGTACTAAGTTTGACATTTTCGGAGCATAAAGGGGAAAAGGGTAAAATAAAAACGGAAATTCTGACAAAACTATAATATATAGACCCACACGATGTGCTTTACAGAGGTGGGAAATATCTTTCTTTAGCAAACTATATTAGTTTGAGACGCTAAAAAATGAATTCTGTAAAAAGCTCACGGGCGAACTAAAGGCCTATAAAAATCAAAAATATCACACTAAAAGACACAATTTGATGCTTAATTTTAACACCAGGATTTTTAAAAAAATGTTCATCCAAGCACTATGTTTTTATTTGACATTACTGAAGAAAAAAAAATGTTGCTTTATATTCGACCGAGAAAATAAATTTCATAGCAAAAAGGTGTATCTCGGAATTGTGTTGATTTTAACATGTATCGATCGACTTTTAGCGCGACTAAGTAGAACAAAAGATCGGTTGTCCTGCGCTTAGACTGATGACATGAACAACAACCTTGTCCGTCATCATTGTGAATTGATAAAGTGGTTGCATTTTGGAAAAAAAAAAAAAAAAAAAAAGTATTTTAAAAAGAGACAAATTTGGACAGGTAGCCAAATGTTTCCTTTTTTCACAGGGTTTTGTAATAAAATGCTTAGAATTTTAGAAGGGGGTAGTATTTGTGAACCCTTTATCCTTTGAAGGTGATTAACGTTGCACATTTTAAAGATTTTGTGGGGTTTCATGAGCCTAATGGTATTGATATATACCACGCCATAACGCCCTTAAACTTTTTTAAACGCCATCTTCATTTATATAAAGATCTTTGATTTATATTTTTGTAATTGTACATTTGACCTGAAAGCTCCTTACTTTTAACATGGCCGAGGCACATCTCTGCCATTTCAGATAGGGAGTGCCTCCCCGGGGAGTGATCCTGTGTCCCACCTTATTAATAAGGACTCCGTTCCCCTCCTTTATCATGTTTACAGGGTATGTTTTGTGTGACCTGAGACACACCAAATTGCATTCCGACTACGAGGAATGTCAAATGATTTAGAATTTTTAAATTTATGGCAAATTATTAACATTGATATGTCACCTCATTTAACACACACGGTTCTTTTGAGGACACTAAATTCACGTTTTTTCTATTACTAACACAAATCCATGACAATTTTCACTGGTTTGCGTGTGACGAAATGTCCGCGCTTTCGATTTTATGCGTAATTGTTATGAATTATTTATTAAGTTATAATGTAATCGCCTCGATCCAATTTGCAATAATAATGCAGTAAAATTATATAACGCCCAAGCACACAAGAGCTGTCGAAGGCTAAACCCGATATCTTAAAGGTGATCATCGCTTAATGCTGATGAAACGAAATTTTAAAACAGACATTGTTGATCTTCCAATTCAAACATCCCATCTTTTTGATTTTTTAAGTGATTTGATTCTAATTACCCGGTATAAAAAGCCCAAACACATTAAGTTAAAAGCAGGTTAAGTCGCCAGTCAGCATGGCCAGTCCGTCAGTAAGTATGGCAAGTCCGTCAGTCAGTCAATCAATCTGCAAGTCAGTTTGTATGCCAGTCATCAGTCTTGGTCAGAAGAACCGCTTACCTAAACTCACCAATTAGCCATTGCTTAAACCATCGCTTAATTTCATACAAGAATTGAGCTGTTGGTAAAAGGCTTTACTGAACGGGTGTTGGGTTGTTCATAGTTGAACCAAATATTGGGTTAAAATACCCAACATCGACACAGTGTAGTTTATATTTTTGAATAAAACCTTAATTACAATAACAATGAAAATAATCATCTTTGCATTCCACGAGAAATGATTTGCAATACTGAAGGTATTAACCTTGACCGCCTAAGGGCTTTTTGGTGACGGTAAGGGAAAGAAGGAAGGAATAAAGAGAGAAAACAAAAAAGAAGTTGTTTGCTCTTGGTGGGATTCGAACCCGAGACCCCTCGCATGGGCTTCGCTGGCCAGCGAAACCGTGCCTATATATCACTTAAGGTTCGTTCATAATACCACCGCATTTGCGATGCATTGCTTTGCGATGCGGTGCGTTGCCGCACTGCATACTACTGCATTGCGATATCGCAATGAAGTTAAATACATTTTAACTTGGAAATGCGACGAGTTGCGTTGAGTTGATTTGACTTGTGGTGGAGGTGGAAAAACTGTAGATTGTTGAGATAAATATATTTATTTATTCATTTATTTATTTATTTATTTATTTATTTATTTATTTATTTATTTATTTATTTATTTATTTATTTATTTATTGATTGATTGATTTATTTATTGATTTATTTATTTATTTATTTACTATTTAATTGCGCTAAATGCTTAGAGTGTTATGTTTGTAACGAATTAGATAGAATCGGGATTTATCACAGACTTTCACAAATTGCACGATTAATAAAGGGTTATTTGCAATTCTTAGCACAAACGTTAATCTTCAAACATATCCTCAAGCATTGCATCGAAAATATGAGATAAGAATGTTACAGAAGTACTTAATTAATTCTATATTATGATTTTAAAACATATTTTGGATTAGAATGTGTTCTATTCAACTTAGCTCAAAAACTATACGGTATGCGTCCCTGCCTGAGATATGATATGAACGGGTGATAGGCACGTTGATGTACGAGATGACTTTGTGATGATGCACATCTATAAATAGCAACTGCTTTAAGCACTGAAGCTCCGAAGATGTAAATATCAACTTCGGGATACTAACTTCTACAGGAGAAACTTGTCTTTGAAAACTTTGTTTATACTATCAAATCGCTTCACTTCTATTATCTATTTTAAGCAAAACAATTGCACTGTGCGTGTGCGTAAGACAACGACGACATTGGACATTTAGTTTACAAATGTTCTGCTCATTGGCCTACATCATCAGTTCATAATCAGTTGGTATCAAGATGGCGGTACCTGCACTTTTCTTCCTGCTAGTATATGGTTGTATATATTTTCTGCTCTCTCCATGTTTGATGGCGGAAACCAAAGTGGAGGTTACCACTCCAGTTAATCCAGTAACACTGGGAGGAATATTAGCTATTCGTTGCCAGATATGGGGAGTTGAAAGAGAACATGTTGTCAAAATTTTCCGTACTTTGTCTACACGTACGGAGGAAATAACTTCTGGTGATACCTACATGCGTTCATCCATTAATCAGCGTGTGTTTCTTGCCATAAGAAATTTATCCGATGGATCTGTTGCATATTTCATAACTGTAACAAACATTACACATGAAGATCAAGGAGATTATGCATGTAAAATTTTCAGTATTTCTGACTTTAATTATATCAACATTGCTGGTGATTCAATTCAGATCAATGTTGTTTCTCTACCCAATGAAGCCTACCCTGTATGTGCAAGTTTTCCCATGGATCCTATTTCATTGATGGAAAACAGTACGCTCAAATTAACATGTTCATCTGAATCAGGAGTTCCTGCAGTCGATTTGAAGTGGAGGCGAGATAACCACAATTACTACCATGACTACGTAGCTTCAAACATTACTGATGGCGATATAATTCATTCTGAACTTACTTTAAATTTAGATATATCTTTTAATGGCTCCATATTTTATTGTGACGTCACAAGCAATGCATTTGATGATTGGATACGGACATGTCAAATTGGACCAGTGGCAATAAAATCCAATCCTGTCAGAAAAAGCGATATTCCAGTCACTCAGGGCTCTGTATTTAAAGTTAATACGATTCAAAGGTCATCTATTAATTGCGAAAGGAAATGTCAGCGTCATAACGAAAGACTGAGATTCAATTTAACTTTGGCTACTGTTGCTGCTAGTATTCTGAGCATTATATTTTTGGCTATAACAATTTTCATGTGTTACAAGTACCACAAAGTTTCTGGAATAGCTACGATGGATCACCACGATGATGACTTGGAAATTAATTATGATGAGAATTCCGAACCAGTCTATGTGACATTAAAACGATGCAGCACAGGGGAGACATCCTACATGACCATGGATGATCCGACAAATCCGGAAAATAAAGTACTCCTTCCAAAAGACGTTTTTGACGCTTATTACAAAACGTTGAGTTTAAAAAGAGAAAAACATTTTTGATGTACATTGCAGAGCAAAGGAAACATTTACCAGAAAAGCCCTAAACACTTAAAGGGGCATTTCGTGATCCACAACCTCATCCCCCACTTTTCTCAAAAAAGTTGAGATTTTTATATCACTGGAAACCTCTGGCTACATAATGTTTATGTACAAAATATTTCTTGCAGATTAATTCGTTCAGCAAAGATATCGTGAAATTTGAATTTCGTTCTGGTGCACCAGAATGAAATTACAACGCATTGTCTATGGAGCCGTGTAATACACATAATCATGCATAACTCGCGAACGCAAAATCGGAATCAACTGAAATTTTGGGAATAGGTTTTTTCGTGGATATCTAATGAAAAATGACATAAATAGAGGATGCTAGGATCACGAAATACTCCTTTAATGAAACAATATGCAAAATGTTTGTTTACCATATTGACAAGCAGGATTTATTCAACAGCGATAGTATTGTTATCATGTTATCGCTTTGCCTTCATGCAATTTACAATATGGGATAAATTATTAGTTTTGAAACTATAAAATGAAATTCACCACTCTTACAGCTCATCGGTCACATTGGACTCCTTAACAAATATGATAAAATATAATTATTAGTAACAACTGTCAGGAAAGTTTCCTGGGCATATAAAGCCATAATTTATGTGATTTGTAATGCCCAATGATGTACTGAAATAATTGCAGTAAAATGTAGTAATATTAAGGGATCTAAAATGAGCGTTTATTGCGTTTCGACAGTATTTTTTGTGGGACATGAGAGCACCTCAGACCTATCGAATTGCATTCTGAATACGAACCATGTCTTTCTGATATCAAATAATTTTCATTTTTTGAAAATCACAATATAATACAAATTTTATAACAAATTATAAAAATTTGATATTTTTCAAATGTTTGATATATAACAGTCCTCGAAGTAAATTATATAAATATATGACATATTCTTAAAGTGTATGTAGCAGGGAGGAAAAGCCGACGGTCAATTGAAAATTTTGACCATTCATATTGAAGATATGGATTTTTTCCCAAAAGACCTAATTTTTTTGGGTGTTTTGGGAAAAAATCCATATCTTCAATACGAAAGGTCAAAATTTTCAATTGATCGTCGGCTTTTCATCCCACCTACATACACTTTAAGTATAATTCATCAGATCTATAAAGTTTACTTCAAGTACTGTTAAATATCAAAAATATCAATTTGTAATGATTTGCCATAAAATGTGTATTAAATTGCGAATTTCAAAAATCAAAATTATTTGATATCAGAAGGACATTCTTCGTATTCAGAATGCAATTCGATATGTCTGATGTGCTCTAATGTCCCACAATAAATACTGTCCAAACGTTCATACCCCAGCCCTTAACCCGGAGATATCTGGTTTTATTCCGAGTTCACCGATCGAGTGATGACTGTCAGTTCTCGTGCATGTGTATTATTGAATCAGTGGCGTATAAACTGTGTGTATATCGCTATGATCATTTCGATTTATTGGGGCTAGACTACTGGCCTCAGATATGCTAACGATAACTCCCGATAAGTCTACCTAAAACCTAATCCGAATCTCTAAATCATATCTCAAAGCCGCATAATTCTAAAATACAGGGTGTCCCAAAATTCTCGATACCATTTTGAACCATCACATCTTTCATTATAGGATTGGTTGAGGGGAAATCAAAATGCTTATTTGGAAAGAGTAAATGTGTGCAATTATTTGAATACCAAACATAATACATTTTCCATCGTTAATGACCAATAAACTGTGCCCTCAGTAATTTAATTTGATGATTTATCTTTGTTTACAAAGTTACATGAGTGATGATATTTTCGGGGAATTCCCCTCTCAAAATGAGCAAAGTTGAATCATATCTAATTTGGAATATTTGGAAACCCCCTGAGGTTGTAAAGTGAAAATGATGCAATGGAATTCCCCTAAGGAAGTGATGTAATGAGAAAGATTAATGTTATAGTTATGGCTTGGGAATTCCCAAGATCACATTTGGCTATTTTAATAGCCAAATATTAAAATACTTGGGATTTCCCATTGCTTGATATATAAGAAAATGTACACACAATTATTGTCACAGTTGATAGTGTTGATCTGGGCTAGCTATATAGCTAATATGCTTACAGTCCAATTCCTTCAAAGAAAGGAAATTGCTAACCAGAATTAATTTAAGTATTCAATGCACTACTACCTGCCGGTGTTGTCGGAACACGTCAAAGAACGTTCTTCTTCCAAGAAAGGAATATATATTATTCTGCCGATTTGCTGAAGTCTGGCTAAAGGAGCAACACAACTGTCAAAATAAGTGGGGACAACTGCATCGCAGTCCTGCTTCCTGAAGATATTGTGTGAAAGGTGGAAATAGCAGTATAGTTTAGTATTGGAGAACGGCGCAAGGATTAAAGAGACTTTGGAGAACTGTATTTGGGAGAAAGCAGCACCA
Source organism: Amphiura filiformis (assembly GCF_039555335.1). Lineage (NCBI taxonomy): Eukaryota > Metazoa > Echinodermata > Ophiuroidea > Amphilepidida > Amphiuridae > Amphiura > Amphiura filiformis. Next base: position 16,728,929 of record NC_092632.1, read on the forward strand.
TTTTCGTGTGTGGATTTTATATGCAAGGATTTATAAATGCAAGTGTACAACGGACTTCGCTGATTTTCGCAGGACAAGTGATTAAGGATATATACATCAGCCGTCCAGAACATTGCAAGAACTCTGTTATCTAAGAAGAAGAAGAATGCTGGCTAAGTACCAATAACTTAAAACATTATTGTGATTGTGTGATTATTTATATGTTCATTTTGTTGTCATATATTGTACCAATCCTACATTACTTTCAATTAAAGACTTAGATTTTGTTAGCTTAATCAACCAGTGTATTTGTGGTGTCACTGGTGTGAGTTCGGGTAAAAGGTGATTTTGGCCTTGAGTCAAGTACGACTCGTAACAAAATAAATACACCTCAAATGCGACATGTCAAAATACTGGTAACCAAAAATGTGAGGGTCTCCTTGTGAATTATGAAATCGATTTTTAGGCTTCGCTCTTTACCATTTTTACTAGTAAATTTACTAGTCAAATAATAGTTTCAACCCTGGCCCTGCTCACTGATGATGAAGCAAAACTGAACACTAAATGTGACAATGTTTCGAATATGCCTTTGGAACACTTACACCCACCTAGGTATTGGAATTGAGATTTTCATCCGCTGGCAACAGAGACTCATCTATCAGGGCACAGTTCTTGAACCCCAATATATTTGTATATTCATTGAATAACCTTTGACAAATCAGAGTCTATGGACAAATTTGGGTACAAAAAAACTCATACTCTGTAACAAATTCAAAATGCTATGTCACTTGCACATATCATGGAAGTATACTATATAGTGAGTATGGTCAGAACCCCAGGGTCAGAACAGAGATCAAAAGTAGAATCAGACTTGCAGCTGGAAGTTGATTCCCAATTGGGTAATAAAACCACAGCTTGCTGCAACTCTAATTTCACTGACCTCCAAGCAGGTGATGTCAGCCACTTACTCCGATTTCACCATTCAGAAGTTCACTGTTGTTGTGGATATTATAATGTGCAGATGATGAGCATTGATCATGTTGAGCTAGGTACTGTTTTGCTATCCAATCTTTCTTCTTTCTTCTTCTTCTTTCTGACAATAACTTCAAATTGCTTCTCCTCCTACATGTTACATATACACCCTACAATTATGTCACTTGCACCACACAGACCCTAGAAAGTTCTATGGTCTGTGCTTGCACATATGTATCGGCTATATCCAGTGGCCATAGGGTCTAAACAGAATTGAGGTCAAAGGTCATTAAGAAGGCATTTCCGGTATAACCAAATACCTTCAAAATGCTTCTTCTGTCACATATTATATATAGTACAATGATGTCATTTGCATATATGCATCGGCTATACCACACGCCTATAACTTGCATACAGAATTGGGGTCAAAGGTCATTAAGGGGTAAAATCTTACAATTGTATTATCTGGATATCTGTAAGAGGTGTGGGGCTCAAACTCGGTGACGACAAATCTCATGACCAGGGGAACGTTTTGCAGGGTCAGGTCAAAGGTCATGCAGAGGTGAAATTTTAGAAATGCATTTCCTGTACATCTGTAAGGAGTACGGGGCTCAAACTTGGTGACAACAAACTTAATGATCAGGGGAACATTTTGGAACACTTTGCAGGGGTCGGTCAAAGGTTATCTGTGGATAAATCTTAGAATTCACTTTCTGGATACCTGTAAGGGGTATGGGACTCAAATTCAGTGACAACAAATCTCATGACCAGGGGAACATTTTGCAGGGGTCAGGTCAAAGGTCATATAGAGGTCAAATCTTAAAATGTCTTTTCTGGACAGCTGTAAGGGGTACGGGACTCAAACTCGGTGACAACAAACTTGATGACCACAGAAACATTTTTGAACATTTTGCAGGTCAAAGGTCATCTGGGGTCAAATTTTAAAATTGCATTTTTTGGACATCCGTAAGGAGAAAGGGACTCAAACTCGGTGACAACAAACGTCATGACCAGGGGAACATTTTGGAACATTTTGCAGGGGTCAGATACCTCCACAACACCAACACGCCCCACCTAGGTTTGTGGTCTATGACCATCATTTGCCACTAGTTTAAATTCAGTCCAAAACGCACAATATTTTTACCGTAAAATGATTAAGCATTTGTCAATACTAGCATTTTAAAAATGGAGGAAGAGCCCGTGAAAAAAAAGATCGACCTACCGACCCTCCAAATGAAAATACTTCTTGTTTTTAATCAAATATGCATTTAATAAATAAAATAAGTGAATAACAAATATAAAATGTCCTTGATACTGTCTAAATTTAAAAAAAAATTCTTCTACAAAAAATGATTGAAAAAAAAAACCGACCCAAGATTTCCAATTCTTTGGGGCGGTCTCTGAGGGCAACCAAACATAATATGTTTTTTTCTTGATACTGGGTGTAACATTGACTTTCATCAAAAATTTTACTTTTGATGGTTTAGGCCTAAATGTATCCAAAGCTTAGTAAAAGTAAAATAATACGTTGAATATTAAAGAAAATTAGTGAAAAAATGATTTGTCTAGGCTACAGGCTACACATATTTACATGTATAAATCTTATGTATATATCCAACAGGGAAGCGTGAAGACCACGGGTGTGAAGACATATCACATTACAAATGATTGAAATTCACTGCAATGAGTCAAGAAAGAGTAGATTTATTTTCTTTTACCAGTAGGCCATCAACAGAACTTTGTCCTTTTTGAGGACTCTTCTTGTTGGTTCTAATTTGTAACTTTCCCGGGGGAACTTTGTAAACTTCTTTGAGTGTTACGGGTAATTGCTTTATTGTTTATTGCCAGTACTCTAGTAACTGACCTATAATAAAGCACTGACCTATAATAGGTCAGTGATCGGTATGTTTAAGCGAAGTGCAGTCAGTGACCGTTTCAGAAATAATATTAAAATTTTAAGTGCCAGTATTCATTTTGTGATATTAAAGGTAACAAGGAATAAATATTATCGCCGCGTCACTCACATCTTGGTGGTTCATCATCGGCATTTAACAGCTTGTGTATTGTGTGTGTTTTTGTTTAATTTTCTATTGGTTGCATGCTGCAAGGATAAAAGTAGCTAAAGGTAAGTTATAATAGCCATTTGCATTGTTAGACTGAGAAAGAACTAGAAAATGGGGACATGCGTACCATTGCATATAGACCAAGGTTTGCCAAATTGGGGTCTCAAAAAATGTGGCGTGTGGAAGGGGGAAGGGTGTTTTGGCCCCGGAGTTTTGGCAGACCGAGAAAGGAGCAAGCAACTGTTGGCAAGTCGAGAGGGACGTTGTTTTGGGGCATGCCAAGAGGGGGTTGGGAAGTTGGAACCATTTTGGCCTTCAGTCATTTTGAAATTTGTACACGGAGGGCAGATTTGCAGAGTCCCTAAATCGCATATCGGCTCAAACCATTTCGTTATACCCGTTCAATCACCACAGCTATTATATTTAGATACCAGATTTTAATATGCTCCCTTGTAATATTTATCCGATCTGATGAGGTAAATGACAGCAAATAGCTATTTCTTATGCTACGGGTTTGTTAGGGATGCACCATTAGCGGGACCATTAGAGTCTTAGGAGGGGGAGAGGGTAAGAAGATTTTTTTTAAATCATCCCCAACATGAGCAAAAAAAAACCTTTCCCCACCAACACTTCAAAAAAAACTTTCCCCACCTAAGGGACCGTTCACAAACACTTGTTAGGGGGGCCTGATGCAAAAACATTTCATCGAGAAAATTGTTCGGGCCACCCCCCCCCCCTTTTCAGATCTCAAAAATTTTAGGGCCCCTTTTTGACATGAGAATTATGGGCCAACCCCATAAAGAAGCATATAAACTCAATTTTCCCGGGTAAATTTGTGGTCAATTTTTCCGCCCCCCCCTTAAGAGGGTCAAAACTTTTAAGCCCCCCCCCCTCCTTTTTTTTGCATCAGCCCCCTAACAAGTGTTTGTAAACGGTCCCTAACACACAACGTATAAATGCATGAAAATTAAAAAAAAATAATAATTTGCCCCGACCCCAACTTCCCTCCCCGAGAATCGAATGTATCGGCTAATCTGAAATACGATTGGCTGATTAAAGAAATCCTCTGTGAGAGGTTTCCGCGGAGTACACATTTTTACTTAACTCAGGCCTTGAACCAGGAGTTAATAGCACTATAGTTTGTTTTTTCAGCCCCCCCAAACAATAATTGCTTTAGGTTGCGTCGATGACCATCTGTGAACTGACACTGGGGACATGTAAAACATTAGAGACGCACCATTAGATTCTCAGGGGGGCATGGGAGTTTGGGTCAGGCAGAATTTTTTTTTTCGCCTCCGAGAGCACCAAATTTTTTTTTTAAAGGTAGGGCTAAAAAATTTTGTCCTCCTCTGCCACTAAAACCACGCTGTATTATTTAGCTCCAAACATTAAAAAAAATATAGTTCCAGAGTTGAACTTTTATATCAGGTAGACATATTTATTATCATGGATTATGACATATGTTATGCCCATAAAATGCTGAGCTTGTGTAACTACCAGTTTGCTGTTAGCCCGGGCTTTGAACCCAGGGAAGTGTTAATAACCCTTTGAAACTAAATAACACATTTAAGGAGGCCTATACCATTCACTTATTGGGAATAACATATTCCTCTGCTGGTATTATGTATACAAAAGAATAACTACAAATTCTTGGACTTTCTGTCACTTGATGATAAGTAAGTAAAATACCAGTGCCTACATATTTACATACAAAATACTGAACAGTTATAGTCCAGTATAAATTGGGGTGAAATGTGCACCCGCCACCCGGCCCACGGGACACCTTTGTTTCAAATGGACATTTTATTGTGAAATTTCATTGTAACAGGAATACATTTTAAAAAAATTCCATATAGCCCCCGCATGAAAAGTATTTAATCATCTTTGTAAGGGAGCGATCGTTATTTATGACAGAGGGGGGAATGGGAAAATTTAGGGGGGAACACGAAATTTTTTTTGGGTCTTTATGGGGGAACCTGAAATTTTTAGTTGAACCAGGAGGGGGACTGTTAAATTTTAAATGGAGAAAATTGGGAAAACAAGGGGGAACGCGAAATTTTTGACCGGACGCGAGGGGGGAACGCGAAATTTGTTGTCGATATTTTTCCAAAACGCCCATCCCCCCCCCCCCCCTGCCGTAAATAACGATCGGTCCCTAATCACTCAAAAAGCATTTTTTTTAAATTTTACATCCGAACTATATGCTATTAAATTTTTATGAGCCTCTTTACTTTACATGTAAAGTCTATGGGAGTGACGATTAGAAATGGACGTCAACATTGAAAAACCCTCATTTTGGGCCATTTTAGACACTAAAATGCCCATAAAAAAGAATAGCACTTAGTTCGGACGTAAAATTCACACACAATACTACCTGAGTGAATACAAACATAATTAAATACATATCATTCGGAGGGTATAGAAAAAACAAAAAAAATGCCCTATACCTTAGGGGTGGTGCAATAATTATGTGTACCCCGGGGGAGAGTTATAGGGGGGGGCAACGATTTTTTGGCAGGCCAGAAGGGGGGGGCAAGCATATTTTGGCAGGTCAAAAGGGGGGTCAAGCGATTTTTGGCAGGTCGAAAGGGGGGGGGCAAGCAATTTTTGGCACAGATATTTTGGGTACCGTTTCTACATTACGCCCTAAAAAGGCATAGGAAAACGTTAGGAACTCATTCAAATATGCAAAATTTCCTGCTCGATGCGCTCGCATTATATGATAAGACAATTTAAGGTTTTAAATTCGGGTTCCCCAAAATCTTGCATGTGTAAGGGGGGCAAAGATTTTTTGGCACATCAAAAGGGGGGGGGCAAAGGTTTTTTGGCACGTCGAAAGGGGGGGCAAAGATTTTTGGCATGGCCAAAGGGGGTGAGCAAGCATTTTTGGCAGACCATTTTGAGAATTCACCCCCAGGGTACACATAATTATTGCACCACCCCTTAATGGTTATGGAACAAAGGGACTCTACCAAACTAACCTTTTTAGTTTCCTTTTATGGTCTTACAATGTATTAAAGATGTTAACAAAAAATCATTCCCGGCACTGCGGCCATATTGAATATCAAAGGTCAACACAGTGCAAAGGAGCCGCCAACCCTCCCCCCTTGGAAAATCCTGGATCCACCCCTGTCGTGGTCAAATTTCAGTTGCTCAAAGCACACCAAATTATTCCTCACATAAAGCACATCGAAATATTACTCTCATTTCAAGGATTCAGAAAACATAGTTTGACCTACCTGCATCATACCGTTCTTGAGTTTTGAGCAAAAAGGTCAAATCTAGAGGGCGTGGTCAATTTTCTTGGGCACGCATGGACAAACAATTCAACTTGCTCCGATTTCAACGAAAATGGTTTCAAAATGCTCGTCATGTAAAAACAAGTCAAAGAAGGAATAGTTTTAAACATGTAGGATGTTTTGTTACCTAGGAAAAATCACAAATCAGGTTCTTGACCCCTGCGTCTCTAGAAATCCTAACCACCCCATAAGATTTGACTTGTTGCTTATAACTCATTAACGGTATGTCGCAGGTAAGTCAAATTATACTTTTTGCTGAATCTTTGAAATGAGATGAATAATATTGTGTGCTTTATAAGCCAAATCTGAGCAACTTTAAAATTTGACCACTGTGTTGACTTTTGACCTTGAATATTGTGTTAACATCTTGAATGTGTTATAGGACCATAAAAGGAAGCTAAAAAGTTGATTTGGTAGAGTCCTGAGGGGTGCACACATTAAGCCCCGGTATATATAATTGGACTATTAGCCCGGGACTATTAGCGGTTCATACAGATTGCCCATTGAAATGCGTTTGAGGCTGGCCGTACAAAAAAGAGATTGCGATTGGCATATATTTGATACAAACGTACGGAGTATACGCACGGTGGACCGTCCGTTTTGTAGGGCGGTCACGAGGTATACAACGTGATTAGTTTTCCCCCACGAAAAAGTATAATTTTGAAAATAAAGTTATTATAAGGCCATCTTAATTTAATAGTTCGTCTCATAGAGACAAACTATTAAATCAAGATCGAAATTGTCGAGTGCAATAACATCCCAGTTATACAATGAAGGCTGACGACAATTGAGCATGAATAACCATTGCACTTACTCGGCGCGGGAATTTTGAATATCGCGTGTTGAGAGCCGACTGTTTTTATTTGTTTTTAGGGTCAATATGAGGTTTTTTAAAAATAAAACCACGTGATTCGTGCTTGATAATTATTTTTCTAACATATAACATGTATAAGGCATAATGTTATGATTGCCGGAGACTCCCTTTGAGGAAAGGTACGTAAGAGGAATACATAACTATGAATAGAATTGGACACTAGTATATGGCCAGATATAACAAACCTAATTCCATTAAGATATTACTAACAGCAGCCTATGCCCATGCCATTTTCTTGTTTTCATTCTGTAGATATTTTCACTTACAAAAATTAACGTAGCCTAATATTTGTGACAGAGGATAGATAGCAGCTAAGTGCAGCTAACTATTCGATCAATGTGATTAGAATGAGGAATCTGATTGGTCCTTTAGCTGCACATAGCTTTAAATAAGCTGCGGGTAGCTACAATCATAGATGTGTTGGGACACGCTGTCAATTTCAGTCACGTAAATTTTGATGGACGTTTTTCAAATAATGTTCTACGTATAGCTTCAACCCTCCTGTAACTATATCCCTCATCTTCCCCCAACAATCAATGTTGCAGAGTCCAACACGGAGCCTGATGATAATGTTACGTGGAAGGGTGATCTATTTTAGTGCATTGTCCTAAACTGTCCCAAGACTAAATGCCATGATTGATAGCTGCATGTATTGACAGCTTGTCATACATAATACTCACCTGGTTTTGTTGTATTGGTGCAAGAGGTAAATAAGATAACCGTAGTATGTCATGATAATAGGCACGTGGACTTTGCACTAAAAACATTATCCACGGCTCCTCGTTTTTTGCGATATAATCTACATGTATGATTCGTTTTGCATATGATGATACGAAGCACCTGACGTAGCTGACATTCAGGCACAGAAGAATGGATGAATAATGCCTTATTCATGTTTTAGTTGTATAACTTTAAAAAAAAACGGTTTATGCTCGATTTCCAAAATCAGGAACATGTCTGCCCGTAATCCGCCTCAGTGATAGTTTCCGAGTGACCTGAATGGAGCCAGATTCTTAGGTTTGTAGGCTAAATTTTGCTGATAATAGACTATTGATAATAGTAATGTGGAATTCCTTTAGATTATGTATACCCTAATAATTTTGCTCTTTTTTTTTGTACTTTTCAGATAATTACTGTTGTATACGACCACCACATCTGAAAGTCTGGAATAGATACGATGTACAGCAATATATCCGACAATGCATGGTTCAAGTACTGCGTAACTAAAAATGGTTTCAACTCCTCATCCATAAACCAAGTCAAACTCGATCCTTGTTTGCTAAGCCTCTGTACCTTTTCTCTACACATAATCTTCATATCCATTATTTCGCTGGTTCTTATTTGGCAAAGATGTTGTGTTGAAAACACCAGGGAAAGAAACAATAGCCCGAGAAGATGGCCGGGCCACACAACGCGTTGGGTGATCCTGATTGTTCTGTTTGTTCTTACAACAGCAGCGATTGGAGAAAGGTTTCTTACAGATATGGCTTTTTCGCGGATAGAAACAAACAATTTACAACCGCTTTATTTCCCTCCAGTATTACTCCTTGCGGCCATTATATTATCTCTGGTTAATTATCAATACGCTGAGACGAGGCAAAACACTTACTTATGCATTTTACCATTACTTTATTGGATCTGTTCTTTGATTTTCGGGGTGACCACTTTAATTGGATTACATCAGGAAAGAGTTGACATAAATGCATTCAGAATATGGTTAACTGTGGTGATGATGATAATATTTCTTATGTTGATAATCATCGAGATCAATCTGATCATACACGGGGTAAGTGGATACGAGGTGATTATTGTTTATCGATAAAACTAAATATGTTAATGCGTAAGGTTTCAATGGGCTCATCACAGTTTCACAGTAATACTAGTTTTTTAAATAAAAGTGTTTTACAAGCGATAAATGTAGATTGTAATCCATATTTCAATTATCAGCAGTAATCATTCAAATAAATCGTAATATATGAAATTACAGCATGGACGTATCGAAAGCATTAACATTCAAACTTTGTTTTTCCTTAAAGGTAACAAAACGTGGTCGACATGCCTTCCAGAGTGATGCCTCTCTTGCCTTGACGGATGAAGACATAAAATATTCGGACAACTCCGTCAATTTCCTGTTTAGAATGACATTTTGGTGGCTTAATTGGTTGCTGAAACTTGGATTCAAACAACCAATCGAAATACAGGATTTGGGAACGTTACCAGAAACTCACAAGGCGTTTCGTTTATATTCAAATTTAAAAGAAGATATAAGAAAACAACAGGTAGGTTTTAGGTTCTCGTAATATTTGCAAAAATGAACTACTATTGGCATTGCTTAGTATCTTATTAGCACTTTGTCGTGGTGTCCCAAAGATTATCCCCTGTGTATCATGTGTATCAATTAGGTTATATTATCATGATTACCGAGCTTATTTTTATTCGAAGCTTTCTCGTGTTATTTCAAAAAGCTGACCTATCGTTGCCATATGAGTACTATAATTGGTCGACTCGTGGTGCCCCAAAGATGATCACTTTATGTGTGTATCTTGTGTTTTCGTATAATACCGAGCTAATATGTGAAGCTTATCCAAACATATTTGGTCTATTGCCATTTGGTCTAATACCATTTCGTCTAATTCCCGCTTAGTCTATATTCAATTGGTCTATTACCAGAAAGGCTAATTGCCAGTTAGTCTAATAATCATATAGTCTAATGTCAATTTAGTCTAATATTGTTTGGTCTAATAACCGATATGTCTAATAACCATTTGGTCTAATATTTCTTTAATAACCATTTGGTCTAATAACCGTTTGGTCTAATAACCGTTAGGTCTAATACTCGTATGGTCTAATAACCAGTTAGTCTAATACAATTTCGTCTATTTATTAATAAACTAAATGCCTGTAAGACTAAATGGTGTGTAGACCAAATGGTTATTAGACCAAATGGTTATTAGACCAATTGGTTATAGACCAAATGAGTATTAGACTAAATGGTTGTTAGACCAAATGGTTTTAGACTTATTGGTTATTAGACTAAATGGTTATCGGACCAAATGGTTATCGGACCAAATGGTTAAAGGACCAAATGATTATTGGACGTAGTGGATATAGACCTAATGGGTTTAGACGAAATGGGAGTAGACGAAATGGATATTAGACCAAATGGTATTAGACCAAATGACACCCACATATTTATGTGCGAGGTTTAGCTTAAAAAAAAGAAGAAAAAAGGATAACCATTTCAACCATGTAAATGACATTATTCTAAACCTAAAATTAAAAGGTTAACTCCGTCTTTTACATTTGATCCTTTTCTCAGACCTGTCCACTATGGAAGCATCTTTACAGGATTTGCAGACGCGATATTATTTTGGCAGGCTTTACAAGACTCGGGTTTGACATAGCGGGTTATATCGGACCATTGGCTCTTAATGGAATCGTTACCTATGCTATTAACTATGAGGAAAAACAGGTAGGAATGAAACATACAAAGGCACATATCTCCAAAATAGCCACGAATACAAGCAATATTGTTCAATAAATAGACAACCTCTTGCTTTATTCACAGGTGTATTGTTTTGGCGGCAGGGAATATTTATAGTTAACACCTATAATAAATTGTTAATATCATAAATCTTGGGTAATATAAGCTTATAAAATAATAAAAAGTAATCATAATATTTATTACTTTCACTTTGTACTTATAGGCAGAGGCTCATTACGTCACAATAGAGGAGTTTTTCTCCAATGGTTTTGTCTTAGTTGGAGTTATATTTATATCTAGTACACTACAGAGTGTCCTGATCCAGAAACATGTCTATCAATGTAATATTATCGGCCTCCACGTCAGAACAGCTATTCAGGTAAATACAAAGTTATAAAACGCTGAATATGTGGTTTCGATTTCTGCGAATGAATTCCACATTCGGCCAATGTGCCATATTGTTGTTTTTCGTGATAAATAAAACGTTGCTGCCATATCAATTTGTAAGCGTTCTTTAGCAAAATCATAGTTCATTGAATTTACAACCGTATGAAACAACAGGCGAAAGTAGTAACTTTTTGCACAAGATTTGCAATTTAAAGAAATTTGGCCATTGCTCATTCATTTAATGACATAAAATTTGAAAATATTTTAAGGAACACTCGAGGTTTTGACTTTTAAACCCTACATTTTGGTCAAATAATGTGCTTGGATAGGTAGTTTTCAATAGATTTACCGCATTCGCCTTGCTATAATATTTAATTGCGTTATCTGTTGACCTAATGAGAAAAGTGTTTTTAGGGGGAAATGTTAGATTTCGTTCGATATAAAAAAAATTCTAATTGGATGAAGGAAACACTTGAGGTTTTGAGAAAACCCAATCACAGATGCCTATTTCCACTAGATATCACAAAGCTCTTATGACTCATTAGAGAGCTTGCGAAATGACGTTACTTTAACTTTAACTTTAACGTCTAGAGGATTATGTATTCAAAACCACCTTGGTTTTGAATACATAATCCTCTATAATCCTCTAGACGTTAAAGTTAAAGTTAAAAGTAACGTCATTTCGCAAGCTCTCTAATATTTTAGTATAACACAGACTGCGTACTAGGCTAGACTCTCTGTAATGGAAATATCTGTGTGCTCGGGTGTATCGAGGTGGAAACTGGCAGTGCGTAGATGCATTTATAGGAGAATCGTTGTAGTCAAACCTTTATGGCTCTGATGTCATTCAAAAGACATCACTGCTGTCTTTCAGAGCCAGTACATTAATGAAGTCTTTTGAATGACATCAGAGACTGTACAAACATTTTTATTATTTCAAACGAATCGTATTGAACATTATGATAACCTAAAGGTATCTATTATAGACAGCTCATTCTTCGTGTTCTTTCTCAATATTCGACAGAGAATAATATTAGGTGTTATGTCAATCTTTAAGAAAGTTACATTATTTCTGTATACATCAGTTTACTTGTTCTGTTTAACAAACTAACCAATTTTAATTAAAATGGACATCACCTCTTATCGTCTTTCCCACAGACATTGGTATACGACAAATCACTTAAACTTTCAAGTTACTCATTATCTGGAGGAGTATGACTGTTGGAGAGATCACCAACCATATGTCCATGGATGCCATGAATCTGTTATTCTTCTGTCAACGAATTCATTATATTTGGGCCATTCCATTGAAGGTATTTATTGCACTACTTGGAAAATTCCTTTTGCTAAAAAGGTATTGCTAAAACAGTGTGTATCTCAACGTTCCTCCTTTAACGCAACAAAATGCGCTCTACCTCATTGGGTAAAAACCAACCGCTGTCGCGCAGCGATGTAGTATAATAAATGTTATGATTGCGGACATGTTCTGTCCCTCTTTTTAATCCCTTATTATTTCTGAACAAAAGAGAAATGAAAACTCATAAATTGAAACGAGGGATTGCTAAACGCTCAACAATTTTTCTTATATACTTCTCTTTCTTACAGATCCTCGTCATATTGTTGCTGTTGTACTCACAAATCAATATATCGGCGTTTTTTGCTTTGGCAGTTCTTTTCATAGCTATTGCATTGCAAATGCTGCTTGGACGGCTACAATCAGATATTCAAGAAAACATTATGGTATGTATTTTAAACTACATTTTTAAGAGTATCATTGTCGTAATAAAGTTGCCTGAGTCTATTCCTTTATGATGACGACTAAAATGTCAATATTTCTTCATATTTATTTGATGTGAAATTTGCAGAATCTTGCTGATGACCGTCTGAAGAAATCCAATGAATTGTTACTTGGTATCAAGCTTTTAAAACTTTGTGGTTGGGAACAGATGTATTGTAAGGTTATTGAAGCTATACGCAAATTGGAAATGGTATTAATTTCTAAATACAACACTTTCTATGGATTAAATGGTATGTATTAATAATATTAACCTAAGTGATCACCCAGCAAACACAAAACTTTTTCGAGATTATTCGCAAAAAGAATTACCAGAAAATATTTAAATGTCGGGTAAAATGTGTTCAAACATTCAAAAACATTGTTTGAAACGTTACTGCAAAATATTCTAACATTAATATTATTTAAGCATTGACCAAATATTTGGCGAAAATGTTGCATACAATATTTTACAATAACATTTTGACAACACTTTAAAAATGGTTTTGTAATACATTTTCATACAAAATGTTTTAAAAACGTTTTCATGACCTTTATATAACCTTACATTTAATGATATAAAAACATTCTTACCAAAACCAAAACCCACAATATAACCCGTTTAAAATGTTTTTTAAATGTTTGTTGTATTTGCCGGGAAATCTGATTGACTGCAAAATAGTAATCCAGCTTAAAATCCTCAAAAAATACAAAACAATAATGGTTTTAACTTCCAAATGTACGTTTCCATTTCTTTTCAGTTTTTATCACTCTTTTGGTCCCAACATTGTCTCATTTCGCTGTAAGTATAATTTGTAGAACGTCAAGACTTCAATCTCCAATCCTAAAAAAAGGCATACATTCTAGCCCAAATATATATATATTAACTGTTGTGCCTAAATGTGTGATTTTGTTAATAAGTTTTGATCTAATCATGACTGTCAATATTTTGCTCTTTAAGGTCTTCATATCGTATCCCTATTTGACGGGGTTACCTCTTCAACCAAACAGTACATTCGCTGCTTTATCATTCATGAATCTATTGATTGAACCGATGTACTTTGTGCCAATTGTAACGTCTCTTCTTGTCAACGGACTCATAGGATTTAGACGATTGGAAAACTTCCTTAAGGCACCAGAAACAGAAAATTCTGATGGTCAATGGAATGAAGAATTACAACAGCAGATAAAGGTGAAAGCGGAAAGTAGCTTAATACCATGATACTCGGTGTTTCTTTTACCAAAACTTGTCCAAGATTGTTTTAGACGATTTTTAACACGAATCAAAAACAAATAAATTAACCCAGAATCACGTATACCCATATCATACCCATTGGCAAATGAATCGATGTGCTTGCATGGGTTTCGTTGATCATGCAAAGACCATAATTGCACGATGTATAAACTCATGCAGAGAGCGTATGGTTTACCATTATTGCGTTTGATGATTGATCATTGAGCTTTATTGCGCTTCCTTTTTTGGCCTTTTCATATTTTCGGTTTCATAACGGCAATTTTACTTTGATTGTGTTTCAGGAAAACCATACCTGTAACAGAAGTGGGCAAATCAAGCAGTGTTCTGAATCAACACCGCTATTGGGAACACCTTCATGTGTGGACAAACATGATCATAATATTTTGCCTGTTTTAACTAACCAAAGTGGTTTTAACACAGAAAAGTCTCACTTATATGCTATCAAGGTATGTCCATTGAACTGGGATAATTGATCTTAACCGGGCTACGAATTGGGGGCTCGTCCGGGAGCTATTTGTCATGTGACATCGTTGTGTTTTTATGTTAATGATTATAAACAACACAAACACTGGTATTTATTCTTTGCGGCATCTTTATAAAGGGTATAGTCTAGATACGTATGCAACTCACTAAAGGAGGTCGCCTGGCCGGCTACCAAGTATTGCCAGAGTGAGAGGGGTTTATTTAGCTTTAAGTTGACAAGTTAAATTATCATTGTTTTCAATATAATTGAAATAACATTTGATTTACAGATAGATAACGGGTCGTTTAGTTGGGATGACAATTCACGGCCTGTACTGAACGATATTAATTTGACGATACCAGAAGGTGAGTATCAACAGGTTTCCATGATGAGTTTTCTTTTCACTTTTTGACGATACACGCAAATCATAGATGTAGGCCTACATTTTTCTTGCTTTTTGCTCCGGGCGAATATGAACTTCAACAACTTTCATTACATACTGACCGACCCTCATATAATAAAACAAAACACGTTTTAAAGTATTTTGTTCTTCCGTAAATGTGTTACGGAACCGATTTTATATCAACGTCTACAATATGCTATGGGTTGATCCCAAAAGTATAAAACTTTGTCAAAATACTTTTTTTCTACCAAAATATAATTTCATGGCCCCGCATCGTTGTTGTTATCATTTCAGGCAAAATAACAATGATCATGGGGACTGTAGGCAGTGGCAAATCATCACTACTCTCTGCAATCCTGAGTGAAATGACGACTGTGCGCGGCAGTGTTTCATTTGGAGGAAAAAGGTAATAATTCCAATTTAATTAAATCGATATAAAGAGATCAAAAAAGTAATTACCGACCCTTAATGAAAGACCATTATTCCTTTCAGATCCTTTCGGATATTCATTCAGAGCAGAATTTATTTCTGCATTATGACATCTCGTTTGTTGCATTTGTCCTAATATCTTAGCGTAACCTAAGATTTGAGAGTTGCATCAGAATCCTACTGTCATTATTCACATCAGTGGTCATAATTCATTTAGTGACAAATTGAAATATATCTTTTCTGACCAACAAGTTCCTAAATGGCCTGCAAGTGCAAGTTGTCCTTTCAGTGGTAAAGTTAGACTCAAAACTACCTTTGACTTCTTGTGACCCTGTTTGTCACAAAAAAAATTAAACTTGTCATGTTTCAACATGAGATTAAGTAAACAATGACTAATGACGAATGGTGTGAATAATAACAATTTTTATTGATTATCACATGATTCGATCTCCTCCAAAGTCATGAAACAAAAGGAATAATCCAATGAGATCCGAGATCCTTCCATCACTGTCCATAGATACTAGAATACAAGTCAATAGAATTTTGCTGCAACTTTCAAATCCTGGGTTACTATCATTTTATTATAATGTACGCTGTCACATCAATATTGAGGCAATTGCAACAAATGAGGTGTCATAATCCGCAGAAATAAATTCTGCTTGCCAATACTTTTTACAAATTTAGCATGGTCGTCGTTACTTTTTTGATGTGTTTACATGCAATGTACAACGCGAATTAACCATTCCCTATGGTCAGTGCAGACTGCTTAGCAGCTTTTTGTCTTTTTGTGCTGTTTGTTTCTTGTTGGAACGGGTCTGCATAACATGATATCAGTATAAAATTCAGAATGGAGATTTTGGTAAAATATATATGTACATGTACAAATGATTATTCGTCCATTCAGAAATTTGTGTCAATTGCTTAATATTCGATAATGCTACAAATTCTGTTTTGAATTTCCAATACACAATTGCGAAATATGTGAAGCTTGAAATAAATTTAGCATTATGATGTAAATTAATCACTGCACGCAATTAAAAGGGCATTACGTGATCCATAGCATCATCCCCCACTTTTCTCAAAAAAAGTTGAGATTTTTATATCACTGGAAACCTCTGGGTACATTATGTTTATGTACGAAAACTTTCTTGCAGATTAATTCGTTTAGCAAAGATATCGTGAAATACACATAATCATGCATAACTCGCAAGCGCACAATCGTAACTGGAATTTCGGGAATAAGCATTTTTCGTGGATATCTACTGAAAAATGTCATAAAAAGAGGATGCTAGGATCACGAAATACTCCGTTAAGTCTGTTTAACTTGTTTACTTGTTTGCTTGTTTCAGAGCGAGTAACGTTCCGTCGATTGCGTATGCCGCCCAGAAGGCGTGGCTTGTAAATGCTTCTTTGAAGGATAATATACTGTTTGGACAACCGTATGATGAACAAAGGTAAAGAGAGCGCAGCAACAAAGAGAGAGAAGACGGAACAATTTGGAGACAAGAGGGGAGGAGGGGAGAGACATACAAAGCGCGCAAGAGAGTCACTGGTGCGTTGCATGTGCATTTGTCGTGTATGTTATTTTGTTTTTGATGCAATGTCTATTATAGTCTTTTATTTATCACCTTTTTATAGATACAAGAAGGTGATTGTAGCTAGTGCTCTAGAACCCGATCTTGCTATACTACCTGGAGGGGACATGATAGAGATTGGCGAGAAAGGCATCAATTTAAGTGGTGGACAGAAACAACGAGTTAGTGTTGCTAGAGCGATGTATTCATCTAAGGATATTGTTCTACTGGTAGGTTTATAGTTCATAACAAAATTAATACTTATTAATTCGCATTCTTCAACGTTAGAAGTTTTCAAAAGTTAAAAAATATGAGAAGAGAAAAAATAAAAAGATAAGTAATCTTATAAAGATTTGAAAAAAGTAATCATTTATAATTGCTGATCTTCGTTTCACTTACAATGGTTTTCCGTAATATATCTTTGGGAAAATGGTAACTTCCAATATTGGTGTCCACATATAATTTATTATATATACTATAATATGCGCTCACAAAAATAGATGAATTCAAAGTTGTTAGCATTGTCTTGATGCCTATAATATAAGATCGATCGATGTGGCAAATCTTATTTCCGGAAGAACAGTACACGAATGTAGGATGAGGAATATGAACTAGGTGGTCGGTAGGAATCTTTGACCAATCTTAGATTGCTTGTTATCACTACTATCCAGGATGATCCACTATCAGCCCTAGATGTAAATGTCGGTAAACATCTTTTCATGAAAGGAATCATTGGAAGGCTTCGTAAATCTCGTCGAACTATTGTACTGGTGACGCACCAACTCCAGTACTTACAACAAGCGGACAAGGTAATATGACATGTTATACAAATTTGTTATTGTCATGCATGTTTTGTGTTGTGTTTGAAGTCGATTATAGGACACGCGACACGTGACGTTCAAGGCTGGCGATAATTACAAGGCTAACAGCCTCATTAAAAAAAGACGGTTAGCAGTTATAAATTGAAAAACAACATACTTACAGTGGGGTAAATTTATCGTACCCCCAACGATTTTAGAGTAGTATCATAATTTTGCTTTGACACCACATCGCATCCGCAACCACCTGATTATCAGCTTGCAATGGCCCCTGCGTATTGGGTCCTCACAAGGTAACATGGCCCAAATGAATTGCACACATAAGGCCAACATGGCTCTTTAAAAATTGTTAGAGATTTTTACCAATCTTACAAATTAATCTTTCAAAATTTAAAACAGATTATACTGATGAATGACGGGCACATCGTATTACAAGGGACATTTGAGGACATTGTCCAAGACAATCCAAACGTTTTTGAGAAATGGCGACAGGACATGCAGAACGAAACAGATTCTGATATGTCAACCAGTTTTTCAGAAGCAGAGGCAGATCTGGACTCGCAACAAAGGACACGTTTAAGAAGACGACGTCATGATATTGCTTCAACACGTAGGTTGCTATGTGTTCACAGATTATGCTAATAACCTGAGAGGAAATAAATATTCCATAATTTACCTTCTCGATATTCCCATAAGCCTTTGCGTGTCACCCCTGATGTCATCATTTGACGTCACGCCCATGGTCACGCCAAAAAACACGTCGTTATTGCGCGAACATCGTTACTTTGAATTTCCTAAGCCTTGAAGTGCGCAGTAACGATGTGCGCATCGGTATGACGACTTCAGGGGTCAAAAGTCTCAAGTTGAATTTATATTACATCGCTAAGCGATAGCGACTGGTTTCAACCAGTAAGGTTGTTGTGTTGGGAACAATGCGCTGGCTCATTGATGAAATACTAATCGCTCGTCGCTCAGCGATGGAGTTATATATTCAGCTTTATGGTCTTACTGAAAAGGTGTATTGGAAGCAATGATTTAAATTTAAACCATAATTATCTTAATACCTTCACAATGTATTAGGGAAAAATAAATAAATATCTCCAAATTAATGTCAAAATAGCATAAACAATTGCGCCAAACATGCTATGATAAAGCAATACCTTAAATTTCTATTTTTATTTGTGTGCCACTAGTTTGAGGACAAACTTTGGTGAATACCGTCAAATTCAGCAACCTTTTGTTTATTTTAGCTTGTTTTTGGGCAGCAACCTTTTGTTTATTTTAGCTTGTTTGAGAAGCACCCAAAACCTACGCAGCCACTACCTTTTTACCCAATACCTCAATGTATACTTATAATAAATGGCAAATACAGCAGTAGAAATGTCCATTGATATAATTATTTTAATATACTACACTATACACCTATCCGACTTCACCATTACTGCGGCGTCCCCGATGTAAAACTGCGGTGTCCCAAAGTCCGGGGTTCAATCCATTATTTATTGTGTGCTATACAGAATTGTACCCGGGAATTGTACACAACAGTGACATTCAATACACAATCATAAGTATTGCATTACGAATTAAATCTCCCAACATCTGTGTTGCCGTCAATAGAGGGCCAAATACAGTAAACGCTTCTCCGGATTGGTGTATTAGCATCTTTGCTACATTTACTATATCTCTATAGAACGTTTTTCAAAATGACACATCCTCTGTTTTCTCCTTCAGATGACAAGGAAAAGGGAGCCTTAGTGGAAGATGAGGAACTGCCCCGTGGTGCAGTAGATCTTGGTGTCTACATTTATTACGCTAGAAACATGGGCATCGTTTGGGCATTTGCATTCTTATTTTTATGTATGATTTTTATGTCTTTCAACATATCAAGAGATATTTGGCTTTCTAAATGGTCTGAAGCAGGGTTATATAACAGTACGGTATGTCGTCTATTTTGCACGGTGTATTCAAAATAATAACATAATTATCCCGCTAATACTAGTCAATAGCAGGATTGTCTTGATATCACAGAAATCTAATGTTTGTGCGTGTTCAGAGGTTATGGGGCACAAACGGTCACAGGTCAATTTGCTTGTTGTTTTTGGGTCAAAAGTCAAAGTTGCTTCAATATTCGTAAAAGTTGAGGCAAACTGTTTGCCTAGCTTAGAGGTTTCAGAAAAGAATAGTTTGCACTATCTGCAATGTCTAGTTACACAGCAAAGTGTCAAAAGATATGTAAGATTGCATAGGATTCAATGAAATATGTACTTATTTATCATCTATCTTCTGAACTTAGCATCGCAGATAGTAAAAACTATTCTTTTCCTGAATTCATTGAACTTGAGGAACAGTTTGCATTAAATTTTTACGAATATTGGAGCAACTTTTATTTTCACCCCTGTATAACATGCAAATTGGCCTTAGACCTGTTGGGCCTCAAAACTTGGTAACTATTATATTATGTCCTACGCGCAAATATGTTACATTTTTGCGATCTTAAACCAGATAAATAATTTGACATGTTTTTAGTGAATTTGGAACATGTTTAATTTTGAGAATGTAGGGGATTTGGGGGTCTTTTGGTCATGGGTTTCCAATATTGCTTGGCAGACAAAATTTTTCAAATCAGCATACCCAAATTAACCAAAATAATTTTGGTTGCCAGCGAACTTGCCGCTTGATGCTTAAATAGGCATATTATTTCCAAAATAAAACCAGTCTATGACGCCTGAGTTAGCATGATTAGTGAATAGACATCATAACAATATAGCACGGTAAGTTAATGCCGTGCGCCCCATAATTATATCAGTTTTATTAGTAAATATCACTGCCAATGAACTATTATGCTGCCATCTATCGTAAAACGTGTTAACGCCCAGTTGTATTGAATTATTAAAAAATGGATAATATATTTTCTCATAAAATTGTAAAAACATTATATCTCTATTCAAGGATCGATTACTTTTTAAAATTTAGAAATGTTTACCTTAAACATGATCTAATTGAAGCCCTAAACATTCCCATTTACTTTAAACGTAGCTGTATTCGTTCTATGTTCAAAGGTTTCAGATGTAAACGATGAATATCTGGCAGTATATGTTTATCTAGGATGTGGCTGCATCGTGATGGCGTTTTTATTTCCTTTGGCTGGCGTTATAGCCGCTTGGTTTGCTGCCAAACGACTACATTTCAATATGTTACGTAATGTAATGGCAGCACCAATGAGGTCAGTATTGACAAAAGTACATTAACCATTAGCGTAGCCAGTGGCGGGTGGGGGGGGGGGCATGGACAGTGTGCCCCCCGACAAAAATGAAAGGAAAAACTGCCCCTCTGACAAAAAATGAAAGAGGGCACAACTAAAGAAAATAAGAAAATTAACATGGGCCAAAATAGTGTAAAATACAACATTTTTGCACATTGTCACAATAAAGCCCTTTTCATCCTGATCATGAGCGAAAATAGTGTAAAATACACATTTTTGCTCGCACATCGTCCAAATAAAGCCTTTTTTGGAAGCTCGAAGAAATGTAGAATCTCTCTAAATACAAACCGGTATAAATTTATGTATTGCATGATGCAACTGCAATATTATTTTTTTCGTCTGTACCCCCGAAATTGTATTTTGCTCCCCTGACCCTGACATTAACTCCATACATTCTTAAACCTTCGTCTTTATCATCACCGTCGTTTTCGTCATCGTCATCATCATCATCATCATCATCATCATCATCATCATCATCATCATCATCATCATCATCATCATCATCATCATCATCATCATCCATCATCATCCATCATCGTCCTCATCATCCATCGTCCATCATTTATCATCAGTAACAAGAATATTATTATCATCATCAACATGATTGTAAATTATTCAACTTTCTCCCTGATTTTTGTAGATTTTTTGATACAACACCTGTGGGTCGTATATTGAACAGGTTTGCCAGCGATACGCAAATCATAGATACGGTAAGTGTACAACTGGGGTGTGTTATGTTTATTTGTTTGTATTTGTTAAATTAATGTTTTATTTACTGTGTTATGATTTTGATTTCCATTTTCAATTGCAGAAACTTATTATCGCGTTAATGGGACTGAATTACTTTCTGTGGACATTATTATTTGCTTTCATCATCAATTCCATCATTTCGCCAGTATTCATACTTGAAATCATTCCAGTGCTCGTCATCTATTCTATGATAGCGCTTTACTTTATTCGAACATCAAGGTAAGAGAAACAAGCTGGCAATCACAAAAGAACTAATAGTATTATTGAACTGGGCCATATGGAAGAACAGGGGAATACTTAAATTTTCCCCTGAATATGGACCCAGTATAAAGAAGAAATAAACAAACAAACAAACAAACAAACTGAAATGTACGAGTATGTTATTCTAAACTCGTTAACAAAAGTTTGGAAAGTTTTTTCAAGCATCTATATCTCAGAATATTTGTGACTTGTTCATATCGTGTTGCATATCAATGGATAGCTACTTTATTCCTCTTTACAATGACACCACATTTAAAACAATCACCCTTTTCAGTCTGAGTACACGTCTTGTGAATGTACTGGTGTTCTCAAACAGAATGTGCCAAATTGACCATTATTCTGCGCTCAAACAACACTAGTCACTTACCTTAATAGCATGTGGAAAACCATAGCCCAGCCACAACAGCCAGACACCCTCCTCGTGCTGCTGCCCAGCCTGGCCACACATTAATATGGGATGGCATTCCATTATTCAACCAGAATACGTCGCAGGTCATGCAATGTGGGTGCATTCAAGGTAGTCCCACAATTAGTGTTCAATCGGGTTGAGGTCTGGGCTGATAGTAGACCATTCCATTCTCTCTACTCTCTTTTTCTGTCGTTGGCTACCCTGGATCTGTGGGGGCGAACGTTGTCATCTTGGAGGGTGCATTGGATCACACACTGACTGTGAAGATATGGGATTGCACCTGGCTGCAGAAATAATAGTCAATTTGGCACAATCTGTTTGAGACCCTACTACATTCACAAGACGTTTACTCAGGTGTGACAAAGGTGATTGTTTCAAATGTGGTGTCATTGTTAAGGGATGAACATGTCACAAATAATCTAAGATATAGTTGCTTGAAAAAACTTTTCAAATTTTTGTTGAGTTTATTCTATTTCATTCTATTGCCATGCCATACGTAAAATATTTGATATCGTTGGCTGGTTAGTAAGCTTTTATTGTGATATTGATGCATGGTCTTTATGATTGGACTAAGCTGGATTCAGGTGAAGTGCTAACTGTGTTAATACAAGCCACTACTAAAAGATTACAAAGGCTGTTTGTGTGTTTTGTTTTTATGCTTAACTGTGAACAATAGCCACAGTAAGAACTACAGAGATTAATAAGCCGACAAAGTCATCAAGTTTACAGAGAGAAACTCTGATATGCCAATCAAATGGTTCACTACTGATCAAAGATATAATATATGTATAATGTACAATTAAAAGGCATGATACAAAGCAGGGGAAGTGGGAAACACTGGAATCATGAAAGGTATGCTTATCATGAATTGTCAATACTTTTTCTGCATGATTCGATGGAACGTTAAAACTACAATAGCTCACAACTTTCTCAACTCTTTGATTGAATTGAACAATAGAGCAATTCGTCAGAATTATCGTTTCTATAATTACAGGGAACTACAAAGACTTGATAGCGTAACAAAATCCCCGGTGTTCTCACATTTTTCCGAGACCTTGAGTGGCCTTGCAACTATACGTGCTTATAGGTAAGTTTTATATATATTTATAATATTTAATCAAAATGATGTTATTACAATTTAAGCTCATCAGTATACCGTGGGTATATAAGATGTGTGGGGTTGTGTGACTTGGGGTGGGTCGGGCATATGCGTCCACGATCTGTTTGGGGGTGTTCGCCGACTAAAAGTGTATTAATTAGACGGCGTGCTGCAGTGTGAATGTGTTTTCAGGATGGGTGGGTAGTGTGGGGTTGGCGAGACTTACTCATTGAAAAACAAGTTCATACAAGTAAGTTTGTCCTTATCCCTTAACCATGTTAATCACCAACCATTAATATTACAGGGAACAAAGTCGTTTCTTTCTCAAACTTCTGGAATATATAGATACAAACAACGCAGCATTCCTTTACCTAAAAGCCAGTTTTGGTTGGCTTGGTCTTCAGTTGGTAAGTATTCTATACTTGTTTTCCTATTTCGTGTTTTTAGCAGTTGTCCACATCCAACTTAGTGTAATCAGCACAGACATTGAGTGTTATCATCATTGACATTTTTTAACCGAGTAGCTAATTAGTTTAACAATAAGATGTAACAAAAGATGCAGTAAAAGATCGCGTCGGTTTCCAGTAAGTTTATCCTGCACATCATGCTCGGCCATTGGAGCCACCATGACATGGAGCTACATGGCGAATTTGCCACGGGACCACGATCGAACACGCCGCGGCGTGCTCGATTGTGGTCCCATTCATTGTGTTGAGTGTTTTTGTTATCCATCGGGGAAGACATTACATAAACGAGTTCCGTCGTTGGGGTAACAGCCAGATGATACAAAACGATGGGATGTTTCTAACTAGTTTTTAGGTTGTTTGTTGTTCTTCCTGCCATTGTCTTACTTTCGAATCAATTTCTGTAGGGGGCAAACTGATTACTGGTTATCTCTGTTTCACAACTCTCCTTTTTTAAAACTATACATGTCTCATCAAATCTGTGCCCCTTTCTCTGTTACAAAAATTGATTTCTAATCTTCTTGTGTGTGAGCAGATCGACAGCTTCACCTCGCCATTTTTCCTCATTAAAACTAAGAATTTGATATAGTAACAGAGGAAACCTCATATTTCTCTCATTATCTCAGTAAATTTAACGCCCGAGTTACGTTTGCGCGAACAAAACACGGTCAAAAGTGGTAACCCCTTCGGAAGTATTATGTGCTATCCTATGAGCATTGTTATACTAGTATGTTCTCATACAACACCGCTGGATTGATGTAACTATGAAAACGGATTGTTTTAAGGATATGCCTCAATCGTAGAAACATAATATGAAAAATTAAGGCCAATCAACTTTAATCAAAGAGTTGAAATGCTTGTAATTAAATGCCCTTACAAATACATTTTCTTGTTCATTTACAGAGCCTTTGTGGTGCTGTTGTTGTATTAATGGTTGGAGTAACCACACTCGTCCAATCTACAAACGGCGTTCTGGCACCTAGTGAAGTTGGGTTGGCTATAAGCTATGTATTGATGGTAAAAAATGCAAAACTAAGTCCTGAAGCTATTTTATCATACAGCGAATATTAAATAAACGCACCCCTTTGACTTTGGTTGCTATCAGAATATAAAACAATATAATATAGCCCCCCCCCCACACACACACACTCCATACACCACCACCAATGACCACACCACTCGATGTAAATCTCATACACGAAGGCTCTAACTTTATTTTTACTTTTTTTTCCTTGCCAGATTGCGATAACAATGTACGATTTTGTTCAAGCTGTTACAGAGACGGAGATGCAAATGAACCCAGTTGAAAGAGTTCAATATTATGCAATGGTTCCTACAGAGAACTACCGAGGTATAGTGTGTAAACACTATTTTTATTGAAACCACAGTACAATCTATATAGGGGCCCTAAAGCGTCTTTTAACGCACATTGTGCCAGAACGATAAGTTATGTTAGAATGTAAAACACCAAGACCCGACGGCCAACTTCATCTTCCACTTGTGTTTTAATATGTTAATTTCTGAAATCATATTTTGCCAATTTGGACACTGATTTGAAATGGCTGAAGTACTTAGTATGTCACTAAATTACATTTCTATTATTCATTATCGATTCCAGCTGGTTCTGATTTTTTCTTTCTCTCATTTAGTATATTATGTCAGTTGATCCGATCTTGTTTATACATGTTTTAATTATATTTGATAGGATCAGAACCTCCACCGGGGTGGCCTTCGAGAGGAGCAATTGAGATTGATAACATATCAGTACGATATGCAGAGAAGCTACCTGCTGTATTAAAAGATGTCACTATGTTTGTGCAAGCTGGAGAAAAGGTATTTATAATTTACTACACCAACCTGTATTGCGTTTACACATACTCACACACACCCCCTCCTCACCAACATTTAGTTTTCCGTACGCAGTTCCGTCTCGTTTTCCAAAATAAATTATGCCCTATCTCAAAAGTTGTTCTTTATAAAATAACAACATTTCATGTCACACTGCAAATTCAAGGTCATTCGATAGGGTATCCAATGACCTTGGTGTACCCCTGAAAATAGATTTAATAAACATCGTTGTTTTTAATGACTTTACATTTTGGCTGTGTAATCTGTAGGTTGGTATATGTGGCCGAACAGGGAGTGGTAAATCTTCGCTAGCCCTGGCATTTTTCAGACTTATTCAGACATTTAAAGGTAATCTGTTTGTTTTTTGTTTTGTTTTGTTGTTGTTGTTGTTTTTTTTTTGTTTTTTTACAATAGTTGCTATGCTATGTAATCTTCTTATTTCTGCCACTATGGACACTGGGAGAACACAGAATTTACTATTTTTGAATTCAGTTTTATCAATTTTCTTTCATTTAACAGGTAAAATTGTCATTGACGGGGAAGACATTGGCGGGCTGTCTCTCACATCATTACGACAACGCTTATCAATCATTCCTCAGGACCCGGTACTTTTCAATGGTACAATCAGGTATTCAACTACACGGACAGATTTCTTATTTTTAACAAATAGCTAAAAGAAGTGCCATTCCAAAGCTTCTGTTTTTAACACCAGATACTCCCATCTAAACAAACCAAGTGTATTCAGTGGGAAGATCGTAGGTAGCGTTGCTGCTCGACATGAGGCTGCATGCGCGTTTGGTACTTGAAATGCACATAATGTATAATTACTTAATCACAACCAAACAATGATATGTGAATGTGTTCTTTACTTTTGTACATCTAACATTTTAAGAAAATGATATGAATCACAAGAAGTTATTGGTTTCCAAATTAAATTACAATTTCTAGAAGCAACTTGGACCCAGAAGGGAGAAGAAGTGACCAGGAACTTTGGCATGCGTTGGAAATAGCACAACTGCAGCAAGTTGTTTCACAATATGGCAACGGATTGGGTAATAATATAATACCTTTACGTTTTGTGTGAAATAATAATGGTTTTCGGTATGTTTGATTGATAAAAGACTTATATCGTCCCACTTTATAAGCGAAAGTACATGTAGATGATTACGTTTTTGTATTTCAAATACAAATCTTCAACATTAGTATAATTTTGTGATCAATAATGCAACGTTTCAAGCAGATAACTCTCTTCTGGGGAATAACCAAGAAAAACACAACCAGAAACAAGATATATCACAAAGACAAAGTACCATAGTGTTTTAAAAACAGAAACTCCCCATGTAGTCTTTTCTTTTCAAAAGAAACTCAAAACGACCTGATGGCATCACTTTTTTTTTTGGTCTTATATGTGTTCGGCCTATTCCCGCCATTACAGGATTGTGATAACGTCATTGTATCAACCCAAGAGACAATAACAATTATATGTATTTGAAATTTACTTTGTTTCTTTTTTTAACAATTGCTTTATTTATGTAAATAAAGAAATAGTTAAAAAAAAGGAAAACCTAATAATCAAACATAATATATAATAACATGTTCAAAACCTTTCTTGGTTATCAAACATGCTATCAAACATTAAGAAATAACACTTTTGTATTCTTGAATCTACGATACAGATGCATTAGTATCCGAAGGTGGGGATAATTTCAGTGCCGGACAGCGTCAACTGTTTAGTTTAGCACGGGCGTTCCTAAGGAACTCACGTGTACTAATAATGGATGAAGCAACAGCATCAGTAGATTACGAAACGGTACAGTATTAAGTTAATGCATGTATTCTAACAGATACTTTAGCTACCGTTGACTAACTTGTAAATAAAGACATTACCAGGATAGTGCGTGAACCACACACAAAATTGGAATGTTGGGCCTATTAAGGAAAAAGCAACAACATTTCTGCCTTTGTGCACCGACCATGACGGACATCGTCAGTACTAGTATATGGAGGAAAATAGTTTGTTTCAATCTATCTGCGATACCTTATATGCATAGTGGTTCGGTTCAGATCTTTGATATCAAAGCTTTTCGTAATTTATTCGGTTTCCCACCTATGGATTAACAAGAAAATCCGAGTCTACAATTAAGAGCATGGCATTTTGGAATTTAACAAAAGGAGTTACAAAATTTAGCATGATGCGTAATATATTCCGTCGTTCACAATTGTTACAAATCCGTTACAAAAAAAACCAATAGTTAAGCAATACGAAAAATTTGAACTGAGGCAGTATTATTTCTAAACCATTTTAAATCTTGCCAATCACCCTGTATATATTCCCCATTTGTCACATTATGATATTACAGGAGCGTGTCCTTCAAAATGTGGTCTCTACGGCTTTTAAAACTAAGACCGTCTTAACCATTGCTGTAAGTTTGACATTTACTCTCATTCTGTAACACACTCGGAAATAAATACTATTTACACAGTTGAAACATAAGTATGCATTGATAAATGAAAATATGATTTATTTCAATTTAAAGTGACCTATAAAGTATACAATCTATTATCATTTGGTTTAATACCATTTCGTCTAATAACCATTTTAGTCTATATACAATTGGTTTATTACCAGAAAGTGCTAATTATCACTTAGTCTAATTATCATACAGTCTAATATTGTTTGGTCCAATAACCAGTATGACTACTAATCAGATATTT
Organism: Amphiura filiformis; assembly: GCF_039555335.1. Taxonomy (NCBI): domain Eukaryota; kingdom Metazoa; phylum Echinodermata; class Ophiuroidea; order Amphilepidida; family Amphiuridae; genus Amphiura; species Amphiura filiformis. Next base: position 16,757,511 of record NC_092632.1, read on the forward strand.
TTTTGATAACAATTTGTTCTAATAACTGTTTGGTTTAATACCGGAACTGTTAGGTCCAAGAAGCAGATGGTCTAATTACCAGTTAGTCTAATACCATTTTCGTCTATGTGTCAATTCGTTTTGAAGTTTAACAAAATTGCCATTTCGTCTTTCTTTTCCCGGTCTTTTCCAGGTTAATAAATAATATAGTCGTAAGCTCATGTATTACCAGGGATGCATGGGCTTGTACCAGTTATATACCATTTCAACATTAAAACAAAATAGGTTTTCCTGTTTCTGTTATTTGCATATGGAGTTGCTGTAAATGCTTCATGTATTATAGCTGTTATACTGTTCATGAGACTCCGAAAGCAGAGGTTGCACTCCTTTAAGATCACGGTGACGCCGGACCATGACCTCACAGTAGTACCGTTATTGCGCCTATTCAACATCATAGTATTAGACAAATCGGTAATAGTCATGTTAGTAGACCGATTGGTTAGTAGACTAAATGCTTCTTAGACCAAATGGGTATTAGAACAAATAGCTATTACACTAAATGGTTTTTGACTTATTGGATATTATACTAAATGTTTTTGGGTCTAAATGGTTATCGGACCAGATGGTTATTGGACCTAATGATTATTGGTCTATTGCCATTTGGTCTAATACCATTTGGTCTAATTCCCGTTTAGTCTATATTCAATTGGTCTATTACCAGAAAGGCTAATTGCCACTTAGTCTAATAATCATATAGTCTAATGTCCATTTAGTCTAATAACCGGTATGTCTACTAACCATATAGTCTTATAACCATTTGGTCTAATATATCTTTAATAACCATTTGCTCTAATAACCGTTTGGTCTAATAACCGTTAGGTCTAATACTCGTATGGTCTAATAACCAGTTAGTCTAATACCATTTCGTCTATTTATTAATAAACTAAATGCTTGTAAGACTAAATGGTGTGTAGAGCAAATGGGTATTAGACCAAATGGCTATTAGGCCTAATGGTTATAGACCAAATGAGTATTAGACTAAATGGTTGTTAGACTAAATGGTTTTAGACTTATTGGTTATTAGACTAAATGGTTATCGGACCAAATGGTTATCGGACCAAACGGTTAAAGGACCAAATGATTGTTGGACGTAGTGGATATAGACCTAATGGGTTTAGACGAAATGGATGTAGACGAAATGGATATTAGACCAAATGGTATTAGACCAAATGGCAAATCCCCTGATTATTGGGCGTAGTGGATATAGACTTCATGCGCATTGGTATTAGACGAAACAGTATTAGACCAAATGGCAAATCCCTAATTATACGAAAGCTAGTGTATTTGGTTTTGCGACTAGAGATAAAAATGTAATTCTCATTCACATGCTTGTATAACTTAGATAAAGTGGGAAATATCAAAATTGATTAGTAAAACAACTTTCAGTAATTTCCTTGTTCGGTGTCTTAAGGTCCGTTCATACTACCACCGCATTTGCGATGCGTTGCTTTGCGATGCGGTGTGTTGTCGCACCGCATCTACTGCATTGCGATATCGCAATAAAGTTAAATACATTTTAACCTGGAAATGCGACGAGTTGCGTTGAGTTGCGGCAAAAGTAATCGATATATCGGCATCGCAAAGCAACGCATCGCAAATGCGGTGGTAGTATGAACGGACCTTTAGTTAATCATAGTTTGAAATAGGCATGTATTCCACAAATCAGATTTTAAAGCCATTTTGGTATTTTAACAACTCATTTTCTATAATGAAACTTTTTTCTATATTAATAGCATCGAGTAGCTACTATTCTTCAGTCAGACACTATATGGGTTTTGAATGAAGGGAAAGTGGTGGAATGTGGCAGTCCGGAGCAGCTTCTACGTCGACCAGAGTCTATGTTCTACGGCATGGTTCAAGCAAACAAATAATTACACATAGCTCTTGTTCAGACCATAGTCGTATAAATAGCACATACCAATGATCGACTCCATTCACCATACTGTATAGAGCTGAAGAAAGTCCAGTGACCCCCAGTTTCCGTTCAGTTTCAGAAGAGTCTCTTCCGTCAAGTATCAGAGGGCATGATAATGCCATCAGTAACGCTTATCTTATGTGTTTTGCTTCATCATGTTCATTAGTCAGCTTTAATTTAAGCGAACAAGTTACATATAAAAGGGTGTTTAAAGTAGTTTTGATTTGATTTATAATTAGACCTACTGTTAAAAAGTTTTACTAACAGAAGTAAAAAATATGAACAACTCTTTGGTATTTTTTTACAATTGCACTGATTTAATAAGGCTACATTGGTGAGTCAACAAGTGAAGACATGTGTCTTTTTCAAACATAAAACGAATATCATTGAGTACCAGTGCCAGACAATGCCGGACAAAAATGTTTGACGGTGACTCTTTAAATAATAGGGTTAAAGTAAATAGCTTCCCCCAATTTCCTCTTTCTGATCAATGTTGGGTTGGAAGGTTAGAAAGAAGCCAACATTTCGATCAGTGAAAACAAGGTCAAAACAGCAAGTTTTCAATGATATAGAAAACTTAATTAAATGACGTGTTTGTCCTTCTTCATTATATAGAATATATATTTATGCTATTACTACTAAACTTTTCCTTAAAGACCGATTCAGTGATCCCAGCGCAAGTGTAAACAAATTAAAATAGTTTATAAATTGCTTAAAAGTGAAGGATAAGTCATTCAAATTGTCCTTTGGTATTTTTGAAATGACAAATTTGGCAAAAAAACCGAAGAAAACAGCAGTACTGACGAAGTTGAAGCCCCGCGTAGCTAATTTATATACTGTCAGTATTACAGATTCGTATAAAATGTCTTATTTTGTCTTAAATACGCGGGTTTCGGCTGAGCCACTCGCAGGCTATGTTAGCACATCCATGACAATGATAAAGGAACCAAAATCTGAATTTTGACGATTCTTACGATCGTCCGGATGAGCATTACTCGTCGAGTGGTCGATAGACGTCCCAATAAATCGGACTTAGTCACCGGTCAGTTCTACAGCATAGATATCCATGGCTAGCGATGGTTAACTATGGAAACATGTTAAAGGACATCAAGAAAATTTTCTAAGTTATTTATTTTGAGCTCTTTCGAGTATCGACGAGTAATGGATATATTCTGTAGATTTAGGTTTTGTCTGTGACTGCTAATGTGAGGCCGTCGTAGGTCGTACGGGGCCCAAACTCGGTCGGTGGGTGTAGTTCTGTCCTGGCAAGAAGAAGTTTATGATCGTTAGGTCATCCGACCCCGGGGCCCCTCCAAGGGGTCATTTGAGGTCAAATGACTAAAAACTGTCATATGGGCATGAAACTAGGTCCTACGGGGCGGGTTCAAACTCGGTGGGTGGGTGTAGTTCTGTCCTGGCAAGAAGATGTTCATGTTCGTTAAGTCATCCGACCCCGGGGCCCCCTCCCAGGGGTCATTTGAGGTCAAATGACTAAAAACTGTCATATGGGCATAAAACTAGGTCGTACGGGGCTCAAACGCGGTGGGTGGGTGTAGTTCTGTCCTGGCAAGAAGATGTTTATGTTCGTTTTAAAGTCATCAGACACCGGGGTCCCCTCCCAGGGGTCATCTGAGGTCAAATTACTAAAAAGTGTCGTATGGGCATGAAACTTGGTAGGTACAGTCAACATTTAAAACAACATTTTGTTTATGTTCGTTTTAAAGTCATCTGACACCGGGGTCCCCTCCCAGGGGTCATCTGAGGTCAAATTACTAAAAAGTGTCGTATGGGCATGAAACTTGGTAGGTACAGTCAACATTTAAAACAACATTTTTTGAAGGTCATTTTGGTGTCATCCAAGGTCACCACGGGTCATCTGAGGTCAAATTAGTAAAAACTCATATATGGACATGAAACTTGGTGGGTACAGTCAACATTTAGAGTTATAAGTTTAGGTCATTTTGGGGTCATCCAAGGTCACCCAGGGGTCATCTGAGGTCAAATTACTAAAACTGTCGTATGGGCATGAAACTTGGTGGGTACAGTCAACATTTAGAGCCAAATTTTGGAAGGTCATTTTGGGGTCGCTAGGGTCATGTGAGGTCAAATTAGTAAAACTGTCGTATGGGCATGTCACCATCAGCCTGGTAATCGCGCCCAGCCGAGAACCGCCAAATATGGTAACCGCCTAGTCTATTTTAAAACTGATGCATCAATGACTATGTTCATCATGTCATTATTGTATCATTCTCACATACATTAGGAAATGAATTTGGAGAATAGAGGCCTTGCATGTGACATATCATCCCGTAAATATGACGGACTACTCAAATGCATTCAACAAAAGCATGATTGCAATCAAATAGGTTGATGACAACATTTGATTGAATGGACTGCACTCCGCCATAACTACGGTGAAGGACACCGGCTCAAATTACACCACATTTCGCCAAAATTCATTCTAGAAACGCTTGCTGTTAGAATAAGAAAAATTTTAATGCTAAATTATTGCACATTCTAGGGAAGGGGTTACTGTTTTGAAATAACCGAGTGAGAGGGTTTTCAAGAAAATATTTTTCCTGTCAAAACTGAAGCATCCTCTGTATAAAAGAAAATATGAATATTAACTGCACATCATATATAACTATTCGTGATACCCAATTGTAGCATATTTGAGGTCGTTTATGAGGCAGAGAATTTTATTTCAATTTTATATACGCCAAAATATTTTTTTTATTGAGCAAGAATAAGGATAGAAAAAACGTTAAAAATTCTATGTATAAATAACATTAGACCCGGCAAAAGATTACTGTTTCGTTTTTATGGTATTCTAATCTTTTATTTCCCGAAGAAACATTTGGGGTCTAAAATGGATTTTTTATGTAATTGATAAAAACATCGAACGTGTATACAAGAAAAATGGTAGGTTCCTCTATAGTATTTAACTGACCATGCTAATGTACTGACACCGTGCGAGCACATGTCAAAATCGATATAATGTATTGTCCATATAGACGCGCATTTATCATTTATTATTGTCGGATTAACAACAATTGAGCGCTATTAATACACATTAATGTTTTTAGGCAAATAAAATTCCAAAATATGGTACGTTTTCTGCTTTTGCTTGTCACGTGGTAGGCCTATATTGAAGTTGCGATTATATCTTCAAATAAGTTTCAAATGGATTCCATCAAGACAAGTGGCCGACTGGTCTAAGGCGCTAGGCTCATAGAGCATATTCAAAGCGGCGTGGTCCGCCGTGAGTTCGAACCCCGCCTCTGCCAAACTTTAATAGAAGTAATATTAAAATTTAACTTTTTAAATTTCATATTGGGGAAATGTGACTGGGAGAATTTATGTATGGCGTGGAGTGGTGTGGGCTCAAATCCTTTGTTTGGAGCCAATCGATAATTTCATGCAGGGCCTCTATACTTTCTGTTAATAAAATACTATGCTGACCTCACACTCCAGTAATTTCAGATCATTGAGCTCAGTAATACATCAAAGAATGTCTTCCAATTCATGAAAACAAATAGATAATCTGAATATCGGATTAAAAGCTTGAGGCATTTCAATTGCAAGGCCCATTACTTATACACCAACAACAACATAGGCCTACAAGTGTATATAATGTAGCGTGTGCACACATTATCATGTTGTGGATGGTGAATCAAGCTGCAGTCCCTACACATTCCCAAATGAATGCAGTGACCACTCATTCATGATGGACGTACTGATCATTATGTATGATTTAAACTCATAGGTGTTGTGCGTTAAGTTTGGCAATTTGGGAGGGGGTGGGTTCAAAATGACCCCATAGGATTATACGGGGGTAAAAATTTCAAACCCCTTTCAAATATCAAATTATTTAAATAAATAAATAAATAAATAAATAAATAAATAAATAAATAAATAAACGAAAAAAAATTGAACAAATTGTAGCGTAGCATTAAAATCATAACAACCATTGCTGACGGGCGGATTCGAACCAACGATATTGACATTACCAGTCTGATGCTCTAACACTGAGCTATGCCATCATCTAGTAATGAGGGTCGAGTTTTTAGCGTATACAGTGTTTGTCTGTGATAATGCCTGCCTCGTGAAATAAATAAATATAAAATCTCAATTTTTAATTTAAATTTATTTGATAATTTTCTAACCTATATTTTCTTTAGAGCAGGGACAAATATTTCCCCTTTTATCCAATTTGGCCGCTAAATAAGAATCTACTTCTTTTATTACTGATTTAATTCCGCGATTTGTTCCATTAAGCAATATCAAAGATTAATGTCAAGCATCTTACAACAGATATTTAGTTGGCTTAGTGGTTTTGCACAGTGCTTTTTAACCGGGAGGTACCGAGATCGATTCCCACCTCTGCCTGCAATTTTTTTTCAAGACTGGGAAATAATAACCTGACATTCGCCGCTGACATTCGTACTGCAGAAGCGGAGTTATAACTTGTTGAACTTTGCTCCTTACGTAAAAGGGTACATTATGTTGGCACTACATTATTTCTTTTTTTCCACATTGCTGGTACACCTCAAATTACCGTACTTTTCCTGACCAGACAGTCCATGCCAAAATTGTTACTACACCTTTACATTTCATCGAATCTCTTTTTGATGTCTGTCATTTTGAACATCACAATTTCAATATTTTATTAGAAATTAAGCATGTAGGCCGTTTGTTATGACTTGATGAATGAAGCTGTTAAACAGATTTTGATATTTTTGCTTATTTTTACTTTTTTGCCCTAAAATGTGTAAAAATCTAAATTTTTGGATGACCTATATTTTCTTTGAATATTTATAAAATTTCTTAATTTAGTTATAATACAGTGCAGAAAAAGATGTCAAAAAATCTGTTAAACAGATTTCCAATAAATTGTTCCATTTTCCATTTTGGGTTAAATACTCAATTTTCATGCGCGGGATATTTGAAACATAAAATGAAAACATGTCCATTGCACTTTTTCCTCGAGATGTACTATAATATCAAGGTTACGGATATATTATAATCCCTTCTTATCTTCTCTGATCCATCAGATACCTATTGTTATGAATGATCAATGAAAAGGTTCAGAACTGGGCTACTGTCAAGTATCTATAGTTAATTTCATGACTGTGTCAACTCAAAAATCATGCAAGGTCGAATGTAGGAAAAGTACGATCAGTTGAGCTGTATTAAATATCAAATGGTCATAATTGGCGGTCACTTCAAATCATCCCCAACTGAACGAATATTATAATACACATTAATGTTTTAAGCAGATAAAATTCCAAAATATAATACGTTTTCTGTCTTTGCTTGTCACGTGGTAGGCCTGTATTGAAGTTGCGATTATATTTTTAAATAAGTTTCAGATGAAAAACAACAAGACAAGTGGTCGAGTGGTCTAAGGCGCTAGGCTCATAAAGTACTAAGCGTTGCGCCGTGAGTTCGAACCCCGCCTCTGCCAAACTTTAAAAGAACAAAATTAAAATTTGACTTTTTTTAATTTCATATTTGGGAAATGTGACTGGGAGAATTTATGTATGGTGTGGAGTGGTGTGATAGGGCATGTACTTTAACTGGCCGGGCGTTTTATCGGCAGTCACCGAGTAATGCAAATCACTGAATGGGTCTTTAATACACTAGAATCATGCGATCATTGAATTGACCAATCGCATGCGAAGATGATACTGATTTGATTGCTCAACTGATAAATCATCAATGCCATCGTCCCAGGAATGAAAGCTAGGACATATTGACCGTTTGCGAGAACACTGTCTGTTTCACTTGGCTGTCGAAAAGGGCAGATTACAATTCAACACATTACACTTAAGTCACCAGCTTCTATTGTATACATTGTCGCCTAAAAAGTCGATCGATACATGTTGAAATCAGCACAATTCAGAGATACACCTTTTTGCTATGAATTTAATTTTCTCATACAAATGTATTAATTTTACAAATATAAAGCAATATATTTTCTTCCTTCAGAAATGACAGTTAAAAACATAGTGCTTGGATATACATTTAAAAAAATCTAAATCTAAAGAAAGATATTTCCCACCTCTGTAAGGCACACCGTGTTTGGTCACAATTTCTAATATAACCAGCAGAAATAATCGATATTTCTTGCAAAATTATCCATCCATGGGTACATTCGCGAGTTGATTTTGACAAAATTGGTAGTCGGAATTGAAAAATGGTGCAATCAAAACCGAAATTCTGACAAAACTATGACATAGCTTTATATGATGTGCTTTAGTAAGTTGGGAAATATCTTTCGTTAGCGAATTATGTTACTTTGAAAAGCAAAAACGTTGACCCCCCCAACAAAAAAAAAAAAAAAGCTCGCCGGGCAAGTTGAAGCCTGTGAAAATTGAAAAAGTTTAACATCAGGGTTTGAAAAAAATATACAGTACCAAGCATTATAGTATTCTTGACATTTACTGAAAAAATTTAAATCATTGCTTTTCATTTGGGCGAGAAAATTAACATTGAAAAAGTGTAAGTTAAAATTTTGCTTATTTCAACACCAAATTCGATCGTTTGGATTGCCTCATTAAATGACTGAGTGAGCCTTATACAACAATAGCCATCGGTTGACTAGAGTTCTGAATGATTAAGTATAGAAAACGTATATTGGGGCCACAGTTAAATGTTTTATTAGCGAATGCATGGGTGCTGCGTCACACAATTAATTGAAGTTGATTCTGGATCTGCAATGACAGTAAAGAAACAATGACATGTAAAAGTAGCGCTCAGGTGGTAATGTATTTTAACTCCATCATCATCGTACACCCGTTGCAAATGCTCTTGATATAAAGCTTGTATAGTTGTTGTCTCTTGACGTATGACTAATTACTGTACTGCAGAATAAAAGTCCAGTGTGATATCATGAGAGTAGTATAATAAATAACAATAAATAAACAAACATAAAAATGTAATCGGAAAGTCACTTTTTGTGCTCCAAAGGTTAAATAAATTCATGTACGTCGCGGCCTATAATCCGGAAAATACGGTATTTATCTGCAAATTTGATCTTACCACCACACCTTGGTTAAACACATTTTAAGAAAAACATAAACACAGCATATAGGAATCAGATATTTTAAGAGACACAACACCGCAGCGACCTCCCCTTTGTGTCTATTAGGAACGATGGCAAGGAAATTATCATATAAAATCATGCTCCAAGAAGGTTGCGGTGGTATGGAGTCGCCGTTAGATGCGGATGCAATGTCTTTGTTTTCCGGTGTAGGTTTACGTCGTATTGCTCCTCTTCTTTCTAGCGTAAAAGGGTAATCGCCTGCATCAGTGGGTGCTGTTTTTTGTTCGTCCATTTTCGTTGTCTGTCAAAACGGAAAAGTAAAATCACAATACATTACTACTTTAACCCTCATCCAACTGAGCCATTCGGGATTTTATTGTGGGCGTCCCACAAAATTGGGAAATTCTGGCAAGTACAAAAGTATAGACAAAATCATTTTTTTTTAAATGCGATTTCCACAAGATTTTCTCCTAAATCATGGACTTTACTGTAGAAACCTATATGGTGGGCCTCACCTACCCCCGGTCATTTTTGTTGTTGGACGGCCCTACCCCGGGTAAGGTGCTGGGGTTAAAATGGTATCACTAACATAAGCGCAAAGGATGGATATACGATTAGCTTAAAAGTCTTTCTGGCGTAAACACGCGCGCGATTTTGTTTTGGATTTTTGCCAGATGGACCCCCCCCCCCCAACGTAGGACCAGGGTTAAGATGAAATGCTCTGCGTCCATACAAAGTAAAGAGGATATGACAGTCTTGTTATAAGACAGTTGACGATGTTTTTTTGTCTCCATTATATCTTCATTTCAAAATGATCTGATTCTTACTACGAGTGTGAAGGGTCGATTTTAAAGTGAACATAATGCATCTTTTAGCATTATAAATAAAGTCTTTAATTTCTTACAACGTTGTCATTATTTTTTTAATCAGTTTCTTATGTTTAATGCATCCATTTTAAAATTATTAAAATGTTATTTTACATTCGAATCATCTAACACGATTATATTTTAAGCTGAAACTTAAATTTCCATACTATCATATTCTATTCAATTCAGATGATTTAAAAACGCCACACCCAACATCAAGTGTATTGAAAAATGCAATAGCCTTTGCTATTTTGTTTGTAATAAAGGAAACATGGTCTTCCCAGTGTGTGACGAAATATGAATTAATCAGTTTTAATCAACCTGTCAAAATTTGAATTAAAAAAAAAGTAAATGCTGATACTAGAAAGTACGTATTCATGTAATTTTGACAAGTTTGAATAATGGTACAAGACGACTACGTGCATATCTGGTATAGTAAGTAATGTTGATACGTGAACGATCTATGAACGACGCTGTTATTTACAATAGCAAATTATATACATTTAAAGCTAATTAGCCCTAATTAATGCTACACTAGATAACTAATTAATATTGAAATAACTTACGTTCAGCTAAATCCAAATGTCTACCAGGCTTTTTGCATTAAATCGATCTGGAAAAAACACCATCTGTATGTAACACTTGGTGGTATATGCATTTGTTCACCTGCGCTTTTCGAAACTGCGATATATCTTGCGCAGCATCTATGCTTGAGGTATACTAATAGATGTTTAAAAATATCTTTAATCATAATAGACAAAATAGTCAAACCAATGAAAAAGAAAAGTGACCTTCACTGACTCATTACACTCGCTGCATCAGTTTGACAGCTTCTTCCTTGGTTCTTTTTGTTATAGAGTTCTCAATCAAAGGCACCACAAAGGGTACTGGTAGCATATCGTCATTTGCAACCATTATTTAATAATTTAATAATCGACAATGAATGATAAGTGCGTCCAAACAAGTAATCGATATTGGTTATCTAGATGAAATCACTATGTAGAGATGTAGTAGTACGTTTTTCCGTATTACATACGGGAATTCGTTAAAAATACGGGCATACATTTTTTCACAAAAAAATACAGATTTGACCATTAAAAAAAGCATTTCAAAATGGCTGTGAGTGTAGAATATAAAAGTTGACACAACACAAGCCTCGATCTCATTATCTTAGGTTAGAACTACACAGCAACAAATATTTTAAACAACTCGAGTTGTTTATGATAAGTTGTTTAAGTCTGGTACTTAAACAACCCGAATTGTTAAAAATTGTAAAACAGCTGTTTAACATAAAAATATTAGTTGCTGTGTAAAAGTCACAAGATGCGATCAAACAAAATCGGTCATTTGTCATGTTATCCCAATGTTGTGATTTTTTACCACTTAAATATGCACTGGAAGCGATCGAATTAAAATGAGCAAAATTTTTAGTTACACCTTTTCACTTCATAATTAATTTTCTCGGTCAAATTAAAAGCAGTACTTTTCATTTCTTCGGTAAATGTCAGAAAAAAAACTATAATGCTTGGTACGGTATATTTTTTCAAACTCTGGTGTAAAACTTAAGGTGTAAAATGTAGCCTCCTAGTGTAAGATTTCCGATTTTCTCAGGCTTCAACGTGCCCCGTGAGCTTTTTTTGGGTTAACGTTTTTGCTATTCAAAGCAACATAATTCGGTAATGAAAGATATTTCACAACTTTCTAAAGTCCATCATATATGGCTATATCATAGCAAAAAGGTGCATCTCTGAATTGTGCTGATTTCAACATGTATCGATCGACATTTAACGCGAATATGCATAACAATAGAAGATGTCTGGTCAGTGGCGTAGTGAGTGTTAGTTGGTTTGAGGTTTGAATATATTCATTTGGATAACGAAACAAAACGAATACAGGGTGTATCAAAATAAAGTAAATAGTTTGAAAAATGCCACTAGATTAAAAAAACATATGAGGTATTTGGTCAAAATGGTATAGTGGATAGCTGAATCAACATCTTGTCCTCCCATAACTGTAAAATCACTGGCGTGTGACCATTAATAAGTACTCAGCGGTTATGTTCGTGAGCCGAGTATAAATGCAGCTGTGGAGTCAATTAAAATCAAAGTAAAATCATGTTAACTACTTTCTTTACAGTAATTGACAGTCTAAGTCTTCCTCAAGCATGGCCACGTGGGCATGGCCCACCATTTCTTTGTATGTAGATTTCAGGTCTCCTCAACATAGGTATTAAAAAAGCTTGTTCTTCTCCTTCTTTCGTATGCTGCTAACGAGGGAGATTCAGATCTCAAGTTTGCTGTTGGGCAGCCAGTCTCGTGTGGAAACATTAACTTCAGATAGTCCCTTGGCTCCATTTGGGGGTCGATGAAGGTGACAAGCTTTGATGATGTGGTTTTGGGTGAGGCCCCATCTATGCATACTGGCCCTGAAGCGACCTACTCCTGTTCGCAGGCGGTTTATCACCCATGCATGGCGTGGCAAATCCGAGCCAGGGCTGGATTTCGACGTGTCTGGGATATAGCTCTTTAGGGGCGAAGATGACAACTGCCATCTCTGCTGCCATTCATTGCCAGTCCAGTGAGCCGATGTCTCCTTGGTCTGTGCTTGATGGATCAAAGCATGTGCCGCCGATGTAAATGGGTGCCGCGACTTCAGACGAGGTTGCTGAACGTCTCTGTTGACCACTTTATAGAGAAGGTGGTCTGGGTTCGAGCGCGCCGAGTCAGGGCCATTGTCTGCAACTTCCTCCTCAGATCGGCCGGTGGAATACCTGCTAGTACTTACTGCTGTTTTGCTGGGGTTGGGCGAAGGCTTGTTGATGCCATCCCAGTGACAATGAACCAGGTCAACCTTGCTGATGGAACCACAATGCTAAATAGGTACCGGTTCGGGTTCTGTGAAATCTACACCATTCAAGCTCCTCAAGATCGGTCGATCAAGATCACCTGGCTCAGCCTCTGGCCTATAATGAATTTGAGTCTCTCCTCTGGTATAGTTCCATCGGCATGGAAGCTAAATCGTGTGTCACCTATTTTTAAGGAAGGTGATCTAACGGTGATCTGTCATACCAGTTTGCATGAAAATTTTCGAAAAAATTGTGAAAATAATCTGTTGTATCAATATAATTGATTATTATCAAATTCTGTCTTCTAACCAATCTGGTTTCAGACTTAAACACTCAACAAAAACTTGTCTCGTTGATGTTTGCGACTACCTTCTACATAATATGAGCAAAGACTACTTAACTGGGGCTGTTTTTCTCGACCAGAAAAAAGCCTTCGATACGGTCAACCATGAAATGCTTTTGGGGTCCCCCAGGGCTCCATTCTTGCCCCCCCCCCCTCCTTTTACCCTATATATCAAAGACTTGCCTGCCATCCTGAAGAGTGCTGATTGTATTTATATGTAAATAATACTGCTATTTTGGTCAGGGGAAAGACAGTTGATACAGTTAACAGAATTTTGAATTCTAAATTTTCTCATGTTGCTCAGTGGCTACAAATAAACTTACTTTCAACGTCAAAGAAACAAATTCCATACTTTTTGGCACTCAACAAAAACTTGGTCGTACCCAAGATAAGCTCAACATTTAAAGTAGAGGTGAGTCAATAGAAAAATCGACCAATCTAAATATCTGGGTATTTGGCCTGACCCATCACTTACCTGGAGTATAAATATTGACAAAGTGATCTTAAAATCAACAAGCGCAATATAAATTCTTATATGTATATGTATGTATAAGCGTATTGGTCTTCTAAGACGGGTACGTAATGTATTGCCAACAAAAACTCGTGTCATGTTGTACAAATCTTTGGCTTGACTTTGGGCAACGGCATTTTTATACGGCTCACAAAAAAATTACCGTGTCCTTATTAATGGTCACACGCAAGTGATTTTACAGTTGTGGGAAGACAAGATGTTGATCCAGTTATCATCTAAAGCATTTTGACCAATTACGTCATACTTTTTAATATTTTGATACACCCTGTAGAGATAATAAATACGTTAGAAATCAAAGTAATGAGAAGTCAGAGAGGAGATGAAAATACGTATGGAATAAAAGTATCTATTATTAGAACTAGAAGCTACGTGTATTTCAAAGGGGTATATATCAACCTTTTGGATCAAAAGCTACGTGCAATAGCCTCGCAATTTTGCTTAAGATGATAATTGGCATTTTTCGTATGCACAATTTTGAAAGCAAAAGAAAGTGTATTCCTCTCTTATGTATGTTTTATCGATTATACTTTTAGCACGTAGTAACTACTATACAGTGATAGAAGACTATTAAAGATGTGAGCATGGGTTTTAGTAAAGAAAAACATCCGTGTGGAAGTAAAAGCAAAATGAAGCTGAATTTAGATCAGATTCACTGTCATTCAATTTAATGTCCTAAAATTACCGTGGAGAGAATACCGATTGCTATGGTAACAGGATTCTAGTGTTCTAAAGAAGTACGTACAAAGTACATCTATTATTATAGACTAAAAATGCGGTAGCATTGTCATTATGGTTGCAATTTGTTATATTTCCTACTTTAATTTAATAATTAATGAATATATATTGACTAAAATAATTTTTTCCGATTTAAGTACCGGGTGTCTCAAAAGTCCCTTAACATTGTGAATTTGCCATAACTCGCGTTGGGTTAATAGTGTTATTACAAAAATTGCCCAGTGTGTAGATAATTCTTTTAGAAATGTTATGATACCAAACATGCCTATGTGGTCATGACCCTTTGGCATGAAATTAATGGATATCTACCGTACCGTAAAACCCACTTTTATAAACGCAAAATAAGTCTCGTCATTTTGGGACGTGAAATGCTATCATTTTAAAATCTGTTTTGTTTAATATGGCTGTGTTTGTTTGATTGTTTGTTTGTTTGTTTTCAATGCGTAATCTTCATTTTCTGTTTTATCTGGGTTTTATATGGAAACTACGTAAGATCTTTTCTGAGGATTCGATGAACAGTTGTACGCTGTACGTTGTTCTCCATTGAAAGTCGACGTACTGATCGCCTTGGGCTTTTCGCCAACGCTCTTCGTATGACATCAATGTTTGTAGCCGATCTTCCTGTTCTTCCACGTCCTGCCCGAAGTAGATCATGAACAGATCCAGTTGATAGGAATTTCAGCACTAGTTGCTGGATTGTATTTCGGCTAGGTAGTGCATAATCTACATTAAACTGTTCCTTAAACATTGCTTCAGTGAGTTTGTCCGACTTTGTCTCGGCAAAGAACCATACGACCTGAATCCGTTGATCTATAGGAAATTCCAACTCTATTGTTCAGGGAAGCACATCATTCATGTTCTTGAACAAAGAACACATGAGCTTGCTTTTGTGGGTTTGATACACACATATGTACAGCCGCACAGTAAGGTCAAAGGGTCATCAATAATGCTGTTTTTGGTATCAGAATAGTTCTAAAAGATCAATCTATATGAATATGTTCTCCATTTTTGTATGAAGTAGGAAATATTTGAGCCTGGCCAATTCACAATGTTAAGTACACTTTTGGGACACGCTGTACTATGATGGAGTTGAACTAGAGGAAAAATCTAATACTTGATTTATTCTATTGCATTACCTCTTGTATTTTGAAAAAAAGGAGAACAATCTCATATCTCCATCATGTCTCTCCCATCTCTCTCTTTTTCCTGGCCAAAAATTGCTTCTCCCCCTTCAGTTGTCATGTATAATTTAAATGGTGGATTTTTATTAGCTTTTATTTGCATACATACAACGCTAAAGAAACCTTCAGGCTATTGCATGGTCTACACCAGTTTGTTTACTCGTTTAAGAATGCCTGAAAATGTTAATCTTTTGTTTATTCTGTTCTTACACGTTCTTAGCATGTTTGAAATGTAGGCGTTATTGTAACTTTTCTACGAGGGGTATGGGAATAAGAAGTGTACACAACAACCACTACAAAATAAAATTGTTTATTGGTAAAGCGTGGAAGCAGAGATTTATAGCTATTTATAGGAATGTTGTACAGTTCCAGTAAGTTTTAATTATTCATTTTATGTCCTTTGCTTTTATTTCGGTGTAGACACTCTGATCCAATCAGCCCAAAGTAAGAAATTTTGAAAAATGGGGTTTGTTCATTTTAATGAAAAAATACCCCATGCAAAATGTTTTTCACTTCCGAATAGCGTTTAGAGGGGGCTGGACGGACTTGAAACTATTGCAAGGGTTCCGTGAGCATTTTTGGCAAATTTTGGCAAACCACTGAAAAGTGATGTTCTATCTAGTAGGAAAATATAAAATGAAGAATAAGATTCAAACCAGCATTTTGTAAAAGCTATTTAATGGATTTGGAGCTATTTCACATTTGAAGACTTACACCTTTTTTTTTTATTCCTTTTTATCATTCACTGAGAAATGCAGTAATTTATGAAATGGCTGTATTCTCACTAGCGATGTATACCTATATTCAACACATCCAACCTTTAGAACAAGAGAATTCGTGTAGCAGTTTTTGGATTATACCAAAGTGTCTTGCAAAGGGACTTGCACCTTGTGAATCCTGTGTGAGAATCATGGGGAAGTCAATGAAATTTTTGATTTCAAATATAGAAATCCTATTGCCTTCACATGCAAAAGTCCGGTAACACCAACCTTGATTCAAAATGAGAGGGTCAGGGGGATGGGGTCACAGTGCCCCGTGTTAAAAACTTCATTTTGATTTTAGATTTGGCCTACTACATGATATATGCTGTAGGGTCTGTGCAATTATGTGTACCCCCTCGCATGAGTGATTTATCAAAATGGACTGCCAAAAATCGTGCCCCATTTGCCGTGCGCAAACATTTATTTCAATCCCCCTAATTTTATTGCTAATATTAGGGATGACCAATGAACCATCAAGTTGATTAGAACACTCCCATAGACGTGCAGGGAGCTCAACTGTGCACGGCTTGCACAGACATTTCTAAATTGAGCTCATTCTTTTATTTTTCATAATTTTTCTGTAAAAATGAGGATGTTAATGCCAATTATGTTTTGTAACTATCTTGCAAATTACAGCAACATAACCTATTTGGTTTTCTTGTAAGTGTGAGTCAAAATTGGTCCATCGCCACAGTGCGCTTAATTGCCAGTGGCCAAGTACAGCACTGCTCAGAATGGCACAAAATATTCAGATCAATAAGATCAGGTGAAAACCTTGACCTACTGAGCTGTAATTTGGCAGAGCTACCAGTAATACCTCTATCATACCGTCTGTAAAAAAGTTATACAATTGGACAAATAGACATTTTTCTGAACATAAATGTGAAGTTTCGTGCTCATTTGATGTATTTTTCACCTGATTTCAACCCTAAACATTTTCTTATATTTATACCATCTACACTGACTTGCTGCTATACACGCACAGGAGCTGTACTTTTAAAATACGCGCCTAATCAATAATGAGTCTTTCACTCCATTGTTAAAGTACTGTGCTCCCTGTAGCATTATGGAGTGACCAGGTCCTAAAGTTATGGCTTTGTAGCAGATGACAGTGTTCATTCAAGTATTACAAATCAGTAAAATGCGTTGGAAGCAGAATTTATTTCTGCGCATCTTGACACCTCATTTGATACAATAGCCCAGAAGACAATAAAACACCGATCACTTTACTGTAGTGAGGTCCATATTTGAACGTTGTACTTACAACAATACAAAATCACTCAGATATCATTACACAGATTTCTTTCCATTACACTGAATACAAATTGATCAATAGAATTTTCTGCAACTTTCAAATCTTAGGTTACATTGATTTAAATACACGACGTGACGGCAATTATTTAGTCAAATGAGGTGTCAAAATGTGCAGAAATAAATTCTGCTTCCAACGCATTTTACATATTAATAGCCCGTTTTTGAATAATGGCCATTATTTAAAGGAGGTAATTACTTTTTGAGATGTTTATAGATACATATGCATGATATGGATACGATACCGTTAGACGGTAAAAAACAACCTGTTAGAAATAAATAGATATACTTTAACATTACAAACGTTTACTAATGTTCTTAACATATTTATTTTCAAAGCTAAATCAAACATATCTAGATTTTGGTGTCCAATGTGCATGTTCTAAATGTAGCAGCGCTATATAAATAATTATAATGTATGTATGTATGTATGTATGTCATATATTTTGCACATCTCGTTTTTCTACTTTTTAATGTCTTTGATGTCTATGTGGGAGTTTTTGGTTTTATTATTATTTTGCTTGTTATTACTTCAATGAAAGCTGTCGAGTCATCTGTAGCGTCTAGCATGTAATCAAATCAAGGTCTATTTCAGTTATTGATATTAGTTACTCCGTCAATTTTTCGTACTCCAGCACTCTTTCGACGGGCAGAAAAATCAAGTGCTCGAGGAGAAAATGTTGGCGTTTTGGCTCCACCCTGTCTCGATTGTTGGTCCCTTCGTTTTATTTGCATTTCAATACATTCTCCAGGTGATAAAATTCTAGTGTTACTATGAGCCGAAGACGCTTTTCGTCTCTGTAAAATTTGCTTCTGTGAAGCCACTAAAACACGCAGGTTACCATAGCCAAATCCAGGAGGGGATTTCAGTGGCATCAATGATCTCGGAGAGGTTTTCTTTCTCTCTGTTGTCACCGGTGTTTCAACTGGAGATAGATTTCCAGAACGAGCTGTTAGTTCAGGATCTGGTTTATACTTCAGTTCATCAGGATCATCCAGATCATCTAATCCAAGATTTTTACGCATTGATATTTTGGCCACAGTGTGCCTTCTAGGACTTTTACCAGTTTGCCTCGAATTTGCATCAGGACCACGATTTAATGTCTTTGAATTTACTTCGTTCCGTCCAGATGATAGAGTTCCAGTAAGTGAATCCGTGGGCTTATTCGAGCGAGGAGTCAATATGCTTAATTCGTTGGAATTTGTATCATCTTCCTCTAACTGCAGTTTGAATTTTATCCTGCAGCCGTTATCACCCGTGTTATCCTTAGGTGCGTTAGGAAGACGTTTTCTCCAAAATCCACACTCTTTAATTTAGCAACAGCAGTGTCACTCACAGACCTACTGAATTTGGAAGGGCGTTGCTGTTTTGCTGTAGGACATCTGTTTCTCATCATTCCAGATGACTCTCTATTTCCAATGCTTATGTTCGGTGCAGTATTTGGTCTCCTGGATCCTGGAAGACCCACCATGTCGTCTAAATTGGTCGTTTCTATTGTCCGTATGCTTTGTAAGAACATTTTCAACTCAGAATATTCTCGATTATGAAGCAACATTGATTCAGAGAAATCTTTGGTCAATCGTTGATGATGTCGTTCTAGGTGGAGTTGGGATTGTTTAAAGCCGTTGGAGTTGATCACATCAACTTCAGCAAGAGATATGCCATTCCCTTTATCTTTCTTACTGTTCTTTCCACTCATAATTGATGTCTTCAATGTTCCGCTATGTGTTCTTATGTTCGTCTATAGTGACATGAATGTTTTCACATAACTCGTTATTTTCATTTGCAGAGTGCATATCCATATTTAAACAAATCCAAATATTATTATCCATTAATGTATGTTTGCTAGCATTACTCGTTGATTGTAAAGCATTTCTGTTAAAAATCTTGTTTGTACTTTATCAAAACTGCGGCAAAGACTTAGCGGTGTAGAATAACCACGATTTACATACTTTGTGACAAGCATGTCGATTCAACTGGATGAATAACAAGAAAAACTCCAGCCGAAGACTTTAGCATTGCAGCAATCCAGGGACGAGTTTCTGACATCCACGCTAAATATATACTAATTAAGATTCTTAATCAATTGTCAATTAGTGAAGTCAACAAAGAAGTCGCGTTGTCCCTTGGTTATATTTCTCGACAGAATACAGAGATACATGGAAAGCTAATATCACTGTTGTGTAGCCCATCGTCCATATTTGCAGTACAATCAAACCCCCGCTTCAATTCTGTTTGCAGAACAAACGTAATTCTTAACAACGCCTTAAGTGTATTCACGGTAAGCACTAGTGATGTTGAAAAATGTATCGCAGTAAATGAATTTGTTTAATTTTGTCACATTATCGATTATTGGCTATAATTAGAGCATCTCTAGCAATAACGCTTGCTAAATATATCATACAGTCAGTGGCAAGTAATCCATGTATCTTGAATCCTTTCGTGTACATAATGTTATCGTAGACATCAGATTGCGGTATCTTGCTTCTTGTCACAGAAAAAAAATCAAAGGTTTTGACAAAAGCTTCCGTTGGTTGTTTCCTTTAGAGACCATACCTGGCACGCCTATTATACATGTAGCTATAGTAGCTTATATTCCTTATAATGGTAGAAGACAGCAGTGACTTCCTCAGCAGGTGAATTGGGTATACTAGTTTTTGGTTGCCACTGGCGATTTATCATACCTTCAAATGGTTAGATGCATTCTTTTTTTTCTAAAACCTTTCGCAATTGAAGGCCTGACTATTGCTTCATTTTTTAATACATCAAAACGCGGTACCAATACAACGGCTACCATTGGTTTAGCCCGGAGACCTTGGAATGCAACAAAAGACGGAAATTATCATTTTTCAATTTATATATGTCACTAGCACTTAAGAGTACTAATGTACACCTTAGGGATTCAAAATCTGAATAGCAACTAACATCTTGTCCTCACAGCTTAAAGCAAAACAGACTAAGTGTGTTGTCACAAACGATAAGTTGTTGACAGTGTCGCCTTTGCAAACTCTTTACGCTTATGCCTAGAAGGCTTGAAGTATTATTGGAATTAACAGAAACAGGTTTAGGGGACTGTCATTTTCGTCGGAAGGGGGTTATGAATATACTAGGGGTCATATAATTTTTACACCAATATAGTGTCATTAAAAACAAACATCACCAGTCATCAGAGCTTAAATGACATTTCAAAAAGTGGCCGTTTTTAAAGGCCATGACAGAATCGGTCCCGGGTCCCATTTAGCGTTTAGTAGTTGACGCATTTTTTTATAGAATTTAGTTACCTCCTCATTGCATTAAAAGTCTCTAAATCTATCTCATGCCAAGTTTCTGCTGACAATGATCAAAATAAAAAAGAGCATCACTTTTTAGTGGTTTGCCAAAATAAACAAATCATTTCCATTACATTCACATGCAACCGGTAGCACCCTCTAAACATGATTCTAAAGTGCTTGAAAATATTTTGTATGGGATATTTATTATTAATATCTAAAAAAAATCAGAAAATATGACAAATTCAAGAAATCAATTTCGTCCGATAACACCCTCTATTCAAAATGTTCAAAAGTGATATTTTGCATGGGGTAGTTTTTTCACTAAATGAACAAAATGAGAGTTATAAATCAAAACTTTGCTTCTCTCAGAATCACCACACTGCTCATGCTGTTTATAAAAATAAAGGCCAAGTATGTGTGTATGTATGTGAGGTATTAGTACACTCTGTTAAATATGAATGACTTTTATCCAATCCGATTACAAGTATTAATGGTAATTGTTTGCATACCATCTAACGTTAATGAATACCCACTCTTATTAAATGAGATTGTATTGTTTTGCCGTAACCTTAGATACATTTGTTTGCTTTGGAATAGGCTTTTAATTTATTCTTTCATAACGTATCGCGGCGGAATACGGAGAAGGAAATGAGAGTTCTATAAACGATTAATCATTGTCAATATATGCCTGAAGCAGGCTGCTTTATGACGTTCTGAAGGTACCAATAGAGATGTTGTGATTCCCATATCGTCACCCTTGTAGTTTTGAGAAAAAGTACAAAATATGGTTCAAGCCTGCATATAAACATGTTTATTCACCAATCTTTAAACAAATGATAATGAAATGAATTAAAACGAATTATCAGAAACGATTAGGGTGATTAAATAATAGATAGATGTGATACTTGTGACTTTCACTGGTAACTTTGGCCTAAAGAATCTAAATCAATATATTATTGAAAAAATAACACTTTGATGTTTTGCAAAAGTTCATTCTATAAATCATATACTTTGAAAAGTTCCTTGATTATTGCTGTTAATGAGTTATGTACGTTTTACAAAAATGTTGTTGTTTCAGCCCTCTTTACAACATACTCAAGAATCACAGGACATACAAAATTATATCTGTGATATTTGAATTCTTCTACACACTCGCTATGAAATGATCAATGCAATTTTTGCCAAAACTCACTCACAAGATCCTGTGAAATGCCAAATCGCAACACTTTAAAATAGTTGCTAACCTTAAGGGAAGGGGTATGAACGTTTGGACAGTATTTATTGTGGGACATTAGAGCACATCAGACATATCGAATTGCATTCTGAATACGAAAAATGTCATTCTGATATCAAATAATTTTGATTTTTGAAATTCGCAATGTAATACACATTTTATGGCAAATCATTAAAATTGATATTTTTGATATTTAACAGTACTCGAAGTAAACTTTATAAATCTGATGATTTATACTTAATGTGTATGTAGGTGGGATGAAAAGCCGACGATCAATTGAAAATTTTGACCTTTCGTATTGAAGATATGGATTTTTTCCCAAAACACCCAAAAAAAATTTTTGGGAAAAAATCCATACCTTCAATATGAAAGGTCAAAATTTTCAATTGATCGTCGGCTTTTCCTCCCAGCTAGATACACTTTAAGAATATATCATTAGATTTATAAAATTTACTTCGAGGACTGTTATATATCAAAAATTTGACAAATATCAAATTTTTATAATTTGTCATAAAATTTGTATTATATCGTGATTTTCAAAAAATGATATCAGAAAGACATGCTTCGTATTCAGAATACAATTCGATACGTCTGAGGTGCTCTCATGTTCCATAAAAAATACTGTCGAAACGCTCAAAACGCTCATTCCAGATCCCTTAAGCATAAATTCTGGTGTTAAAAATGTTAAAACTCACCATCTATCAAAACTCATGCCAAATTCTCCTTAATGATTGGTCAATGCCAATGGAATTAATACAGCAGGTGCACATGCTAATAAAGACATGATTAAAGCAGAAAGCTCAATTCTACTGAAATGTGACTCATGGTGAGGATATGCTGCATGTGATCGTATGCGAAAAATAGCAGTTAATACAAATCCAAACTCGGAACTAAACCTAGTATAAAAGTTGACCCAATATGAGTAAATGAGGCGAATTACGGTAAACACCATTTTGATTATGTGGAATGCGCAAAAAGTCATTTTGATATATAAGCATAAATGTGAAAAGGTCAAAAATGATGATGTTGGCAGCAAAATGATCTTTAATCATTCATAACTTTTGATAGGAATACTGTAGTATGTTTGGTATCAAAATGTTCATTATTTACAGATTTACTCATGCTAGGTCACATTTTGTTCTGACCTGTATAATAGTTTTGAGACTATGGGCCGAGGGACCTCCGACTGAGGCAATTGAACTCTCTGTAGAGGTCAGTGAGCCCGGTACGTCTTAGATTTAGATTTAGATTTATTATTATCTTTTCACTCATTACATGATACAAGAATAATACATAAGAATAATACATTATAAAGATATAAAGAATAATACATATATAATTAACTATGGAAATCCATAATACAACGATGAAGTGAAGGAATTACGTCATCTGCTTTAGGCTGCCTCCACCAGTGGTCTACACTGCGCCAATACTGTGTTGTGTTCCGTAAACCAAGTATTTACGAATGAGGGCAGCTGTCACTTTTTTGTTCTGCACATATAAAATCTGAATTTTTGTCATTTTTTGAAAAAACAAATATATTCAAGTGCAACCCTTACAATTGGCTTCTTTTGAAACAAAAACGACAGGAGATATTCATCATTTTCAACCCCGGTATCTTAAGATCTCATCGTCTGAAAATCAATCCACGTGTATCGGCTTGCATATTGTAGATTCACGTTTATTGATTTAGTTTTCCTGCCTGTACAATATAATTATTTACCAGGCGTAGTCGCTGTGTATCATTGATAGTTATACAGTGATTGATTTCCCTGACAAGTTACATGCAGCCTTGATACCAGGTCAGTAGCCTGACGGTGTTTTTATAGTTTAAGATATTTTTCCTAATGTTCAAACTAAAATAATGAATGCAGCAATTAAGATTGCCTATTGTTTTAACATACTCGAAGTATATGACGTATAATGTACTCATGCAAATGCATTCGTCAAAATAATATCACTTGCAATTAGCTCTCGGGCCTGTCGGCTCTCGAGCTAAAGCAATAACTCCACGGCGCATGCGATTATCTTGACTAATGCATTGCATTCAGTTCATTATCCTTATCAGAATACATCCCAATGGTGAGCCTGGTGACACCTAGTTCCGTCGATCAAGCCACTGTTTTTCCATGTTTCGTGACACAGGTTGATACACCTTCGTATCATATTATGCCATGAACAAAAAATAATCGAACTTCAAAAGAAATATTTCTAAAAATTATACAAGGTTAGTGTCAGTGACCCATAATGAGCAACGTCAGGCGTGAAATTCATATAAAAGAGAAAAATTCGACAGTAAGATTAACTGAACTAATATTCTAGAACAGAGTTTAGCACTATAAATAAATGGATTCACTGATCCAGTGTAG
Source organism: Amphiura filiformis (assembly GCF_039555335.1). NCBI lineage: Eukaryota > Metazoa > Echinodermata > Ophiuroidea > Amphilepidida > Amphiuridae > Amphiura > Amphiura filiformis. Next base: position 16,781,963 of record NC_092632.1, read on the forward strand.
TCGCTTTTGGTAAGATCCAACCAGCGATGAGCTGATTAAACCCGGGAGATTAAATTGATTTTGTCAAGATGAATAACGCTGATACTGATATGCAGGCAGACTTTCTGAAGGCTGTGAAAATTAATGATGTTGGCAAAGTCAAATTGATTCTACAATCTGTACAACGAAATGATATCAGTTTGGATGTAAATGCAGCGGATTGTGACCGTGACAATCGAACACCACTTTCTGTGGCCATTTCATCGAAGCATATCGGTAAGTGCACTGAAGTCAGCATAAAGTCAGTTATAATATAGTAAATGTTTTGTGAAAAACTGTCCTCAAATTTGAAGCCACCTTCAAAATTATATTTTTCTGAAATAAATATCGTGGGAAGAAAATTCACAGTCCATCTAGACGGTAAAGTTTTTTATTCCGAGTCAAAGGGAAATCTTTGTTGCTAGTGTTATAATTTTTACAGCATTCAAGCACCATGTCGTTTTTCAAATTCAGTTTATGTTGGAAAGCTTATCAACGCATTCCGTTAAAATTTAAATACCTGTTGCTTACACATTAGAGAAATATGACTTATATAATAAAAATATGATTTTCAGTGCTCACACCTATAATTTTGTGTATTTAAATAGCTACGTCATTTCTTTTAAGTAACAACAAACACATGCCTATCAAAATTCCATGAGTCAGCTAAGGGAAACATTTTAACATATTTAAAATAATTGATCTCAGCATAACAAGCAAAAAGTGTCCAAAATGGAGTTCCAGGATAAAGAATTTTTACAGTATTCCAGTTAAAATATCATAATATACCAACTGCAGTGTTCCGGTATAATACTTATTATATTCCTTATCGCATGGGATGTATCAACTGATTTCTACAAATATTGTAGAAAAAGTCCAATATCGATGCAGGACTTGTAAATTGTGCCAAACCAGTTCAGTGTTACCACTTTGGATGACCCGAGGTGGGACAGGAAAAGTTCACCCAGGTAATGTGCTGCCTACATGAACACTAGCAATTACGTGTACCCATGACGTACCATACAGTCATGTACTGGTATTTCATTTCATGACTTATTCTTTAGTTGCAACCCAAGCTAGTGAATAGTAAAACCTTGGCAATAAGGTTTCAATACTAATTGTATAGGAAGCAAGATTCTGAAAACATAATAATGAACAATATTGTTTTTGAGCGTTTTTGGTATTTACTGCCGATACCTCCCCAACCTCTCCCATAAGTCATTGAGGAAGTTTACTTATTATCAATAGAGAGCTTGCGAAATGACGTTACGTTAACTTTAACTTTAACGTCTAGAGGATTATAGAGGATTATGTATTCAAAACCAATTTGGTTTTGAATACATAATCCTCTATAATCCTCTAGACGTTAAAGTTAAAGTTAACGTAACGTCATTTCGCAAGCTCTCTAATCAATCAATCAATCGACCGAATCAATCAATCAATCGACCGAATCAATCAATCGACTGATTGATCGATCGATCTAAATGCAAATCAAATCATATCATACACATGTAGGCCTATAATTGCGGACCAACTTGTCCGAATTTTCCCAACCAATAGATATGGCTCAATACGCCCAATGTATAAATAAAAACACCTAATAACAAAGTCGCCTAATTGTACATTTGTGTCGATCGCACGACTTCATAAATATTGATTAACAACATTTTCAAATATGTCAGCGCTCAAATCGGACACAACAGATAAATAAAAGCTTCAGTCAGTCCGTGGTTGGTTCACTCCTTATTATGACCCAACGCTTGAAAAAATGCGGGTACAAAATATACAAATATTTCCAATAATAATTTACATAGATGCAAATAGAGGAATTGTGCAATATTATTGAAATTTATTAGTTTGGATATAAACAATAATTTTATTAACTAACATGAGTACTCATTCAAACGAATTGATATTTAAGAATACAATTTGTAGAACAAAATGTAATTTACATAATTATAAAAACGTTACATTTTCAGAACTAACGTCTCTGTTATTAGAACATGGCGCCAAATCAGATGGCATGTTGTTTAATTGTATAGATACCGGTTGTGATATTATGGTGAGGCTAATATGTGAACATCTCAAGGCGACATCACAGGTAGGCAGCTTCAAGGTGATAAGAACACTTCGCTTTAATTTGGTTTGGCTAAATAATTGCACTTAGATTTAAAACCAAATATCTTTGGGAACAATTTGAGTCAATTCAGTCGAGAACCACCAACTCAGTAACTCCGCGGCTCTGGAATGAGTTGCCTTTCCAGCTGAGGGAGGCGGCGTCTGTGATAGCTTTCAAACGTTTGCTTAAAACAGATTTGTATTGATGTTGGTGGTATTTGCTATTCTTGCTTCATTTTTGCGTGTTTCCTTTGTAAGACGCTGACTCATTGTTTAGAGAACTATATAAGTATTGATTAATAATAAGTCAAAGTGTCCGCATTATTTGTAAGATTTCTATTTTAATATGTTCCTACATCGTATCATCATTGCAACATTGCGTTTTTTACCAGGAGTCACTCCAAAGAACATTGGATACACTATTCATGGATGACAATGTTAAACCTGTGTCGAGTCCATTGATGTATGCTGTCAGGAAAGACTGTCAAGAAATCATAAAGGTATTACTATATTTTTCGCAACCTGTAATGTTAATTGTCTATTATATCATCAAATCATGTGTATATTGCTAATTATACATGTATTGTTGTCAGATCAATGTTCACACTAACACAAGTATATAATTTGCCAAGCAAATATGAACCTTGTTATAATATAATAATAATAATAAAGAGGCGTTTGTATAGCGCAGAAATACCTTAAAAAGGCCTCTAAGCGCTTTACATAAATATGCAACCAATACACAAAATTAAAAGTTATAAAACAATGATAAAACCGCATTAAATATACAAAGTTCAGAGAGTGAAAGCAGCACTCATAAACATGACCATACGATAAAACGTGAATTAAAAAGCTAACATAGTATAGGTCCAAAACATACAATATACATATGACTTAAAAACAACATAAGCAATCTGAAAAGAAAAATTGCACAAAATTGATTCATGGATGGCATCCAGGCAGCAGACGAGTTGGAGAGAGCAAAAACAGTCCATCGCCTCCGTGGAACGGACAAGCCGAACGGATGGAAAAAACCGACAGAGGTGAGAAAACTAAAACGTCTGCTTAACTGGATACCACGCACAACATAGCAGCAAAACACATATAATTTAAACTGTTGGATTGATAAAAAGATGAGTTTTTAACAGTTTCTTGAAGGTGGCAAGTGACGCGGCATTCCTAATCTGCTGAGGTAACCCATTCCACAACTTAGGTGAAGAAACTGAGAAGGCACGCTCTCCGTACGTTGATGTTGCTACAGTCCGTGGTACTTCAAGGAGAGAAAGCGACGACGACCGAAGGAGCGGCTCGGTTTGTAGGTGTTAAGCAGTTCTTTCAGGTAAGGTGGAGCTAGTCCATTTAGTGATTTGTATGTGATCATGAGGATTTTGAAGACAATTCGATCTTTCACAGGAAGCCAGTGCAGCTCATTTCGGCGTAAATCGTTGATATTAACGCGATGGCCACTGACTCCTAAAACAAGTCGCACGGCACTGTTTTGTACCCGTTGAAGCTTAGAAATTGCAGAACTTGTTAGACCAAAGAGCAGACTATTGTTAGCATCAAGTCTGGATGTCACAAATGCATGCACTAAACGTTCTGCCGTAGGACGGTCGATGTATTTCCGAATACGGCCAATTTTGGAGATAGCCAGACACGCAGCGCGACATACATTGTTCACTTGAGGTATGAGCGTCATGTACTGGTCAAATAGGACTCAAGGTTGCGCACTTCTGAAGCAATGTCAACTTCTGAGTCGCCAACTTTGATGGTAGAAATTGGTGTCGGATTCCTGCTAAATCGCGAAGATAAATGCAACACCTCAGTCTTTGAATCGTTCAGAAGCAATCTATTTTCTGCAGTCCATGCTTTCACGCCTCGAACGCAGTCTTCAAGGCGTTGAAGTTGGTCGTCGCTACTAGGATCCAATACAAGATACAACTGTGTATCGTCCGCGTAGATCATAGTTTCAACACCATATGACCTAATCAAGTCTTCAAGCGGAGCAGCATAAACTGTAAACATGAATGGTCCAGCGACAGATCCTTGAGGTACGGAGCAGTTCATGAAGTGTGTCGCAGATACACTGTCGCCAATAACAACTGATTGTTGACGGTTACAAAGGTAGCTAGTACACCAGGCAAGCGCTTTTCCGTGGACTCCGTAACGATCTCTCAGCCGCCGAAGTAATATCTGATGGTCGACTGTATCAAAGGCGGCCGAGAGATCGAGTAGAACAAGCACAACATCAGAACGCTGGTCAACAGCACGCAATATATCGTTCTGTACTCGCACTAGAGCAGTCTCCGTGCTGAAATGCTTGCGATACGCTGATTGTCTACTACCATACAGTTCGTTATCAAGCATGTATTCTTGAAGCTGGGCTGACGCCGCTCTCTCAACAACCTTTGAGACAAACTTCAGGTTGGAGATAGGCCTGTAGTTGTTCAGTATATTAACGTCGAGTCCAGGTTTCTTGATCAAGGGAGTTATACTAGAAACCTTGTATGATGCAGGAAAGATGCCAGATAGGAGCGAACGATTGACAATTTTAGTAATCGATGGAAGGAACTCAGGAAGGCATTCTTTTAGGAGCGAAGTTGGAATTGAGTCCAGCGAGCATGTCGACGATGGTGATTTCATGATGATACGATGGATAGTCTCTTCAGATACCTCGCAGAAATTACTGAAAGTTGAGGTATGGTTTTGTTCAGAAGGCACGGATGGTTGCAGAGTGATGTTGTCAAGCTTATCTCTGACTTTCCGGATCTTATCCGCAAAAAACTCCGCGAAGTCATTTGCCAGCTTTTCAGTGCTGTCATGGGAGGGAAGAGTTCTGTTGGAGCCAGTCGAACACATTTTGTCAACCTGTCGAAACAACTGTTTTTGGTCGCAGTCCTTCAGTTGCAATTTATGGTAGTTAGATTTTGCTTCTTCTAGCTTAGCTGAGTATTTCTTGCACTGATCACGATAGGTTTGTCTGTGTACTTCAAGTCCAGATTTACAAAACTGACGCTCACAGCGACGACGTTCCTGCTTTTCTTTTCGGAGCACCTCATCATACCAGGGGGCATGAGGCCGCAATGAAACGCTTCTAGAAACCTCCGGAGCATGACAATCTAACAAGTCAGACATGACATTGTCAAATTGAGTACTGAGGGACTCAACGTCATTGGCTGGATCAGTCACAAGAGACGAAGCAGCGATGTCATTATTAAATGCATTGAGATCGATGTCACGAAGTTTGCGAAAGCGAAACTGATGTTTGGTGACAGGTGGACGTGACACAGCAAGCTTGCAAATGACAGCAAAATGATCAGATGGAAGTGTATCATCAATTTTCAAATCAGAAATGATGGAATCGGAGCTGCGCGTAATCACCAAATCTAGCGTATGACCGCAGCGATGTGTAGGTTTGTCTACATGCTGATCAAATGAAGCAGAATCAAGAAGTTCACGAAAGATAATTGCTTCGCGATCATCCAGAACGTCCACATGGAAGTTAAAATCACCCGCTATTACAAATGGAATAGCAAGGGATGTACATGTCTCCACAAATGCAGAAAATTCATCGAAGAACATCTTCGCTGTGAACTTGTTGACCTTGGATGGATAGGGTCGGTAAATGACGTAAAGCCTTATGGATGAAGATTTCGACGAAATTGTCACGTCCATTTGTTCGAAAGATTTGGCGAGAAAAGACGGGTTGATAACGATGTCAAATCCTCTGCGCATGAGCACTGCAACACCACCACCCCGTTTCGGGCGCGGAACATGATGCATAACATAGTCAGGAAGAGCATTTTTCAAGTCAGAAAGAATTCGATTATCTCTTTCATCACCAGTTAGCCAACTCTCAGTTATCGCTAAAATGTCCAGATGTTCGGACATCACAAGATCAATTATTGCGGAAGCTTTCTTACGCCCTCTAATTGATTGGCCATTCCAAACAGCGAACTTTGCAGAGGGTGTATTTGAATTGCACTTTTTTTCACGAATCAGATTGTGAGGATTTATTGTTTTGGTGTCACTCTCATTTCCAAGAAACTGCTGAGATGGTAATCGATTAGTGACAATCGAGTGGATCTTTCGTCTTAAACGCTTTCCACCTCGTCGCCCACGCTTTGTTTGTCTAACAACGTTCAATCGTTTTAGTTCATTCCACTTGTCTGGGGTGAATGGTTTTGGTTCAATAGAGTTTATCACACCTTTTCGGATAGATAACAAGGTGTCCTTCGAATATGTTAGACGACACATCATGAAAACACTAAGTAGGCCTACAGTACATGGCTGATGAATTCAACAGTACGTAAATACAGTGATGAACGAACCAAAGAAAATATCGAAAAATACTAGACAAGACGCAATTCAAAATTATCACAAAGAAGTTCAAACTGGTCACAAATTACTCACAAGTTCATAAAAAGTTATATAATTGTCCACAAAATAGTTAAAACTGCAGTGAAATGCTTGTATAATTGGAGCGAAGTGAAAGTGCAGCTGATCTAGTAGAGCGCCACCAAACGAATTGTTGCCGTTGGTTACTGCTGGGAAAGTACTTTGATGCAATTAGCTGGCACAAGTCACAGTTAAGACAGTCCGAGACATCTCACCACAGAAATTATCGTCAAAAGTTTCCGAGTTAAGGAAGTTTCCTTTTTTTAATTAGTAATATCAAGTCATTGCAGAGACGGTTTTCGTTCCTTTATTAATTCGGAAGGTGAAAGATTTGCCCAACATATATGGAAATTATACGATCTCTGTTTAGTAGGCATATTAAACATGAGGTAATAAAAAAAAGTACAGTTAGGGCTTGTCCGCCCCTAATGTGAAAGGGTAAGTTCTCCCTGTGTTTTTCCAATGCGGACTACCGAGGCACAGCGTCTACACCAGGTAAATAATTATTTTTGTGCAGGCGGTAAACTAACACCATGCAGCTTATCACGTGGCTCTGATATCTACACCATTGTACAACGTCAGGCGCCAGTTATAAAATAAGCTGAATTTGTACTCCGTCGCTGTGCTTTTGTGAATTTACGCGTGCGTAAGTTGGAACTTAATTGATTCGCGCAGTAACAAAAACCGAATAATTCCCGCCTATTAAGAGCTGATCATAGTATAGTGTCTCACTCTCGCTATAGAATTGTCAAGTCAGTGACAATAAGAGCACATTCCTAAACCATAAGACCACATGAGATGATTTGAGTGACCACCGCGATAATGTAAAAAAGTTGTAAAAGGTTGTGCATGGCGTATAGTGGTTACTGAACATGTTCATCAGGACTGTTATGAAACATAAAATTGGAATATTTCTTACTTCTAGTCCAAAAAACAGTATTCACTGTGGACGTTTCGATGTCTACCGGACATCTTTTTCTACACTATTGATGTTGTGCCGAACTTCTGTGTACCACTGATGCTGATAGTTGTACAACGTCAGGCGCCAGTTATAAAATAAGCTGAATTTGTACTCCGTCGCTGTGCTTTTGTGAATTTACGCGTGCGTAAGTTGGAACTTTATTGATTCGCGCAATAACAAAAACCGATTAATTCCCGTATAGTTGTGTTTCCTGCTAGTGATATTCATACGTTAGATCATTGAAATGCCTACATCTCGACTTCGGTAGAAAACTATGATATTAATATATATGACTTACAGTCTTAAATCATCTGAAAAGACTGCTTTAAAATCACAGGAATTGACCGAGTTACATAGATAAAACGTACCTTTTGGGTTTTGATGCTTCGAAATGGTATATTTTCTATCATTATATGACATTTTTGTTGTAATATTACCAAAATTCATCCGTACAACATTGGTGTTTAGTAAATATACCCCCTCTCACGCACTCTCAAACACAATACATGAAATGGCGTGCACTTCACTCGATAGTTTTGTATAATTATTTCAACACTTCTCTTTAGACCTTAATAGAATACGGTGCTAAAATGCCAGATCTGCAAACCGTTCTAGACCACTCCAAAGGAGATACCTACGAACAATATCTAACCTGCTACAGCTGGCATCAAGCTATATCAAGTGAAGCATATCTTCTGTATGCATCTATGGATCCCATTCAAGCAGCTATAGATGCAGGGAAAGCTATTCTTAAGAGCAAATCTGAACAGCAACATCATCTTCAGTCTAACTATGAGAATTTGATTGCACAACTCGATGTTTTTGTTACCAAATTCTTTGCTATGGCCAGTTCAGAGCATGAGATTGGTACATTACTGTGGAATAGGGAAGAAGATTTCAACGATGAGAATTCCATTCAAGTTGGTGTTCTCCCACAAAGGATACATGACTCGCTTGATCTCAAGTATAAGCAGGTATTTGATATCAAAATTATCAGTATTGCTCATTTGTATTTTGGCAGAAAGGTTGTTGCATATATCATGTATATCGTTGGCCGTATAGTTTCACATACTGACGTATCTGCAAAATACGCATTTCGAGAAAATCGAATTTGAGAATTTAGCCATTTTCATTTCCTGCATACTCTTGATTAAAATATTATTATCAGAGCATAAGTTATTCTACAAAAAATCTATTTTAAATAAAATACGTCACTATGTGAAAAAGACTAAATGATAATTTCGCTGTTCAAATGACAAAATCGTTGTGTAAATACGTCATTATGTAAAACAGTTGCGCAAAAAGGACAAAACACCAATTTTACACTGTAATGACAAAGTCGCGCAAATACGTCGCTATATGAAACGGCAAATTCTTCCAATTGCAGATACTTTATAAGGGCCTTGCGCAGTATAGATGATGGGCAAATACGTCGTTATGTAATACTGACATTTCAAGGTTTTGCAAATACGGCATAATAAAATTAATTAATATCTTATTAATTAAGCCACTTTAACGTCCGGTTTTGGGGGTGTGTATAGAGTAGAACATAAACAAACTAATGCTCCAATTTTCTCAAAAATGTTAAAAATGTCGAATACGTCACTATGTGATACTGTGATACGGCCGAACTGCTTCATTTCTCTGGATAAACCGTAATGAACTCCTTTAGAGGTTATACGGTGCACAAGATCAATGCCGAAACTGTCCCAATTGTTGATGGGTTTAATATTTTACATAATATTAACAGGATTGTAGAATCTATCAAGGTAAAACCTGGTACAGGGTGAGTCAAAAAAACTGCAATAGAGCAAAGAATAGATATTTATGTAAGAACCAAGTCGAACTTTCCCAATATTGAAAGATTCTATACATGCCACACATAATGGCCACCTTCTGTGAAAATATGAAGTGAATCACGACTACCGTTTAAATTGTATGAGTCCTTTTGCTGCGATACCCAATTTCGTTATTTGTCCACGAGATACCATGTATTTTGAATGAGAGCACACAGTGCACGGTAAAGGCACCAGATCTGAAACTGACTTTAACTTAAATAAGGTTGATTTTTGCGTTATTTAATTTCTTTTTTTCTGTTCAAACAAACTTTCTAACATAACGTTAAGCTTAGTCCTTCATACCTCACTCGACTCCAACTCCAGTTTTTTTTTAATCCCAATATGTCCAACTTAATCCCAATATTTTGTAATTCACTCCACTTCAATTTGCGCGCATTTGATTTTGACATTTGAAAAACCCGCCTACAAATTTGTATGGTTTTGATAGAGAATAAACATCTTTAAAGTAAAGGTAAAATGAAAATAACAACAAATAATGTTTCTTCTCCTTAAACAAGACCAAGAGCAATAACGCTTTGGGTGCTCCATTTTATTTCAATGCCAATGAGGTTAAGAAAATGGTAGTTGTTCCAAATCTACCTTACACAGAGTGGGCTGAAATTCAAATTTTAGATGTCTCTTGGACAAACATTAAAATTGGGTAGCGCTATATCATGTGCCATAAAAGCAAAACGGTAAATGCTCATTCCTTAATTTTTTCACACAAGGTCACTGATGGATATACCATATATAAAATGTTTTAAAACCTAAATGGTTCAACTCGTTTCTTAAATAAAAATGGATTCTTTTCTCTATTTCACCTTTTTTTACTCACCCTGTATTATGCCAAGATATTGCACTAGGTCGCAACAAAAGGCTTACCATAAGTTTAAAAATCGGTTTTAACAGCATAATGCAGCACATGGTGTAATCACGTAATTTGGAGGAAAGAGGCCAAAGTCAGAGATCAAGAGCCAAAAAAAAAAAATTCAATGTTAGTTGAAGATAATTATCTTGATCAGAAGCACGCAGCGAACTTGAGCGAAGAGCCTCAGTCTAAAATGGTCGCAATGTATGACCCGTGTATGACCAGCTCATTTTAAAATGGCAGCGGATTATTAGAAGAAAGCAAAACATAGCACAAACAACATAGAACATTTAATGGTATGCAAATAAATTATTTCTAAATAATTTATTTACCTTGTCATTCTTGTAGTTTATCTCCAGCACTGCGTGTACGCATTTTGTTCTCGACCAATGGTACATAAGGTGGAAGGAGCTATCTGTTCTCCATTTTATTATCTGGACAGCGATGGTTATCATCTCTCAACCGGTTCTGTGTATTGCTTACCTTCTCGTCCCTTTTAAGTGGCATCGACGAATAATGAAGACACCGTAAGTATTATTTATAAAAGCTGATTACATAGTCTTACTGCTATTGATTTCACGTTAGATTGTTGAATTAATGTTGGTTAGGTTGTTGCATCGGTCATAACATAAGGTTTTTCTGTAAATGGTAGTCTTTTGTACAGGGTGTCCCAAAAAAAAAGAGGCCACACATTGCGCCCTCTTTTTCTCCTATTTCTGAAAAGTTGATCAAATATATTTTGGTATGTATAGAAACATTCAATCATTAGCTTTAATAAACCAAAACAATTATTTCAATCGCCTCATAACTTTTGAAGATATGTCCTTTTAAAGAAATGTATCCGTTTTTCACTCTGTCCACGGAGGAGGTTTGGCTACTTCAAAGATTGAAAAGTGCATATACCATGCATAAATATCAAACATTCCTCGATGATAACTTTATAAAATAACCACTTTATTTAAGGGAATGGGCTTTACCGGTGGGCTTATGGGTTATGGATTTTGTTAAGTGTCATTAATTTGGGCGAAATTGATGTGGGATAGGACTTCTTTTGCTATACTTGCAATTACTTATGTTTTTCTCGTTTCTTGCTTTCTTTTTATTGACAACATAAGGAATAAAAGGAAGCCCTGTAAAGGGCTGTTTAGTTTGTCTTTGGTTCTTTTGAAGTAAGTTTACTGTGCTGCTCTGCCCTCTACCTGGTTACCTCCGTCACGAATACAGGTTTCAGCCCTAGTTCTCATTGCATTATTAAATTGCGTTGCGTACCATCCTTAAGGCCTTGTGCGCCGGATACTTGCGAATACAGCAGTAATACGGGGTTGCGAAGATGTTTGAAGCTAGCTGGTGATCCTCGCTTATAGTGAATGCTTTCCCAAGACTAATGCTATTATCTATCCATGTCATTAACCGTGTTTTTCGTTTAAATCTTTGATGTAGCCAAACCTCATCCGTGGACAGAGTGAAAAACGGGTACAACTCTTAAAGAGGGCATATCTTCAAAAAGTGTGAGCCGATTGAAAGAATTGTTTTGGTTTATTAAAGCTAACGATTTAGGGTTTCTTTACATACCAAAATATATTTGATCAACGTTTCAGAAATAGGAGAAAAAGAGGGCGCAATGTGGGGCCTCTTTGTTTTGGGACACCCTGTAGTACCTATAGCTGCTTGTGAAAAAATAAGTTATGCATTAAAATAGTGTGGGATAACAAAAAAACTGCTTCGCTCAAACATCACCACACTTTATCAAACTGCGGCTATTTAAATAGGTATATCACCTCAAAAATAAGGGCAGCAGAAACACGTTATTTAATATTTCTACATGACTGACCTTTATTAAAGCATCAAAAATCAAAAAACCGAATTGAAATCGGTCAATGCATTGTGATGTAGTGTCAATTTTAAGATGCTCATAAATGGAATGCAAATCTGCCCCAAATTACTATAATGACAAAATTGGCACATTTCGAGATTTTGAAGGTTTATTTGGACACTTGCTTGAAAAAGCAACGTTAATTTAAGTATCACAGGTTAATTGCCTATCTTGTCTAACTTCGTCAAAGAAAACAAAATTAAAAAATCTATCATTGAATAATTATAAAAAATTAACCAACTATACTATTTTAGCAATTGCGGCCTATCTGCAGACAAATTAAAGTTGAAAAAATGACTAAGTTCAGCTAATTAATATGCAAAATTGATGCCAAAAGAAAACCGTACATGATATGTGGGTGCGGTTTTTTTCGCACACATATACAAAGTTCTTTCAATTGATAACAAAAAATACACAAAAAGTAATCAATTATTCATGATATTATTATGTAAATTAGGCATTTGGGGTTTTTTTTTCAATATTTAATGAACCTGTTATGATGTTGAGTAAAGAATCTGCAGTTAATTACTTTAATGTGTTTTTATGTGTCACCATTGCTCAAAGCCAAATCCGAAAAGTAAAAATAAAAATTCATTTGCAATGAGACTTTAAATTTACATTTTGTTATCTGGATTAACATGGGAAGACAAATGGTAAAAGGAACAGCCACTCTACTATACCGCGAATACAAAAATGGTGTGGCCTTGGACATACACAATGGCTTAGAGCTATTGTGGTTTGGAATATTACTCCCTTTAAACTCACTTAAAAAATGTTTTGTTTCAAATCGTTTTCCTCAAGTGTGCCATTCGTTGTCGACGGAAATAATGTACATGCTTAGAAAGATTAGTATTTCAGCTAAATGATGGTAGGTCTTGATTTTTCAAAAGGCCTATATTTATTGATTTATGAGGCATCTTCAACAATCCATAAAAACAGGTAGTAGCTCTTAAACGAAGCAATATTTATTTTTAAAAAACCCTATGGTAGTCACAGAAAGGTTTCACACACCATATATCAAAAATTCAAACAATTGTGATAAATTGCACATATGAGGAAATTGATTTTTTGACATGGATGTTTGCCAAATTTGAACAACTTTCATGCGCACGCTTTTCAATTTACTGTTATGCTGGCATGCACAGTGTGGCAAAAGTATTGTGCAGCCACTGTGACATGCCTAATATGGGGGTGGTAGGTTGGTACCATCTGTCGGTACCATCTGGCAAAACTGCAGTGCTGCAAGAGGTAGTTGACTGCACACTGCAGAGTACACAAAACACACATAATAGCAACTTTAGTTTTTAGCAACAAAAGTTTGTTAAACTTAATACAGAGGTCAAATTTTAAACTTGCTAAATTGTGGAAAAAACTCATACCAACGTAATTCTTTAGTCGACCGGGGTTTTGTTCTTGAGCCATTACTAAAAAGGTCAAAGGTCACGTTTTTGCTCTATGAGAGTCAAAAACATTTAATTGTTCTTATTTAGACGAACCGTATGTAAGGCCATGGTCAAAAGGCCTCAATGGGATTTGATCTTTTTTGCTATGTTACCTAGGTAACAAATCACCCTAGATAGTGCAAACTCTCCTTTATTTTAAATGTTAGATCGAAATCAATATTTTTGACTCCTCTTTAATCTAAATCTGAGCTTAATTTGTTATGTCTTTGACCTTATAGAGCCAAACATGGACCTCTTTGGTAATATCTCATATCATGAATGGTACGTCTTAGATAGATCTAACTATACTTGTTCTATGTAATTGTATTAATTGTTTAATTCCCGTCGTTGAAAGACTCCATTAATTTTTTTTCAAAAATTATAACTTGTAAAAGCTAGGAGATGAGTGCAGTTGAGACAAAACGTTTTGAATGACAAGCGTAGGGTATCCCTTCAGAGTTTACCTGTACGCTCGCAAAACATAATATTCATGATGTAGTATTTTTAATGCGATATTGAAGAGATTGCTTTCTGATTTATATCGATTGTCAATATTCAGATAAGAGGTTAAAAAAGTATTTCCTACTTGTGATAATGAAAAAGGACGTCAATTATGTTTAAAAAAATGCTAAAATATTAGTTGCATTGTTTTATTTTACAGTTACGTTCGGTTTTTGTTACATTGGGTTTCTCGCATCTACTTTATCTGTTTAATCGTGCATATCACTATACAAAACTCCACCGCTACTGTGACCAACTTTACAGACAGTGAATTCCAACGAGTCAACCAGATTGTCAAGTATTTATCAGATTCTCCTTTGACAGCTTTATCTGTATCAATACTAGCCTACATCTGGATTTCAGGTACAATTTTGGCATTTCTCTCTTACTCTTTTATCTTCTTCGTTGTTTCTTTCTTGCTTCTTAAATTAACTAAAATAAATTTAAAATGTACAACTTTATGGAAAGACCGACATACTTGACATGCTTTTGTATTGTCTTCCACCCACCAAGGTATGACATTGCGTGAAATTCGTGAATTGTGTAATGGCGGGTTCTGGAATTATTGGACTGATTTATTCAACTATAGTGACATCCTGCAACTTGTACTCTATTGGTCAGCATTGGTATGCTACATGGTGTCATATTATAAGGTATTATTAGTAGGTATATCACCTTAAAAATAAGCGCAGCAGAAATACGTTATTTCATATAAATATTATGTACATGTTCTGTTAACATGGTATGTTAACATGTTATGTATCACCATTGTTCAAAGCCGAATCAAAAAATAGAACAATATATAATAATTATTTTGTAAAGGGATTTAAAATCAACATTTTGATTAACATGGGAGGACAAATGGTGAACGGATAAGCTACTTTCATTAAGCCCTTGTCCGAATCGTATAACTATTCCCTATTCCAGAAAAGTACAGCACTAATTTTTTGGATTAAAAATATTATCCTCTTTGCCAAATGAAACATAGCACAGTAATATCTGTTTGATTTCTTAGAGGAAAGACGAGGCAGAATTCAATTGTGAACTTATTTCTGAATTGATTTACCGCATAAAGACCGACGGCAGTCCGACCTTTAACAACATATCCGACGACATTTTCCTGGAACAAGCAATGGAGTTCACGGTTTGTGAACAATTTCTGGCAAAAGATTTAGCAAAAAGGTAGATTTTTGTTCTATCCAATCTCTATCTATCGCTCCCTCACTTTCTAGCTTTTGTCCTCATTTTGTCGCTTTTATCGTGATACTTTGAGATTCCATCATGTTGTGCTCCTGACAAAGGCGTCAATCCAAAGTTGATCGTGGGGAGAACACAATATTGAAACCATTTGGTAGACACTTTATATACACTAATTATTGTGTAAAATAAGGAAGTGTTTGAGGGGGTGGAATCGTTGGTTGAGTATGTACATGCGAATGAACGGGCGAATGAACGTGCGTTAACGTGTCTGTGTACACATGACGTTGTTAAATTCGAGAATTTTAGCTTTTTTGATACATGTGTACTTTGTAATGTTTTTATAAATACAAGCAAAGTAAATCCTGATGTATAAACCACAACTCCATTTTGTTTAGGGATTTCATTTCAATATTTCACCCGTGGTCGTAATTTGAAAGGAAATGTTACACAAGCGGGGTACACACCCACGACAATGCATCGCGTTGCGTTGTCGCGCATTTTGTTAACGCACAGATACGCTATGCTTACGCAAGGAATATCTGCAGGCGCGGCGCAACCTAGTGATGAAATGGTGAATCCAACGGACGAGGACACAAAACACATCAAGCATCAATAAATGATACAAAAGCAAGGTACACCAACCTGATGTGGGGAAACAAGTAAAATGCAGACAAGACAGTATGCAGGGGGACAAAAACAGCAAATGTAGGCATAAGAAGTAGGTAAAGTTCGATAGCCAAAAATTACCAGTTCCACGGCCCACATAAGTGGCTAAAGCTACAAAAACAACAAGGATCAATGGGAATACAAAAGTGCACTAGAACGAGTGATGAAAATCACTGTGCATATAAACAGACACGCTAAACCAAATAACCAGTGTAGGCACAAAAACAGGGCAAAGTTCGATGGCCAAAAATTGCCAATTCCAGTGCCCACAAAAGTGTTAGAAAAACAGTCCAAAAGTACACTGGAAGTGATGAAAATCACTGTGCACATAGCAGTCAAACAAAACAAAACAGACAAAAAAGCAATCGACGTTTCGAGCAGATAAACTGCTGTTCTTCAGGGACAGGTAAAAAAATATAAAAGCAAACAACGAAAAGTACATGCTGTAGTTTAAAACAAATTCAAGTCAAAAATTGAAGGCAAGTTCAAAATAGAACTCAGTAGCAAACAAGATAAGCTCAGAGCGAAATAAGCATGTCTTACTTTTATGAAAGACTGATGGTCATTTCTTTGACTTGTACATCTTTATCCAAATGAGCCGTTGCTATTTACTGTTTCAGTCTACTATTAGTTACAAGTGCATTTATCATCTCTTCTCGTATGCCTTGCCAACGAAAGAACTATGTATCACATTAGTACATTACAAACCTTATTTCTACTCCTATAGTGATTTTACCATTTTTGAAATATCTGTTGAATAAAGTCTTCACAGAAAATCCCATTCATGTCAAAATTCGTTAAAATTCATGTAAATGAATCATTGTTTTATACTGAAAGATGGTTACATAGGCGCCTGAATATTCGGATACATGACATTAAAGAAAACAAAAACACAACAAAATTAATCAAAGCATTTATCACTTTGGGAGGGTCACGTTATCCCGACGATACACGCAGTATTAACCCTAGAACTACTGAGCGGTATTTTGTAACACGATTTATATTTGGTATCAATGTATAGCTATGAGTCTCCTCTATCCAGTGATACCAAAAAAGTACAATGTACAAAGTATAGGCAAAATTGATTTTCGGCTTTCACTGAATTCTTTGCTAAACGTAAAAGGAAATGACTATTTTCACCTAACTAAAAATGAATATCAGTAGCTCTAAAAATAATTTCACAAGAGCAAAATGAAAATCATTGGGGCCTCATCCAACCCCAACAACTCCCCAGCCCCAACCCTCTATGGCCACCTTTGATGGCCGGTCCTACCACCGGGTAAGGTGCTGGGTTAAACAATTTTAGCACCAAAATTAGCGCAAAGGATGTATCTACGATTAGGTCGCTTGGGCATAAACGCGTGCGTTTTTACGGATAAAAAATCTTAGGCTGTAGAGGCCGGTCGCGTGCAGATCCGTCGGAACACGCTTTTCAATACGGAATATTGCTAACCTCATCGTGACATCATCCAAGCAGTTCATTTCCCTTTAAAAAATCGGATCTGCAGTTGACGGATCTGCAGTTGACTATTCTGTGTACCAACCCCATTTCGTTAAAGTTAAACTGGTATAACAGTATTATACACAAACTATTCATTATATTCCAAGTAAAGTATGAAGTGTAAAGCCAAACAGTTTGATCCGTTTATCTATTTAGTCTATTTTCTTTCTTTCTTTCTTTCAATTTACCTATTCAAACCTACGCAGCCACTATCTATTTTATTTATATTATATTTGATCCAATACTATTTCTACAGGGATACTGGAAATCCTGTAATCGATGAACATCATGTTATATTCAACATAAACCCCAATGATGTAATCTTAATGGGAGACGCTCTCTTCGGTGTTGCTACCGTTTTGTCTTTCGTGGCTCTCCTGAGAGATTTTAACATGGTGGCTTTTGTTGGCCCACTTAGAGTATCATTTGGGGGAATGATTAGTGACATAGTTCGTTTTATCATCCTTTTCACATTCGTTTGGATTTCTTTTGCACTTGGAATGACGCAACTTTACGCCACTTACGACATCATCGAAATGGCAAACTGCTATAAACAAGAGAACGCGTGCAAACAGTCTACTTTCAGAACGTAAGTTTAATCCTTTGATATACAAAGTGAGTACATTTTTATGGTAGAATATTAATTTTTGCTTTTATCGCTGTCTCCTATTCAATTGTTCTTTTTCATATTAAACATGTTAAAGAATTCTTCTCTTTTCTTTCAGGTTATCTGATTCACTTCGCTCGTTATTTTGGTCTCTTTTTAATCCACTTGGCGAAGACACGCAGATAGAGCCGCGATATGAAATAACATCTGCCGTAGGGGAGGTACTCTACGCGGTTTATATGGTAATTGTGGTTGTAGTCATGTTAAATGCACTGATCGCCATGATGAGCAACACATATACACGAGTCGAGGTTTGTATTTTAATATTTCCATTCTTGTCCCATGTACGTAACGTACTCAAGACAAAATAAAGCAAACAAAACAGCCGAGTAGAGTCCTCAAACTTAAATGGATTTCCAAAGCTTTCTGTTCTTCTTTCTGTCCGGGTCTGGATCTGTAGTTTCCAATGTAATCAAATTAAGGCAAAGCATGCCTATACCAGGTGTCCCTTTATCATGTCGCGAAGTCCTGTGATAATATACATGATGTACGAGGGGCAGTCAGTATGTTTTAAGAGTGGACTCGTGACGTCATATGTGGATTGTTTTCATGGCATTTCTCAATGATTACATAAACACTGTACCTTTGTCTTTCAAACAACACATGCAAAAAATTATATCATACACATGATTATGTAACAGCATTAGCATACAATCAATGGTCTAGAGTCACTGGTGAAATTGAGTCGTTTTTGTTAAGTGAAATAAGAGGCTGAAATGAGGCATTGTTGTATTTTTTATATTTTCTCGGGAATTAAAGAATGGAGAATGCTGCCTTTTGGAACAGTAATAGAACACAAACTACCAGATCATTAAACCATGTTTGTTGGGCTCTAAAGGTTTTAGTTTGTTTAAAATGCATGGTCAAATATGTCTTATTTTTGACAAAAACAAGGCTTTTCTTTCTATACAAATCTTGATATTGCCAAAAATAGCAAACGTGGAAATTTATTTTTTTTGGCCAGTTCTGTTGACTAATCTCAAAAAATTAAAACGGGAGTCTCCCTAGAAAATATTTGAATCCGTGATTAAAATATAACTGTTATTCTACCATTGTTACATTTATACAAAAAGTAGTGGTACAGAGAGAGAGGAGGCCATCGTTTTAATAAGACATTTATTTTTAAAACTTTTCTGTTCATTTCAGGTTGAGATTATCCATAAAAATTCATATAAATATTTAAATTAAAATTTTCATAGCATTTTGTAATATTTTAGGCCCTATTTACGTGGAATTTTGCCATTTTTGTGCATTTCCACCATGTTGTATCGGTCATCCTACCTACGCATGCGCAGATTATTGTTTGATTTGCACCAGTTATCATCGCACTGAGTACTAGCTCTCACATGTGACCAGTCATTATATTTTAGTCTGTTTCATTTTGGAGATAATTAATGTCATTTGTAATAACTGCTTTTTCGTAAACGCCATTTTTGCAGAATAATTTTGCTTCTATTCAAGCCCTACAGTTGTTGAAGTTTCCAGACGTCTCATTTCCACCACAGTTTAATGACAAGTTTCATATTTTACAAAATGCAAACTGAGGACCTAATGTTCATTCCTGCCAAAAACTAGCCTTATGCCCCTTGTACTTTTTCTGTTCTCGGACATTGTAAACACGTGTCTTTGCTGTAATTTAAAAGGCCCGCCTTTTTGCGTGATTTGGCAGTGTCCCTAGATTTTGATTTTATGCTAATGCTGTTACGTAATCATGTGTATGATATGATTTTTACATGTGTTGATTGAAAGATAAAGGTACAGTGTTTATGTAATCATTGAGAAATGCCATGAAAACAATCCACATATGACGTCACGAGTCCACTCTTAAAACATACTGACTGCCCCTAGTACATACAAATTCATCACATCTTGAGCAGTGGCAAGCAAATCGGATATTTATCATTTTGATTCCCGGGTTTTGATTTTCTCACTTCACTTGGGGAGGTCATCATAGAGCAGTGATACAGTTCCGTGTTAGGTGCGACAAATAACTCTCCATAATCCAGAGGCATACAACAGCACTGATGACTCAACCATTGTAGCAAAAACACGATATTTGAAATTTTTGGTAAATGTAGAACTCGTCAGTTTGCTGCTTACGTGTCTTGATATCTTTCCCTGGGAACTTTCCATTGGTCTTGATGTTTTCTTTGCTAGTGTGGTTGTAATATGACATGAACTTACTGTTGCGTAATGTTTAATCCAACCATTGCTACTGAGGACTCAATTCTGCTCGGCAATTCTGAAGCTTGTTGAATTTCATATGGACAGAAGTGCTATGTCGTCTGCAAAGTCAAAATCGGTGGCTACCTCAGTACGGCACTTCTACTTATTCTTCACTAGATGGAATCTGATTCGTAATGCACAATTAAGAAAAATCACAAATCGCATTACGCGGACATTGCCTTACAATCATAAAATCGAGAAAAAAAACCACAAGTCACAGGCCATATTATTTGTCATCCTATAAATCTTTCATCTCTTTTAACCATTCCATAGCACAATGGCTTTGTGTTATTGTGCTTGCGCTATTGACTGGTCAAAAGAGATGAAACATTGAGATGACGAATATAATATGTCTTGTGATTATGGTTTTTTCACATTCTGCTTCGATTTTTAAGGTACCGTCCACATATTTGATATGGCGCTAAGTAAGGTGTTACGATGTAGTACTCCTGCGCAATGATCTCAAACAGTCTTTTTCCATATCCAGTGCAATACTCTAGCCTTGGTATTCTCGTACATTTTACCTATTTCAGTTCGGAAACTTCATAAGCCAAAATAATCTTCTTAACCTCGATGGATAGCACTATCAAACGCTTTTTTGAAGTTGGTTAATGTGATTAATGCCGGTAGTTTATTTATATTAACCCCTTAAATCAACATTCTCAGTTCAAGTACAGTCAGCACAATAATTAAGTTGTTCATGAATTATGACCTTACAGCCAAAGTGATGTCGAAAATCAAGATAACCATAATGACGGCTTAATTTGAGCCCTTGTTCGTTGAAAATGGTTAAAATTAAAGAATGTTTTTTCAAATTTACATCAATAATCAATGTGTCATATTGCTTACTTGTTTGTGAAACAAATCAATGGAATGAAGCCTGCTGCCGTTAACTTTTGATCTGTACCCGTCCATCGGCATCGGATATCGAGACAGTCAAGCAAATTGTTGGACGCTAGTCATGATTCATTAACTGCTACTTATTCAATGTGCTAACTGTATGGCCTACAGTTGTTCTACCAATGCTGAATCCATTCTGATGGTTCTCAATTGTTACTTATTCAAACTTGTACTAGGAAAACTCAGATGTAGAGTGGAAAGTTGCTCGAACGAATCTAATGGCACGTTACATGACTAATAGTGCTACACTTCCGCCGCCATTCAACCTGTTAGCAACATTAAGGACGGCTCTCAACTGGATTAGTGATGCTTGTAAAAGACTGACTCGTGGTTGCCGCAGTGACTATCACAAAACCAAAGTAAGTCTGACATGCATTTTCTGTCTGTTTTATAGAAAAGTTGGACTTTCTTTTTCTTCTTTTAAAGTACATTAATTCTTTCTTTTCTATACGACAGGCCAGCATGCTTATACACTATGGCTTTTAAGCTTGACTTGAGCAATTAATTTGAGCCTAGTCCCATCTGAACCCAAGCGTGTGTCCACCTGGATCGACTGGTTTACATGTGATATATACAATATAATATGTAGAACATATATTTGAAATTCTTGATTTTTGTGATATTTCATTTTAAAAATTATGTTATTTTTTTAGTTATAGTGGTCTTCCATAAAAAGTTACTAATTATATGTGTTAGTATGAACAAAAAATAAGTCTCAGGTGTATGTTTATTGTTGTAAAAAAAGGTTACACCATTTTCATTTTTATAGAACAAAACAAATGAAGCTGATGACCCTCAAGAGAAAACATCATATGAGGTATGTTACGATTTAAAGCTTCTTTTGTACCGTACCCTAGATTGATAAACGTGCGATCTCTTCCTTCAGATAAGTCAATATATATATAATGTCGATGTTCAAGCGTCTAGTAAGCTACCACTAATCATAGTCAGGAAAGCTCAGCGTCTATGTTTAGCCCTCTAATATTAAGAAGATATGGAATGAATGGATTTTTGTGGTTTGGGCATGAAATTTACACAAGTCATCAAAACTCACTGTGTATTTCAGAGAAATCCTTCTCCGTCACCATCAGCGGTGGTACTTGAATGTTGACTAGTTACAAAATCTACAAAATCTTGATGTTAGTCGGTATGCTTCGACCATATTTATAAATACGTATTTATAAATACGCACGTGACCCATGGGCACGACATACCAAGACCAGCAAGCGTGACCATATGACCACTATACAGAAAAGGATAGGAACTCATCAGATAAATATCCAGTAATTTGTAATTTGTTTGTAAAATATTTATCGACGGAAATGTTTACAGTATAATCACAAAGTTGAACAAAATAGAAAATTTTGCTGACAGTAGTCTCGTGTTGTTTACCGCCTCGCGCCTTTGCATTCAAATGTACAGGACCATCACCCGCATTGTAGAAGATCACTTCGAAACTAAACGTCTACAAGCTTTTATGGCAGCGCGGAGGTGGTCACGTGCGTATTTAGAAATACGTATTTATAAATGTTGTCGAAGCATGCTGTTAGTTGTATCCTGTGGTATTTCGGCAAAAAATCAATAATTGAGGGTTCACGGCCATGCCCCTGTTTAAGATGTGCAGTGCTATTCAAACTTTGCATCATCGTGTTCAAGGCTTCCTTTACACTTTATATAAGCAGGTGGATTTATGTCTTGTTGTTGGTAGTCTACCAAGAATTACTTTTATTTTATTTTGTTAGATATTGGTTGAATCCATCGTGGATCGCTTTGTCGCAACGTACGTTGACACTGATGACGAAATAAGACGTGGTAGTACAACAAAATTGTCACGAGAAATGACCGAAATGAAGTAGGTAGTCCCTATCTTCACATTAAATAAACACATCACAAAAGGAACCACAGCTGAAAACACTTTAAATGCGTTTCAAATTATTTCCTTTCATTCAAAATGGTCGATGGTGGCAACCATAATTGGAGGATTGGCACAATGAATACGGTATTAAACTACGAAGAGCATAATTGGACTTTTGGCTGCTATTCTAATTTGCCATAGTTTGTCTTCAACTATTTTCATGGATTTTTTCACTTCTTTTTAATACTTCAACTCGTTATACATTTCTTTCAACAGAAAAATTTCATTAACATCATTGTTGTCATTTTTTTGTAGGGAGAAAATAGAGTTCATTGTTCAACTTCTTCAGGATCAACGTGTCGGCCAATCACCATCATTGACTGCTAGACACGCTAAAAGGAAATTCTTTAAATGAAACTAATATCGTTTTGTAACATCATCAGTGAAAGCGCTGTGACTATTTAATAATTAAGACATTGGAAGTTGGGAGCAGAGCATACTAAAAAAGAAAATTGTATAATATGTAAATAATTTAATTCATTACCATGTCGGATGATAGCTAGATTATAGGGGTAGTGTGATTTGAGGGGTAAAACGTTTCTATGTCGTACACAACTATGTCTTTAAAACCCCTACCCCAGAAGGCGATATACCAAAAACACAATACCAGTCTAGTTGTACGTGGCCTGCTACTCTTATTGGGACCTAATTTGTTTTGCGATGCAAAAGGCTTCACAGAGTAAAGTCTGCACAAAAAGTAACGCAGCTGTTATAAATACGCCTATAGCTTTAATAATTGCTTCCACAATATTTCTGCATAGAAAGAAGGATAATTTATTTACGCGCATTTCGATACCCCATTGTCAAATGTCGTCCAATAATTATTAACACTTTGAAGAAAAATTCCCTAATTTAAAAGTTGCAGTTTACAGCGATCGATGGTTATTACGCAAGCACTGTGGCACGTAAAACTCTCTATTATCTTCACGCTGACTTCAAATCAATACAAATAGCTGCAACTTTTAAATTCGGGTATTTCTCTTTAAAACACTGCTGTGTTGTTAATATTGAACGAAATTGGACAGATGTGGTTGGTATCAAATTGCGCGTAAATAAATCATCCTTCTTTCTATGTTAAAATATTGTGAACACGATTATTAGTTCTGACGCTATAGGCGTATTTATAACAGCTGCGTTACTTTTTGTGCAGTCTTTACAATAACAATATTTAAAAAGCATGCTGTCATACTTCATACTTTAGAAACGTCAAAATTGAACAATACCTAATTGGTTTGGAACAAATCTTTTAATCAATTCCAGTACACAAGAAATGATTACACTACTATCTCCGGGCTCTTGGAAAATGCCAACCCCCTCCCATCGCCTAAACAACATATTTTGAACAACAAAAATCAGTTAGTAAAAACCAATTTTAGTAACGAAAGTGATTTTCCATGAGTTTATTTATAATTTATTGCGTGTTATTTTATTTTATTTTATTTTCAAGTAACAAATTGTCCCCCAAATGCAAAATATGGGTCGGGCAAACCTGTAAAACAGTTGCCACTTTATCAAACAGAAAAAGGTGATTTGATGAAACAAAGTCAGAATCATGCAGAAGTTGTTATATAATTATCATTGTTTGAGTATATACAGGGGAAAGAAGAATTACGCAGGGACAGGCAGGTATGTCCGGAGTTTTTTCTCTGGTATATCTGCCTATGCATGTTATGTTTCCATTTGTAAATTCATGTTTAAATGTGCTAGTGTGCGATGCGTAATTCTTCTTTCACCTGTATATTGATATATTAAGAATAACGATTAAGCATCATTAATTTGATCTCGTGCGCTAGTTGTAATCTACCAAAAAACGTTTCAAAACGTAAAAAGGGGCCAAGTTAAAAAAATCTTTCCTGTGTGGCTTTTCACCCTTTTTTAAACTTGGTCCCATTCAGCAAAGTAGTACCGTAATAACATGAGTCCTAATTCCTACATGCAACAATTAGGTTTAAGACTGTTCGAAAGCGGTGCAATATGACGTAGGCTATGTATTATCAAAAACATTTGAAGGTTTATGTTTCATTATATTGCGTGTTCATAAAGAGTAGAGTATTATATATACTTAGCAAATTGACTCTCTGTCAACCTGTTACATATTATAGGCCCTACATCTGTTATCTGTACAGAAGGCGCAGAATCGCACAAGACGATGAAGAATTTAACAAAGTGAGTATTTGCTACTTTTGCTTAAATCAAAATACATTATAACGTCTTTACGGAAAAACTTCAATCAAGCACGAACATCAATTATTTTACTCTACAAAATTAACACTGACAACTAAGAAAACAAACAAGTAGCCTAAAGATGACTTCGTATGGGTCTTTAGAAACTTTCATAAATGGGACCAAGTTTAAAAAACGGTGAAAAGCCACACAGGAAAGATGTTTTAAACTTGGCCCCTTTTTACGTTTTGAAACTTTTTTGGTAGATATTAATTCTTTTTTTGAGGTAAAAAGATATTGCGCGGTAAGTGGTTCTTTGTAGCCATGCGAGGCGAAGTAGTTGGATATCCATATTTCGCGGTTAATGATTCTTTGTAGCCCTGCGGGGCAAACTAGTTGGATATCCATATTTCACGATGAGTGGTTTTTTGAAGCTTCGAGCTGCATGGGGTAAAAGAATTATTTAAAAAAATAATAGCTGAACCCAATAGTTCAGCCAGGGACTGGAAACGACATATTGATGACTATATCAGGGCTACGACACTCAACTCATTTGCATAGCAAAATGACCCGTCTCCTCTGCAGCCAATTTGGTTCCGCTCCATCGAAATCAAGCTGGTCACGGAGGAGACTACCCTCCTTTGCGTTTGTTCATTTGTGTATGGAGAGCCCTTCTTGGAGTCCGTAATGACTTAGGCTACGCTCTCAGCTAGAGTCCGACGCTGCATTGCACTAGAAATACCTTTTCTGTGAAATCGCTATAGAGCCAACCGGGAAACACGTATTCGTTTTGAAAATATAGTATTAAAATTAGTATCACCCTTGTGGCCCCGTGCAGTGGAAAACCTTAATTCTTTCATTAAAAGGAAATAAAAAATTTAAAAAAACACGGATCTACCTGTGCACCTATAAAATGGTCACAGCAAATTTGTCTCAAATATGAATGAATTTTAAGAAACATACGGGATATGATGAACATTGACCTGACGCCATGATAGTAGGATCTGTTAGTCGTTTTATATACAATATATATACCGTATTGTCACAATACCAATATTTGTCATTATATATAATGAGTAATATTTAGCAACGTAAATGTGCAGTTCATATGCACAAACGAATACTGATCTTTATGATATTCAGGACATATTGATGACTATATCAGGGCTACGACACTCAACTCATTTGCATAGCAAAATGACCCGTCTCCTCTGCAGCCAATTTGGCTTTTTGTACATCAGGTTTTTGTACATCACATATAACATGTCACATAGGAGGTCATACGTGTTGACCTTCATCTATTGTATTTGTTCATCTGTCTATGGAGAGGATTAACGCCATTAAACGCTATTAAAACTCCATCAGTATTAGGGCGTAGTTCAGTGAACTCACCGTATTGCTATTCCAAATACTTTGATAATACAGATAATTATGTATTAATGGGTCCATACTGCAGTTACTGTCCGTTTTCCTATACACAATACACAGTGCTCTTTCCCATTGACGCGTGACCTCTACAAATAGCCTACGTTAAAAGTATGGGGATATGCCTAGTTAACGTCGCTGTGTGAAAAATAACCGGCCAATATTAAAAGTACTCTTCTAAAGTTCTAGAAAATATAGTTTTGTAACATGTCCTAAATTTTTAGCTAATTTAAATGTTTGGAAATATGCGTACTTTGGTGTTTTAGTTAATGTTATAGGTAAAAGTACATTGCCTAGTTAACGTCGCTGTGTGAAAAATAACCGGTCAATATTAAAAGTACTCTTCTAAAATTCTAGACAATATAGTTTTGTAACATGTCCTAAATTTTTAGCTAATTTAGATGTTTGGAAATATGCGTAATTTGGTGTTTTAGGAAGGATATGTAAACGACAGATAACACCAAAAAATATGAAGAAATTATTTCCAAACCGTGTTAAGTCTGCAAACCACCATGTTTCTCATTTTCAAGAACGCTGGTTAACATTAAGCACGTATTGTCTCATTTCGTAAACAAAGACCACAGAGAATTGTTCTCTAGCGCTCGCTTTATAATCGTTCACCCAACTGAAAGTATAATCCCAGCTCATTGCTCCATTGTACGTGTAAAGCAGAACATATGTTGTGTGTATTTAACCAGAGAAGATATGATTTAATCAGTTGAGCTGTTTTCAATGAGTGTTATCTTGGTTTAATAGCTTTTAATGGGGTTTAAGTCCTGCAAAGGTCGAGTTGAATTCTACTGTAGACATGACTGCATTATGCGAGGCGATTGCATTGAAAAACCTAATAAATTAT
The DNA here is from genome assembly GCF_039555335.1 of Amphiura filiformis. Lineage (NCBI taxonomy): Eukaryota > Metazoa > Echinodermata > Ophiuroidea > Amphilepidida > Amphiuridae > Amphiura > Amphiura filiformis. Next base: position 16,809,499 of record NC_092632.1, read on the forward strand.
TCATAACAGTTACGTAACCAATCGATAGTGCGGACACTTTTCATTTGCACACCCCCAAAATTCGTGATCTTTTAGCGTTGGAAAAGAAACCACGTGAATAGAGTGCCCTCTCAAGAATATCTACTCTCTGACTATATATAGAGTATAAACCCAAGCGGAACGAGAGCTACTAAGTAACCGCTATCCGAACCATAAACACATGCATGATCAGACAACGAGTGTTCAATTTCCTCATAGCTTCTCACGTTGTACCAGGGCAGCGACACTACCTAATTTGCATATCCAAATGACCCGTCTCCTCCGCAGCCAATTTGGTTCCGCTCCATCGAAATCAAGCTGGTCACGGAGGAGACTACGCTCCTTTGTGTTTGTTCATTTGTGTATGGAGAGCCCTTTTTGGAGTCCGGAATGACTTAGGCTACGCTCTCAGCTAGAGTCCGACGCTGCATTGCACTAGAAATACCTTTTCTGTGAGATCGCTATAGAGCCAACCGGGAGCACGTATTCGTTTTGAAAATATAGCATTAAAATTAGTATCACCCTTGTGGCCCCCGTACAGTGGAAAACCTTAATTCTTTCATTAAAAGGAAATGAAAATTTAAAAAAACACGGATCTACCTGTGCACCAATAAAATTGGCACAGCAATTTGTCTCAAATATGAATGAATTTTAAGAAACATACGGGGTATGATGAACATTGACCTGACGCCATGATAGTAGGATCTATTAGTCGTTTTATATACAATGTATATACCGTATTGTCATAATACCAATATTTGTCATTATATATAATGAGTATTAATATTTAGCAACGTAAATGTGCAGTTCATATGCACAAACGAATACTGATCTTTATGATATTCAGGTTTTTGTACATCACATATAACATGTCACATAGGAGGTCATACGTGTTGACCTTCATCTATTGTATTTGTGCATCTGTGTATGGAGAGGATTAGTGCCATTAAACGCCATTAAAACTCCATCAGTATTAGGGCGTAGTTCAGTGAACTCACCGGATTGCTATTCCAAGTACTTTGATAATACAGATAATATGTATTAATGGGTCGAGGCGATTGCATTGAAAAACCTAATAAATTATTCATAACAGTTACGTAATCAATCGATAGTGCGGACACTTTTCATTTGCAAACCACCAAAATTCGTGATCATTTAGCGTTGGAAAAGAAACCACGTGAATAGAGTGCCCTCTCAAGAATATCTACTCTCTGGTTGTACACACTTCAGTCGAATTTGGCGGTGTTGGTTTGTTAGCCCTCCAAGTTATAACATCGTTCACTTTGTGTTGAACATTGTATGTGGGCCGCACTGTAATAACATAAAGATCAGTCTGATCAGTGTGATGATATCATTTCAAGAGGTCACTTCACGATTAACATGATTAAGCTAAACAGCCTATGTGGAAGAATTTTAAGGCCGACTTACACGAGGCAATTTTCCAAGCAATTGCCTGTTGCACAGACCTTGGAAAAAGATTGCTCCGTGTATTTTGGATTTGCAAGGAATTAATCCCCCAAGCATCAGGCAAATTAATCCCCCGAGCAACAGGCAAAAGGGTAGAGACATGCTCTACTTTCAAGGTTGTTGCATGCAATCTAACCTCCTTCAGCCAATCAGCTGAGTAAACACGAGCTGGTCGCTGCATTCATTTGGGAAATGTAGGGACCAACTTGATTCACCATCCACAACATGATAAATGTGTGCACATGCTACATTATAATACACTTGTAGGCCTATATTGTTGGTGGTGGTGGTGTTTAGCCCTTTTGATCTTAGTTTTCCTTAGCATTTTCTTTATAGAAAATTGTATTGATATATAGGAGAGGATTGCAATCTTTTGCTTTCAGGACAACACATGAGCCATTTTGATATTATTACGAAAATCATTAACCACTACTTATGTTTTGAGTATATCCCAAACCTATGGCCACGCTCAAGGAATTGCAAGGCCGAACATTGCTTCGTCTATTTTGATCAATTGCACAGCTTCATGGTCAGTGAGCACATAATCTCACCTACTAAGTATATGGGCCTTGCAATAGAAGCATTAGTTGAACTTTAACCGACATTATTTCTACCTTGACATACATTTTGTTTAAATCAATTAAGCGTAAAATCACATCGGCAGTGAAATGAAATTATTACACATCAATATATCTCAGTATATTCTGTCTGCATTAGAATCGACTATACGAGGTATATGTAAATAAATTAAATATATTCTACTTGAAGATGAATAACACTAATGTGCAGGCAGAATTTCTAAAGGCTGTAGAAATGAATGATGTCGCCACTGTTGCATTACTGCTACAATCTTCACAACGAAATGAAATCAGTTTGGATGTGAATGCACCTAATGGTGATCAGCAGACACCCCTGGTTGTAGCCATTACATCGAAGCATATGGGTAAGTGCACTGAAGTTAACATAAACCACTTGTACATGTATATCATAACTGCCAATAGGAGTGGGCTTTAAATGGCTCATACTTTGTTTTGCTTGGTAAACATTTTTTTTTTAGGACACAAATTTTGGCAGGGGGTCTGAGAAAAAAGTGTGCAGCGCCCTCTTCTGCCACCATACCTTATCTTTGTGGAGGAATGGATTTGAGTAAAAAATCCTTCATAGTACTCCTTTTCTGGCATGTTGCTATGATTTTGGTGTCTAAATATATATATAAATGAGCTAAAGATACCTAATCATGAAAGTTTCATGAAAATCGGCTCAATTTTGACACAAAATGTCCATTTTTAAGAAAACGCAATGCCCAATTTTCATGCAACTTTCAAGCTTAGGTATTTTTTAGCTCATTTACATATATTTAGACACTTAAATCATAGCAACATGCCAGAAAAGGACTACTATGAAGGATTTTGTACTCGACTCCACACCTTCCACACCTAGGTATAGGACTACATACTCTGAAAATTTTAGAAAATACAAAAAAAGGCGGTTATAGCGCTCTCAACGGGCACTCTCTCCATAGGGCTACATGTAAAGACCAGTTATAGAAAAATGGCCCTAAAATAAAACCGACATATTCATTGTTCCTAAAATTTTGCATATGATGTAGATTTAACATCTGGAATGTAATGCAAGTAGTGTCCTTGCTGCTCTTCTAAATTCATTTATAAAATGTCCGCCCCAGACCAAGGTGTCCACAACGACAAGGGGGCGCTGCACAATTTTTTCTCGGACACCAGGCCAAAAAGTTTGTCATTTCATGTTGAGATAGATTATATAGAACAAAAAGACTGTTTACAAACAAAAGTAACCCAAAAAGTCATTTTGGCTTCGATATAGCCCACTGGTACTGCCAATCTGGCTATAGTTTTCTAGTAGTTTAGAAGAAAAATCATCTTCAGTTTCATTTGAGACGACAAAGGTAAATTTCCATAATGGACTTGGGTCATTTTTATGTTCAGGTATTCAATTAAAACAAAACACTGCATTGTACTGTTTTAAACAGTGAAGTTTCCCTTTGTCGCCCTCCCCACGAGTAGGAACCAACAATCCCAAAAACCCAAAAAAACGACAATATTAAGCAAAAGCGCAAACAAATTTTTTTTAAATTTTTTTTTTTTTTGCTGTAGGAATGTAAAATCAGCCCTCTTGCGCCAAAACTTTATTGAAGAAAACAAATTTGTCTCGCTATCTGCGCAAAAAAAAGCTGCACCTCGGACCAAAAAAAAAAAACACTTCACCTCAGACCAGAAATGTCAAATAAACAGAAATATGGTGAATATATACAATATAAAAACAAACCTTACATTTGCAGAACTAACATCATTGTTATTGGGACATGGCGCCAATTCAGACGATACATTGTTTTACTGTATAGACACAGGATGTGAAACCATGGTGAAATTAATATGTGAACATCTCAAAGCTACATCACAGGTGGGTAAATTTAAATGTTTAAGGTGACAAAAACGCTTCTTTAACACTCATTTAACGGAGTAGATGATACCCGAATTGTTCTTTTTTATGTATTTTTCTTTAATTTTATTATTACGACGTATGCTTGGCAATACATGTATGATCTATCTTTTAAATGCTTCCCAATAAATGATCTGTCTTTGTGTATTTTACTTCTTGTATTATATGCTTGGAAATATTGTTGTTTACCATTATTTTATGTAGCGTAAGGTATTACTTTAGGTAGTTTAAAATATTGTATTTGATGTTTCGTCTCTCTATATATGTAAAGCCCCTTGAGGTCGGTCCTGGCATAAGGCACATATAAATGTTACTACCCACACCCCCACCCCACCCACCCCTTCGCTACACATATAATGCAACTGCATCAGGTAGACAAAGGGTTAAGTTAAGTTTAAGTTCAGTCAAATAATAGCACATTAAAAATTAAGCCGTTAGGTAAAATATTCGTATCATTCAATTGATAAAAAGAAACCTACTCAAAATATACAAGCTTACGCGTCGTTTGCATATTTGTTTCAAGTTTTCATTTTCAAATATTTTCCTAAAATGTTTTCTTCAGGATTCACTGCATAGAACATTGAATACAATATCAACTGATGAAAATATGAAAGCTGTGTCGAGTCCATTGATGTATGCTGCCAGGGAAGACTCGCAGGAAATTGTGAAGGTATTAGCATCTTTTTGTACTTCATGGACTCTTATACATATCAAAGATAAGATTATAAAATAGAATTTAATACAGCATAAAATATGAAAGTATTTGTCTTAGTTAAACAGAGATAACCTTCACCATAAAATCTTTATCATACTCAGGTCATGATATTATTCATTATGTATGGATGTTATTCTCTATACAAAGTGCATTGATATGTAATAGGTTAGGACTAAAGCTACATATTTACGAACAATAGAGGCCGTCAGCGTGACGTCATATGCCGCCATCTTGTGGGTACACGCTGCGATCGTCGTTCTATCTCCATGTGTGAACAGCAAAATCACTGCGTCGATGCGTGAAAACAGCTGCGTGGCAAGCTGCGCCCTGCGCGTAGTGTCTGGCGTATGAACACGCGTATCATTTGTACCCACAAGATGGCGAAAGGCTGACGGCCTCTATTGGTTTTCTTAAAACTAAAACATTGTACATTCTTCTGGAACCCTAAAAATATTTAGCCACTCTGTCTCCTGGTGAAAGTGAAATCATTTTGTGTATCATCGTTGCCGCAAAAGATATGCCAAGTCTTCACTTGATTTCATGTGACAGAAGTGTTGATAATACTTCAGAGAGTCGTCTGGACTTAATTAATGAAACTGATCAGCAACAAGAAAAAGATTGTGGATAAATACATAAACATTGTAGAAGATATAAAAATATTACACCAAAATTAGAGTTATGGTTCTCAACGGGGAAAATGCATTAAGCACAGCAATTTTGAGCTGCCCCTTCGTGGTCTCGAAAGGCTGGTTATACACGTACCATTTACAATGACAGTTAGACTTGTTGTAGAAATCCAAAGTACGCATCAAAGTCAAAGAGTTTGTATATTGTTTTTGTTTGTTTTTTGTTTTGTTGTTGTTGTCTGATTTTTTTACTTTAATCGTCAAGCGTCCCCCAACTGAAAGAATGCCAATACAACATAATACAGGGTGTCCCAAAAAAAAGAGGCCCCACATTGCGCCCTCTTTTTCTCCTATTTCTGAAACGTTGATCAAATATATTTTGGTATGTAAAGAAACTCTAAATCGTTAGCTTTAATAAACCAAAACAATTCTTTCAATCGGCTCACAATTTTTGAAGATATGCCCTCTTTAAAAAATGTACCCGTTTTTCACTCTGTCCACGGATGAGGTTTGGCTACATCAAAGATTTAAACGAAACACACGGTTAATGACATGGATAGATAATAGCATTAGTCTTGGGAAAACATTCACTATAAGCGAGGATCACCAGCTAGCTTCAAACATCTTCGCAACCGGCGCACAAGGCCTTAAGGATGGTACGCAACGCAACTAATGCAATGAGAACTAGGGCTGAAACATGTATTCGTCACGGAGGCAACCAGGTAGAGGGCAGAGCAGCACAGTAAACTCATTTCAAAAGAACCAAAGACAAACCAAACAGCCCTTTTCAGGGCTACCTTTTATTCCAAAAAGAGAAATGACTTGTCAATAAAAAGAAAGCAAGAAAAGAGAAAAACATAAGTAATTGCAAGTATAGCAAAAGAAGTCCCATCCCACATCAATTTCGCCCAAATTAATGACACTTAACAAAATCTATAACCCATAAGCCCACCGGTAAAGCCCATTCCCTTAAATAAAGTTGTTATTTGATAAAGTTATCATCGAGGAATGTTTTATATTCATGCATGGTATATGCACTTTTCAATCTTTGAAGTAGCCAAACCTCCTCCGTGGACAGAGTGAAAAACGGATACATTTCTTTAAAAGGACATATCTTCAAAAGTTATGAGCCGATTGAAATAATTGTTTTAGTTTATTAAAGCTAACGATTGAAGGTTTCTTTACATACCAAAATATATTTGATCAACTTTTTAGAAATAGGAGAAAAAGAGGGCGCAATGTGGGGCCTCTTTTTTTTGGGACACCCTGTATTTATCGTGCCCACTATATTGCGTTGATATGGCAGGCTCCCAATTAAATCGACCATATTTTCCTTAACCAAAAGAGGTTAAGATGTACATTTATACAAGCACGAAGTTAACTCCTCAACAAGAGTTTGGACCTTTTTTTTTCAAGCATCAAAATCTCAAATTATTTGTAATATGTTCATATCGTTTTGCATATCAATGGATAGCTACTTTATTCCCGTTTATAATGACACCACATTTGAAACAAATACCTTTTTACCGCTGAGTACCCGTCTTGTGAATGTAGTGTGATCTCAAACAGAATCTTAACACATATTAACAACACATATTAATAACCAAAATGACATTTTAATCAAATAGCCTTTCTTTTGAAGCCAAGATTTAAGAGTATGTGTAATTCCGATTTCCTGACACAAAGAGAGATGTGACGATGGAGGTCGAACTTTTTTAATGTCATATATTTGCGTATATTTGCGTTGTACATGTTTTATTTTACATTCCTCAGCCAGTTTTATTGGGTTTTGGTGGCCATCTTGAATTTGACCACTTACCCCGATCAAAAAACATTGAAACATCATTTCCCCATCATAGATAAAATCAAGTGAGAGTTTCCTTTTAACACAAAAATTGAGAGAATTGACATAGTGCTAAGCATGTTTTGATGATCTCTAATAAATGTATTTTAAACAAAAGACGACACAGTTTCCGTGACCCTGATTCAGACGAATAATTGAATACAAAATCTGTCACAGTTTTCATGACCGACCTTGATAAATCAGATTTCCAATGTCTATACTTTTATGGTGATCCTACTGATTACAAACAGTGAATGTGGTACATACGGAAAATATGGAATAAGCAAGACTTACAGATGTTTGAAATCAATAAAAATGTAAAAAAAATCTGTAGCAAATTATCCGGTGCGACGGTGTGTGGGGGTTGGTGCGTCCAATTTTTATTAAAATGAACTGTCGAAATTCTGTAATTGCAATGGTTGTCATAATTGCGGAATTATGACAGTTACATACTGGAGTATCTGCGAAACGTACACAAGTACGACTGTCCCACAGCTGTTAATAATGTACGATAAAGGAGGGAGGGATAATATTGTTGATATATTACAACTTAGTTTCAACTTATTCAATTATTGTCTACTCTATTCTGTGATGTAAGTGGGTGTAAGGGGATTTTCGATAATTGTGAGCCCTGCCAATGTAGGGAGTAAGAACATTTTGGTAAGCCAAAAATAAAAAAGCAAGCATTTTTTGGCAAGTTGAAAAGGAAGGCAAGCGAATTTGCAAACATTTATGGGACTCCTTTAAACAGAACGCTCGAAAAATATTTTGGAAAACAGTACAGTTTATTTTGGCAGGCCAAGAAGGGGGGGGGGGGGTCAGCCACTTTTGGCAGGTCGAAGGTGGGACAAGCCACGTTTGAAAAGTGTACTTCCCTTGAGCTCATTCTTATGGTACAGTTCTTAATTTTAATTGAGTGAAACTAAGATGAATGAACGTACATTGTATTATTGTGATTTGATATACGGTATACAATAAAACAGTTATTCTAAAAACGTCAGTGTTACCATGCAAATGTACCCTTTAAATTAATTGTGGGTACTCCTGCTGCTGACTACCTTACCATTAGAACCATCGGAACATTTATTCACTGAGAGGCCACCCACAAAGTTCATCCAACCACGTGAAAGAGTCTTGGCTTTCCAGTTCTCATTCTTTTCCATTTGTAATGGTAATTGTAAGAATGAAAAATTCTTACATTTAAAAAAATGAAACTTACACAGTACATGACTAATGCAATTTTAATCCTTACCCTTGCATTTAGTTTTACAACTGTAATGATCTTGTTCTTATAATTGCTTTTACAAATTCAAGAATAACAAGAAACGTATAATTTTAATCATTTCGCTTACTTTTATTTATTATTTAAGATTTTCATTCTTACAATTTATCCTTATAAGAAAAAAGGATTAACAAACAAGATCTAGTTTTAATCCGTACGTTTACTCTTGGAAAGTAAAGGAATGGTGGTAAGCGAGTGCCTGTAAAGTGCGCTGAGCTACAATCCCGGTCATAACTAACTGTTCGAACACTTTAACATTAGTGCTGCAAATATGCCCCCCCCATTCATGTTGGTAGTTATTTGGCCATGCACCCTTAGAGACATCCAACATTGATTGGTGGGGAAGGGGGAGGGTTTCTTTATACCAAAGAAAGCTAAATTTCAGTATGTTATTAAGTATAACTAAAATACGGGTTAAAACAATCATACTTTTACACAATTAAGTATTCGAACGACTTATGGCCGGGATTGTAGGTGTGTGGATTTATACCTGTGCATAGCGCAGAAGCCCACTAGATAGTGTGTTGTGCTTTATATTATGTAACACTTTGTTCTCAGACTTTAATAGAATATGGTGCTGAAATGCCAGATCTGCAAACCGTTCTCGACCACTCCAAAGGAGATACATACGAACAATATCTAACCTGCTACAGCTGGCATCAAGCTATATCAAGTGAAGCATATCTTCTGTACGCATCTAATGACCCCATTCAAGCAGCTATCGATGCAGGAAAGGCTATTCGAAAGAGCTGTTCTGTACAGAAACAACATCTTCGGTCAAAATATGAGAACTTGATAACACGCCTTGATCTGTTTATTACCAAGTTATTTGCAATGGCCAGTTCAGAGGATGAGATTGGTGCATTATTGTGGAATAGGGAAGACAATTTCAACGAGGAAATATTTGCTCAAGTTGGTGTACTACCACAAAGGATACATGACTCGCTTGATCTCAAGTATAAGCAGGTATTTGAAATCAATATTAGAGAGATTGCGATTTCCAAACACCGTGATCGTACGCACGTCTATCTATTCAAAACCACTATCCAGTATCGAAGCGAGGTCACGTATTTAGCCACTTTTGAAGATGCACAAAATGTGTCCATTTCACAATATTTTAAGACAGTCAAGGATAATAATAACATACGAACGAAAGTCTATTATTATGATCCTTTTTGTTTGCAAGAAATCATTATACAATAGAGCATCAGGGAGGTGTAAAAATTTCACTTCATTCACACGCGCAGTTCATTCCTACAGATCGTCCATTTGTGTGCGCAGATGTACTATCAAGGTGGAAGCTGTGCATAGATGCGTTTATAAGAGACTCGTTTTGTAGCCAAACCCTTCGATATGGTGCCTTTTTGATACAAACGTGGCTTGCAAGGTCCGCGTTGAAATTGACATTTTTACGACGTTACGACGCTTCATAAACGCAACTAATTTTCACCACGAAAAAAGTATCATTTTGAAAATAAAGTCATGATATATGCATGAATTGGTTCTTAATCTACAGAAATATGAAGTTTTTTTGTAATAGTAATATTCGGAAAGCACTGACAACAATCAATTTTAAGGGGCATGTTAAGCCTGTTCTAAAATCAAATGAAGCTAACTTTGCGTTATTACATAGATCACCGTTACAAAAACACGTTTACATCCTCCAGAGTGTAGCATTGATTGAAACGTTTAGCGGCAAGAGGCTCCAATGCTGTATCCAAAATCGTTGGTTAACTATACACAGCCAATAAATGTATAAACGTGCGCGTATGGAACATCACAATCTCTCTATTATCACTATTGCCCCTTAAAGTTATTGCATAGATCCAACAAAGTATTTAGTGCAAAAATTAAAACTATGAGTCCAGTTGGTGTGATTCGTTTTTCCAGGTAATGCTAAAACTGATGTTGAAACGGATTTAATAAGTTTCACAAAATGTTTTAACATAAATGTCTGCTGGGGCTTGTGGTTTTTGTCAGTTCGTAACCCACTATAAGTACTGCGCTTTTTCCCCTTCTTAGTTTATCTCCAGCACTGCGTGTACGCATTTTCTTCTCGACCAATGGTACATGAGGTGGAAGGACCTGTCTGTTCTCCATTTTACTATCTGGACAGCGATAGTTATCATCTTTCAACCGGTTCTTTGTATTGGTTACCTTCTACTCCCTTTTATGTGGCATCGACGAATAATGAAGACACCGTAAGTATTACTTATGAAATATTATTTCTTGCTTCAATTGATTTCGCGTTAGATCGTTGAATTAAAGCGGGTGGGTCATTTCATCACCCATTCAATCACCCAATAAAATGAAAATTTAAACATGAACCCCTTCGAATCTCGTGTTAAGGAGGGTAAATAAGTGATGAGCGGGGGGCAGACCATTATTTTGAGAAGTCACCGGGCTATACATATTTATTGAACAGCAAGTAAAACTTATACGATTCGCAAAACATAAACCACTTGTCTATATATGAAGAGCTTATCTCCAAACCATTAGTCCACGACCACATGTTTCTCATATACTTGTGTCATACAATCACAATTACTTTGACAAATTTGACATTAGCAACAATGAGTTGAACCATCAACAAGCCAATTTTACCACAACAATGCTGGTTAACAACATGCAAACTATTGTATTCATCTGTTTGGGGGATGCTAATAAAAAAGTGGACTTTTTCTCGGGGCGATTTTGTTTCCCGAATTTAGACCATTTTTGACGAAAAAACCGTCAAAAATTTGATTTTTTTTGATCGCTACGCTCGCAATTTGTGAGAATTTGGGACTTTTTGTATACTTTTACAAATTGGATAGTGTAAAAACGATTAATTACAGATATCACCCACTAGCTAATATAAAGTTGCATGGTTTTACTTTACAGTTACGTTCGGTTTTTGTTACATTGGGTTTCCCGCATCTACTTCATATGTTTAATCGTGTATTGCACATTACAAGAAGACGGTACAAGTACAACGATCAACTTTACAGAAAGTGAGGTCCAACGAATCAACCAGATCCTCAAGTATTTAACATTTTCTATAGAATCTACAGATATTCTACCTGTAGCAATATTGGTCTACATCTGGATATTAGGTACAACTTTCGCATTTTTTTTCCTTCTTTCTGTTCAATATAATTTGATCTATCATCAAACGAGTCAATATTTGTTTCGGTGGTTCCCCAGATATCAGAATGCAGTTACTATGACATCATTATGGGAAAACCTCTTTCAGGGAATTTCATTGAAAACTATTCCAGAGGGAGTATGTAAATTAAATGGAACAGCCATTTCAGAGGGAGTATGTAAATTAAACGGAACAGCCTATTTGGGGGCCATTTCAGAGGGAGTATGTAAATTGAATGGAACAGCCAATGGGTATGTAATTTAACTGGAACAGCCTTAACGCTTCACGCTGGTATTTCCAATTACCATCATATATCTATTACAAGATACATATTTGGTGCATACGCACCAATATGAACCTCGCGCCAATCGATTCGTGTTCCACGACTCTAGGATATTTGGTTTAAAATATACAGGGTTAGGTGCCAGGTACAAAAAGTGAATATATCTCATTAACCAATGATCCTACAGATATGCGGCGACTGACCTTTTTGTTAAAAATAAGGGGCAACAGATTGACAAAGCTAGCTCTAAAGCTACAAGGGGACTAGGGCTCATATGTGGCACATGTATAAACCCTAAATTGTAGATGTGCCTTTTGCCCATTTTGGCCCTAGATGTCCAAGGCTAGGGGCCTCAAAGGCCCAAATGTAAAAAAAGGCCGGCCGTTTCTCAGCAAATAAAGTAGGTACAGGGTTCAGATTTGCTACACTAATAGGTCTTCAGCATTATATTGTTATACGTATATATGAGCCCCATGTGTCACAAGCATTGTAGCTGCTTTATTTACTGAGTAACGACCGGCCCCTTATTTTTAACATTTGGGGCCCTGGGGCCCATAATATATAACATATGGGGCTCATGTATACTTGTATTTATAGAGTACCCCTATGGCTATCAGTGTACCAACACACGGCCCTGAGGCTGCTTCATCTGATAAGAAACAGCATGGTTTGTGTTTTTACATTTGGGCCCCTGGGGCCCGTGACCTTTGACCTCTGGGGCCGAGATGGGCAAAAGGCACTTCTACGGGGTAGGGCCCATAAGTATACCACATATGGGCCCTGGGGCCCTTGTAGTTTTAGCGCTAGCCGTGACAGAATGATGTGTTTGATAGGAGAATGACATGACCTTGCATTATGATTAAAAAGTCCATATTTCCAACATCCAGAGTACTGTCCAGCCTGAGTACGGGCTTGTATATTCTATTTTGTGTGTTTTGGTGTTGACGGCTTTGTTCAACCTTTTCCCGGCGATTATCGCGATATGTAAAGTTTTGCTGGTTCTGGAGCTGTAAAACTGACCCTTGGATTGCATTCGGTTTGGCATACTTTGCGACTTGTTTATTCGCGACTGTCCTTTTCCGCAATTTATTCCAGGATTACCGATATTGCCGTTTTGGGGCTTTTTATTCTTTACAACCGTAGCCCACGTTTCATTAGCTAAATGACCTAGCGAAGGAACAGCGGCAGGAGAATATATACTTTCGTTCAGATGGATGTTATCTGCTAATTTACCCGAGTCAATAGTACCATCCTGGTATGTGACTTTGGGGCTAATAAGCGAGAGGCTAGATCTTTGTAGCTTTCATTGTAGGTCGTTACTTCCTCACGTTTAGATGTCCGGGGGCATACCGCTGATATGTGATGAGTCGCTGTTGGTACGTTTACCCCCGGGACTTTTACCGTAAGATTTGTTATAATGGCTTGCTTCCATTGTTTCTGTAACTTCTTTAACATCTGTTCCGCGGGAAACATTGTTTGTTCCAGCATGTACAATTACATCGCTGAAACTTTGAAGTTCATCTGTCATCCCAGAAATCTCATCGAAAATGTCTTTGACTGTTGCACAACTTATTGGTTTAACACACACATCCGAGAAGTTAGTAACATAGAGTCCCCTATAATAAGTGTTCTGCATTTCTTATAGGTGTAGTTGGTGTAAAGTCTTGTTTTGATTTTGTTTCAAGTGTTGCTATGACAGATCTTGGTTCTCCTTCTGTAGAACTTTGACAGTTTGTTGTAAGGGGGTCACAAGATGACAGTCTTTGTTCATCTGGGATACTGTTTGCTGAAGGGAATTTAGTTGTTAGCACAGAGTTTTGATTGCATTCTGGGTGTCTGATTTACATTCAGGACAAGACCATGCTGACCTTTGTGTCGGTTTTCTTTTTTAAGTCCAACACAAGCATGGTGAAAGTCTCTTTGACATACGTAGCACTTGCACATGTTTATATTATTAGGCTGCGTGCATTCGTGACTACTACAAGAATTTTCTGGATTTGCTGTAGGGGGTGCATCAGGTGCCTCTGATACCACTCTCGAGTTTGTGTCAGACTGATGTGGATGTTCTCCACCTTTACCGGCACTGCTAAGATATGATGATGCAGAGCCTGGCAGTGGTGGGTTTAAATCATCACACAACCAAAGATCACTTTGGCAGTCTTCACAACTATGTAGAGATGGCATGATACAGTTTAGTATTGGTAAGCTTATCGTTGCTGTTGTTTATACGGTTACACACAGGGCTGACATTCAGTAGACGTCAGCATGGAACCTTACGGTGTCAGGTTGTAACTTACACACAATGTCAGCCTTAAGTAAAACTATATCAGTACGTGGTGGAAGAATACGATAAATGCAAAAACAAGTTCTTGCTCAGAAATTATCTTTCAGTCACTTTTTGTCAGCAATTTCAGCATCAGTGTTTACCTGAACAGTTTTTGTACATAAATAATGACTCACGTTTCTTCTTGGTCTTTTTTATCTTCAAAAATGAAATTTATAGACGGAGATTTACTTCCGTGTTGTTCTCTGTTCCTGAAGAAAGGGGTGAATGGTGAAATAAGTAGAGCATATTGGATTAGTGGTCTGTTTCTGAAAGGAATGAATGGTGAAAGTAACATCTTTTCTAGAGTACTTTTCCCTGAGTATTTTCTTTTGGCAGGAGGGCGATTCAGCGAAGTCCAGGTCCGTTTAACCACTTCTGCCCCAATTCATCTATTCTATCTCTTCTCTAGAAGGCATACTGTCACAAACAGTTAGGGCAAGGGTATCACTTTACTTGCAGAACAGAAGTTAGGATATCAAAAGCTCTGTTTTTCCATCAGGGGAGATCACTTTGGATTTTGCTGTCTTGGTATTTCTGGTGCTGTTTAATATCTGTGGTCGCAACTCCTACAGAATGTGCTTTATGAAATAAAATGAAATACATACATCTGCAGTGAGAACTTTTACAGCTATATGGTGTAAATCCAATTTTGATTCTATAACATGATAATGTTTTGCCCCCTCTTACACATGAGATCATTATTTGTGCCATATCCTGGTAATCAACTTTACAAATGACCTGACTTTAATTTGATTTATTACTACTATCTATTGGTTTGTATGAATTCTTATTAAAACATAACAACTGTAAAGGACGTTTTACACCAAAAGATTCGGAGTCCCGTTATAGTGTTACCGTTTTCTGCATTGAAGAAAATGAGGAAAAATCATCTTCTAAATTTAATGGTTGTTCTACTCTAACTAACTAAAACTGTTTCAGGTATGGAAACAGGTAACATTGCAATGGTCCACATAATTTCACGAATACATTGAGGACCAAGTTCATGAAAAAGACCCATATACTTGACACTGCTTTTGTATTGTCTTCAACCCACCAAGGTATGACATGGCGTGAAATCCGTGAATTGTGTAATGGCGGGTTCTGGAATTATTGGACTGATTTCTTCAACTATACTGATATCCTGCAGCTTATACTCTATTGGTCAGCATTGATATGCTACATATTGTCATATAATAAGGTAATATAGATCCACCATTTTAGGCTAATTCACTACATTATGAGCGCCATAATGTAAACTAATGGGGGCACATTTTCTGTCAAAATATTATTTTACACCATCTCCAGATACACTCCAATTAATATTTAGCCCGTGCGGTTTATGCATACCCATACGAGACAAGTCTTGGAATTTTGCGAAAAAATATTCTGTAAGTCTGTACTTTCTGAATAGTTTTACCTTGTGTGGATAAACGCCATTCCGACCATTGTAGAATGTGTAAAGGAGTACGCAATTCATATAATATTCCTGTCATCTGATTAGTGAAAAAATGCAGGCATTGAATAAGCTATGCCCCCTCCCTTTCTTTACTATTGCCCGGGCAAAAGTCATTGTAAACTCTTCTCGATTGAATAATGTCGCTGTTTACAATGCGTAACTGCCGTGCGACATATATAAGAGGAAGTGCGCTTCCAACGTATTGATAAACCGGATGATGATACTTATCACGTATTGATAAACCGGATGATGATACTCATAAGCTGTAAGCATTATGCAGTGCAGTGCAAATACGAATGGAAGCTTAAACTCTCTAAAACTAGGCTTAGGCCTAAGCTTCAAAATCATCCACATGGACTTGGAATTTTAGAAAAAAATCACACTGAACGTGCCCATGATATTGATTGAATGATAATACAACAAAAAATGAGGATCATCTGGAGGAAAGTAGTTGGTAAGAATAAACAGTGCTTGCTCCTATATTCATCCATAGTTCTACTACATACCTTGACTTGGTATACGGTCTGACAAAAATGGGCCTGCCCTGGGCAAACAGCCTGGTCAACCCTAGCATATCCTTTAACTAATCAACTGACAACAATCTATGTCATTCGGTATATAAAACATCGTCTCGGGGCATAGTCATGGTTTTGGGCCTATAATTTCAACCATGCCCCGAATATAAAGCAGGCAATATTTGTAGAACATAGCCCTATCTTACATGTTTTCTTTATTGGTAGGTGACCGATGATGTAGAATATGTTTGTGGATTGCTTTCTGATATTGTTCAGCAGGCTGACGTAGGTTGGTCCAATTACAACGTTTCTGACGGTTTTTACGTACTACTTGAAGAATATACTCAGGAGTTTACGATTTGCGACAGATTCTTGGCAAAAGGTTTAACCAAAAGGTAGATTTCTCTCTTAATCCAATCTGTATAGCTCATTGACTTTCTAACGTTCTCTCTCACTTAGCCACCATTGTCAAAATATAAACTGCGCACAAATAGCATACACTTAAAATAAGAGGTATTTTTTTAAAACCTGAACTGAATAAGATAGCTTTCGAGTATCACTTTGTTCTGCACATTTTAATACCTTTTACTTATCGCGATGCGATTATTGTTTTACTGTTTATCCATTTTAATTGACAAAAGGTAGAGTTTCATTATGTGCTAGCTATTAAACTTACCAAATAAATGAGTCAACAGCCTGTCACCGTGTTTTAAATAAGAAATTTAACACGATAATACAATGTGGCAGGTTGTTGACACGTTAATTAGTATTTCTTATTCATTGGGATGAGAAAGTTTAGTAGAGATTCTCATCGGTTTGAAAGAAATCTCATGTTAGACATGCCTTATTTGGGAAATAATGTTCTTAAAGGAGGATTTCGTGATCCGAGCATCCTCTTTTTATGACATTATTTAGTAGATATCCACGAAAGAAGCTTATTCCCAAAATTAGAGTTGATTCCGATTTTGCGTTTGCGAGTTATGCATGATTATGTGTATTACACTGCTCCATAGGCCACTGTTGTAATTTCGTTCTGGTATACCAGAACGAAATTCAAATTTGACGATATTTTTGCTAAACGAATTAATCTCAAGAAATTTATTTTTGGGTACATAAACGTGGCTACAGCCAGAGGTTTCCAGTGGTATGAAAATCTCTTTTCTTTTTGAAAAATTAGGTGGGGGGGAGAATGAGGCTGTGGATCACGAAATGTCCTTTTAATCTATGCTTTATATAATTTGCACTTAATGTGACCCAAGCGTGATTCGGTATCAAAATGTACGGGTAAAATGCACAGCCAAGTTCACGTCATCACCTGCACGATTCTCAGTAACCTGCGCAAATCAAAGAGGAAAGTTGTATTTTTCAGATTAGACGGAAGTCACAAGGGTAGGGTGACTCCTAAATACTGGTCTGCTTGTTTGTTTGTTTTTGTTTCTGTTTTACAGAGATACTGATGAACAAGTATCATTCAGCATGGACCCCAACGATAATGTCTTAATGGGAGACGCTCTCTTCGGTGTTGCTACCGTTTTGTCGTTTTTGGCTCTCATGAGAGATTTTGACATCGTTCGTTTTGTTGGCCCACTCAGAGTATCATTTGGAAGAATGATTAGTGATATGGTTCGTTTTGTCATCCTTTTCCTATTCGTTTGGATTTCTTTTGCTCT
Organism: Amphiura filiformis; assembly: GCF_039555335.1. Taxonomy (NCBI): domain Eukaryota; kingdom Metazoa; phylum Echinodermata; class Ophiuroidea; order Amphilepidida; family Amphiuridae; genus Amphiura; species Amphiura filiformis. Next base: position 16,827,302 of record NC_092632.1, read on the forward strand.
TGGAATGACAATGCTTTACTCAACTTACGACACTATCGAAACGGCAAACTGCTATCACCGAGACGACTACTCGTGCAACCTGTCTGCTTTCACTGAGTAAGTTAACACCTTTGCACATACAAAGCAAGTGCATAGGCGCTGTTTGTATGTTTGTATGGGAGTTGCGTTAGAATATTAATTGTTTGGCCTTTTATCGCTGTTTACTCCTTCAGTTGTTTCATGGCAGCGATAATTATAATAAATACCTGTGATACCCCTTTTTCTATTTCAGGTTCTATGTTTCACTTGATAAGTTGTTTTGGTCTATTTTTGATTCAATTGACGAAGAAGACATTCATCTAAAATCGCAATATAAAATAACTTCTATAGTAGGGGAGGTGCTCTACGCAGTTTACAGGATACTTGTGGCTGTAGTTATGTTAAATGCACTGATTGCCATGATGAGCAACACATATACACGTGTAGAGGTTTGTATATTTTATTCTTATTCTATGTACATTCTTGAGAAAATATAAAGCAAAGAAAATACACCAAATCAACCCTTCAAAGGGAATGCTTGTTCATAGCACTCTACTTTGGAAAATTAAAAGCGCAAAATATTACCCAGATGTGAAGGTGAAAATATAATATTACGAACGTAAATAATAATATAACGTACGTAATAAAGTAACATTGTAAAAAAACACAATATTGATAATAATTATTATTGATAATAATTATAATAATGGGCATTATTATGTTTTGAAGAATCCTGTGTGTGAAAAGAAGAAGAAGAAGAAGAAGAAAAAAAAAACACCGCTGGAAAACAAAAGACCAGCAGATGTTCGGATGGACTAAGAACATGACATATATTGAAATTGTTTTCAAAATGTATTAGGAAAACTCAGATATAAAGTGGAAAGTGGCTCGAACAAATCTAATGGCGCGTTACATGGCTAATACTACACTTCCGCCGCCATTCAACCTGTTAGTAACATTGAAAACTGTTCTCAACTGGATTATTGCTGGCTGTAGAAGACGATGTCGTCATTACCTCAGTGACTATCACCAACCCAAGGTAAGTGTGACATGCGTTGTATGTCTATTTGATACCAATAGAATATGAAGCGAGTAAACATGTACTCATCTGAGTATTAACGGAATACATTACGGAATCATAAACCTGCTTGTTTGTCATATCTGGTGGCAGGTTTAAGCGTACGATCAAATGTTAAACTTGCTCAAATTGTGCTTAAAACCGTACCAAAGTATTCCCTACACCTCAGGGAATCAGAAAAAAGTATAGTTTGACATACCGTTCTTGAATTATAAGCAAAACGGTCAACACCTGGGTTGGTCAGTCATTATGTCCACACGGGGAAAGAAACGAGCTCCGATTTCAACATTTATATATATTTCGCATTTATATATTTGTTTGTTCAGAACTACTAAACAAATAGGTCACTTTGCGAGCTGGATAAATTCATAAAAATATCAACTTTGGAAGATTATAGTAATTATAAGTACCAAAACTTAGTCAACGGAAGCATGCGGCTTTTCCTCCAACTGTTGAGCAACTGGACTATTGGATTTGAATTGACAATCTATTCAATGGGAGCACAAGTCCTTTCCCCCAACCTTTTGAGCCCTCAATACCGAAGATATGGAAACGTCACCTATTTTCACTAAATCGTTGAGTAAACCGTTGTCCAGATGATAGGTAGCGCTGCTCAACTAATCTGTAATTGAAAAGTTTACTGGTATATAGGTATTACAATTACACCATTATTGAATTCATGTAACACTATAGATAAAATATTTGCATTTAGGTGAACTGAACTGGTGTGCACGCAATGGATCTATCATCCGTTCCGCTCTTTTTGCATAATGACCAAATTGCAGCATGCATGTACTTACTTTATACTACTTTGCATGATGCCCAGACTTTACAGATTGAGGGGTAAGGAGCGGCTTCAAAACTGTTGTTATAATGGAACGCAGTTCAACCGCCATCCATCAACCGTCAACACAATTACAGCTAACACAATTCTTCGGATTCTTAAATCATTTTCAATTGATTAATAATTATGACCACCCAAAAGAGGACAGGCTTTCTATCTTTGTGTACTGTGTTTTTATATTAATTAATTGTTTTCAAATTGTAGTACAGTTTTCATTTAGGGGGTAAGTTACTTGTTACTTGTACTTGCAAAAAGGTCACAGGTGCCTCAGTTTATTGGTTGCCTTTTCTTATATTTTACAGAACGAAATATATGATGAAACAGTTGATTTTCAGAAGACAACGTCATACAAGGTATGCTACAACTTGAAACTTCTTTAAGGACTTTAGTAACAACGTTTGCACAATATTTTTTGTGGGACATGAGAGCACACCAGGCATATTTTATATCGCGATATAATACAAATTTTATGGCAAATTATTAAAATTTGATACTTTTAACATTTAAAGGTCCTCGTTAAATATGAAAAATAAAGAAAATCAATATTTTTAGTCATTTGCCATAAAATTACAATTTTATTGTAACTATATATTTTTCCAAAAAATCATGTACAATGACATAATCATATAATATGATTGATATATGAGTCCATGTTATTAATTAATTATCGTGTGATGTTATTATACAGTACAATGTGCCCGATGTATTAATCATGTTGATTAAATATGATATGTTATATCTAAAATTCTTGGACGTTATCATATACAATGTGCTTGATCATGTAAATCCAAGTTCATTCCATCAAATGATATCTTTGTTGTTTCTTTGTTGAATTTATCAAATTCATGACTATGTTGTATACCTGATGGTGTATGAATCTATATAGGTATTTATGTTGTATCTTTACAAATTCAAGCTAAATATACAATGTATACAAGAATCCATGTTGGTCCTTACAAAGATATCTTTTTTGTATCTACAAACCCTTGTCTGCTGATTAACAGTGTGTTTATACACGAATTCGTGTTTGACTGTTGGTTCATTTTTTGGTTCCACCTTGCTAGCTTTGTTGTATCATCTGCAGACTCATGTATCTTCTGCAGACCTATGATGTATCTGCAGACGCATGATTGTTAATATTGATCCAGAGTGCCCTGCAGTCTATGTTATAATTGTTGTATCCATGCATACATGATTCAATGTATCTGGTATATGAATCCAAATTGATTCCATTATGGTATCTTTGTTGTTTCTTCAAGTTAATGTATCTTGTTATATTCATTAAACCTATATGTATGAATATATGTTCTTACAAATGCTTTATCTAAATTTATATAAATCCAAGCATGTTGATATAATGTTCTAATGTTCTTGGTAAGCCCATTTTGGTAGTTCCTATAAATGATATCTTTGTTATATGATACTGTTACGAGTCGTACTGACTTAAGGCCAGAATCATCGTTTACCCAAATTCACACGAATGCACAACACAAATACACTGTTTAAGCTAACAAAATCTAATTCTTTAAATGAGAGTAAAATCTGATTGGTACAATATAATTATGACAACAATGCACATACCAAAATAATCACACAATCACAATTTTAACTATTCAGCATTTAACTAGCAGTCTTGGTAATCATAGAGTTCTTGCAATGTTCTGGACGACTGATGTATATCTCCTTATTTGCTTATCCTGCGAAAATCACTGTCCAGCGATGTCCGTTGTACACTTGCATATGCGTATAAAATCCTTGCACTTTTAAGTGCAAGTTAAGTGCAAGTTAAGGAGTTAAAACTCCTTGCGCCGTTCTCCAAACATGTATCTCCTTGCGCCGTTCTCCAAACATGTATCTCCTTGCGCCGTTCTCCAAGCACTTTATTCCTCCAAGAAACAGGCTTCTTTAACACTGCTTCACTTGACAGATGTGTTGTTTATAAAGACGAATTTCATAGTTCTAGTCCAAAAGAAGGATGAAACTACCAAGTCAAAAGGCCTTGTCGTTATCCCCTACGTAGAGGGCGTGTCGGAGCGTATCGCGAGAACTTTAAAGAGTTACAATATCTCTGCTGCCATGAAGCCCCATTGCACCTTAAGAAACATGCTCGTGCACCCCAAAGATAAAAGGGACCCGCTCAACACCACAGAGGTCGTTTATTCCATCCCTTGCAAGAATTGCAATGAAACTTATGTCGGTGAGACGGGGAGGAAATTTGGTAAGCGACTGGAAGAACATAGGGCAGAGGCAGATAAGGCGTGTGTTAACGTTCGTACGAGAGCAAACAGAAAAGCATCTCAATCAGCTACCAATAAATCGGCCATCACAGATCATGTTCTCGAGAAAGACCACATCATTGACTGGGAGGAGGCTAAGATTTTAGGCAAAGAGGCAGACAGATACAAACGATGGATCAAAGAGGCAGTGAAAATCAGACAGCAGGGCACCACCATGAACAGAGACGAGGGGCAATACAACCTAACTCACGTATTTGACGATCTCCTGAAGAAACCAACTGGCAACCAAGTTGCTAAGCAACAACGAGTTGTACACAGAAGGTCGTCACAACAACATCAGTGTTGAAAAAGGAATCTGACAGATTCCGAAACGTCCACAGTAAGTGCTGTTTTATTGGACTAGAACTATGAAATTCGTCTTTATTTTCAATAACAGTCCTGAAGAACATGTTCAGTAGATGTGTTGTTTTATAAACCAGACTCCAGCAAGTCTCTCAAAATATCCCCCGGGGAGGGCACTCACATTGCCCAGCTATACGGCTATGTGCCGCGGTGACGACCCCCTTTTTCAGAGCCGCTAGCCGTTCCTTAGACCCTCTGAATCATCGATTGCCGCTCTTTAAGCCCCGAAATTTTTTCTAGCCGTTCCATTGACTCCCAGATCATCAATCTCCGCTCTCATCGGCGAGTGTTTTCTGTCCTACTATTTCAAGCCCAAAAGCTACTTTTGCGAGCCCAAAGGGAATTTTCCATCAATTACTTCCCCATTGAAACACATTGTATTGGGGATAATGTGAATTTTTGGCGGGATTTCGGGGCTCTTTTAGTAGTAGCAACACTGGTTGGTTGTTTGTAAACAGTGATATTGCAGCACTGCCGAGTGGAGATCTCTTTTGGGAATAAAATTGCCAAATATGAGGAAAATTACCTCAAATAATTATGTACACGTCTTTGCAGCTGGCCATAACAGTGAATTAAAAGGTAATTTACGATCTACTGGTTTAGTGCAATGGCTGCAAAATTCTGCACACTTCACTCAATTTTCTCATGTAGCCTAAATGTTTTAAATGTTTTTCTTTACGGCACTGAAAAAATATTTTTGTGGGTTTGTTTTTATGCTGAGCTTTTATGTAATGCTGCTGGCTGCTGCTATAATTATCAGTAGGCTATAGGTAGGTCTGACGTCTGCAGGGTCATCTAGTAATTTTGATCCGAATGCTGTTTACTTTGCTGAGATTTCCATCGTAGGCCACCCAGACCAATTTTGCATTAATGTTTTTCCTGATTTAACAATTTAATGCACAGTTCAAAGTGAAATCGATTCCTTCAAAGATCTGTGGCAAAAACGCAACAAAATTGAACCCTGGTTTGGCCTGTGCATGATTTCGTTCTGAGACCCCCATTTTCAGATTTTGGCGGCTGATCAGTTCCCAAGACCCCCCTTTTTGGCTGGTTAATTAGTTCCCAAGACCCCCCTTTTTGACCGGCCGATCAGTTCCCTAGACCCCCCATTTTTGGCCGGCCGTCAGTTCCTTAGACCTCGAGTTCAAAACTGGCGGTGGCACACCCCAACCAAAAAAAAATTCGAGTGCCCCCCCTCCCCGGGAAATATCCTTCGTTGTTGTTTTAAAATAGCACATTATTGGCTATGCAAACAGTGTCACTCTCCTTTTCAGGTTTTTTTTTATTTTATAAAAAATGTTCAGGTTTTTCTCATTCTCATGCCTAATTAAATGATTACGCTAAGGGGTTAACTACTGTAATGAATGGGTTATCTGCTGTGATCATGGTCATATCTATATGTCTGTACGTCAACTTCTCATGCCTAATTAAATGATTACGCTAAGGGGTTAACTACTGTAATGAATGGGTTAACTGCTGTGATCATGGTCATATCTATATGTCTGTACGTCAACTTCTGATAATTTTTAATGAATTACATATCAATGTGGGTTAAAATTGATTGAAACACACGCTAATGTCAATTGAAAAGACATTGATCCACAGACATTCTTAAAAGAATATTAATAGGACATTTTAAATGTATATTCTAACTGCAACCAATAATGTAAGCCACGTGGGACTGAAGTGTAATAACAGTCAGCTACCTGCACAACCGATTCTTTTGTTCTGCAAGGCTCACTCAGTCATTTAATGAGGCAATACAAACGATCGAAATTGGTGTTGAAATGAGCAAAATTTTGAGTTACACCTTTTCAGTGTAAAATTTTTTCTCAGCCAAATGAAAAGCAATAATTTTCATTTTTTCAGTAAATGGCTGGAAAAACTATAATGCTTGATACTGATTTTTTTTTAATCCTGGTGTTAAACTTAGGCCTGAAATTCAGTCATTTAGTGTAAGATATTCGATTTTTATAGGCTTCAGCTCGGCCCGCGAGCTTTTTCTTGGATCAACCTTTTAGCTTTTCAAAGTAATATAGTTCGCTAATGAAGGATTTTCCCCAACTTTCTAAAGCACATCACCGTGAGCTATATATCATAGTTTTGTCAGAATTTCCGTTTTGATTTCACCATCTTTCACTGTCGGCTGAAAAAATTTCTAGATCAACACGTGAAATCTAAAGGCTAGTACTAGCATTGTGGATCGATATCCCTGGGTTTAATAGGAATACCGGCATGGCTATAGTGTTGCCAGAACTTCAATATAGCAAAGAAATTCCCAGACCTATATCGCTCCTACTGATCATGTTTAACCAGAACACCCAATTGGGGATTTAATCGCTGGTCGGGCAATTTGCTTTCAATGAAAAATTGACCTGGATAACAACAAAGGAAATATCGACTATTTCTGCTGGTTGCTCTCGAGATAAAAGTACTCACCATTGCCTACTTTTACTTAGTTTGACATTTTCGGAGACTGAATGGAAAAAGGGTAAAACAAAAACGGAAATTCTGACAAAACTATAACATATAGACCCACACGATGTGCTTTACAGAGGTGGGAAATATCTTTCTTTAGCAAACTATGTTAGTTTGAGACGCTAAAACATGAATTCCGTAAAAAGCTCGCAGGCGAAATCAAGGCCTATAAAAATCAAAAATATCACACTAAAAGACACAATTTGATGCTTAATTTTAACACCAGGATTTAAAAAAAAATGTATATCCAAGCACCAAGTTTTTAACTGACATTACTGAAGAAAAAAAAAATACTGCTTTATATTTGACCGAGAAAATTAATTTCATAGCAAAAAGGTGTATCTCTGAATTGTGCTGATTTTTACATGTATCGATCGACTTTTAGCGCGACTAAGCATTTCTAAAGAATTGGTTGTCCAGGCGGCAGACTGATAAGGCCAGTTGCTCAGGTTTTCTAGGGTGTTTATAAACAGGTTTTCTAGGGTGTTTATAAACAATCTATGGTTTAGTGTACTAATTTAGGTTAAGTTTTATGAATTTTCCATACCGGGTATGTCCAAAGGCTTTCATTACGGCGTCTGTGATCGGTCAGGGAAGAAGGATGGTTTATTACAATATTATTTTTACCATCTCCAGGACTACAATGCCCTACTGAAAGGCCCATTCAGTGATTTGCTCATCCGGACGATTAGATCGTAAAAATCATCAACATTCAAACTTTGGTACCTTTGTCATTGTCATAGATGTGCTAACATTGCCTTCGAGTGGTTCAACCGAATGCCGTGTATCATAAGACAAAATAAGACATTTTACACGAATCTGTAATTTAGATACTAACAGTATCTAAATTAGCCGCATGTATTTGAATGGGGATTCAACTTAGTCAGTACTGCTGTTTTCTTCGTTTTTTTGCGAAATTTGTCATTTCAAAAATACCAAATGACAATTTGAATGACTTATCCTTCACTTTTAAGCAATTTATAAACAATTTTAATTTTTTTACACTTTTGCTGGGAATACTGAATGGGTCTTGAACTGGATCATGGCTTTATGGCCTTTTCCCAAAAATGTCCAATCTTGTGGTGCAATATTAGTCAATACGTGTATTACACTGATTCAGTATCAGATAGTATCCTGCTGCAAATAAACCTAGCATGGTTTGGGAATTTCATATGCACTTAGTTGGGCGAGATATTCCTCTCTCATAGATGCAGAAGCGTACACATAAATTGACAGTGTTTTTGTCCTATGGGTGTAATTGGAATTATTAAATCAATGCAATTTGTTACAAAGTGCTTCTCATACACAGTAAACTGTGAAAAATACTGTAGGCTAAAATCGGAAATTATGATATCTATATATAGTACTGTTGTTCATTCTATTTTCATGATTTTTGTTCAGACATTAGTTAAAACCATAGTTGATCGCTTTGTCGGGACGTATGTTGACTCTGATGACGAAATACCAGGGATACGTTATAGTGCAACGAAATTGTCACGAGAAATGACCGAAATGAAGGATTCTTTGAAAACAATGGAGTAGGTATTAAATCTAAAACTAGTCAACAACACTCGCAATTTTAAACTGAATATTTCAGAGAAACCATTCTCCGTCGTCGTCACCAGGTGTCGTCAGCGGTGTTATTCCAATAGATCGACTGACTGATGATCCTGTACTGTCATTAGACACTGACAATGTCCTTTATGTGTTGTAGCAGTTAAATGTGATGCGATCAAGCAAAATCAGTCGGAACTCAGAAATAATACATTTTTAGTTTCCTTAAGGATAGTAAAAAGCATTTACAAAGCTAGATTTTGCAGAAAACCCCATTGAAATTGAACGACCAGTTCCAAAGATATGAGCAATTAAAGAGTTTCCAAAACAAAAGGAAACAAAAGGAAAAGTTTCCTTTGTTTGGCTATATCTCAAAATCAATATTTCCGAGTTCCGACTGATTTGGCTTGATCGCATCACAAATAAACCGGTTGTTTCATATGTCCAATGACAGTAGTCAGTCGTGGAGGAAAATGGTTTATCAGTTCAAAAGTGTGAGTGGCTAACATTGTTGACCAGTTTTACTTTGACTTATATTCCCAACGCGTGTAAATCTCTTCATTCGGCACCTTTAATACGTTATGTACAACTTAATCTGTAACTGTTTCTGGTATTGGCATGCATTAATCAAAACTTAGAACGTAATTGGACTCATTAATCGCTTTATAATTATCATAATTTGTCTTCAACAACTTTCACTGACTTCTTCGTTTTGATTTATTCTTCAACTTGACTGCACTTCCCCGTCACTGATTTGGCGCGTGTTTTAAATCAAACGTTGTGCCACTGAACGATTAGGAAACATCTTGATCGCATCTTCTATTATTATTATTGTGTTTTTTGTTAATTTGCAATATGGTCGTTTACTTTTTGTACATAAACGTTTGATAAAACATGCAAACATTCTTGTATTTTGTTAAAGGAAGAAGATAGAGTTGATTCTACAAGTAATTCAGGATCATCCCTCCACTTAACTACCCCGGACGATGTTTAGACAAACTACAAAAAAGAGGAGAGAATATTCTTCAAATAAAATTAACACATATACGTCATGAGCCTAGGGAAGCGTGTGAAACACTTAAAGGAGTATTTCGTGATCCTAGCATCCTCTATTTATGTCATTTAGATATCCACGAAAAAAACATATTCCCAAAATTTCAGTTGATTCCGAGTTTGCGTTCGCGAGTTATGCATGATTATGTGTATTACACTGCTCCATAGACAATGCGTTGTAATTTCGTTCTGGTGCACCAGAACGAAATTCAAATTTCACGATATCTCTGCTAAACGAATTAATCTGCAAGAAATATTTTGTACATAAACATTATGTAGCCAGAGGTTTCCAGTGATATAAAAATCTCAACTTTTTTGAGAAAAGTGGGGGATGAGGCTGTGGATCACGAAATGCCCTTTTAAGTGACGTTTGGGGTAAAGAATAAAGATTGATGAAATGTAGAAATGTACATATGAATTTATTCACTACCATGTGGGATAATAGATACATTATAGGGGTAGTATGGTTTGAGGAGTAAAACTTATCCGTGTCGTACCAGCTCTCTTTCAACACCAACCCGCAGGTGCTATACCAAAATGCACAAGACCCGCCAGAGCTGTTGCTCTTATTTGGTCCATATTGAAAAATATGTGTTGTGGTTGGTATGGGTCATATCTATATAAACATGATGAATCAACCCAATATCAATATTAATATATTATATCCTATTGTGTAAAATTACGTAAGGTTTTGCCAAGTTAAAAAACGATATATTTCATAATAATTAATAATACATTATATAGACGGAAGAAATTTACATTTTATCATTGTGTACAATTAAGATCTAGTATCTGGTGTGTCATCAGTTACTGTATTTATTTTGGCACCAATACTTGTGGTGGGGAGCCACACGTACCCAAATAATTTAATGAAAATTAATAAATTTAGGGTAAAAGTCATAATATTAAGGTATAATTCAGAATTAAAGGTACAATTCATGTAAAATGAAGTCATTTATAAAACGGGACACCCCTCCCGCACCCTCACAATTTTCCGCGTCTCGGAGAAGGCCTTATATTAATGAGCCTTCCCCTTCCTCCAATATATACAATCTTCCGAAGCCTCGTGATCCTTTCTTCCCACCCGATATCGTTTCACACCATATCTACACGGTGAACACCGTGGCTGGATAAATATCTTGTATTCAGTACATGACATGCACACGGTGTACCCCCTTGTCAAAATACGTAGTACGTTTCTCGTTACATTAAGGTTACTGAAGGTTTTGAAACTAATGTTAGTTTTTTTCAATTCTTTTAGAGACAGCCTGTCATCCTTAATATTCATCTTGCTTTCTTTCCCTTCATGGACCTTATATTACGGGTCCCACTTGGCGTGTTTAGACGTCAAATGTGAGTCGCCGGCTTCGGGCCTGCCGGCCCTGCGGCCTTGATTTTTTTCTTGATACCGTGGCCCAGTGGGACCCCAATAAAGCACAAATAACCTTAAAGGTGACGGGCTATCTCTACTGGCTGACGGGCTGTCGATAACGAAATGGGATTATGTTATCGATAGCCAGTCGCCTATTTCATACTTTTCCCTTCATACTTTTTTTACTTTTTACTCAATAATTTCCCAAAATTGTTAGGCCCTGCGCTTCATCGGGTGTTAAAGGTGAACCTCATTGAAAATAAAGTTATATATCAATGGAAAGCTTATGATGCCAGGAAGTAGAAAAGAATATTTTTATTTGCCTAACGCACCAGGATAGACATAATCTCCATGCAAAGATTGGATATTGGCACCCCCCTAAATTACAAAACGAAATCGTTCAAATTGGGCGCTTTCGATGATGACGTCAACACGGGGACACACAGTTACTTCCGGGTTTGATTGTAAACACAATGTCCATGCATTACTGTGGCATGCATCGGGCCAATGCACGAAATCAGTCATTGCCAACTTACTTTACATATAAATATCTTCAATAAAATAAGAATAACATGAAGGAAACATCATGATCAAATCAAGAATGAAGTTCCTGAATAAAGTGTGTGGATTAAAAAATGGGAAAAGTGCTGGCCGGGGTGATTTGGGATAGGCCAAGCCATCCACGATATGCAGGGAATATTACAGTAAAGCACGAAGAGCGAAGATTCGCCGAAGAACCTGAATGAAAACAGAAAAAAAAAATAACTGCTAGTGCTACCAGTTCAGATCGTCACACCAAGTTGAGATGAACTTATCACAATGAGAAAATGAAGGAATAGAATAAAGTACATGTACGGGATTTTTTAATTATTTCTTAACTTTACAACCGGTCATGTATGATAGGCGAACTCGTAGATACATACGGGGCGGGGTGGAACTCACTCCGTCGCCGAGTGTTCAGTATCCGCGACTGTACGTACTGTACTTGCAGACAAAATGACCGATTTGATATTCACATTCTGATATTTCCAACTTATTGCTACTTCATCAGCAAAATTTATTCCTGTAGATGTTCCAAGGGAACGATTGATCAAATCTGCTGAAACACGGCGCAACTTGAACTTGTGCTACCGAAGAGACGAAGCGAGTCGCTGTGTTTGCCCACCTTGATCGACGCGGCTGCCTGTAATTTCTTCAGCATAAAAGCAGCAATTTACGCATCGTGTTCGGTAATCCATAAAACATGAATGTTTCACTTTTTCAGTACACTGATGGTAGTATCATTAAAAGAATCGTGACACAAGTGACAATATTTTAATTTTATTCAGATTTCAGAATTCCATCAAATAACGGTCTACTAAGCCTAAATTGTATTTATTTTATAATAAAGTATCTGTTTCTTTCAATCGTGATTGTGTGGAAAGAATGTACCGGGAGAATGTATTACCGCAATGCGCTATAATATGAAAACCTTTATGGGCTGGATTTCATGAAATCGGCGGTTTTTTTAATTAATTTTTTGATTACTACAAAACGATATTTTTAAAAATCAGATATTTTTAAATATCTGATTTAATTTGTTATTCGATCATGTTTATTCAGTCCATGACATGAACGGTATACGGTAGCAGCAATCATTTGCGCATGGAATTGATCCCAGCGCAAAATTGAAACTCAATTACCCAGTTATGCCCAGCCAGTTATGACTGATTTTGTCAAAAATTTACGGAACATTTTCGTGTTGACAATAATTCTATTATTTCTAATATATATAGAAGGAATCAGCAACTTGAAGATTCTTCTCATTTCAAGCTTTATTGTGAAAATCAGACTTGCCAGGCAGCTTGCAAAGTACAGGAAGCAAGTCTTGTTTACATGTTTCCGAGTAGGATCACGTGACTGCGAACCCTGAGCTTACGTCACGAGCATTCTCAAGGTCAAAGACGATTGATTTGGGTGCTTTTTGGGCGCCTTAAAAAGACCAAAAATTCATTCATTTTTTAATTTTTCAGCTTTATTAGCCATCAAAAAAATCGGAAAAAATAATTTTTAATATCCTGATATCATAAGCTTTCCATTGATATATAACTTTATTTTCAATGAGGTTCACCTTTAATTTATAGTTAACTTGTTTGCTATTGTTTTTGAGCAACATCGTTTCTTTGTAAGCCAGCGGCGCAACTTGAACAATATTGTTTTTGAGCTAACACCAATAGTGTGGGTTCTCTTCTAAATTAAATATAGTTTATATACTTTTAAATTTATTTTGTTTTCCTAGTGATTTGTAAAATTAAGTGGAAGAAAAGGAATTTATGTATGAGTTATATAAAACAAATTATTGAATGTTTTATTCGTTGGAAAGAATATCTTCACTCGGGAAAATATGAACTGTTCCATTCAGAATGGAATAGTCACACATAACCCATTACACTGTCCATCATCCATTGTCTTGCATTCAATCGTGGAAGAAAGAGTTTGGTGAATGACCGCTGTGAATTACCTCGACATGTCAATTTGATGAGTCATTTTGAATAGAATTATGTTAAATCCTCATCGGAATTATCTGTTTTAACAAATTTAACAAGTTCCTATTCAAAAATGAGTAGATCGTTTAAGACTGTAGGACCCTAAATTGTAAAACAAAAAGGCCGGCCTTTTCTCAGCAATTAAAGCAGCTTCAAGGCCCTGAGTTCATGAGTTGCAAAGCTATGGGCACAAGATCCCTTGATATGTTAATTTTGTTCAGATGTCATGAACGACACAAAGCAAAAAATTGAACATTTGTATACACAGTGTCAAAACAATGGCCTTGTATTTGGCTTTACCCATAATTATACGCCCACGGTTGTTTGATGACATGTAAAACGGTGTCATTTTTAAGAAAAGTTGAACAATGATGAAAATTTACCCCAAAAGGTGTTGAAATTTAAAGAAAATCAAGAAAATTTAGATTTGACAGGGCAGTTTGGAAACCTGCTTTCAGGCTGAACGCTAGTCAGTCGATGCCTTTTGTTCAACAAAACGCGCTTGAAACGATCGAATTCGGTGTTGAAATAAGCAAAATGTTTAGTTACACCTTTTCACGCAATAAATAATTTTCTTGGTCAAATGAAAAGCAATATTTTTTATTTCTTCGGTAAATGTCAGAAGTAAACTATAATGCTTGGTACTGTATATTTGTTTTCAAACCCGGTGTTAAACCTAGGTGTGAAATTTAGGCTTCTAGTGTAAAATTTTCGATTTTCACAGGCTTCATTTTGCCCCGCGAGCTTTTTCTGGGGTTAACGTGTTTGCTTTTCAAAGTAACATAATTCGCTGACGAAATATATTTCCCAACTTTCTAAAGCACATCATAATGGGCTATATGTCATAGTTTTGTCAGAATTTCGGTTTTGATTGCACCATTTTTCAATTCAGACTACCAATTTGGTCAAAATCAACTCGCGAATGTACCCATGGATGAATGGATATGCTTGCCACAATAGAAATATCGATTATTTCTGCTGGTTATATTAGAAATGAAGCACTGGTTGGACATTTTGGGAGTTGCAAGTGGAAAAAGGTGAAATCAAAACGGATATTCTGACAAAACTATACGTTGTGCCTTACAGAGGTGGGAAATATCTTTCTTTAGCGAATTATATTAGTTTGAAACGCTAAAACATGAATTCCGCAAAAAGCTCGCGGGCAAAATTAAGGTCTATAAAAATCAAACATCTTGCAGTAAAAGAGACAATTGCATGCCTAATTTTAACCACAGGATTTTTTTAAATGTATATCCAAGCACTATGTTTTTGACTGACATTACTGAAGGAAAAAATATTGTTTTATATTTGACCGAGAAAATTAATTTCAAAGCAAAGAGGTGTATTTCTGAATTATGCTGATTTCAACATGTATCGATCGACTTTTTGCGCGACTATGCAAAAGTATTTGTGACCAGCTTTCAGAGTGCTTTGCTCATTTTCACAAAAACTCCCAGATCTGAATTGTATAACTATTCAAAAGGGTTCAGACCATAATTATTTGGTATGCAGTAAATAAGGGCAATATTCTCCATGTTTATCAAGAAGCAGTAATAAATCTTGGTATTGGCCCGATTTTTCAACTCAAAACCCAGAGAAAATATCTTACCCTTCCCAGGATCCTTTTCAACATAATGCATTCCCTCATTTCAACAATGACGCTCCCTTAAATGGGGTTCAAGATACCTGCGAGTTTGGGTTTTGACTCGTCCAACTCGTCAAAGGTTTTATTCTTTAGTAAATACGAAAGACTCGAATACTTTGGCAGGCTTAGCTGTTTTTCATGCACTCTCTCTAAAGAGATAGTGTAGTTAAAAATCAATGGTAATACTTTTCATGGATATGTTCAACAATATACTGTTTTTTCTCATTATATTTTGAAAAATAAATTGTTTGTGTATCTGTGATGCTTTATGATGCAAAATATTTTGTAGTACTATGTACTGTATAGTACTGAATGTATTTAATAACATTGAATTTGAACATTTAAAATCAAATTATGTTTCCTTGAAGGGAAGTTCATCATTAGATATTCTTAAAAAGCAAATGTCACAAAAGAAGCAGCAATCATAGATCCAGTTATTATAATAATAAATAATAATTGCAATTATTACATGTTGCAAAATTAACCTTAACCCAGGGCCCTGAAAACGTTAAATCTGTCCCTGGCTAAACAAAATATGTATGCTACACACAATGTAGATACCTACATTGTGACAGTCTCCAGTCTGTGCACACTTTATGCCACCCATATACATGTATACTAAGCTATAGGCTACCACATGTTGCATTCACACTCTGACTGATACAGAAAAAACAGCAAACTGGAAAAACATTTCAAGAAATTGTCTTTTGTGGTGGATTTCAAGTTATCATGTTTTTATAGCTTTTCTTCCAAATTTATATATTCCCCATCCGAATACACTCCCCTGCATGCATAAGGGCACACATGAAGAATTACTATACCTCATAAATATTTATTAGGTAATCCATACATCTTATTGGTTAATAACGCCAGCGTCCGAGTACGGTATTTTGACTACTTCCCCGCGCCTGTGCAATTACTCGCACGCGGGGAAGTAGTAAAAACTTCCGCACCCTACTACCACACGGTGTATCGACCCCGCGCGTCACCGTTCCTTTTGACGTAGCATTATGCTACGCAACGGCGATTCTGCAGATGCGTTTATCGTGAAAATGCTGCAATTATTTTGCCGAGATTACCGATGGATTTAAACAACACGCGAACTTGACGTTTGATTTTAAAAACAAAGTGTTATTTATGGAATGTTAAAAAGAAAATTCGAATAATATAGGTCAAAATGTAGATTGATTGAACAGAAATCCTCCAATAAAATCAGGAAAGCAAAATATTAAGCTTATTTAACCATGCTGGCCGGCACGTTGACTGGTGTTTGTTTTGAAAAATCTAAAAACCTGTGAATAAAGGAATCATTTTCCTACCCTCCCAAAGTTCTTTCCTTAAAAAATCTTTTTGTTTCGGCCAAAAATAATCACAGTTTAAAAAAAATGATGCTTTCAGAAAAAGTTGCACTTTACAACATCCTTTTCATTTAATGTACAAAAACATTCTCGATATCAATGTTTTGATTTATTTAATGGTGTTTTTGTTTTCTTTAATTTTTATGTATACGATTACCCAGTCACCCATGCAATCATCTTGCAGTATAAAACAATGACTAATTGACATGTACGGGGTTTTTCTAGAATATTTTATTGAGCCGGTATTTCAAAAATGGTACAATCAATTTAGGAGTTACAAAACATTTCTTTGCATAAGTTAACATTCATTTTGTTAATTTGAAAAATTTAAAAACCTATGAATAGAGGCATCTTTTTGCTACCCTACCAAAGTTATCCCTTCTCACAATTTTCAAAAATGATGCTTTAAAAAAGTTGCGCTTTTCAACATCCCATACATGTAATGTACAAAACTTTCTCGGTATCAATGTTACGATTGATTTAATTGGGTTTTTTCCTTCACCTTTTTGTCTCTGCACTCTTAGTCACCCATGCAACCATCACGTAGTGCAAAATAATGATTTGTTGAAGCTAATTTTGACATAAATGAGGATGTTGAAAAGTGCAACTTTTTCTGAAAGCATCATTTTTAGAAAACGTGATTATTTTTGGCCAAAAACAAAAAGATTTTCAGACGAAAGAACGTTGGGAGGGTAGAAAAACAATTCCTTTATTCACAGGTTTTTAAATTTTTCAAATCCACGAAATGTATGTCAAGTTATGCAAAAAATGTTTTGTAATTTTAGGGGGGGGGGGTATTTTTTGTGAACCCTTTAGTATTAATACTTATAGTATTGGGACCCGCCATGAGTATGGGTATGGGTATGGGTCCCAAGCCATGAGTACGGGTACGGGTACGGGTCCCAGGCCATGGGTACGGGTACGGGTCCCTAGCCATGAGTACGGGTACGGGTACGGGTCCGAACAAAAAGCCCATGTTGAACTGCAATGTATTCTGGAAGGCGAGGTTGCCGGCTGAAATTCTTGGTGGCGTTGTTCCTGTGCCCGTAGCTCAAAAGTTCGCAAACAAATTTAATTTTTATTAAATTTTAGACTATACACTTTAAGAAAATCCTTCACAAAAGGGTAGAAAACGAATTTAGAGGTTGTGCAATAATTATGAGTCTCTCCCCGGTAAAACTGTCAAATTGCGTGCCAAAAATTGCTTTCCTCCCGTGGCGTAGTTGGGGGCAGGTTGCCCTGGGAGGAATTGCCGTTTTAGGGGGCGCTGAATCGGCCCTACTTAAAAAAATTGATGGGTCAAGAATTCAAAATTGTTTGTGTACTATAATGTTTGCCAAAATTTGCGATTTGCTTCAGGGTAGTCTTCTCCGCGGCCAGTTTATTCCGATGGAGCGGCACTAATTGTCTACGGAGGAGAATAAATTGACGGGTCATTCTGTCATGCATATAAAAGAGCCAGTGTCCTAGCCCTGTTACTATGTGAGTCCTAGCCCTGTTACCATGTGACCACCTCAAGTGATATCACTTAAAGAGGAAAGTTATATGAGCATATTCATGTCGGCGTACTATACATGTATATAAACATTTTGCTAATACTTTTCCCAAATAGCATATAATGAAAAAGAACCACCTTCCTTATGAACACAATTTGCTTTAATATAGTACTTAGTTCTACTAATTTATAAAAAATCTAGAATTTTAACAAGATAGGTTTTTTAAAATATCAGTGAGGTTTATAGTCCAAAGGGTTTGTCCGACTTAGTGATCAGAGATTGTCACATTCCTATACCACCTCTGTTATTCCGGATATTTTCTTTATTTTAGAAAGATTACTGCATACGTATTATTTGCATTACTTTTAATGCTCTTAACCAGTACTTCCCGCTCTGACAATCCAGGTATCCAAAGTGTAAATCTTATTTGAAGAATATTTTCTTAGCCTGACTAATACTTGACCGGGATGATTGAACGGAAGGATTATCTTGAATAAATTGAAGAATCAGTTCCATCTGGTCCCTGATGACAAAAAAAGGAAAATAATATTTCAGTAATTTTATAGACACTTTACTCTTTGCCTTCCCCCATTTTCTCCATGAAAAAATGTCTGTGTGTGGGAGGGGGCTCCCCTGGCTTCCCCCATAACATATATAATGTGCCATATGTTCTGTTTCTCTCACAGGTTTATCATGTTTATTAGCCAAATTGAGTAACTTATTATGTTTTTAAAAATAAAAATGTTTTACCGAATTTCAACTATTTTTCTGATTGCATTGAATACAACGTTCAGACTAAATACTCACAATTTTCCTCCGAGGCACCAATTATTTTTAGAACAAAGTGTGGGCTTTGTCGTTACTCTGTTTAATCAATGTTTCAACTGAGATGAGTAGCTCGTTTTAGTTCAAAGTGGTCAATTTGATAGCATTAATTTCAGAGGAGGGATAACAATTGAATTTTTCTTGATAAGGCGACGAAAAAAAGAAACCCTCTTCAACGGGCGGACGGACTTTCAAGTAGGGTCGATCGGTCGGCCGGACCCGTAGAACAGGGTTTTCTTTTTTTCTTCACCTAAACCTTAAATATGAAACATTCTTGAATAAACTTTCTTCTAAATATCATGTACCTACCCCATTTTATTCAAAGAATCTTTAACGGCGGTCAGTTCTTGAGTCAATTTATCTCCGCTACCGATTTCGCTCTTGTTGTCGTCATTGGAATCTACATAGGTCCTCACATATCGATCCACTAAGGTTTCCATTAATGTCTGCAAAAGATGACATAATATCATATTATTATAACCCAACCTCATCATCATCATCATTTGTTTATTTATTATTTTTTCATTGAAAGATAATAAAAAAATATATAACATCAACAAACGCAAAGATTTTGTAAAATTTCAGGCACCGCACGCATACAAACGGGATACTAGCATAGGCATGAAAAAATTTATTCTTAAGAATCAGTTAACATATTACCTGGTATGAATTTGTCTCCTGAAGTTCAACAGCTTCAGTTGTTTTTTCCTATTAATAGAAAATGATGAGGTAAATATTAGCAATTATATACCTCATATATAGATTCCTGTCTTCTAATTTGGTTTAAAGTGTGGTCATTGAATTAGTTATCCCCCCCTTTAAGAATTACGTCAAAAAAGAAGTAGTGTCCGGGTAATAGTCTTTTTTTACTATTGCCCGGGCAATAGTCATTTTAAAATCTCTTCTCCTCGATTGAATAATATCAACAAACGTACAACACACAAGACTCAAAAAAGCTATCAAATTTTAAAAGATATTTGGTAAAACATTCCAAAGCTTCGAATGTTGTTGGAAGTTGGTGGAAGAGTTTCTACATAAAATTTGAGCAAATGTTTTTACCTCCTCTGTAAACGTCCCAAAAGATGAAATCACTATTTTTACTGAGAAACAATTTGGCCATGGATATATTTAACGGACTTACATAACTTGCTTAAAAATATAACTGGATGAGGACGCCTTTTTATTGTTAGCTTATTCAACGGAGTCATTTTGCAACATCTAAATACTATCACGCTTTGGCCTACCATTGGTTTCTGATAGTCACTGCGGCAACTTCGACATATCCTTTTACAAGAAGCAGAAATCCAGTTACGAATCGTCCTTAACGTCGGTATTAGGTTATATGGTGGTGGAAGTGTAGCACCAGTTGTCATGTATTTCGCCATTAAATTTGTTCGAGCAACTTTCCACTCAACTTCTGAGTTTTCCTACAAAATATATTAACATTATTATTACTGTTGTTAATATTATTATTATCATTATTATAAAATTAGGTTACTCACTCACGTCCTCAAAAATTAAAAGGAGACATATCTGACAGTAAAAGCTAACATTTTATGGAATAGAAATATCAATCTATTTTTTATGGATATGTTACAATATGGGTTTAGGATACATATTATTAACGCATGCGTGTTCGCCAACTGTAACTTTAATCTCCTCCGTTTTCGCGGCACGCTGATTTCATCCCACTCAAATATGTGGAGTGGGGGATTACACTGACGGCGGAGAAGAATTCTAGCTGGTCAGACCGCCCAATCGAGCATACTAATACCTCAAATATCACAATCATATTACATTAATTTACTACAAAATTGCGTACGCAACTTATAATTTACAATTGTGAAAATGTTAATAATGTATTTGTGTAGCTAAGTATTACCACCTTAATAACAAAAAAACAAAAAAACAAAAAAAAACATCTTGTAGGAAGTAAAATACATCTTCTAAAATCGTGACGTAATTCCACTCGCTCTTCCCATAATACATTTTAACTTCCTGATTCACCTGTAACATCATATAATGACATTTAAACACACAGTGACATATATTTCTGGGTTGAATTTGTATTACGCGAGCTTTGGATGTCGATCTTTTCCTATGATGCACTGCGTGTTTTGGGCCTCTCTCCATCAGAACCACTAGAGGCGCTTCGTATTGTGAATCGAAAATTGTTGTAAAGATGATAAAAAGTACCTCGAATAATTTTTATCACAAGTGGATTTATAATGAAATGGTAATTGACATCGGTAACAAGAAATAAATAGACGTACTAACAAAATGAACATACAGACCTCTACTCGTGTGTATGTGTTGCTCATCATGGCGATAAGTGCATTAAACATAACTACAACTACTACCACCAGGTATATTGCGTAGAGTGCCTCTCCTACTGCAAACGTTATCTTATAGTCTGGCTCTATGCGCATAGATTCTTCGTCAATTGCATTGAACAGAGACCAAAATAACGCGCCGAGTGAATCGGACAATCTGAAAAAAATTGCAAATAACCATGACAAAATTTGATTCAAAAACTTTAGAAACTATTTTTGTCAAAAATGGTAAGTAAGAAATCCAATTGCATTTAGAATCAGCAAAAGACGGATAATGTTTGTGAAAAGCTGGAATCTTGTACGCGTTTAATGTTTTTTTTCTTCAGATTATTGAATGTTTCTTTTCACAGCCTTCGTCGACTTGAAAACGCATCTTTAACTTGGTAACTGGTTTCTGATCATTGAGAAAATACACATCTTCAAATTGGAAAGTGTTTCTGATTATTAACACATAATTTCACTATCATAAAAATCAATTTAACGGCTCGTCATTCTCGAAAAATAAATTTTACGGGGATTTGCCAACTACATTGTTCTCTGGTTTGTACACCTGGTTTTGAAATCATGAATTATGACGAGTTTAACATGATAATGTCCGAGATGGCGGATTTACTATCTGTTGTTAATTCCAAAATGTATCTACCATTTATGGTGCGTGGGGGGAGGGGGGTTGGCTTACGTTTTGAAAGGTGAGGGTATACATTTGTCCTCGTGGTCATAGCAAATTGCACTTTCGATTATGTCGTAAGTGGTGTAAAGTTGCGTCATACCAAGAGCAAATGAAATCCAAACAAAAATGAAGAGGATGAGGAAACGAACAACATCACTGATCATTTTACCAAATGATACTCTAAGTGTACCAACAAAAGCCACTACGACAAAATCACGCAAGAGAGCTAAGAACGACAGCACGGTAGCAACACCAAAGAGAGCATCCCCGAGTAAAGCAGGATCTTCAGGTGTGATGTAATGTCTAAGAAAAGTTTCCAGACCATCGTCATCCTCTGTCGGATTTTGAGTAGGATCTGGTAGTACTGGGAAGGACACATTTTCACTGTCTCTGTGATAAATATAAAACAGAATAAATTAATGTGACACTCTAAAACAAACTGTTGCTCAGGGTGTACATATCTTGTGTGTCGAAATTTGTACATCCTTGTGTGGTAATTTGTTATTTTCTTAGATATCAGAAACATTTTGCTGATTCGTATCAGTCGCAAGCTTTATCTGATTTACGTAATGAGCAATTTCATAGCCAGGACATGCATCAGCATCCGGTTGGTAATTATAGCAGTAAAATCGGGATAGGGGACAATATAAAAAGTTCTCATGATCAAAAGCAATATTTGGGGATGGGGAAGGGTAAAGGTTTGTTCATTGTTCATACTTCACCGCAATTACATTGCACTACGGTATAGACTGTACAATTGCGTCACTTAGCTGCACTTCCGCTGCTATCCCAAAAATAATACAGGTCAAACTAAGGATCTTTTTTATCTTTTCAGTTTCTGATAATTTATTGCTCAGAAACAAAAACGCAAAAGATTATGTGAGTTAATGTGTAAAATTACATCTTATTTCAATAGAGGTGGGTGCAATAACTGCAAGAACCAACACTCGCATATCATTATAGCTAGGATCGTTTGCCTTTCAATCGCTAGATCCAGGGTTCGAAACCCGGCAAGTGAAACCTTTTCATATTTTCTTTGCTCAGGTCTTCGATGGTGCTACAATGTATTTCATTTCAAAATACGCGCCACTGAATAAAATTTGCCACGCTTAACCTGCCTTGACTACACTCAAATAATGTGTCCGCATGTTATGTACCCTTAAAATATTCCTTAGTATTCATTAAATTCATTCATTCATAAAGATTCATTCATTCATTAAAAGTTATATATTTTGTCATCAGGTATTAGTTTTCACTAGTTTTGATATTTATCTCCATTGGTTTGTACATGAAATATTCTGGAATGCTAATGATTAAAGTGAGTGAGAAATTCATATCCAGTTATATATAGAAATGTCTGGAAACTCAATTAGAAAATGTTAGAAACCACTGGAATGGTCATGGTTGCCCCAGAAGATTCTAGAACATAAGTAGTGGAGCTATTACAGTAACCATGTATGCACATTAATGATTCTGATTGGCTTATGTTGAGGTAATGAGTTATATTTAGAAGATGAATGGTTCTGATTGGCTTGTGGTGATGTAATGATCTATTTTTAGAAATGATGTTATGTGCCATATATGGGGGATGATTATTCTAGAAGGGAAATAAATTAGATATAAAGCCTGCATAGTAAATGATTTTGGCAGCAGTATGAAGTTCTAAGAGGGAACTCTGTGAAACTTATGTTAGCCAGTATTGGTACAAAAGTTACCATAATCGAAGTCTTCAAACTTCGGTTCGCGGTTCTTGTGTGTTGGAGAGAATAAAATACGCCGAAGGCGGTAGTAGAGTCAATAGTGCTCGATTGCTTTGTCGACTCAAAGAAGCGACAGACTGAAATATCTCCATCAACGAACTGTGGTATTTTGCTGGACTAACATAGTGTGTTATCTGTCTGTCAAGTGGAGCAGAAAACTTGCTCAAGAGATCTCCGAGAGAGGAGCTTACGGTCAACATAGAAGATCATTTGGAAAACACTAGCACAGCAGCGTGGATAGTGAAAAACAGAGTCATCAGGACTTTGGAGACTGAGACTGTGGTAGACCAGGGGTTTCCCTTAGAAAGACAGGATCTTGGACATCGCCGGATCTTGGATCAAGAACTGAGACCATCAAAGGAATCACATCAGTCAAGATCACCAGGCTTAGTAAAATAAATGAAATCTGTATAGCAATTTAAGTTAATTCTTGTATCAAATTTTATAGTGATTTGATTGCCATACTGCACTAATTAATAAATAACCATAAGTTTTGGATATAGTAAACAGTGTGTTTGCGTGTTTGGTGTTGAGTGTTGGTGATTTTGACCTGGGTCATTTTATTGACCATAACACCGTATTTTTCTTCTTTTTTTATACTAATTTAAACGCTTTTACTCTCGAGAATACATTATATCATTAGTTGGGGTGTAACAGATAAGGCAACACCCTTTATATCTATTCTATAACCGCAACAAAGTTCGTTTAAATAGAAAATAACACTATTTCGCCTAAATATTTAAAGGTGTTAGGAAGGTAGAACGCGTTCGCGTATCCACGGGGTAAGTAACAGCGAGCGGGCGGAATTTTTTTACGAGTAACCGCGACGTAGAATGCTAACGTAGAATAGTCACGCTTTACTAGACAGTCGTCTACACTGCGCATGTATTTATTTTATACTTCGTAATGACGACTGATAAACTTACAGTTCATATCGTAGCGGACTCGAGAAAATATTCTCGCGCGACTTTGGTTGTGCGTCAGACTGCCTGATGGCGCACATGTACCACGTCGTTGTACGCGCCGTTACTACAACGCGTTGTAGCAAGATCGCTATCTGAAGTTCTAAAAATACGTTTTCAATAACAAACTGGGTCAAAAGGTCAATTTGGACACAACTGCGCAGTCTCAGTGAACAAGAATCCCGTTGCAAAATCCGCCACTTTTTTTTCCACATAGTTTTCTTAGTCGTCTACCCACAAAGTTGACGAATGTGGGCAGAAGTATAACGCTTTACTGTGTTCAGACGCAATTGCTAATGTACACACACGTGGCGAGTTTGGACACATTTCATCGCAGAGCGCGATTTTGAATAATTGGCGGAAATAAAATCAAGTATAATTTTTAAACAATTGGCGTTTTTCCTTTAATTTCATTGATTTTTGCATGATATGCGCGCAGTAATTTCTGGCGTCGGTGCGAAGCGATATTTTGCGTCAGCGTGCATGTGAAGGACTCCTAAGTACTTGTTGAACGGTGCGTGGAACAACTCTGCGGTATTTAAAACAATGCCATCTCCCTTGTTATATCAGGTGACACGACTGGGTCTCAAAACAACACTTGTATTTTCTAGTTAAACATGAGCGTGACGAGCTAGAACGAAAGACAATGGAATATATCACACAAATGTGACTGGACACCGCGAATCAGCCGTAAAGTCGGCCCGGTCAATTTGTTTTATTTCGTGTATAGAAAATATATATCATAAGCTTTAAAATGGTATATCATTTGACTTCAGACGATATCCAAAAGCGGGGTTATGGTTTGTTGAACTCTGTTCCTTCAACAAAATTGTATCTTTTATCGGTTCTAAATGTGTCTCTATTTCCACATTTCTGGTAATAAATATCAAACAGTCATAATTGGCGGTCATTTCAAATCATCCCCAAGTCAACAAGGTTCAGAAATGTCCTCTCATTATTAATTGTTGATTACACATACCTAGACAGAATACAATGCTTTGTTATCTACCACTTGAACTGGAATTAGCCAAAGCAAACAAAGACAAGAACTATTCTATAGAAATAGGTAGAAGCTTATTATCCTCTTCAGCAATAGTATTATTGATTGATTTAAACAGTGTTTGATGAGATACTTGTCGCACTGAATTGTGATAGCTATTATGACCTTCACACACATTTTACACTGTAACTCGGAATACAATTTGCCGAGTTTACGGCTCATTCGTAGTGTCCACTCACAAATAAGAACAGAACATACCTTTTATGCACACTTTCCACAAGATATTGATCACAGATGGTATACTTTGCAACAACGTCTTCGATAGAATTCCATGTGCTATATTTGTAGTCCAAAGATGACAAAAACATTCCACATAATTTTGTTTGGATAGGTAGTTTCTGTAAGAAGCAAAAAAAAGGTACTAAACAAACACAAAAAGACGTAAATGCACAGATCCGAGAGTGTTTATCGGAATAGAAATGATTATAGAGAAATGGTGCCGACAACTCCAGAACGGTCAGAATATGCCATGGTTGATTTTTGAATAAATAAATATGTAATTAATGATGATGAACAGATTCAGTTGAATATCAAAAATGTCAATTTGCCATAAAATGTGTATTATATCGCAAATTTCAAAAAATCAAATATCAAAATTATTTGATATTAGAAGGACATTCCTCGCATTCAGAATGCAATTCGATATGTCAGATGTGCTCTTAGGTCCCACAAAAAATACTGTGCAAACGTTGCTACCCAATCCATTTAAGTTTTATCACACTTTGAGTCAACACAACATAAAGAGCCACAAATTCCAGATATTTGCGTAGAGCCCGGGTGTAGAGTAGCATTGTACGCTTGTGTATTAGCATGATTAGTCGTGGAGTAACAAGCGTAGTTGAATGTTCCACGAATTAAATAATTTTTCTATCTAGTGGTATATGGCATTTAAATCGTCACGAGATCTAGACGACCAATCACAAACTGCAAATACAAATCCACAGTCTACTTGGGGAGCTATTACAACTGGTTAAACAGAGGGAGTACGATCACTGAAAAGATCGTATGCAGGGAATCTTGTCAATTATGCAAATAAATACAAATCAGTTTGTGTATGTATATAAAGTTGACTAGTCCACTGAACCGTCCGTCCGTAATTAATTAACGTTGAATTCAATTGTCTAAACCATTCCCAGTATTGACTCAGTGCTCGATCATTAAAAAGAATAAAGAATATTACAGTCGCAAACGTAAGAACAATTTGTAGCATTACCTTAACATATGACCATATGTCACATATCAGAGCCAACCAATACAGACCAAGCTGCAGAATATCAGCGTAGTTAAATACGTCTTTCCAGTAGTTCCAGAATCCACCCCTAAATAGTTCACAGATTTCCCGCCAAGTCATGCCTTGATTGAAGAAACAAAATCATTGTATATTGTCAATCATTAGCTTTTCAAGACCAACCCCAATTTAAAAAAAAATTAACTTTAATCATTTTAGACTTTGACTTTGAATTTGCAGTCAATTGATTTAGACGAAAATTCGCTCTGAAACGTATATCTTTAATTTGTTTATATGTTAACTGTGTTGATGCGCATGCCATTATAATTAAACTGAACATGACCACCAAGACCACCAAGTCACTATCAAATTCTTTAAAGTGCTAATAATGGGATAAATTCATACGTATTTTAAATTAGCACTTAGCATTATTATTTTGCATATACATTTGCAAACGTTATTGTCGCACTCTGACCTACTACAATAAACTTTTTGGTTGAAATGTAATAATCAAATGACTTTCAATGTAAAGATGTTTTGATTTGTTATAATTTTGAATTTTAAACAGAGGTACAACTGAGTGTCCCTTTTATTTTTAGTGCACTCATCAATGTGTTCACTAGGCATGCTAAGTTTGATTTGGTGAATGCTTGGGTCCCGTATTTTTTTGCCAAATCAAACTGAACATGTGCATTAAAAATAAAATGTTCAGCCCATTTGGTGCGTATGTTTTGTATTTTATTAAACATTACATAAAGTCTTTCAAAAACAATCCAACCATACGTAAAGCTAAGAGAGCTGAATAATGGTACTGGTATCAGGATTTTCTATTTAAAACAAAGCTAATAGAAGAAACTCATGTACCTAACACCCAGGCGTAGGCAATTATTGTAATAGTTAAATGTTGGTTCGTAAATGACTCTAGAACCTTGTTGACTCGTTGGTGTTTATTTTCTGTAAACTCGGCATCGCTCGATGTCTCTATTGTAATGTACACGATGAATCCGATGAAGTATATGCGAGATACCAAATGTACCAGAAAACGTACGTAACTGTAATAATAACAAAATCAACGAACCATGATAAGTACCTTCAATATTTGGGGGGTAACTCTATGAAATATTAAAGGACTCTCGTACACAAAAGCACCATGATAAAAATAGTATTATTATACATTGACATCTGACCAGTTCACGATGAAATATAAAGCTGCCTAGTGGGTCAGTTGCCTGATGAAGTCTGATGGTTTCAGACGCAACGTAGCAAGTTGCAAAAAAAGTTCCAGTATTTGTTATAATTCAAAAATGTGTGATTCTAACGACTGGATGACTGAGAATATTCACTATTTTGTTAAGTATGAAGCTGTCTTCTGAGGACCAGCTAATAACTCGCTTGACCCGTTCTAAATTTGCTCTTCAGCATGTTGAAAATATTAATATACAAATCTACAAAGGACAAAGTTATTACTTACGGTGTTTTCATTATTTGTCGATGGCACTTGAAAGGGAGGAACATGTATGCAAGACACAGAATTGGTTGAAAGATGATAACCATCACAGTCCATAGAGTAAAACGTAGATCAGAAAGCTCCTTCCAACTCATATACCATTGATCAAGAACAAAATGTGTACACGCAGTGCTTGAAATAAACTGCGAAAAGATTAACAATCAATTAGCACTTTATACTTCATATAAATAAATATATTATCACATCACCAAAACAAAGGACGACGATTGAAATTTTTTAGTCATACTAACCTGCTTATACTGAAGACTGAGCGAGTCATGTATCCTTTGTGGTAGAATACCAACTTGGGCAACATTGTCATCCTTGAAATCATCTTTATTTTTCCAGAGTAATGCACCAATCTCATGCTCTGAACTGGCCATCGCAAAATACTTGGTAACGACCAGATCTAGTTGTGTTATCAATTCCTCATAGTCAGACCGAAGATGATGTTGCTGTACAGATTTTCCCTCAAGAATAGCTTTCCCTGCATCGACAGCTGCTTGAATGGGGTCCTTAGATGCATACAGAAGATATGCTTCA
Organism: Amphiura filiformis; assembly: GCF_039555335.1. Taxonomy (NCBI): domain Eukaryota; kingdom Metazoa; phylum Echinodermata; class Ophiuroidea; order Amphilepidida; family Amphiuridae; genus Amphiura; species Amphiura filiformis. The sequence goes on from NC_092632.1 coordinate 16,856,250, forward strand.
CTTGATATAGCTTGATGCCAGCTGTAGCAGGTTAGATATTGTTCGTATGTGTCTCCTTTGGAGTGGTCTAGAACGGTTTGTAGATCTGGCATTTCAGCACCATATTCTATCAAGGCCTTAAATGGAAGTGGTTTGAAATAAGCGTAAACAGTAAGATAAACTCACTGAAACTGACAACATTTGTACATTTACACAATGCATGTATGCATATTTTGCAGAATTTTGGAAATAAATATAATAGTGGAATTCACTTTTTGCAACTTTGCTATGTTGTGTCTGGAGCCATCAGACTTCATCGGGCAACTGACCCACTGGACTGGTATAGTCTATAGACATAGGTATCTTCTTGATTATCCAGGCCCATGCATTATACAGCCAAAGTAAAAACGATATATCTTACTTCATGGTGTTGTGTGTGGGACACCGTTTGCTCAGCTGAAACAAGCACGCTTTAAAACCCGTATTGATCAACGCAAAATTCTGCCGTTTACCCAAATTTAAAGGATGCCGGACATTCAATTGAAAACGAGGAAGTCGTTATTATGAATCAGGAGGAACTATGGCATAGGATAGGCATAAGAGAAGCCATCTGGAAGTCTATTGAGCAACTAAACAGGAGAGGGGCCCGCTTCAACTTATCTCATGCATGGGACTGGGCCGTCAAGACGATACCTAGCCGTTTATCACGTGACAATTCCAGGACGTCATATGCCTGATGAAGTTTGGTGGTTCCAGACGCAAGGTAGCAAAGTTGCAAAAAGTTCCAGTATTAGATTTGAAAGACGTTAACAATGTTAACATCTTTCAAAGATTATATTAATACCTTAACAATTTCGTGAGAGTTTTCCCTGGAAGCATATATCAGTGGACTCGACACAGGTTTAAAATTGTTGTCTGTGGATATGGTATTTAATGCTGTAGTCAGAGTTTCCTGGTGAAAAACGTAGATTGAATAATACGGGAAATTTAATAGAACATAATTAATCTTGCTTTATACGTAAAGTAATATCCACTGATTTACGTTTTTGTAGTTCGTTGCTCGTATCTCATCATAATAATAATCAATTCCCTGCTCACCTGTGATATTGCTTTTAGATGTTCACATATTAGTTTCACCATGGTGTCACACCCTGCATCTATGCAGTAAAACAATATGTCATCTGACTTCGCACCATGTTCCAATAACAAAGATGTCATTTCTGAAAAAAGACAGCCAAATAAGATTTGGCATTTAGCGAGTTGGCTTCTTGATCTTTCCTAAACGAAATGAAACGAACGGGTTTTGAATCAATCAGTCATAATTAATCAAATTCACTCTTTAGCAATGTTACTTATCCAGCAGCTTTTCCCTTGTTGTTGATGGTAAAGTTATATTTTTTCAATATTCTTGATGTATATCAAAATATCTCATGTTGATAATCACTTCTCCTGCGAATATCACTGTTCAGCGAAGTCCCCTGAAGACTTTTATATCCTTTCATAACAGCCTCTCCAAAATGGTGATATTTTCATTATCCACTCTGTCTCCACTAATGCTAATATTGACAAATATGTTGTTTCATAAACCAGACTTCAGCATGTCAACAAAAGAATATAATATACATTCCTTTCTAGGAAGAGGTATGCACTTTGGCGTATTCTAGATATTCTCCGATATTATTGGATAGTAGTACATTGACTACATAAAATGTTTCTTTATCGCAATTTCTTTCCTTGGAAAGCATATGGACTGTAAGCACACTAAACTAGCCCACAAAAACACTAATAACTGTGAAGAATTGTGTTTACATTATATACCAATCATCAGAAAATCTCGCGAATTTCAAAAGATCAAAGTTATTTGCAGAAAGACATTCTCCGTATTCAGAATGCAATTCGATATGTCTGATGTGCTCTCATGTCCCACAAATTCGAACTGGGCCACCAGATCAAGAAGCGAACGCCCTAATCACTAGGCCACGGAACTCTGTGGTATGAATGGATGCGTCGTCCGGAAAGAATTTGTTGTTGTTTTTTGGCCAGTGGGGAGAGGGTCAGAATTTGTATGTAGGGTATTAAAGGAAATGCCAGGGTATCTTTGAAAGTGAATATGAAAAGGTAGTGTGAAAGAGATTCGCAGCTAGGGCTGTTAGCCCTACGCACGTGACCCATGGGCACAATATACCAAGACCAGCAAGCGTGACCAAATCCTCATGTCATTAATAAGGATATCATCAAATTAAGTATTGAATAGTGAAATTATTACACAAAGGGGATTCCGAATTTGTAATATGTTATCAAAAACAACATTTTAAAGTATTTGACGACGGAAAAAATATTCAACGACGAAAACATTTAATATAATCACAAAGTTGAACAACAGCGAGTCTAGCCTCTACACTGTCCGTGTTATACTACATGATGAATGCATACCATCATGAGAGCTGTGTAAGATCTAGCTGGTGACTAGAGGAAAATACGGCATCTGTGATTGGTTTTTGTCAAAACTCCGAATGTTCCCTTCATCCAATCAAAAAAGTTTTTATACCAAACGAAAGCTAACACCGCTAAAAATCCTTTTTTCATTCCGTCAACAGATGACGCAATTCAATGTTTATAGAACGCGAATGTGAAACATCTGTTGAAACGACCTATTCAAGCTGAATTTTTGACCAAAATGTAGGTTTTAAAAGTCAAAATCTCAAGTGTTCCTAATTTCATTGCATTAAATGAATAAGCAAACTTGTAATGTCCATATACTAGCATCGTTTTAATGAGCAATGACCAATTCTCTTTAAATTGCAAATCTTGTGCAAAAAATACTATTTTCGCCTGTTTTGTCATACGGTTGTAAATTCAATGAACTATTACTTTGCTAAAGAGCGCTTACATATATGCTGGTCTATTTTGATATTACCTGCGTATACGAGTTCAAATCCCCACTTCCCATTCCTATTGCCTCCGCAAATGTTCTATGTCAATTATATAATTTATATTGAATAGCGGCATGCCCGCGCTCCCCCGGTAGCTGAGTAAATAAGAGCGACAACTCAAACATTATTTTCTAATGTGTTAACACATAGTGTTGATATGTCAAATGCGAATAAGTTGTTCCTGATTTATTTTGTGACTTCATGAACTTGGTGATTTTCAGTGCTCCACACCTATCAAAAACAAATTGATGAAAACGTTTCTATTTTCAATTTTGAGCTATTTGTATTTCTCATACTGATGTTGAAAAAATTGCATTTCTTGTCACCTATTGCACCAGATTAAGTATTTTTTCGTAAGCTTCTCTTTGTGATTTTGGTAACTATTTTACCTTTGTTTGTCCAATCCATTTCAACTAGGCTATCTAAATTGTACTCATCATTTATATACATCACATGGTATGTTATTATATCCATCATATGACATGTCAATATGAATCCAGTAAAAGGCAAATTAGACAAAATATCAAAATTGATGCCTCATATATTATATGACCTCAACCAGGTGACATATTACCGGGGATAACTATTTGTCTAGTTAGCATTTGGCTAGTTAAATTCAAAATCAATAGAGGGCGTCCTATTTTGGCTTGTTAAATGATTGCCGCCCAGGCTAGTTATATTTTAGTCCCACGGGCGAGTTAAAATTTTTTCCCTCAGGCTAGTTAAATGTTGGTCGCCCAGGCTGGTTAAAATTTTGCCCCTCAGGCTAGTTATATGTTGGTCGCCCAGGCTAGTTAAAATTATTTCCCTCAGGCTAGTTAAATGTTGGTCGCCCAGGCTAGTTAAAATTGTGTCCCTCAAGCTAGTTGAATGTTTGCCTCTCAGGCTAGTTAAATGTTGGCTCCTCAGGCTAGTTAATAGGTGGCCCTCATGGGCCATAATTAAATTTTTATTACTGTTTAGTTGGTAGCCCCATATGTTTGTCACCTGTTTCAAATAAAATACTTGTACCCTATGGTATACTTTTAAGACCTGTACTCCAAACATGAAAACACTCATTACAGGAAAGCATTGAACTGTTTTGTAAATATAAGAAAGGGCGAAAAAGAAAGCATACTTTGTGATACAAAACAGAGGAGACACAAACCAAACAATGAGATGTGAAAAGCTCAATTGTACCAAAGCAGAATTTGGGTCTACAAACATCTCTTATAAAATTCTAACTACCCTGGGCGACCAACATTTAACTAGCATGAGGGACAAAAGTTTAACTATCCTGAAGGACAAAATTTTAACTAGCCTGAGGGACAAAATTAACTAGCCTGGGTGACCAACATTTAACTAGCCTGAAGGACAAAATTTTAACTAGCCTTGGCGACCAAAATTTAACTAGCCTGAAGGGACAAAATTTTAACTAGCCTGGGCAACCAACATTTAACTAGCCTGAAGGAAAAAGATCAACTAGCCTGAGGTGCAAAATTTTAACTAGCCTGGGGGACAAAAATTTTAACTAGCCTGGGCGACCAACATTTAACTAGCCTGAGGGACAAAAATTTAACTAGTCTGAGTGACCAACTAGCCAAAATAGGACGCCCTCTGTTGATTTTGAATTTAACTAGCCAAATGCTAACTGGCCTAATAACAAATCCCTATATTTCCTGACCTATGATGCCGTATTGCCTTAGAAATCTCTTTACCAAGCAAGACGTGATAGAAACTAGTATTACATTTGATAGTGTTCATTTTGGAAAAGTTATTTTAGAGCTTTTAGCGTGCCTGTCTAAGCACAGTTTGTAAAGCTGTTATAAGAAAACATAATCTATTCTATTTAAATACTCTACTTGAATAAATTATCTTTTTGTGTGAGACACACACACCGACATCGCCCGGTTAATAATTACATTATACAACCAGAGACACTGAAATGAATACACGGGATCGATACACGGAAATGTGCTATGCACGATTGATATTCACACGATAAATCTTTGGGTGGAAAATGATGAATATCTCCCGTAAATGATTTCGTATAAAGAAACCAGATGTGGTTCCTTGCACTTGAATATATATTTTGAACAGATATGATAGTCGTTAGTTTGCGTCTTGAGAGAGTAGCTTGCGCCTTGAGCTGAAAAAGTGACCAAAATTCAAAATACCTCGTGGAGGTAGGCTCGGGCCAGACTGTATGTGGCTATCACGAACATACAAGATCGACGAGTGTCAGACCGACTGACATAAACTGGCTGTGTAGGAGACTATCGTAGAGGCAGTCTATAAGCAGATGACAATGGCAAATGTATGTTCGCTGACCGTACAGAGGTCAGTCACAGGCTAATGTCATTAGCCTTAGTCGGATGTCCTTCAGTCCCCTATGCATTTAAAAATTATTAAACAGGGAGGAACACAATGGCCATCCGTGGCTGTGGATTCAACCTACCATGGCTTTTTCTGCCATGAAGATATCGGGGCGATGATACTGTGACACACATCTGAGTTTGTTTGTTTTTATTCAATCAATCTTTATTTTTAAAAAACATATAAAGAAGGAACATATAAGCCCAGGACACGAGCTCACGAAATCTCAGACAGGGTTATACAAAACAACGTAAAATAAAACATAAATAAAATATAAAACAAGGCAATAGGTATAAATACAGTGGATGCATGCATTGTCAGTCAGAAAGAAAGAAAGAATGAAAGAAAGAAAGAAAGAAAGAAAGAAAGAAAGAAAGAAAGAAAGAAAGAAAGAAAGAAAGAAAGAAAGAAAGAAAGAAAGAAAGAAAGAAAGAAAGAAAGAAAGAAAGAAAGAAAGAAAGAAAGAAAGAAAGAAAGAAAGAAAGAAAGAAAGAAAGAAAGAAAGAAAGAAAGAAAGAAAGAAAGAAAGAAAGAAAGAAAGAAAGAAAGAAAGAAAGAAAGAAAGAAAGAAAGAAAGAAAGAAAGAAATGGTTAGACAAAACAACATAAAAACCATAAATACAATATGCAATATAAACAAGGCAATAAATATAATACAGTGGATGCATACATTGTGAGAAAGAGAGAAAGAAAGAAAGAAAGCACGAACCACCCAAATAAAGTTCCTCTAAAGTACAAAATAATAAGGTTCAACAAAGGCAAACGGATTGTCATAATACATTATCACCTACCGATGTTCTTGGATGCAATAGCTGCAATTAGTGGTGTTTGATGATCGCCCTGAACTGCATTAACATCCAAACTAATATCGTGTTGTAGTGATAATTGTAGTAATGAAGCGACTTTGTCAACATCATTCTTTTCTACAGCCTTAAGAAACTCTGCGATATCCGTAGTATCCATCTTGATCTTACGTTGCCAATGGTCTCGACGTTAAAACACAAGGGTGAATACTGTCAAACGTTTTATGGGTTGCTTATCCTATAAGATTTGACTTCACGGTTCTGTATAGAAAACACTTAAGTACACGTAACTTTCACCAAACAACGCAAAAGTAGACATCAAAGTAGTGCTATTATTTTATGTAATCAACTTGAACTATTTGACATTTATCTCTCAATATCACTGAAACTGGTTAAGTTCAACTTCAGGCTTTTAAATGATTTCGACACGTAATCATGGTAATTGCACAGCTCAACGCGATCCCAGCTTGAGAGTCTGCTTTACGCCTATTGGTTAACGCATATTAGCTTTTACCATAATTGAAGTCCTGTTGAGCTTAATAGAAATTGTAGAGACTAATGTGGGATGAAGCATTAAAAATGCTCCGAGCATGCTCTGCGTATGTTTTAAACCAAAGCTAGTGCCCCATGTTACCCCTTTAGTTTTTATAACGGCGAACCACGAGATCTGAAAATACCGGGACCGGGAATCTTCACTTAACCAGCGGGTGGTGAATGACTACAGTGGTCTGTGGAGCTGAGTCACAAAGAAATCTAGTGATGCCATGGTTTAGACCACATAGAAATACTAAGAGACTCCTTTCTGAATACAATACAGACATATTTGTGATGATGTTACCTATCGCTTACGATAGAACATATATAAATGCACATTCCTGCTTCTATTCAGAAATGAATCTGCAAGTACTGTACTTACATATACACGTCATGTCGTACTTGCAAAAAGAAATGTAAATGAAATATACCATATAATAAATAAATATACCAATTTTAATATGTATGCGCAAAATTATGAAATATTATGTAAAACACATTTAATTGGCAACCCAATGGTTGTATAATTTGTAACGTCTTTTACTTTTGTACCCCAATACAGTCAAATCACACTTTGAATTATGTGTCTCGATTAATTTGTTTTAATTAATATAGCTCATACATTCTAAACAGTTCATTCTTGATTGGCTTTCAAATACAATATTAAGGGAAGGGGTATGAACGTATGGACACTGGACAGTATTTATTGTGGGACATTAGAGCACATCAGACATATCGAATTGCATTCTGAATACGAAGAATGTCCTGCTGATATCAAATAATTTTGATTTTTTGAAATTCGCAATGTAATACACATTTTATGACAAATATTGATATTTTTGATTTAATAGTACTCGAAGTAAACTTTATAAATCTGATGATTTATACTTGAAAGTGTATGTAGGTGGGATGAAAAGCCGACGATCAATTAAAAATTTTGACCTTTCGTATTGAAGATATGGATTTTTTTTCCCAAAACGCCAAAAAAATTGGGTCTTTCTGCGAAAAAAAAATCCATATCTTCAATATGAGAGGTCAAAATTTTCAATTGATCGTCAGCTTTTCCTCCGAGCTACATACACTTTAAGAATATATCATTAGATTTATAAAATTTACTTCAAGGACTGTTATATATCAAAATGTGAAAAATATCAAATTTTAATAATTTGTCATAAAATTTGTATTATATCGTGAATTTCAAAAATGAAAATTATTTGATATCAGAAAGACATTCTTCGTATTCAGAATGCAATTCAATATGTCTGATGTTTTCTCATGTCCCACAAAAAATACTGTCGAAACGCTCAAAACGCTCATTTCAGATCCCTTAATGTATTCAGTATTTTGCTGTAGAAAAAATAATACTGAAAGAGTCTTGCCAAGTTCTTTTGTAGGAATTTACATAGATTCTTGCACTGTTTCAGAAAAATTCTATTACATGGAATCTGGCTTCACCTCAACCAATAGAAACAAAACAATTTAATTTTCTCCCCTAAAATCTATTCTTGCAATGGTTCTCATTTATAGATAATAATCATTGAAAGAATTGATTTAGGGAGAAAAATTAAAAATTTATGGGAAAACCCAAATAAAATTGGTTTATGTTGTCGAATTATTCACAGACCGGTAACATAATTAACTCTTGATTCGATTCTTATGATCATCTTGGCATTTGTCAATTACGTTGAGGTATCTTAATTGGTTTATGTGGTCAACTTATTCCCCAGAGCTCTAACATAATAAACTCTTGATTCGTTTCTTATGATCACCTTGACATTTGCCATTCACGGGCTATCTTAATTAGCAAATGTTGTCCACTCATTCCAAGAATTCCAATAACTATCATGAACTGGCTCTTGGGAGAGTGTTAACTAATACATCACGATTACAAAAAATATGGTTCGTAGCAGTTAATCTGTCAAACTTATTTAACGTCAAGTATTGTATACATACTAGTTTACTGCAGTTTGGCGAATCAATTGAGCGCAAGGTGATACTAGCAACAGAAATGGAATATAGACCAACTCTCCTATTGGGTTACTTTTTAGGAAAATACGTTAGCCAACGTTAGCCATTTCTGCAATCACATAATTCCAATGTTTATTACAGGAGTCAAAATTCAAATTTGGTTAAAACGAATTCCAAAATATTTTGTGCGTAAGGTTTAAGGAAATATATAGTTTAATTCTATATACGACTTATCGTTCCGAACTTATGAGGAAAAAGGTCGAAGGTCAACATTTGGGCTCCACTTGGGTCGAAACAGCAAATATCATCCGATTTTGAAAAAAAAAATCGTCTCAAAATGTTCGACTTGTTACAACAATTTCAATAAGGAATAGTTTGAATACCTGAGATGTTTAGTTACCTAGGTATCATAGTGAAACGGGTCAATGCCCAACCAGTCTCATTGGTTGTGACTATTTTGTTGTGATTCCTAGGTAACCAAATGTCATATAGCTATTGCAAACTATTCCTTTTCTTGATTACTATTAACAGACGAAAATTGTGAGACAATTTTCATCAAAATCGGAGGATATTTTTTGTTTTGACCCATGTGTAACCCAAATGTTGACCTTCCACCCTTTTGCTCATAACTCAGGAATTACAAGCCGTAGATATGTCAAACTATACATTTTGTGAATCCTCGTGATATAAAGTAGGTTTAAGATTTATTGTATTTCTCCGTATCATTATTGTCAATTGGACTTGAGGTCACTCAATTTTGATGAGAAAAGCTTGCATACACTAGAAAACACGTTCGTGCAAATATTTCTAGTCGGAAACGAGTCTCCGAATATTTCTACTTTAAATAAAGAAATGGGGCCCAAGCACTGATAAAGACCGCATCAAGATTCTACATCTACAACAAATAAAATATAATATAATATAATTAAATGATAAACTGGAAGTGCTATGGTCGTGTGATCACATAGACAGTCGTTTTGACATTTGACCCTTGATATAGACATGTAAATGCATGTGTGCAAGTGGCGCCACTTTGATATGTTGTTTGTTTTATCTTAATGAAGTTTTATCCCAAATATGTACTCTCGAACACTCTATAGACACTGGCTACTGCCAATGCATGTGTGTAAATGATGTCACCATACCCTCCAATGTTGTTTGTGGCAGAAGTATTATTTTGAAAGTATTTAGTCCTGGACCAGAATTGACCCCTCAATAATACGACGCATTTTGAAGGTATTTCGTCCCGGACCGGAAGTGACCCCTTAATGACATTTGACAACAAATCTGTGAATAACCCTAAAGGCACTGACTAATGTGAGCGCAAGTGTACAAGTGGCTATGTTTTGTGGCAGAAAAAAGCATTTTGAAGGTATTTCGTCTAGGCCCGAAAGTGGCACCCTTAATGACTTCAAATCTGTTAACACCTAAGTTATTGACACTGAAATGCCAATGCATGTAAGCAAGTGTTATGTTGTTTGTAGCAGAAGAAACATTTTAAAACTCATAGCGAGACCAATAAATATTGGGCGTAAAGCATCCAATTTTATCATTATAGAGTGTATACAATAAACCCAAGCGGAACGAGAGTTGCTAAGTAACCGCTACCCGAACCATAAACACATGCATGATCAGACAACAAGTGTTCAATTTCCCCATAGCTTCCCACGTTGTACACATGTCAGTCGAATTTGGCGGTGTTGGTTTGTTTGTCCTCCAAGTTATAGCATTGTTCACTTTGTGTTGAACATTGTACGTGGGCTTCACTGTAATAACTCAAAGATAACTGTGATCATCATTTCAAGAGGTCACTCTCCCGATTAAGCTAAACAACCTATGTGGAGGAATTTTATGCATGAGCAATCACATCAATGACGTAGTAATGAATACCCTCTATTATGTTGGATCCAATATTTTCACACACTTGGATTCATCAAAACCTAATAGAGGCCTTGCATGTGACGTATCATCCCGTAAATATGGCGGACTACTCAAATGCATTCAACAAAAGCATGATTGCAATCTACCGTGACCGTTCGTCTCACACACATAACCCTGCACTACGATCAAATAGGTTGATGGCAACATTTGATTGAATGGACTGCACTCCGCCATAACTACGGTGAAGGACACCGGTTCAAATCTTTGTTTGGAGCCAATCGATAATTTCATGCAATGCCTCTATAATGGTTATAATCGGTCGAATTCTCTATTATTCCAGATG